>NW_024871101.1:0-1200000 GCF_019054845.1 Dipodomys spectabilis | reverse complement strand
TGACATACTCCTGATATTGCAGTTAGTCTCAGCATTGCTGGTACTGTTACTCTCCATCTTGAATGTTTCTGTATATTCATCAAGAAAAGCTGCAGATTTATGATCCTAGCTGAAAGCAAAAGCACAAACAAGAATATAATAGTTAACTAGTTCGTTAGCCCAACACCCAAATCGCTAATGTTTTGAGAAATATAGACTATTAGAATTAGGAGGACTTAATTGTAAATAAAGAAGTATTAGTTTAGGAAAGATATGCTTAACTGATCCAAAGTCATTCGGTGAATCAGTTAAAGAAGGACAGCATTAGCCAGATGCCCGTGGTTCACGTCTGTAATCCTAAGTACTCAGGAGGATGAGATATGAGGATTGTGGTTCAAAACCAATGCAGGCAGGTAAGTCCTTGAGAGACAGAAAACTGGAAGTGGTGCTGTTGCTCAAGTGGCAGAACGCTAGCCTTGAGCTGAAGAGCTGAGGGACAGAGCCCAGGCCCAGAGTTCAAGCCCCATGACAAAAAGAAAAGAAAAGAAAAGAAAGCCAGGACAGCATTGTCCCACAACTGTCTTCCCAGAGTATTCAAATTATACCTTGAAAGCAATGATGCCTACACAAAAGAATGACAGGAGAACAACAGACTTTTATTTTATTCTGGAAATTTTCAGATTGGGAAAAACTTTTGGTAAACATCTATATCTACTGCCATATAATATAAGTAGAAGTCATGCCCCTAGTGTTTATTACAGTTACATGTCTATGACACGGAAGACCTTGGACCTCAAATGGAAGACAAATGCTTAATCTCCATATGTACCCTTCTTGCAAACAAAATTGTGCAAGAATATTTCTGTTATAATTCAGGGATGATTCTTATTTTATTCAGAAAGAAAAGGAAATGAGAGGGTTCCCCCCCCTCAGGTGGGACAAAATGTTGTTATGGTTTCTAGCAAGGTTTTTTCCTGTTTTGTACTAAGTAAATTTACAACAGTAAGACACTGTAGTAATATTAGGTTCTCCTTATTAGTGACATATTGTCTAATCCTACACCAACACATAATGACGTATTAAAAAAAAAAAAACAAAACTCTCAGTAGCAGATTCACAGATAGAAAATGGTTAGTTTTGAAAAGTTTTTGTTACTCTAAAGGGCACTTTTATTTTTCCTCCTCTTCTCTTTTACTTACCTGATGACCTATCTGCATATGTCCAAAAGAGTCACATAGCCATCTTGTAGATATATGTGTTGTGACTTAGAAAGTAGAAGGATGCTCGTAGGTGAAAAGACAGGAAAGCCTCATGCAGTAATCGAAGATGTACCCCATTATCAGAAAATGAAGCTTTCATCTATTCTCTCTTATTTAATTCTCTCAGCCATCCTAAAAGTAAACTATCATTACACTCAGGATGCAAATGAAGGAACTGACGTTCAGAGAGGTTTAGTAAATTGCCTGAGTAACAAAGCTAGAAAATGGTGAACATGGGATTTACCATCTTACAAACTTGGTCCGAAGCTTATGTTATTTTCCCTAAGCTGTTTGCTCCCTGCCTAGTAGGAACTACTTAGCAGAATGCAGCTAGCTTAACTAACCATCACATGTTGACTACAAAATATATGTTAAAGCTTACCTAGGTCCTCAACTGGCCATGCTGTTTTGGGAGGTTCTATAACTTTAAGAGGTGGAGCATAGGTAGAGGAAGTATTTATCTTAGGGGGTATCTCATCCTTGGCCTCTCCCCCCAACTCTGTTTTCTGTTAACTACTATGGAACCTGCCATACCTTCCTGGCCATATGAACTGAATCTTCTGAAACTGAGAGCAAAAATAAATTTTCCACCTTAAGTTATTACCTCATGTATTTTGGTCATGGTTCCACACATTTGTTATGACATGCAAAGCACACATTATGTTAGAGCCTTTCAAATCCCACAGTAGAAGTCATGATCTGATAATGGGTTTGCTCTAATTTGGTTGTTAGGATAGAACTAAGTATTTGTCCTCATACAGGCCAGACTCCTACTCCACTACCCACTTTGACTTTGGTATTGCTATCACCTATCAAACATACAGAGGCTGAGAGGGAGCAAAGGAAGATACAAATGTAAGTGTATTATGTGTTCCAGAACAAAGAACAACTCACACCCACTGAAATCACACTTCCACTTTTGCACTTAACAAACACAGCTATTTGCTTTTACTTCACTGGTGTAGAAAGTTTCACTTACTAATAAGATATATATTGTTCACACTTTTATGTTGAATATCAGTGCCCAATTAGGGTGAAAAGTCCTGTTATTCCTTCATTTATCTTATGGGTTTATTGTCTCTGAAATTTGCAGTTTATTGTAAGCTTAGAGACTGTCATAAGGGACCTGTTTTACAAAGCCTCTTCTCTTCTATAGAATGAGGGGAAGGTAACAAGAGTGTTTCCCTGAATCTTCTTGGTGACAATAATTGTAAAATCCCCATGCAAGGGAGAGGCAGGGGGAATTTATTGTGGGTTGGGGTAGACTGTCTTAGAGTATTTAGGTTCCTGTGAACAATTTGTATCACTCTCAAATTTAAGACAGGAGCTCAACATAGGATTCCCCTCACAGGAAAGTGCAAAATATCTCTCTCCCTCCCCCTGCTAGCTCTCTTTTGATCTCCCTATCTGTTTCCGGATGGTTTGCCTTCCTCCTCTTACTAATCTTTTTCCTTTTCAATCTAGCTATATATCTTTGGTCCCTTACTCATAAAAAGATGTGAAATAGGTGACTTACTTCTCAGTCTGTGCTTCCTTTTTCCAATCAACATTATAGCTCTCTCCCACAACACTTCAGCTGGAGATTGGAGAGTCATGCTAACCCTTGCCACTATACTTCCCCATATATTCCTTCAGAAACTAGGTGATTTATCCTCCTAAAAGTTTCTTTTAATCCATGCCTACCTCTTGTCACCATCATAATTTAGGCTACTGTCATCATCCTTTTCACTACTACAACCTCTATTACACTAGTCTGCCTGCACTCCCGTTTTACCTTCTTAAGTGCATCCCCTATACTATGTCTAACATAAATATTGCCGTTAATGAGAATAACATTTTATTTATAAGCTAAATATATAATGTCCTTCATCCTCACAGCAACTCCATAGTTATTTCCAAAGAAGTTTCTGTGGAAACAAAATAAAGCACAGAAGTGGATTCGAAGTATCACTTGAAAGATGTCAGTTTTCAATCAACAGCTGTATGAGTGGGATGGATACAGGAGAGGAAAAGATGGGAAGGGGATACAGGCATGAATGAATAATATTCAATGATCCCAAACTATAAAATGAATAACTTAATGCAATGGAATCGCAGGAGGTTTTATTCCAGTTGATGAATAGGGTTAAATAGTAGAAAGGGTTGACTACGAAGTGAGAGAGGCAGAGTGTGAAGGAGGAAGACATTGTAAAAGTAATTGATACCAGACCATGAAAAACTTTTGAATGCACTTCATACAGAGTCATTGAAAGATTCTGAGAAAACATACGATATTACCATACTTGAGCTTTAAAAAGATCACTGTGGCAACTGTTGTATATAGACTAGAATGATGGAACACAGACAATCCAAATAATTTAGGAATAAGTAGTGTAATCAATAGTTTAAGTCTGCTGGGGTTGAGGGTGTCTCAGTGTTCAAAACATAATAGTCCAAGGCAATTGAATAGGTAGTTGTTCACCCTCCTACTGCAATAGTCGAGATGATAAAGAATGAGATGTGAACTTGATATGACAATAAATTTTAAACTGAAAGTCAGCTGGTAAATTGGCCAATTTTTAAAACTGAGGGCTTAAAAATAATTTCATTTATAAAACAATATGCTAAGCTGGGTGCTGATGGTTCACATCTGTAATCCTAGCTACTCAGGAAGCTGAGATCTGAGGATCAGGGTTCAAAGCCAGCTGGGCAAGAAAGTCTGTGGCTCAACTTAAAATACAAAGTTTACTTGGAATGATACAAATAGAAATCAATAATCTCTAGCCTGATTGTTTTCTCCAGATGCTTTTGCCATGAATCTGATTCTCCTTTTCCCCTGCTGGCTTTTTAGCACCTTTACAAAGCTACAAAGGCTTACTCCTGTTTCTCTCAATATATCCCAACCCTTACCTCACAGAGAACACTGTGATTATTGAGTGAGAAGTTGTTCAGCTCTATTCATTGTCAGCTCCGAACATTCGATCTTGGTTATTGTCCAATGCATACTCCCAAATGCAACTTCTCTTTCTGTTTCTTCAGATAACTTCCTTACTCCTCTTATTTCTCCCATGACCTCCTTTCATAGATTATATACTCTTTTATTCCCATATCATATCTCCTCCAGTCTCAGTGAAATCTTTGGTATCAAGTCACTTTTCTCCCACAAATAATTTTTCTGTCTGTTCTACAACTTATTTTAGCCCTTTGGCATCTTCTTCCTCTACTTAAAAAATCTAAATAATAATTGTTTTTTTCTCGATAATTGTTTATGCTACTTTACTGATTGCCTTTCCTCATGTAATATCCATTCCAATGCATGCCTATTTCTCCAAGTTCACCTCAGTCTTTAGTTCACTGGTTGTAAGCTATCAAGACAGAAATGAGACTTTCTAATGCCTCTTATGGAAGTAAGGCATCTCCAGTCTGTTGTCATCTATGCAGGATAATATGCTACCTTTCCCAAATATGACAATGAAGACTTTTTTTTTTTTCTAGAAAGAAGTGTCTGCCAACAGGGAAATGACCAGCACAGAGTTATAATCTACTTAGTGAAGCAGTGTTTAGTTTCATTTTCAAAGTGTGGCTTGAATTACATTTCAAACAATCTTACTCTGATCTCACTTTCCAAACTTTTAATAAATGTATAAGCTTCACTAGGATAATATAGTATCTCTGAAGGAAGACTCTATATCTTAGATGGTTAGATCCTTTACTCTGCCTCACAAAAGTCTAGTTATGCAGTAGAGACTCAATTGATACACTTAAGTTTGTAAAGTTGCAACTATGGAGAACAGCCACCAATTAACAGGCAATTTCACTTCTTATATCACTCCTGTGAGCTTCTGTCCCAGAAAAGAACAATAATATTTCTTTGCACCTGAGGAAAACAAGGTAAGATCTTCTAATTCTTGTAAGAACTGAGTTATTATTACTATCATTATTATTAGATCATTTTATAGACCAGAAAGCAAACTTGTAGCAGGATTAAGTGACTTTTCTAATGTCAAAGAGTATAATATTTGTTGTTACAAGTTTCTTAACAAAATAGAGAAACTTGGCACTCTTCTTATCCAAACAACTTTTTTGCAAGAAGAAAGGAAGTACTTTAAAATGACATCTCCATGACTAATACTGTTCCTAAAAGGTGAAGAAACTATTGCTTTTAGTGTTAGTTCTAGCACTTTTATGTATATTTACTGTGCTTATATGAAAATAACAGCCCAGCAGGTGTCAGAGTGGGGTTATATCAAAACTGAAGATCTTTATGTGAAGTTTTGACTGTCAACTGAAATCAAAACAGATCTGTAGATAGAAGTGATAGGACATTTTATAAACAACAGAGGTGAGATGAATTAGGCAACACTTGTATGGCAAGAAAGACTGTAGAATGGTTGAACATATTTTTGTAATTACTGGGCTTGGATATCAGAAACTTGGATTCTCACAGTCAAATGCTAACTCTGTGATAAACCCATTCCTTCCTATGCATTTCATTTTATTCATTACTTAGATAAGACAATGACCTTTCACTGTTTTCCAGCTCTAACTCATCATGATTGTATGGATATTGCCTCTCTCACCTCCTGCCTGTAATGCAGCCAGAACTATCACTGCCATTCCTAATGCAGCCCCTGTCACCTCAGCATTCACATTCTGGATTATACTTCTCAAATCATTATAAATGTGTGTACAATTGCTATCAATCATGAATACAAAGATATATTATGAATAATCAGCTCAGGATATTATCTCTAATTTACAGATGAAGAAATTATCACTCAAAGAAGTAGTCCCATTTCCTGTTAGGTTAGCAAATTAAGTAAGTAAGCTGCAGAGGTTGCAATGTGGCTTCCAGGAATTAAAATGAACCTTCTTTCTCTACTAACAACTTTTAACACCCCCCCCCCAACCTCCTCTTTTCATCTTCACCAGTATGTCAAGAGTACCACTAAACAAACATGTTTATCAGAATTATTTCTCAGCTTTTCTCAGATGTTAGAGTAAGCCTGCAAGTTTGACATCTTGCAGGAAAAGTTACATGTAGAACAAAATTTGATGAGGTGGGGCTGGGAAGATGGCTCAGTGGTAGAGCGCTTGCCTCAGCACCACATAAGCAAAAAGAAAAAAGCCGGAAGTGGCGCTGTGGCTCAAGTTGTAGAGCACTAGCCTTGAACTGAAGAGCAGAGGGACAGCGCCCAGGCCCAGAGTTCAGGCCCCACAACCGGCAAAAAAAAAAGAGTTTTCATTTCCTGAATTAACTCAAATCAACTCCAAAATAACCCTTCTTTTTTTCTTTTTTTATTGTGAAAATACCATACACAGGGGTTACAATTACATGAGCAAGGTAATGAGTACATTTCTTATCAAGCATGGTTGCCTCCTCCCAAAATAACCCTTCTTGACATAAGAAACAGAGATTTGGATGTATTCTGCCACTCTAGGTATGTGTCTCCACTAATTAAAGGAGTGAAAACTATTTATTTGCTTAATATTAATTAAAGCAATTAGACTATTCATAAACTAGTTTTGAATTTGACCTTTCATATTTTCTATTGGATTCTTACTTAGGAAGTAAACCTAATTAGACATCATATTCGCCTGTAGAGCAGCATTTTATAGATAGAATGGAAAGTATCATGATTGTTGAGCAGATTTGGAATTATATCATTACTTATTTATTGGCTCACTAGCATAGAATAATTCACTTCATATTGTTGTTTGTTTCCCCATTGATAAAAGCAGGACAATAGTTGCTGACATATAGTTAGAAAGGGTACATTGAAAAGGTATGTACTAATCTTCATGTCCAGTACACAATAAACATTAACTATTAAGTTCATTTGCTCCTGTATAGTCTTCTCTCAAGTTCTTTGATCGGATCCTATACTTTTCTGGAACTTTAATATCAGCCTCCCTCTCCCACACACACACAAAATAAAAACCACTTACAAGAGATGGCTTGGTCTAGAAGAGTAATTCTTAAACTTAATAGATGAGAAACATTTATTACTCAAAAATATATACACATTACTATAATAAATATATGTTAAAAGAGAAACAAATTATTATCCCTGTAAGATAAACTGCTGAAAATGGACCATACTAAAGCTATCAGCACACCTATGTTTAATGCAGCATTATTCTCCATAGCTAAGATAATAGAAACAACTTAGATGTCCATTCATCCAGTAGATGAATGGATTAAGAAAATGTGGTATCTATACACAATGGAATTCTATACCTCCATCAGAAAGAATGACATTGCCCCATTTGTCAGGAAATGGAAAGACTTGGAAAAAATTATATTAAGTGAAGTAAGCCAGGTGCAAAGAAACATATGTCCCATGGTTTCCCTTATTTGCAATAACTAGTATATATCTGAGACAAGCAGGAAAGGTCAGATAAAATGATGTTAAGCGAAATGAACCCCACGATAAGGACACAAGTTTTTTTTCCTTTCTTGCTATTGTTTCTAATGTATTTATAAGGTACCACATGATTTTTTGTTGCTTTGTATGTCCCTCCCCCACGGTATAACCCCTGTTCTCACTGTATTTGATTTGGTATAATTTGGGGAGGGAAAGGGAAAAAATTCTTTAAATAGGGATACAGGTTGACCCATTGCAACAATGAGATGTACAAGACACTATGTTGAAAAACAAACTTTACAATTTAGGCGGGGGGGGGGGGGTATGGGGAGGGGAATGTAGTTGTGGAGGTGAGAGGGAAGGGATGGTGGGGGAAACAAAGGAGGAGGCTACAATGCTTGATAAGAAATGTACTCATTTCCTTGCTCATGTGATTATAACCCCTCTGTACAGTGTTTTCACGATAAAAAAACATTTAAAAATGAAAATAGAGACTTATAAAATCTCCTTGGTTTTTTGGCACATGGAACATGGAAAAGTTTAATGTAATGAAGTAGGTTTTTCTATGAGTCCAAGGGCTGGTTCCTAGGCAAGCAAATCCACAGCAACCTTGTAGCGAAATTTTTATGTTACTCCAGGGGAATCATGGCTTGAAAAGATTTAAAAATGCTAAATGAGTGACCGTGTAGTGTGAAAATCCTTTTTCAGAGCTCTTTCCTTATCTTTTGTTTGTACTTCATAGTATTTTCTTTTTTTCTTTTTTTTTTTTTTTTGTCGGTTGAGGGGCTTGAACTCTGGCCTGGGTGCTGTCCCTCAGCTCTTCAGCTCAAGGTGAGCGCTCTACCACTTGAGCTACAGCACCACTTCTGGTTTTTCTAGTGGTTTGTTGGAGATAGGAGTTTCACAGTCTTTCCTGCCTGGGGTGGTTTTGAACCGTGATCCTCAAATCTCAGCATCCTGAGTAGCTAGAATTACAGGCGTGAGCCACCGGCACCTGGCTATTCATAGTATTTTCTTTGAAAAAATGATAGTTATTTCATTTTTAAAAATGAAAACACTTGTCTGTGGTCCAAAAGTTGAAGCTCTATGATAAGTCCATCTGAAAGAAAAATGTTGCAGCCACTAGGAAAGATTACAGGGTTCTTTTACAGACCTGTGCTACATTCCACAAGGTACACTCTACTCCATAGTTCTCCACTATGGCTCTACTATGTGGCATCTCATGACATATAACTATTCCTATGATTCCTAGAATCATGCAATTTTATTGCCAAGACCATCTATTTCAAACCCTTTTTCATTGTTATGAGTGAGATAACTAAGCCTCATATAAATAAAACAAGACCACAAATGAGATATTGCTAGGATGTTAACTAAAACTCCAGCTTCTTAATTTCTTCTATGCTGATCTATTTCATCATTCTGATTGTGAAGCATTTGAGTTGATAATAGGTGAGAACAAAAAGAACATAATATGATCCAATATATAATTAAAATTTTTTGCAAAAAAATTTAAAATAAAATATAGACCATCCCCCTGCATTCCATTACTCTGGTTGTTATGATCTTTATGACATCAGATTTTTACAACAAATATCTCTGTCCTTCTCTCTAGAGATTTGACTAGAATTATAGACTGGTCAGCCTCAAAACGTCTCAATAGAGTTATCATAAGCATAGCTATCCAGTAACCTCAAACTGCCTAAAATGTAACTGTCCATCTGAAGTCATGCTCCCCCACTGCCTGTACCACTTGAACTAAACAACTTTCCTAGCTGGGCCCAAAAAGGAACCTCAAATGTCCAAAAACAGACCAGTGTTCAACACAACTCATGGAAAACCACAATTAGCCCAAAGTTCTGACCTGATTCTCAGTTGAGGATGGGAGATTTGAAACCTCAATAACAATAATACCTGCTTTAGCCATGAATGATTTTGCTGTATTTTAGGATGCCTAAATTTCCCAACTAGTAGAAATAGTGACTCCATACATCCATTTGAACAAATTAAAAAAAAATCTCCACACTTGTAGGGTTTTAGAAACTCAAATTAATCCCTACAAAATAAAACAAGTACATGTCCGCTATCTTTTTATTTTTTGGGGAGGGATTCCAGTCATGGGGCCTGAACTCTGGGCCTGGGCACTGTCCCTCAGCTCTTCAGCTCAAGGCTAGTGCTCTACCACTTGAGCCACAGCTCCACTTCTGGCTTTTTTCTTTTTGCTTATGGGGTGCTGAGGAATCGAACCCAGGGCCTCATGCATGCAAAGCAAAGCAAGCTCTCTACCACTGAGCCACCTTCCCAGCCCCTCCACTATCCTTTTATCTAGTGGGATCCTACTGTCAACTGACTTCAGGTAGGAAGTCAGTATCTGCCCTGAGGCACTCCTTAACTAGAAACTTCTTTCTGAGTCAGTCATGTTATCTCAAAACCAGAAAAGCTCTACCACCCAAGACAATAACAATAATCAATGAAATGATAAATCCTTCTTCTTTGGGGTTCTACTATCCAGTAGGGTTGGAACTGTGACAGAAAGTACCATTTTAAAGGAACAAGGAACCCCTCTGAGCACATTCTGAAATATTTTGGTACATTTTCTCTTTTCCTAACCTAAAACCCATCAGAAACACACATGTATTTATAGTATTGTCTTGAAGGTGCAGTTTGCTCTTCCTCTCGTGTAAAGAGAAGATGATATTAATGATACATGTCCTTGCTGTAGCTCAGTAGCTAACTAGCTGGGTATTTATAATTGTCTTCACCTTGAAGGTTCTGCACCTCTACATGCCTTTCCCCTCCAAACATCTCTTTCTTTTTTCCTAGAAGAAATTATTACTTGTCTCAGTATCACTACAAGCTAATGTTACTGAATCAAGGACCTTAGTCATGAAAACACTTCTTTTGCAACTAAATAAACTGCACTTAATCCTCTTTTATTCAAATCCCCCTTTTATTGTCTAGGCATGTCAAAATGTCTCAATAAGTCTCAATGGGCACAATACCTTGCTCACCACTTGCTGGCATCTTTCCTGGTTCCATTCTACAAAGAGACCTTTGCAAAGTGTGAGAAACACCACAGCCTTAGGGTTCCTGATGTAACTATGGTAGCTGATGGTGTTAACCTTAATCTGGGGCTCTCTTCAGACTCACCTTCACTCCTGCTGACAATTTTGATTCAGACACTGACCCAACATTAGTTTCTATTCTGATTTCTGTGCTACCACCAGTCCTTCACATGGAATCTCTAATCCCCAGGTGCTAGGTTCTAACTTACCCTTGTAGTCAGCCGGGATAAGTACTCTTGTTTCTTTGCAAGCAGCTAGTTGTAAAAAAGCTTAACTCTGCATGGCATGCATATATCTTGCTGAAAATTCGGTGTTGAAAGAGGAAGTTGAGTACATTTCGGGTCTCACCACAAAAACCTTATTTGCACGGCCTGAAGGTAAGTCCCTTTAGCAAATGACGCTAGTCAAATTTTGTTTCCTATTTATTTCATTGGTGCAGAGAAATTCAAAGAGGAGGGAATAATAAAAAAAGATCTATGCACAAACAAATGCCAGCCTTCATCACTGTTCCCCACCTTATTTCCTTCCACCACAACTCCATGCTTGTCTACTACATTCAAGTAGGTTCTATGGTAAGATGAGATTTTTCAAACAAAAACTAAAGAGTGCTTACCTAAGAACAGGAAACCTGCTGCTTCTCCAATCCTGGGGAGGAGTCTGAGGAAATCTTGAAAGTATATGTCAGAAGTAAGAACAGCAGTGCTACCTTTTTTTAGCTGTTCACTTAATCCAGAATACTATTCTCTCAGTACCCTTCACTTCATCTCTCACAATGTAATGCAGTTTAGCTGGTTTTGTACATTTATTATCCATTTAGTAGACTGCAAACAGCTTAAGAGTAAATGCCATGTCTGATTCATCTCTGTATTTCTGATAAGTCCAATGCAACTGATTTTCATAAATGCTTATTGAATTAAAAATTAAAGGAATGAGCAAATAAATATTTATTAAAAGAATTTATCAGTAAACAAATTAACAGTATTGACTGTGAAGTTTCACACCTGTGTATTAAGATTTTGATCATTATGTATAATATCTACACTTAGGGTCTTTTAAAGTGTACAAATAAATATCACACACTTGAAGTCTACTGTAATTCTGAGAAATAAGGCTTACAAAACAGCACAAACCACTATAAACATATAAGGGAACCAACCATACTCAGAACCAAAGGCCTGGAGATGCAAAGAGCCTTCTGTGTAATAACAACAGTAAAGGAGAAGAAAATAAATTATTGCAGATTAGGTCATTTCGATTCACAGATAAGAAAAACGAAAAGGGGTTAGGAAGGTGACTCAATGGTAAAGTGCTTGCATTGTATGCATGAGGCACTGGGTTCCACACCACATAAGCAGAAAAAGCGGGAAGTGGTGCTGTGGCTCAAGTGGTAGAGTGCTAGCCTTGAGCTGAAGACCTGAGGGACAGAGCCCAGGCCCAGAGTTCAGGCGCCATGACTGACAAAAAAAAAAAAAGGAATAACAAAAAAAGAAGTGGAACCTGCCTTGTAGGAAGGCAACCTGAATCTTCAGCTACCTCATCTTGCAATAAGCTAATTTATAAAACCAGAACAATTTGACTGCTAGGAGCCATGTCCAACACACAGGGTTATCCAACACAAATCATAAGGATATCAAGGCTTGGAAAAGAAAAGTTTTCCACGTTGGATACTAAGAGCTTGGTGACTGATGATAAGACCATGACTTGTAAGGACTTGCAAAGGGAGAGGGTCCTCATTCCCACTCATGTATGTCAGATAAAACAGGTCTGACCTTGTAGTTCAAAGTCCTAATTATGATTTCACAGATTATCTGTTGTTCATTTACTTTTCTGACTTGGCATCCCTACTGAAAAAAAGAATACACTGACAGGCCAACATATCTCAGTCCATTTGGCAATTCTGTTCTTCACTATAAATTACTAAATTGGCTTTAAGATATAAGTCCATCCCTTGTGAGTTTGGTTTTGCGAGCCACTTTTTCTAGGATATTTTTCCTGAACTAATAAAGTTCCACACCTGTTGAACTCAAAAGCCAAAATCTGGGATAGAGGGAGAAAAGAAACCCTTTCCTGACAATTGGCCATCATGATCACAACCCATCTTCATTTCAGATGACATTCTCACATTTCTTATATAATTTCTGTCCTGAGTGCTAGTAGTTTTTCCTGTCATTGACCCTAATAAGCAAAACAAGAGATCAGAAGTCACAGACTCAATTCAGGTAAAAAAAAAAAAATAAGACATTCAACTCAGGAAAATTTGCATTTTATTTAGTAGGAACAAGACCATGAATAAAATAATTTAGCAATTATCTCAAGTTAGCAATGATAATCGTAATTATCATCTCAAATTAACTTTTAAAAGGAAGTTTTCTGGTTGTTGGGTATGAATAATGATCTACCTATCATGATCATCTTGAATCAAGTTACAAATATTCTAGTCATGTGTGTAAAATTACTGTAGCTATCTTTTTTGGCCATAGACTTGAAGTTTTCTCTTCTTTTTTCTTTTTAAAAAATTCTTCCCTTCTTCCTACATATTCCTTCAGTTTATCTGATGGGTCAAATATGTCCTAAGCTGGAGAAATCTTATAATTTTGTGCTTCAAAGACCTTTGGTCTCTGTGACAGTAGCATTAGATGAGTAATGATAGCTATTTGGGGGGAACGTTATTCATGACTATTTTATTTTCTAGAAGGACTTAGCTAATCCTAATATTAGGAAAATCTACTTTTCTTGAGGAACTGGTTTGTTCCTAAATGTCATGAATTCTGACAATAATTGGTCATGTGTCTCTTTTTATAAGGTCTGCAGGAAACCTGGAATCAATTAAGTGTACACTGGTAACAAGTGCATAATTATACATTATGACATGCTGTTTTTAGATGAACATTTTTCACAGCTCAATTTTTGTTATTTCCCATCTTTTTATTATTTTACATTTATCTTTAATTTTTATTGCTTTGCTATAATATACATCCTTTTAAACTGCCATCATGCCTTATAGAACAAAAAGTAAAAATAGAGGAACAATGACCTTAAGTATTTTCATATTAAAAACATTGAGCATGAATGGTTTTAGCTAAGCTCTCTTCAAGAATCATCTATTTCTGATTCTGTCCACAGAGCATTCCTTTGCATTTTTTGGAATTAATCATTCAACAAATAACAAACCATCTTAAATAAGTAGTTTTTTCAATGGTGAGTGGGAGAGTGGGATTCAGAAGCATAAAATAATTCCTTCTCCTCCAAGAGCCTATAAGTTGGCAATTCATAAAATAACTAAAAAGCTTGACATTGTGTGTGATTTTTTATGTTTTTTATATATTTATTGTAAAAATGTACAGAAAAGTTACAGTTACATGAGTAGGGTAATGAGTACATTTCGTAGCAAGCATTGTTACCTCCTCCTTTGTTTTCCCCCTACCATCACTTCCCTCCCCACCTCCCCAATTCCTCCCGCCCCCCCATCCCAACATTGTAAAGTTTGTTTTCAACATAGTGTCCTGTACATCTTGTCATCACAGTAGGTCAGCCTGCATCCCCATTTAAGCATTCCCCAATATCCCTTCCCCTCCCCAAATTACAAAAATGTATACACAAGGTGCAGAACACCAGCAGCAAATCCAGTGAGAACAAGGGTTATACTGTGGGGGAAGAACATACAAAAGAAACAAAAGACTCACATAGTGCATTGTAAGTACATTAAAAACACTAGCAAGAAAAAAAAACCCACTTGTGTACCTGTCTTGGGGTAGATTTTGGCTTAACATTATGTCATGTGGTCATGTGTACATAGCCTTTGACCTTCTCTGCTTGTCCTAGACATGCACTAGTCATTGCAAACAAGGGAAACCATGAGACCTATGTTTCTTTGGGCCTGGCTTACTTGACTTAATATAATTTTTTCCAAGTCTTTCCATTTCCTAACAAATGAGGCAATGTCATTCTTTCTGACTGAGGCATAGAATTCCATTGTATATTTGTATGTGGAAGTTAAAGCAAATGCACTGTGGGCTAAATCTGTTCAGGAAATCTGCTGATCCTTCCCTGTTTAGTAGGCTGATTTCAGTTTATAAGTAATGCCTCATAATGAGTAGAACACGTCCTCTTGGATTCATTCAGGGCTTTTGTATTTTAGGCAGTACAAACAATGAGAGCTGGTAAAGCTCTAGCCTCTAATCCTAGCTACTCAGGAGAATGAGATTTGAGGACCGTAGTTTAATGGCAGCCCATGCAGGAAAGTCCATGAGATTTATTTCCAATAAACTACTCAAAAGAAGAAAAAGCCAGAAGTGGAGTTGTGGCTTGAGTGGTAGAGTACTAACCTTAAGCAAAAAAAAGCTCAGAGACAGCACCTAGACCCTGAGTTCAAGCATCATCATTGGCAACAACAACAACAACAACAAAAGAAGACAATAAAAAAGAATGAATAACTTAAAAAATTAAATAGTATACATTTTAAAGCTTTAAAATATAACAAAATTCGCAACTCAAATCTGTGATTTCATGAATATTACTGCTTAAAATGAGGCTAAAGTAGGTAACTAAGTTTTAAAAACTGATTATTTAAACACATTGATATATTAAAGAAAATGTACACAATGTAAGCAAACATAGTAAAGCTATGACAAGACATCTAAGTGTCTAAAGTTCAACAAGTTTAAATAGAAGAAGGCAATTAATTTTAGGAGAGAGAAAAATATATTGCCAAGGACACAAATGGACTATAAACACGTGCTGTTTGTGTAATAGCACAAAACTTTGAAGCATGTTAGGAAGCAGCATTAAGGAAGCTTTGAGGATGGAAATACACGAAGAAGCTCTTGAAGTATGGAAGCCATGGAATGCAGAAAGTTACTGATGAGTTTGGAGCAGAGTCAAGGGAAGGAAATGAAAATTACTATTTTTTAAATATTTTGTATATACTCTCACCATTCAAAGTGATTTAAGCGATCAACCTTTTTTAATTCTTTACACAATCCTGTGGAGAAGGAATGATTATTATCTCCCATCATTGCAAGAGCAAATTTAAATACATAAAGCTAATTAAGTATCTAAGATCATACATAAAACAAGTAAGTGGGGATGAAAAGACTCAGAACCAAGTCTGTTTGCTTCTAGAGTCCAACCTCTTTCTCATACTCCCTGAAAGATCACTGAAATGAATGTGTCCAGAATGCATTGCTGTAAAGGACAAAACAAGAGGTGGAATGCTCCTTTGGAGGACCTATCAGTAATGCAAGTTTAAGGTGATAAGAATGTAGATTACGAAAATAACAGTAAGAATTAAGATAGAGAGTAATTTCAAAAGAATTATTTTTTCTCAAAAGAATCCTTAAAACTGTAATGAGCAAAATGAAAGCGGAAATGCATCTTCATAAACAGGAATAAATTAGTCTTTGAAGGGATTTACTTTTGCATAATTTCCATGAAAATGTTTTTGATTCATACACTGAAGTATTTTCTTTCAGGAAGAAAACATACTTTATGGCTAGAAGAGAAGCTCATTTTCCTGAGCTCTAGAGGCTTGTTTTGTAGATGGGTATCAGCACATGGCTACTTTTAAGACCCTCTGTGAGAAGGAAAATGGCTGCCTTCATAGGACATGAAAGAAATGTATTTCAGAGGTTTTCCAGAAAAAGTGATTTCACTAGACCAAATAACTGATCATTTGGTCTAAATGTTGAGAATATACTAGGTCCAATCTCACCAAATTTCTATATAATACTGTTTATCTCTATAAAAAATGAACATGAAGCTAATAGGGTAAGGAAAAAGCAAGGTAAATAAAGGTATATTTTGTCTCACTTTTCTTACTCTAGGTATCTTTCTATGAGCTTTAATACCTTCATATCTGTCACTATAACTGATCATTTTGGGAACATGGTAAAATAGGTGCAGAGTGTATTTCTGCTCCATCTTCCACTACTGGTATTTTTGTTCAGCTTTATCTCCAGATATAATGTGTTTCCAGCCCCTGTGGCTTTCTGTTGTTTTAAAACAATGGCACTTACAAAAATGAATCCCAAGATAGGGACACAACTTATTTTTCTTTCTTGCTATTGTTTTTAATGTATCTAAAATGTACTATGTGATTTTTTTTGTTTCTCTTGTATTCAAATCGGTGCCCCGCATCTTGTATATACATTTTTCTAATTTGGGGAGGGGAAGAGAAATAACAAAATACTGAAACAAGGATACAGGTTGACCTATTATAACAAAGACATGTACAAGACACTATGTTGAAAACAAACTTTACAACTTGGGGGAGGGGAGGAGGGAAGGGATGGTGGGGGAAAAACAAAGGAGGAGGTGACAATGCTCTATAGGAAATGTACTCATTGCCTTACTCATATAACTGTATCCCCTCTATATACTATTTTTTTACAATAAAAAACATTAAAAAAGAAAAATGAATTCCACATTTTATCTCATAAGTGGAATTTGGATTCTTTTTTAAAGCATACAAGTAGAAGAGGGCTATTTAGGAAGAGAAAGGGGACTAGGGTAAAGGAATAATGGGATAAATATAATCAATATACATTATAGGCATGTATAAAAATGTCACAATAAGGTGGTCACAAGTGTCTCATGCCTGTAATCCTAGCTACTCAGAAGGCTGGTATCTGAGGATTGCAGTTCAAAGCCAGCCCAGGCAGGAAAGTCCATGACACTCTTATCTCCTATTAACCATCAAAAAGCCAGAGGTGGAGCTGCGGTTCAAGAGGTAGAATGCTAGCTTGTGCAAGAATACTCAGAGACAGCACCTAGGCCCTGAGTTCAAGCCCCAGGACTGACCAAAAAAAGGTCACAATGAAACCAACTATTTTGTACAATTATATATGCAAATAAAAATGCTAAAATAAAGACTGTGTCTAGGCTCCAGTGTCTCACACCTATAATCCTACTCAGGAGGCTGATATCTGAGGATCATGATTCAAAGGCAGCCCAAGCAGTAAAATCCATGAGACTCTTATCTCTAATTAACCACTCAAATGTTGGAACTGGTATTTTTTTCAATTTATGTAATTTTTATTATTTCAAGTAATTTTACAAATGAGTTCCACTTCAACATGTCAGTTTATAAGTACAATGCATCTTGATTAAAATGATTTCTGAGGGCTGGGAATGTGGCTTAGTGGTAGAGTGCTTGCTAGCATGTATAAAGCCCTGGGTTTGATTCCTCAGTGTCACATACATAAAAAAATGCCAGAAGTGGTGCTGTGGCTCAATTGGTTGAGTGCTAGCCTTGACCAAAAACTCAAGGACAGTGCCTAGGCCCTGAATTCAAGCCCCAGGAATGGCAGAAAATATGATTTTTGATTAAAAATCTTCAAGCAAGCCACAATGAGAATACAACACAGTGAAATCTATACTGTGTAGGAAAACTCATTCTGTGGAGGTAAGTCTAAAAAAATGTTACGCCGCAAGTAACCACAAAAATAACTAAACCAAATACAAAGTTAGCAATAGGAAGTGAGTAACAAAAATAAGAACAGAAATGCATCAAATAGAGAACAGAAAACTAAGAGCTGTTTTATTGAAACCAAATCAAATGACTAAATCTTAGCATTGCTAGTATTTAAAAAGAGAATAGTCAATTACATGATGTTAAAAGGAAAAGCTTTTATGTAGAATATGTAAAAGTTAATCTGGAAGATAAGGGTGGAATGGTGATTATGAGAGTCTGGTGAGGGGAGAAATGTTGGTGAATAAGTAATCAAGTTCAAGTCAGTAGTAATAAGAAGTTCTAGTATGCTATTGCAAAGTAAGGTGATTATGGATAACAATGAGATACTGTGTATTTGAAAAACATAAAAGATTGTGAGTTTCCATCATAAGCAAATGGTAAATGTTTGAGTTGATATATATCTTTAACTTGATTTAAACACATCACTATATTTTATATATATATATATATACATATATATACATATATATATATATATATATATATATATATACACACACATATGATTGAAAAATCACCTAATACCCATGACTGTGTGTGGAAGGCTGAGCAAAGCATTAGCACTTAGTATTAGAACTGAAACACAAAAACACAGAGTTATGAGCATTAGTAACTGTGAAACCTTCCCCAGCTGCTCCACCAAATACAGTTTGTTACCTTGCCCACCATACAGGTTTAACAGGAAGTCCTGAGCTCCAGTGGTACAGAGGAGTTTAGATACAGCCTAGCCCTGGAGACACTGGACCTAATCTTGTCAGAGGAAACTCCAGCCAAGATAACTTTGGTCTCATACTACCTTACATTAGCAAACAAAAAAAAAAACTGTTTGCTATGCTCTAAAGAGACCAAAATCACCTCCAAAGACCAACCAGTGAGTGACACTCTGATATTTATTTATTGATGATGCAGTTAATTGTTTTGCTATTTCATGTCAGTACTTGGGTCAAGCATAATTTGAATGCATTATATAGAAGCTCTATCACTGAATTACATTCCCAACACAACTATGAGTCAATACCTGTTTCCCTACATACAACCCTTCTTTGCTCAAACTTGCATCACTATTTTAACTCAAAGAGTAATGAGGATAAAAATGTCAAGCAGATGACAAGCAGGCATGGCTAGGTCAGGAAACCTGCTCCTAGAATCTCATTTTACAAAGACATCACTAAGAAACAAACAAAAACCCCACTGTGAACAACAGTATACCTATGAGGAACCAAAGCATAAGTCAGTCCCATATTCTTTTAGACCACAGACTGCAGGCAAGAAGAAAAGAGTAATTACAGATAGATTACTCCATATACTCTGCTGCCACAGCACAAATCCCTAACTTGTGAGATCTACAAACGAAGTAGAATGGTCAGATTCTAATACAGTATGTACTATGTCAAAATACACTTCTCACCAGAGAAGTAACCAGACCATGAGTAAGTCTTAACAAATATTTTAAAAGTATTATTTCTTAACATATTATAATGAAATGAAATTAAAAATCAATAGCAAGCTGGGCGCCAGTGGCTCACGCCTATAATCCTAGCTACTCAGGAGGCTGAGAACTGAGGATCATGGTTTAAAGGCAGCCCAGGCAGGAAAGTCCATGAGACTCTTATCTCCAATTAACTACCAGAAAACTGGAAGTGGTGCTGTGGTTGAAGTGGTAGAGCTCTAGACTTGAGCTGAAGAGCTCAAGGACAGCACCCAGGCCCAGAATTCAAACCCCACAACCAACAAAAAAAAAAAATCAATAGCAAGAAGCACTTCAGAAGCTTTAAAACTATTCAGAGATAAAATCAAATATTTGGTGAGATTCATAGGCTATTGTAGAATCAAGGGAGAAGAGAAATTAGAAATTTTCTAGACTGAAATCCAAGAGGAAGCACATGTATCAGAATTTTGAGGATCCAGAAAAGACAGTTTTAAGATGGAAGTTTATGAATATTTATTTTTTATTGTCAAGGTGATGTACAGACAAGTTACAGTTACATAAGTAAGGTAATGCGTACATTTGTTGTCAAACTTGTTACCCCTTCCCTCGTTTTTCTCCCACTTTCTCTCCCCTCCCCCAGTCCCCCCAAGTTGTACAGATTATTTCCAACATATTGTCTTGTGAATATAGCTGTTGCACTGGTTTTCCCCTTGTCCTTCGTCACACCATTCTGTTGTTCCTTTCCCTTCCCTAATTCAGATAAATTTATATACAACCAGGGTACCAAAATCAAATACAGTGACAACAGGGGCTATACCATAGGGGGAAGAATTTACAAAAGATACAAGAAATCACATAGTACATTAAAAACCAATAACAACAAAGAAAAACCTCTTGTGTCCATGTCTTGGAGTTCATTTTGCTTAGCATCATCTTATATGGTCATATGTATGTAGCTATTGAGCTATTCAGCTCATCTGCTTAGATTATATTAACATTACACTAGATTATACTAAGATTATCCTAGATGTAAATTATTTATTGCAAATAAGGGAAACGATAGGACCTATGTTTCTTTGGGTCTGGCTTACTTCACTTAATATAATCTTTTTCAAGTCTTTCCATTTCCTCACAAATGGAGTAATACCATTCTTGCTGATGGAAGCATACAATTCCATTGTGTGTGTGTGTGTGTGAGAGAGAGAGAGAGAGAGAGAGAGAGAGAGAGAGAGAGAACAGAGAGACAGAGACAGAGAGATAGACAGAGACAGAGACAGAGAGAGATATTTTCTTGATCCATTCATCTAGTGAGGGGTATCTGGATTGGTTCCATATATTAGCTATGGTGAATAATACTGAAATAAACATGGTTGTGCTGGTAACTTTAGTATGGCCTTGTTTATGATCTTTTGGGTAAATGCTTAAAAGTAGGATTGCTGGGTCATAGGGGAGCTCTAAATGGAGTCTTTTGAGGAACCTCCATACTACTTTCCAGAGTGATTGAACAAGTTTACACTCCCACCAACAATACAGTAGGGTTCCCTTTGGCCACATCCCCTCTAGCATCTGTTGTTATTAGATTTCTTGATAATAACCATTCTAAGTGGGATGAGGTGGAAATTCAATGTTGTTTTGATTTGCATTTCTATTATGGCTAGAGAAGTTGAGTATTTCTTCATGTGTCTATTTGCCATTCTTATTTCCTCTTCAGAGAAGTTACTCTTTAAGTCTTTTGCCCACTTATTAATGGGGTGGTTGTTTCTTTGAGGGTTTCTTTTGTGGGGATTTAATCTTTTGAGTTCTAAGTATATTTTAGATATGAGGCTTAGTCTGGTGTATGGCTAGTGAACATCTTCTCCCAGTCTGTGGGCCTTCTATTGATCTTGCTAGCTATATTCTTTGCATTGTAGAAGCTCTTCAGTTTAATGCAATCCCATTTATCCAACCGTTCTTTGATTTGTTGTGTTTCTAGGTCTTTATTAAGAAAATTTCGGCCTGTGCCAAGGAGCCCTAGAGTATCTCCTATTCATTTCTGTAATGTTTTCAGGGTATCTGCTTTTACTTCGAGGTTTTTGATCCATTTGGAATTGATTCTGGTGAAGGATGATATATAAGGATCTAGCTTTATTTTTTTACATGTGTTTAACCAATTTCGCCAGCACCATTTACTGAAGAAGCTGTCTTTCATCCATCCTATTTTTTGGCTCTCTTATTGAAGATTAGGCTATAGGTCTGCATGTTCATTTTATGAATATTTATATTAAAATCAAATAGATGTATGGACTGGAGATGTGCCTCAATTGTAGAACACTTTACATGTGCAAGACCCTGGGTTTGTTCACTAGCACCATTTTTCCAAATGAAAGCCATCTCAAATAAGTAGTAAAACAATGTCTTTCAAAGTCTAAGAACAGGAACAAGCCAAATCCAAAACCAATAGAGGGAAAGAAATAAGCTGTATAGAGTTGAAATCAATAAAATAGAATCTAGGAGAACAATACAAGAAATAAATGAAACAGAGTTGATTCTTTGAAAATATTAACAATATTAATAAATCCTTAACCAAACCAACCAAAACTGATGAAAGATTTAAATTTATAAAGTTATGTATGAAAAGATCTTGTAAAATATATCACTAAAAACAAAAAGATAATCAGTGTTTATTTTGAAAAGTTACATTCTAATAAATTGGAAAGTTTAATAAAAAAAGTCAAATTTGTACACATACCTGACTGTGTTCATGTTTGATTAGAATCAGTGTTAAAATTGCCATATTATTGAAAGCTATTTGCATATTCAAGTTCTATCAAAATTCCATGAGAGTCTTTGGAGAACTAGAAGAACAATCCTAAAGCTTCATATGAAAGTACAAAAGGCATTGAATACAGAAAAGGAAAATTTCTCAAAGCAAAAATACCCAAAGTATTTTGAATACCTCAAAGTAAAAAGCCAATTGTAGAGGTATCAAATTATGCTAAAGATCCATAATAACAAAAAGCATCATCATTCATGTGAAATAATACCAGGTATTGACAAATGGGATGACATCAAGTTTAAAAGTCTCTGCCTAGCAAAGGAAATTATTAACAGAGTGAAGTGACAACCTAAAAGGATGATAAAAAAATCTTTGCCAGCTACTTATCTGACAAGGATTATATCCTGAATATAAATAACAAGTATTAAGCGTTAAAAGAACAAACAATCCATTCAGCAAGCAGACAAATCTTTGCAAGGAAATGCTTGAGCAAAGCAATTTAAGGGAGGTAAAATTGTTTGGTTTATGGTTTCAAAAGTTTCATTTCATCATGAGGCCATGAAAGGTAGAGCTGAATAGAGCAGTTCATATCAGCATGTCCAGAAAGCAGAAATTGAAGTTGCTTATTCTGTGGGCTTTTTTCTTTTTTTCCCATTTGTAATTCATATGGATCCCAAGCCTATGGGATGGTGCCACCCACATTCATGGTGTGTCTCACATTCACTCCCAGTTAATCCTCTCTGAAAACACCTTCAAAAACACACCCATAAGTACTCTTTACTAATCTCCAAGGCAATTCTTAATCTAATGAAGTGGTCAAGTTCACACCCAAGCATATCTTCTAAAACCATAGCATATCTTCTAAAACCATAGCATTTCATTTTGGTCCCCAAAAGATATCTCATAATGCAAAATGCATAGAGTCAATCTCCAAGAGTCTCCAAGAATCTCCATAGTCTTTACACTCTGAAAGTTACTCAAAAGTTCCAAATTCAAGGTCTCATCTTAGGCTCAAGGCAAAATGCCAACTGTGATCGCCTGCAAAATCAGAGGGAATTACATGCTTCCAATATTCAATGACACAGAACAAAGATTCCCTTTCCAAAAGGAAAGAATGTGGCATAGATACAATAAATGGGATCAGAGCAAGACTAAAATCCAACAGAGAAAACATATACTCCTGTAGATCTATGTGTGTCATCTGAGGCACATGTTGTGATGGTAACTCCAAAGCCGTTGGGCCACCCACTCCTGTGGCATGGCCATTCAGTCCACATTACTCTCTCAGACTTATTCCACTATTGCCTGTAGATTTCCTTGACAGACATTCCACATTCCTGTTATCTGTAAAAGCCTGGGGTCTCCATCTTGTCTCTGGCTTTACCCTCACAACTTCATACATTTCCCTCTTGTCAACTCTCTGTAGAAAGTTTGAACCTGGTACTCATCACTTAGCCTCCCAGAATTTCCTTTGAAATCTGAATGGAAGCCTCACAATTCTCAAATTCTGCATGCCCACAAAGCCAACGTTAAAAACTTTGCACAGCTCAACAGGCAATGTGTGATATCTGGTCATTTCCTGAAATGTCCTCAAAACAACTTTTCCTATCATTCCCATGAAAAACTGTTTTAATAACCAGAGTAACTTCAGTAGGGTTGGGATGTGCCAACGAATGAAACACAAAGCCCTAAATTCAAAGTCCAATACTGCCAAAAAAGGGAAATAAATAAATAAAAACCAAAAGAAATAATGAGCAAATGAAAGAAAATAAAAGAAAATTCTTTTAGAACTAATAAATGAGTTGAGTAAAATTGCAGTCTACAAAATCAACACATAAAAATCAGTGTCACTGTAAAATGATTATTACAATAAAACAAGTTAACATATCAACCATGTCACATATTTACTGCATTTTTGTAATAATATTTACGATCTGTTATTTTAGCAAATTTCAAGTATATGGCTGTTTTTGTGTGTCATGGGGCTTAAACTCTGGGCCTGGGTGCTGTTCCAGGTTTCTGGTGGTTTATTGGAGATAAGCATCTCATAGACTTCCCTGTTTGGACTGGCTTTGAACCAAGATCTTCAGATCTCAGCCTCCTGAGTAGCTAAGATTACAAGTGTGAACCACCGACACTGGTCATATGACGTTTTTATTGCCAGCATTTGATGGCTAATGTTGATGAGGGTTTCCTCATCTCTTTTTGTCCTACAGGGGAAATTATAACTGAGAGGATCTTGCAGCCTGACAGCTTATGAGAGTACTAATGGAAACAGGAGCACCAGTGTCTGGTACTTAGTCCCCAAGATCTGGCCACACACCTGGAGTCTAAACCATGTTTGCACCTGAAAGGTTCCCAGGTCCAAGGCTTGGGCTAGGAGTGGCACTGGTACCTCATGTACCTGGTGTGAAGAAATTTCTGCTGCAGCATTTTAACTTTGTGCTAGGATTCAAATGCTTAGGCAGATGTTGAAAAGTCAATGTCCAAAATACTGGTGATAGTAGAGTACACCACTGGCTCTTCTGGCTCTCTGGCTCTAATGTACTGATTATAGATCTTGAAACTTAGCCTTCATAATGGCATGAATTGATGTCTTATAAACCTCTCTCTCTGTCTCTCACACATATAGACTATGTACATGTACATGTATGTACATATTTCCCTGGATATGGAAACAACCAAAGTAGCATCTGTTTATGAATGAGTAGATAAAAAATTATTGTGCATGCACTCACACAATTTATATACAGTCATGTGCCACATAATGTTTCACTCAGCAACAGAGTGGGTGACTGTGATTGCAAGAGTGGGATTGAATCAGGAATGCATAGGTGAAGAAGAAACAACAGAAATGAAACTGAAGGCAAAAATAAAATACAATCCTCAAAGACATCCATAATGGAGCACATAGTAGAGGCTTTTGCAATTTTTAAAAACTTTTTTGCAAAGTTTAAAAGCACAAAACTCAACACTAAAAAGTTTTCTTTCATAAAGAAGAATGTTCAAGGTGAACCACCTGCCAACAAGTAGATCTGTGAGGAAAAGATGACAAGATCTGAGTAAATTATGATGGATACATTTCTGAAAAGACTGACATTGCCTTAAGAAGAGGTTTGGGCAGATCCTTCAGGAGGGATCAGAAGAAAGGATAGTTTCCAAGGTGATGACAGCTATTTGTGTGCTATGGTTGCTGAAGGCCTTCTCTAGTAACACAAGCTGTGGAGATGGAAGACACTAATATGGATGATTCTATCCCTGTGCACATCTAGGCTAATCTGAGTTTGTCACTTAGTTTTTAACAATGGTTTGAAGAGGAAAACCAAACCAAAATGTTAAATAGATAAAAGTCTATAGACTTAAGATATGAAGGTAGAAAAAGAGGTATGTACAGCTGCATATAATGTAATTTTATTTTAGGGTATTTCTACAAAAGGCAAAATGTTTAAATTTTTTTGTTTTGTGCTAACCCTGGAGTATGAACTCAGGGTCTGTGCACTGTCCCTTAGCTTTTTTGCTCAAGGCTAGTACTCTGCCATTTGAGCCACAGCCCCATTTCTAGCTTTTTGGTAGTTAATTGGAGATAAGAGTGTCATGGGCTTTTCTGCCTGGGCTGACTTCATACAACAATCCTCAGTCTCAGCCTCCAGAATGCTAGGATTACAGGTATACGCCATAATTGCCTGGCAAAATGTTTAAAAATTTTAATACATATAAACCAAAAAAGTATTATTGAAGTAAATTCCAAGTAAATTTGTTCAAGTACATTTTATGAAGCTTTAACAATGATACAGTTCTCAGAATCTATCCCTATCATTAAAGGGTACAAGATAATAATGATGAAGATAGGTAGATGGATACATAGAGATGATAGCTAGCTAGCTAGCTAGCTAGATAGATAGATAGATAGATAGATAGATAGATAGACAATGATTCATCCACTAAATCTGAAAGACATTGCACTACATGAAGCAAGCCAGATACAGAAAGACTATGACAAATATATTCTCTTATATGTGGATTCCTTTTAAGGTCTAATTCATAGAGACTGAGAGTAGAAGGATGACTGGCAGAAGCTGAGAGTGGAGAGCTGCAGGGAGATGATTTCAGTAGATACAATGTCATAATTAGAAGGTGAAGTTCTGGAGACCTCTTGTACATCACAATGATTACAGTTGATCATCACATAGTGTGTGATTAAAAATTCCTAGTAGAGTGAGCCTTAAGTGATTTCACCATAAAATATAACTGTGATGTGATGTGACATATACATTAGCTCCCTTGATTGTAGCATTCAATTGGCAGCAGACTTCCCATCTCAAATCATGGCAACCAGTAGGAAATGGTGCAGCACTTTTCAAGCACTGAAATAAAGGAACTGTCAACATTAACTCCGTATCAGTAGAAACTACAAGAAAACTTCTGACATCATGGTAGCTTGTATGAAATGGTGCAATACTTCTCAGGTCGTAAAAGGGAACTATGGGTGTGAATTCTCAATCTGAAGAAATTATCAGAAATTTTCTGAAATGAATAAAAAATAAAGACATTCGCAAATAAAAGGAAAATAGGAACACACTGAGGAAAGATTTATTAAATAATGGCTTAGTGCTAAAGAAGACAAATTACACATATAGGTCTTTTTATTCTTATCTTCATCAATATGTTTTTTGTCTCTTTGATAATAGCCATTTTAATGGAATGGGATGATACTGTGAATTTAAAGGTTTAGGACCATCTGCAACTTCAGAAAATCACTGGGGTTCTTATACTATTTCTTATTTAGAAACATTATCTACTCTGTTTTATACTTCATTTATTATAATAAATGCATTCTAGTAAATAAATTACACTTATTGAGGCAAGTAATGAATATCTACTGTTTCTTGAACAGAAAAATTCAAGGTGGTCCTAAAGTTAGAACGTATTATTTGATGCAATTGCACCAACCCATACTGATTTACAAATTCATGAAAAGTTTGCATATTACCTCAACGTAAGTTCAGCAGGATTCTTTAGTGTATTTTATAGCTACATCCAGCAAAACATATGCACAATGATAGTATATATGAAAAGAAGTAGTGAAATATTTATATTTTCTCATATTTCAAAGAATTTTTCAGCAAAACCGACTTCAGAGACATAAAGATACCAGATTTGGCTCCTATTAATAGTTTCAAATTAAAATTCATAATATACAACAACAATTTCTAACCTACTTTGATGATAATTAAATACTTTAATTCAAGGTCAGTGACTTGACCAAACATGTACATAGAAATCAAAATTAAGCATCATTTGCTTAATAGAATTATAGTTGTGCTTTTCTTCTAATAAATAATAAATTAGGTTGCTTTTACGTACTATCAATATAAACTCCCAAAGGAAACATGAGCTCTAGAAATTAGTGGTATTCTCTGGGCCTTATAAAAGATTTCTATGAGAAAAGACCTACTAAATATAAATGCAATCATTGTGTTCCTTGAAGGTCATTTGCTACATACCAATACCTATCTTCTTGGTTGGCAAGTCTACTCAATGCAATAACATTATCATGATATTGAGAGAGATGATCACCTTTCATCAGAATTTGATCTGTTAACTGAATCAGATGAAAGTTTAGAAGTCATTTGTATTAATTTCTACTGTGCAAGTACAGTCTGCATTAGCTCATTCCAAACATTTCATTAGTATAGTGACTGATGGTTTAACTAGACAAAAATTAACCTAACATACTATACAGCATGTTTGATAATAAAAGAACTTTTGAAGTTTCCTTCATCCTGTTTAAAAGATAAGGTTAGTTAGGAATGGTAGGGGAAAAACAAAGGAAGAAGCAACAATGCTCGATAGGAAAGGTATTCATTACCTTGCTCGTGTAACTGTAACCCCTCTGTACAGTATTTTTAAAGTAAAAAAAACGTACAAAAAAAGATAAGGTTAGAGGGGCTGGGAAGGTGGCTCAGTGGTAGAGTGCTTGCCTTGTATGCATGAGGCACTTGGTTCCATTCCTCAGCACCACATAAGCAGAAAAAGCTGTAAGTGGCTCTGTGGCTCAGGTGGTAGAGCGCTAGCCTTGAGCTAAAGAGCTGAGGGACAGGGCCCAGGCCAAGAGTTGAGGCCCCACAACCAAAAAAAAAATGATAAGGTTACAGAGAGACACCAGTGACTCACAGGACACTGAGATCTGGAGGCCCATATTTCAAGGCCAACACATCTCCAAAATAACCAGCCAAAAGAAAGGCTAGAGGAATGACTCTAGTGGTAGAGTTCCAGTCTAGCAAGTACAAAGCCTTGAGTTTAAATCCCAGCACCACCAAAACATAATAATAGGGAAAAAGCAATATAACATAATAAAATAAGCTTTTCCACTCACCCAGGATGAGCATTAAAAATGAGGGAGGGGTGGCTGTGTTCAATAAGAAATGTACTGATTACCTAATTTATGTAGCTATAACCCTTCTGTACATCACCTTTACAATAAAAATTTTTTAATGTATTTCATAATGAGTAAGGATTGCTTTGGATAATGAAACAAGCTTAAAGTTTTAGAGAAATTTGTGAATATTTAGTAGATACTACTAAGTGACAAAGAGAAAATTTGAACTTCGCTCTTCTTTCTCCAGACTGTGACATTTCTGGATTTTGCTACTACTTTTAACTAAGAATAGAGTTAATAGTACTTTGAACACAATTCATATCCTGACTCTTCAAGAGTGAAAGTCTCCCACATACCAGATTAAAAAATAAAAATAGAAAACACCACTATGAGCTGAGATGCTTCCTGAAAGCAAAGACAATATAAAATGGGTAGTGGAAGAAAGGAACTAATAATACAATCATGTGACCAGTTACAGTACTGAGGACTATAACTCTCATTAGCATTTTTCTTTATTTTGTTACAACTATGTTTGTGTGAATGTATGCGTAATATATGTCCTTGTGCATATTCAGAAAATATCTTTACTTTTTTTCTTCTCATATTCCTTTATCTTATAATGTATGATAAACTGATTTTCTGTTGCAGTATTTATTGTTAAGTGTGTGTGTGTGTGTGTGTGTGTGTGTGTGTATACCAGTCCTGGAGGGTTGAACTAAGGGCCTGGGTGCTGTCCCTGAGCTTCTTTTGCTCAAGGCTAGTATTCTATCAGTTGAGCCACAGCACCACTTCTGGCTTTTTGGTGGTGAATTGGAGATGAGACTTATGATCTTTGCTGCCTGGGCTGGCTTGGAGCCATGAACCTCAGATCTCAGCCTCCCCAGTAGCTAGAATTACAGGTGTGAGCCACCAGCACCCAGCTTAAATACCGTTAATTTTCCATGATTGTTTTTGAGTTATGTGATACCAAGGAGAAGAATAAACCTCACCCAATAATTTTACTTCTCCCGGGAAAGGGGGGTTAGTGTACTTTGGGTTATACACAGGACAGTTGTATACCAGTAATAGCTAAATTGTGACACTGTTGTTTTTATTTTGAGATTTCAGAGACACGTGTGAGTATCAAGCTGACAAGGGATACACTGGTGATGGTTAATGTCCTGTGTGAGCTTAACTGGGGCCAGAGTGTGCCCAGGTTATTTCTGGGTGTTTGAGGAGGTTTCAGTAAGGGATTGGCATTAAATTGGTAGATAAAGCAGTTTTCCTTCCCTAAGTGGATGATCATCAAAACAAAAATCTAGAAGTTGGAATTTTCTGAATTTTGAATTGAGGCCTGAACTATTAGTACTACTAGTTCTCAGTGCTTTGGTCTCAGACTGGAGTTTACCCTGTACTGGTCTTCCTACATTTCCAGGATCTTTTTTTTTTTTTTTTTTTTTTTTTTTTTGACATTTTTTTTTTTTATTTTTATTTATTTATTTTTTTTTAATTTAATTTTATTTTATTTGAGAACATACTGTACAGAGGGGTTACAATTACATGGGCAGGATAATGCATACATTTCTTACCAAGCATTGCAGCCTCCTCCTTTGTTTACCCTTCACCTCCCTTCCCAGCCTCCCCCCTCCCTCCCACCCAATCATACCCCCCCTCCCCCCCCCCCGACATTGTAAAGCTGGTTTTGACATGACATTTTGTACTTCTCATTGTTGCAACAGGTCCACCTGAATCCTTAAACGACTTGTTTGTCCCCATCTCCTCCACATGTTATACTGACATCAAATATAGTGAAAGCGGGGGTTACACTGTGGGGGAGGGACATACAAAGCAACAAAGAGATAATATTATAAATGCGTTAGAAACACATGCATGAAAGAAACAAAAACATTAAAATACATATTTGAGGTTTCGTTTTCCTAACATCACATTATTTGACTTTTTCCGCTTGACTCATACCTATACTAGATATTGCAAATAAGGGAAACCATGGGACCTATGTTTCTTTGGGCCTGGCTTACTTCACTTAATATAATTTTTTCCAAGCCTTTCCATTTCCTAACAAATGGGGAAATGTCATTCTTTCTGATGGAGGCATAGAATTCCATTGTGTATATATACCACATCTTCTTGATCCATTCATCTACTGAGGGGCATCTGGGTTGGTTCCATGTCTTAGCTATGGTAAATAATGCTGCAATAAACATAGTTGTGCTGGTAGCTTTAGTGTGGCTTTGTTTGTGATCATTTGGGTAAATGCCCAAAAGTGGGATTGCTGGGTCATTGGGGAGCTCTATGTGGAGTCTTTTGAGGAACCTCCATACTGCTTTCCAAAGTGGTTGAACAAGTTTACATTCCCACCAACAATGAAGTAAGGTTCCTTTCTGTCCACATCCCCTCCAGCATCTGTTGTTGTTAGAGTTCTTGATTTTTGCTGTTCTAACTGGAGTGAGGTGATATCTCAATGTTGTTTTGATTTGCATTTCTTTTATGGCTAGGGATGTTGAACATTTCTTCATGTGTCTATTGGCCATCCTTCTTTCTTCTTCAGAGAAGCTTCTCTTTAAGTCTTTCGCCCACTTACTTATTGGGCAGTTGTTTCTTTGAGGATTTGTTGTTGGGTGGTTTAATTTTTTGAGTTCCAAGTATATTTTAGATATGAGACCCTTGTCCGTTGTATGGCTAGTAAAGATCTTCTCCCAGTCCGTGGGCTTTCTATTGATCTTGCTAGCTATGTCATTTGCCCTGCAGAAGCTCTGCAACCTTATACAATCCCATCTGTCCAGCCTTTCTTTGATTTGTTGTGTTTCCGGGTCTTTATTCAGAAAATTTCGGCCTGTGCCAAGGAGACCCAGGGTTTCTCCTATTCCATCCTGTAATGTTTTCAGAGTGTCTGCTTTGAGTTCAAGGTCTTTGATCCATTTGGAGTTGATTCTGGTGCAGGGTGATATATAAGGATCTAGCTTTAGTTTTCTACATGTAGTTAACCAGTTTTGCCAGCACCATTTACTGAAGAGGCTGTCTGTCTTCCATTCTATTGTTTTAGCTCCCTTATCGAAGATTAGATGGCTATAGGTCTGTAGGTTCATTTCTGGGTTTTCAATTCTATTCCATTGGTCCTGAGGTCTGTTCTTATGCCAATACCAAGCTGTTTTGATTACTATGGCTTTATAGTAGAGTTTGAAATTTGGTACTGATATTCCTCCAGCAGTGTTCTTTCCGTTGAGGAGCGTTTTTGCTATTCGGGGTCTTTTATTGTTCCATATGAATTTTTGGATTGCCTCTTCTATTTCCTTGAAGAATGAGGGTGGAATTTTGATAGGTATTGCGTTGAATTTGTAGATAGCCTTGGGGAGTATTGCCATTTTCACAATGTTAATCTTTCCAATCCAGGAGCATGGGAGGTTTTGCCATTTTTTAAGTTCTGTGTTGATTTCCTTTTTCAAGATTTTAAAGTTTTCATCATAGAGGTCCTTCACTTCTTTAGTTAAGTTAATTCCTAGGTATTTTATTTTTTGTGGGGCTATTACAAATGGAGTTGCTTTCCTAATTTCAGCCACACTTTTCTCATTGTTGGCATACAGAAAAGCCATTGATTTTTGGGGGTTAATTTTATAACCTGCTACTTTGCCAAAGTTTTGAATCAGCTTGAGTAATTTGGGAGTGGAGTCTATGGGATTCTTTAAATACAAGATCATGTCATCTGCAAAGAGGGAGTTTTATTTCTTCTTTCCCTATTTGGATCCCCTTTATGTCTGCATCTTGTCTTATTGCTGTAGCTAGGCATTCTAATACTAGATTGAAGAGAAGTGGAGAGAGTGGGCATCCTTGTCTTGTTCCTGAGTTAAGAGGAAATGGCTTTAGTTTTTCACCATTGAGTATAATGCTGGCTGTAGGTTTGTCATATACAGCCTTTATTGTATTGAGGAATGTTCCATGGATTCCTAATTTTTTCAAAACCTTCATCATAAAGGGGTGTTGGATCTTGTCGAATGCTTTTTCTGCGTCTATTGAGATAACCATGTGGTTCTTATTCTTGCTTCTGTTGATGTGATGAATAATATTAATTGATTTGCGTATATTGAACCAGCTTTGCATCCCTGAAATGAATCCTGTTTGATCGTGGTGTACGATTTTTTGGATGAATTGTTGAAGTCGGTTGGCCAAAATTTTGTTGAGAAGTTTTGCATCAATGTTCATCAAAGAAATGGGTCTATAGTTCTCTTTCTTTGATGAGTCCCTGCCTGGTTTTGGGATGAGGGTTATGATGGCTTCATAGAATGTGTTCGGTAGTGAGCTTTCTCTTTCAATTTCATTGAAGAGTTGGAGGAGAATTGGTGTGAGCTCTGCTTTGAAGGCCTTGTAAAATTCCGCTGTAAAACCATCTGGTCCTGGACTTTTCTTAGCTGGAAGGTCTCTTATTGCTGTTTCTATTTCAATGCTTGATATGGGCCTGTTAAGATAGTTTACCTCATCTTGGTTTAGTTTTGGCATGTCAATATTTGCTAGGAAGAGGTCCATTTCTGTCAAGTTCTCAAACTTATTAGCATAAAGTTTTGAGAAGTATTCCCTTATAATGTTCTGAATCTTGCTTGTTTCCGTGGTGATGTTTCCATTCTCATCTCTGAGTTTATTAATTTGGGTGTGTTCTCTTCTTTTTCTGATAAGATTTGCTAAGGGTCTGTCAATTTTGTTGAGTTTTTCGAAGAACCAACTCTTTGTTTTGTTGATTCTTTCTATAGTTTTTTTGGATTCTAATTCATTTAATTCTGATTTAATTTTGATTATTTCTTTCCGTCTACTGGATTGGGGTTTATCTTGCTGCTCTTTTTCAAGGAGGTTTAGATGTGTCATTAAATTGTTAGTTTCAGATCTTTCCAATTTGTTGATGTAGGAGCTCAGAGCTATAAACTTGCCTCTGAGTACTGCCTTTGCTGTGTCCCAGAGGAGCTGGTATTTTGTGTGTTCATTTTTGTTGAATAGCATGAACATTTGAATTTCCTTTCTAATCTCTTCCATGACCCACTCATGATTCAGCAGTGTGTTGTTCAGCCTCCATGTGATACCGGACTTTCTTTGGTGGCTTTTGGTGTTGAGTTCTAACTTTATTCCCTTGTGGTCAGAGAGAATGCAAGGTATAACTTCAATGTTTCTGAATTTAGACAAGTTTGCTTTGTGGCCTAAAATGTGGTCTATTTTAGAAAACGTTCCATGTGCTGCTGAGAAAAACGTGTATTCTGATGCTGCTGGGTGAAATGTTCGGTAAATGTCTGTTAAGTCTAGTTGATCTATGCAGCTGTTTAGATCTGCGGTTTCTCTGTTGAGTTTTTGCCGAGTTGATCTATCTAGTGGGGAGAGTGGTGTGTTAAAATCCCCAACGATTAATGTCTTTGGATCTATATGGGATTTGAGGGAAAGTAGTGTTTCTTTGATAAATTTGGGTGCTCCATTGTTTGGCGAATAGATATTTAGAATTGTAATATCCTCCTGAAGGAGAGATCCTTTAATTAGTATGTAGCGACCTTCTTTATCTCTTTTCACGAATTTTAATTTGAAGTCTATTTTATCTGATATTAGGATTGCAACTCCCGCCTGTTTATGCGGTCCGTTTGCTTGGTAGATTTTGTTCCAGCCTTTAACATTGAAAATGTGTTTGTTTTTACGGGCAAGATGTGACTCCTGCAGGCAGCAGATAGAAGGGTCTTGTTTTTTAATCCAACTAGACAGTCTATGTCGCTTAATTGGAGAGTTCAGTCCGTTAACATTAAGAGATAGGACTGAGAGGTATTTGGGAGTTCCTGCCATGTTATCTACCTTCTTGGGGGCTCCGAAAACTGGGTTCTTCCTATGGTTCTTGGATTCTCAGTTTGGGTGCAGTTTCTTGGCCTTTATTGCGGTCTTGTTGGTTTTCTATGTGTAGGACATCTTTAAGAATCTTTTGTAGGGCTGGTTTGGTGGAGATGTATTGTTTCAATTTTTCTTTGCTATGGAAGGTTTTTATTTGGCCTTCAGTTATGAAGGAGAGTTTAGCTGGGTACAGTATTCTTGGTTGATAGTTGTTTGTTTTTAGGGCATGGCATACATCATTCCAGGCTCTTCTTGCTTTGATTGTCTCTGCTGAGAAATCTGAGGTGATTCTAATTGGTTTCACTTTATAAGTGATTACCCTTTTCTCTCTGACAGCTTTAAGGATCTTTTCCTTGTTCTGAGTTGATCCTGTGTGGATTATTATGTGACGGTGGGATGTCCTATTCTGGTCTGGTCTATTTGGGGTTCTAAAGGCTTCTTGTATCTGGACAGGCCTATCTTTTTGCATGTTTGGGAAGTTCTCTGCTAGGATCCTGTTAAACAGATTTCCTAGACCATTAACTTCTGTTTCTAGGTGCTCCTCTACACCCATTATCCTTAGATTAGGCCTTCTGATGGTGTCTTCCAGGTGTTGGATAGATCTATCATATTTCTTGGACTTGTCTTGGATGGTTGTATGTTCTTTCTCTATAATATCTAGGCTGTCTTCAATCCCTGAGATTCGATCTTCTGCATGTTCTAACCTGCTGTCAAGACTCTCTACTTTGTTTTTTATCTCTTTTCCTTCTAGTTGGTCAGCTTTGATGGCTTCAAGTTCTTTGTTGAAGCTCTGTTTTAGGTCTTGTATGAATTTCTTTACTTCCTTAATTTGGTGTTCAGTGTTTGTCCTCAAATCACTTAGTTGATTGGTTATGGTTTCTTTGGGCTCCCATTCCTTCTGTTGGGTTCCATTCAGCATTCCCTTTGTGGTCTCCCTGACTTCCTTCATCTCTTTGTTAATGGATTCCATGAATGCCTTTAGTGATCTTTGTGTGTTCTCTACCTGGTCTCTCAATTCCTGTATTACTCTTTGATTAGCTTCCTCCCGTTCGCGGGATTCCTGCAGATCTCTTTGAGTGTTCTCAGCCTGCTCACGCCATTCCTCCCTTTCTCTTTGAGTATTCTCAAGTTGTTCACGCAAATCCTGTATCAGTTTTTGAGTAGCTTCCTCACGCTTATGATATTCCTGTATAAACTTCTGGGATGCCTCCTCTCTCTCCCTATCACGCTCATACAGAGTCCTTTGTACGTTGTCAAACTTTTCATTTATCATGTTTGCCAGCAGTGTTTGTAGAGCTGTTTGGGAACTCTCCTCTGGATTATTCATTATCTGTTCTAACCCCTGATTATCAGGATTGGGAATTGAGATACCCGAATTTGCCATTTTTCTTGTGTTTTTCCGGCTTACTCTGCCCATTTGAGATGAAGATAGCACCAGTTTTGTGCTAGAACACTATCTTAAGGCAACCATCAACCAAAGTTTGCATTTGTACAGTCAATAGTCTACAGATACAATCTAGTTCAACAGATACATCTATTCGACATCAAACAACTATATGTTAAAGGACTTTGAACCACAGAGAAGAATTTGGAAAACCAGAAATTATTAGGGTTAGGGAGAGATGTGGGTAAAAAATAGGAATAGATTGGTGTGGGAAGGCACAGGGAGAGTTAACTATGTCCTAATCACAATGCAGGAAATAGGTTGGGTAGGATGTAAGTAGAGAGAGAGAGAAAAGGGAAGAAAGAGAAAGGGGAATGAAAAGAGACCAGAAAAAAAATAGAGACGTAAAAATTAATGTTATTTTAGAGATTAAAAGACCATCTATTTATAGAGGGATATGAATATGTTGAGAGAAAGGGAGGGACATAGAGGAGATGAGAAAAACTTTTAAAAAATGCTTAAAATATTATATAGGTATAAAGAGGTAGTACTGTTATTAATGAATTTAAGTCTCAGAGGTTTTGAATTGAGTAATAAGTTTGTGGATTAAGTGTGTACACAATGGGGGATAGGGTCTACTGGTTAACTACGGGTTTATCTGAGGATGTGCAGGACAAGAGTTAAGTCACATAAAGGTGAACAAAGAGGAAAAGTTGGAAAGGATAGGAAAGTGAGAAGAAAAGATCAGAAGTTCAGTAGAGCTAGAAAAAAAAACAAAAACAAAAAGATAATTAAGAATGAATGAAAAAGAGAAAGAAGACAAGAAAAGAAAAGAAAACACACATTCACGTATTCCTAAAATAAAAATTATAAGAGGAGAAAAAAAAATTAATGGAAAACAATTATTTTTTCAGAAGAGGCAAAAATTACAGATTAATAAAAGTTTTAGAAAAGCAAAAAAAAAATTTTTTTATATATATATAAGGTAACAAAAAACGAAAAAAAAAAACAAAACAAGAAAAAGAAAAAAAGAAAAGAAGAAGAAGAAAAAAAAAAAAAAGTTCTTTGATTTTTTTTTTTTTTTTTTTTTTTTTGGGGGAGGGGTGGGAAGAGTCCTGTATCTCCCTTTTGTCTGTAACCAGAGTCTGGTTGGAGTCTCTGGTCAGCTTGAGGTCCTGTGGCTTGATTGGTTTCTTAAGTCAGTTTGTTGGAACAGGCAGAAAAATGCTCTGCTTTACCCAAGATTTTGAGATCCCCCTCCCAGGTTAGTTTACTGGGAGGGTGATCTGCTTTGAGAATCACAAAAGAGGGGGATGCAGTGATGAGGCTAGGTTCTGGGTAGAGTTGAGGTCTTTCAAGGAACAGTAGCTTTTCCCTGGGGCTATTTTGTGAAAAAAAAAACTCACAGCACCCAGCCTGGAGCCATTCTCAGGGTTTCTGTTTTTCAATTGATTGTGGTGGCTGCTAGAGGGAGGGGCAGCCTCTGGCTCTGGCCACCCAGCGAGGAGAGCCACTCCAATGGCTGGTGCCTGAGCTGGGCGACCCCTCCCTGGATGGAACTGAGTCTGTGAGGTCACCTCGCCGCCAAGTTCCCGTGAACTGCCAAATGACTAGCTCTATTCCAAGGCCTGAGCTGGAGCTAGCCGCTCCTCCGAGCTTTGTCGGTATCCAAGATGGAGATCACCGGTGCTGGGGCGGGGGAGGGGTGGCCTTCCCTCCTCTGCTCCCAGAGAAGGAGTGAGGAAGCGGGGCTTCTACTCACGGGGAGTCTTGGATCCCGGGTCGTCTCTGGTCTGCGAAGTGCAGGATGAAGTTGCCCGCTCCTTGTCGGTTCTTGCTGGTGTTGAGTAGAATCCGCTCGTCCGCTGCGTCTGGCTCCTTTGTCCCGGACTGCGTCTCAGGTATGCCTCCGCGGCGGTGGTCGCCGCTGCGACCCTGCCGCCGCAGCGGCAGCTGCTCAGATGTGTCTGCTTGGCTTCCCCTCTCTTGACTAACTCTCTGTCCTGTGATGGCACACTTGGTGTGATTCTCTGGCTTGGGACTGTTCACTGGAACTCTGAAACTGTTTTCTATGCAAGAGCTTGTTCAGATTCCAGCTTCTCCTCCGCCATCTTCCCGGAACTCTCTCATTTCCAGGATCTTATGGATAGTGTATCATGGAACTTATGAGTTTCTATAATCACATTAGCCAAATCCTTTCCGTATGTATATGTATTTGGTTTATTTGGAAAGCCCTAACTAATATAGCAGTTGAAACTTTAAAACTCTGTAGAAGTATATGTACCTTGTTTTCATAAATAAAAAGTAAATTATAGAAATCAGACATTTAAAAACACACAACCTTGATGAGTCTCTCATTTAGTAGAAATTCAAGAAATGTTATTTAAGAAGCATACAGAATTCACTGGCATTTCCCTTGTCATCATTGTTTAATATCTCTGCAAGTGTTGACCCTAATATCCAATCTCTCCTATATTTTTTTCTGTGCAATCGATTCTATACAAGAACTTTGCTAAGTCTATATTAAAGGAAATGAGATATCCTTCACATAGGAAAGAGCAAGGCTTCCAAAAAATATGAATTATTTTAGTGCAAAGCCAGCTGCATATAGTTGCAAAGTGCTATCTTATCTCAAATGGAAGGCCACAATCTGTGACAGTGTCTTTATTTTCTATTTGTGAGGAAGATGGCAAATAGCATTCTGTGATTTCTGACATCCATTTGGATATAAGCCATTTACTGCAGAAATGTATGACAAATCTCCATTAATCTCCTTTGGACAATTGGAAGTTGTTTGAACTTTCTTCTTACATTATGTGTTGAAATATAAACTTGAAAATATGGGTAAATGGTTTATATTTGTATCAATAATGGAAATTCTGCTCATCCTGGCTTTAGAGAAGCCCCATTTCCAGAAGGAAGTAATTCTTGCTTTTTCTGGTTTCTGCAGGGATTGTGATATTGCCCCAAAGAGGTAGGAAAATATTCTCTAAAACTTTAAGCCTGTCTCATAATCCAAAGCAATCCTTACTCTCTATGAAATTTATTAAAAATTTTTATTGTAAAGATAATGTACGGAGGGGGTACATTTACATAGGTTAGGTAATGAGTACATTTCTTTTTGAACAGTGTCACCCCTCTGTCATTTTTAAAGACTGAAGAAAAACACAGAAAAGTTTCTTTTTTCCACTTTTTCTTCAGTCTTTAGTTATTACATATCCCTGAGAAAGTCTCATCAATACAAAATTTAAATCATATTTTCATGAAGGTTAACAAAATTAATCCATATATCAATGCAATAATAAAGGATACTTGAAGGAGAGAGAATTAGTCTGCACTAAAAAGATGTCAGTCAAGCTCAAAAAATGTGTGTAGAGTCACAATGCTAGTCTGTGGGAAAGTGATGAAGAGAAATGGGTAGACAGAGCTATGAAATACCTATAAAGCACAAAATATACATGCTCCATAAGATTTTATGTAAGACTTAACAAGTAAATATCTCTTCTGAATTGAGGAATGAGGATAAAAGAGAGCATACATGGACCTATACAGGACATGAAAAGACTTAGAAGTCAAATCCTTAATGGATGTCAGATTATATGAGCCAAAACGGAGTGCCAGTGGCTCACTCATGCCTGTAATCCTAGCTACTGGGGAGGCTGAGATCTGAGGATCATGGTTCAAAGCCATCCCGGGCAGGTAAGTCCGTGAGCCTCCTCTCCAATTAACCACCAGAAAACCAGAAGTGGTGCTGCGGCTCTAGTGGTAGAGCGTTAGCCTCAAGCTGAAGCACTGAGAGACAGTGCCCAGGCCCAGATTTCAAGCCCCACGACAGACAAAAAAAAAGAGAGAGAGAGAGAGAGAGAGAATGTATGAAACTTATTTGTCTTTAGAGGTTCATTTTAAGGGAAAAAATTAACTGTGTTGTACAGGAACTAGTCAACATGCCCCTCCCTTCTCAAAGGACTGGAAAGCACAAGTCCTTGGTCATGGTGGCAGCATGTGCACATTAGCTGTGGCTTTCAAAAAAAAGTGAGTATGTGAACTCATTTCCTTTGAAGTAGAAAGTCAAAGAGAACTCCCATGACTAGCATTTTCACTAACATCTTGCTGATCCCAAAGTGAAAAACCAGAACTATATGGTCAACCAGAATGGTATTTGCAACCCTACACAAGGATCGTTAATCTTTATAATAACACTTTATTTTACCAAATTTTAACTTCCAATGTTTAAAGAACATTTTGCCCTATTCTTAGAAAATGGAATGGTGTTATACTTAATATGGTTAAAAAAATTTATGAACTACTGTAAAATATGGAATAATTTATTAGATACAAGTGGGATATATTGTTACATAGGTAAAGCATGAAGGAAATTTCCATCTGGCAAACATTAGGCTGATCTTCCTAGCAAAAAATAACCTCATGCAAACTACATTATAGTGTGTGAGAAAGATTTATCCTTCTGTATCTTCATAACTTCCTTTGTCACCAATTTCTCTCTCACCTCTTCTTTCATCTTCTCTTATCTTGTGCTTTCTCCTCTTCTCTCCTCTCCTCCTTACCTCTCTTCTTTTTCCTCTTCCTGATCTTCTTCTCCTTCTTCCTCCTCCTCCTCCTTTTTCTTCCACTCTCTCCCTTTCTCTCTCTCAAATGCATCTCACCATGAAGCTACAGCCATGTTGTGATACAGCAAGCAACGGCTTCACCAAAAGTAATTTTTTTGTAATTCCAGTAGACAAATACAATATCTTTTTTTTTCAAATACAATATCTTATACCTTACTTTTAAAAACATGTTCAGAGAATACCAAACACAATAGGAGACTTGAAAACAAAGACACCAGAAAAAAATTAGCCTTTGATATCATAACTATATGATATAGCAAACAATGGTGACCTCAGTCAGATAAACATAAAATGCAATACTTTAGGTCTATTCACCTTACTTCCTTTTGCCCCAGATACCATGTCTATCTCTTAATCAAAAATTACAAAGCATACATACATGCTCAATCACATCCAAACATACAACACCCACACACAAACAAACACACACACAATTTGAAAAGACTTAAATTATGATAAAGGAGAGCAATTCAAACTTTTATCAAATGAAAACCGCTCTAATTCTTATGTGAAGAATATTAGGCAAAAAAGAAAAAGTTGGTATGAAAAGGAAATACAGTCTGCAACACTTTAACATTAATGATGGATGCCTTTGATCATTAGTAGCAGCGATATTGAAGATATGTTATTAGAGATTTCTAAAAGCTAAATATAGAAGAGAAAACAAAAAGGGAAAAACATAATATCAGAATTGTGGGAAAATTCCAACTTATATAATAGATGTATAATAGGGTGCAACAAGAGAAATAGAAGGAAAACAGAGGGAAAATATTTGAAGTAACATGATTGAAAATTTTCCAATTTCATATTTGAATAACAAATAACATAGCCAATGATTTTAGAGAACATCAAGCAGGATAAATATTGAAAATATAAACATAGACACATCAAAATCAAACTGTTTAAAATCAAGAAGTGTGAGAAAATGTTGAAGGAATCTAGAGTCAAATGAAAATATTTTGTATAGTAAGAAGCAAGAGTGAGAATCTCTACAGAAATGCAAAGATAGAAATTGCATTATAATTCTCACCAGACTCTAGAAAACAGTATAGTAAAAACTCTCAAGTGCAAATAAAACCCTAAGCCACCATCTCGAATTCTGTATCCATCAAACTTACCCTTCTTCTTTATTTATAGAAAGAATAAAAGATGGCAATGAAATCTTCTGCTTTCATAGATTATTTGATCTAACAGATATTAGTATGTTTTAAGTAATAGCAGAGCCAAGTATTCAGTGGTTGTAGTTTATGAGTGAGTTAATAAATGACAACAGTATTATAGCAAGTGAGTGAGAGGGACAGATGGAAGTCCTCTATTAAAAAGCATTTTACTGTCTTTAAAGCAAAATGGTGTTAACTAATGTGTATTGCAAATCCTGAAGCAATTACTAAAAAAAATCACAAAGTTCTGCTTTTAGTATTTTGAAGGACCTCAAGATTGATTTCCAGAATGGCTGCACTAATTTACATTATTACCAACAGTATATAAGGATTTTTTTACCCTGATTTCTTCCCACATAAATTTTAAAATAACCTCAAAGTACAATGGAAATTAAGTATATCTATGTCTTTTGAATACAGCAAACATAAATCCACAAAGGAAATTTACAACAAAAAGAATGCTTAGGGGCTGGGAAGGTGGCTCAGTGGTAGAGCGCTTGCCTTGCATGCATGAGGCCCTCGGTTCGATTCCTCAGCACCACATAAGCAGAAAAAGCCGGAAGTGGGGCTAAGGCTCATGTGGTAGAGTGCTAGTCTACAGCTGAAGAGCTGAGGGACGGTGTCCAGGCCCAGAGTTCAGGCCCCAGAACTGACAAAAACAAACAAAAAAAGAATGTTCATATTAAATGAAAATGAAGACTTTCCCAAGTAACACACTTAACCTTATGCATCAGTGACCAAAAAAAAGAAGAACAAGCTAAAGCCAAATTTATCAGAAGGAAGGAAATAATGTATCAGAACTAAAATAAATTAAACAGTAAACAGAAAAGCCATAGATAGAATGAATAAAAATAAGTTATTTTTAATAAGTTTTTTTACTGTGAGAATACTGTACAGAGGAGGGATTACAGTTACATAAACAAGTTAATGAGTACATTTCTTATCATTGTTGTCTCCTCCTTTGATTTTCCCCTCCAATCTCCATGATAATTTGTGAACTAGTGTACCTAAAAAGGGAGAGGAAAGAGAAGACGAGTAAATAAAATATAATATGAAAATGAGGAAATTACAAAAATTCTCAGAAATTAAAAGAATTTATTAAGAACTATTTTGAACAACTAAGTGACAATGAATTGGAAAACCTTGAAGAACTGGATAAATTTCTAGAAAAATACAACCCACAAAGATTAAGTCAGAAAAAAAGGCAGAAAGTCTTGGGCAAATAACAAACAGAAAGTCTGATAAATTAATCACAAACCTCCCAACAAAGCATAAGACAGGATTATCTCTTAGACATTCAAAATTACTTAATACCAACATATTTTAAACTTTTACCAAAAATGAGCTAGAGGGAGGATTTTCAAAAATACTTTATGAGTGTTATGGTTTGAATTTCAAATGTCCTATAAATGTGCATAAAGCTCAGTTGCCAGTTGATAGAATTGGGGGAAGTAATTGTATCCTTTCTAGGGATGTGTTTGTCTCACCTAGATTTCAAAGTGATATTGTCCTCATTGTTTTAGTCAGGTTTTTGTTTTTATTACAAAATACCTAAGAATAAGGGGAAAATATCTAAGAAAAGGAGGAAATATTTGCTTTGTTTCATGGTTTAAGTGGTTTCAGTACTAGTTGTCTGACTCCATTGCTTTGGGCTTATGCAGAGGAGTATATCACATTGTAGGGGACATGCAAGGGCAAAGCTACTTACCTCTTAACAGCCAGGAAGCAGATGGAGAGAGGGGGCATACCCATTGATAGTATGATCCTAGTTGTATACTTCATTTGGCTCCATTCAGCTATGACCTAATCAATATGGGGATAGAGTCCTTATGATCCAATCACTAATTTTTACATACAAGCATGGAAATCCATGTGGCTCAATGGTAGAGCACTTGCCTTGCATGCATGAGGCCCTGGGTTCAATTCCTCAGCACCACATAAGCAAAAACAAAAAAACCGGAAGTGGTGCTGTGGCTCAAGTGGTAGAGTGCTAGCCTTGAGCTGAAGAGCTGAGGGACAGCGCCCAGGCCCAGAGTTCAAGCCCCACAACCGGACCCCCCCCAAAAAAAGTAAAATGAACTCATACTTACTGATTTTAAATTACATTACAGTAGCACCATAGTCCAAACAACATGGTGTTACATTAAAATAGACACACCAGTGGAACAAACCATAGATCTCAGAAATATATTCATGTATTTGCAACAAGGACCCCAATAGGATATTTTAACAAAAGAATAGCCTCATCAACAAATGATACCTGAAAACTGAATTTCCATGTACAACATTAAAATTTGACCCATATTTTCCCCCTATACAAAAATAAACTGAAAAGGGATAAAATAACTGCAAGACCTTATTCCTAAAAAAGAATGTAAAGCAAGACTTCTTCATATTGGCCTCAGGAGCAAATATTTTGGAGAGAAGAATATCACACCAAAACCTCAAACCACAAAATAAAATAAACAAACAGAGCAGGGTACCAATGGCTCATATGTGTAGTCCTAATTACTCAAGATGCTTAAGATTAGATCACAATTTGAAAACATTACAGGAAAACAAGTCTGTGAGACTCCATCTCCAATTAACCACCCAAAACCCAGGCTAGAGTCATGGCTAAATTGGTAGAATACCAGTTAAATGAGTTCAGAGCCCTAAGTTAAAACCCTAGTACTGACCAAAATAAAATAAAGCAAAATAAAATAAACAGGGCAACATCAAACTAAGAAGTTGAGCAGAAAATAATCATGGAAATTAAAAAACCACCTATAAATTTGGAAATAGTAATTGCAAATTATGCACCTAATAAGGAGTTGATACCCAAAATATATTTAAGAGTTCATATAACGTGCAGGGCACCAGTGGCTCATGCCTGTAATCCTAGCTACTCAGGAGGATCACAGTTCGAAGCCAGCCAGGCAGGAATGTCCTTGATACTCATCTCCAATTGACCACCAGAAAACTGGAAGTGGCACTGTGGCTCAAAGTGATAGAGTGCTAGCCTTTAGTGAAAGGGCTCAGAGACAGCACCCAGGCCCTGAGTTCAAGCCCCATATAACTCTATGTTCATATAACTCTCACAGAAAATGAATAACCTGATTAAAATATAACCAAAGGACCATTTTCTAAAGAAGACATAGAATGGCCAATGGACTATGACAGGGCCAGACACACTTTTGTCTTCTCCAGATCTTGCTTAAATGTTAAGATCAAAATGAGGCCTTCCACAACCACACTCTTAAATTCTTGTCACTTGAGAGGCAGAGATTGAGCAGATCATAGTTTGAAGCCAGCCCAAGCCAAAAGTTACTGTAGAAGATACTGTTCAGAGGGGTTACAGTTATATGAGCAAGGTAATGAGTACATTTCCTCTTGAGCATTGTTACCCCCTTCTTTGTTTTCCCCTACCATCCTTTCCTCCCCAACTCTGCCCTCCCCCCCAAAGTTGTAAAGTTATTTTTAACATAGTGTCTTATATATCTCATTGTTACAATGGTTCACCTGTATCCTTATTTCTGCATTTTGTTATTTCCCTTCCCCTCCCCAAATTAGAAAAGTGTATATACAAGATTTAGAGCACCAGAATCAAATAGAGTGAAAAATGGTTATACTGTGGGGGAAAAACATACAAAAGAAACAAAAAAATTACATAGTACATTATAAGCACATTAAAAACAACAACAACAAAGATAAAACCTCTTGTGTCCTTATCTTGGAGTTCATTTCACTTAGCATCATCTTATATGGTCATATTTACATAGCTTTTGACCTTTTCTGCTTGTCCTAGATATACAGTAGTTATTGCAGATAACAGAAACATTGGGACCTATGTTTTATGGGCCTGGCTTACTTCACCTAATATAATTTTTTCCAAGTCTTTCCATTTCCTAACAAATGGGGCAATGTCATTCTTTCTGCTGGAGGCATAGAATTCCTGTGTGTGTGTGTGTGTGTGTGTGTGTGTGTGTGTGTGTGTGTGTGTGTAGATAGACAGATAGATAGATAGATAGAACTTTTTCTTAATCCACTCATCTACTGAGGGGCAATTGGGTTGGTTCCATATCTTAGCTATGGTGAATAATGCTGTGATAAACATAGTTGTGCTGGTAGCTTTAATATGCGCTTGTTTGTGATCGTTTGGGTAAATGCCTAAATGTGAGCCAATCCCATAATATTTTTATGCACAAATAATGATCATATTGCTACCCCTCTTCTGGGTATTTAACCCAAGGAAATGAAATCATCCTCTTATTGAAAAGACATCTACATTTTTGTTATCGTAGTATTCATTATCATAGTATCCTTAACAGCCAAGGTGTGAAGCAACCTAGAACCCCATAAACAGATGAATGGATAATGAAAATGTGGTGCAAAAATTTAATGGAATGTTATCCAACCACAAAGAAGAATGGAATCTCGTCATATCTAGTAAAATGAGTACAATGAGATGTACAAGACACTACATTGAAAAAGAACTTCAGAACTTCAGGGGGAGGGGGAGAGGGAGGAGATGGGGAGGTGGGAGGGAAGGGATGGTAGTGGAAAAACAAAGAAGGAGGTAACAATGCCCAATAGGAAATGTACTCATTAGCCTATTCATGTAACTGTAAGCCCTCTGTACAGTATTTTTACAATAAAAAATATTTTTAAAATGAGTGGAACTGGAGCACATTGTGTTACTTAAAAAAGAAATACAAATTAAGCCATGATCTCATTTACACATGCAATTCAAAGCAATCTAAGCCAGGTCCATGCCTAAAATTCCAGCTGCTTGAGCAGCAGTGATAGACTGATCATGATTCAAGGAGACAGCACTGATAAAAACAGTGAGTCCCTATCTCAAAGACTGGTACATACCACTGTCTGAAAATTAACTTAAAAAGAGCATAAGGCCTTTAATGCAAACTCCAGTATCCCCAAAACTTCAACTCTACCACAGTGGGAGGTGGCAAAGAAAGAGTGAATATAGAGAAGTCAATAATGCAAAAGTAGCAGGTATGAAGGAGAGCCAAGTATAGGAATATAATGTATATAGCAGCAGAGACATAGGTGAGAAAGCTGCTGAACTGGGGATTCTTACAATTTTACTTTCCTTGCTATACCTTTCCCTCCAAAAAGGAGAATGGTGTGTGATAGTGGATATGTTTATGTTCTTTTGGTCTGTGTATATGTATCACATAACATCATGTTATATATCTTAAGTTTACAGCTAAATTATTTTTTTATTGTGAAAATACTGTACAGAGGGGTTACAATTACATGAGTAAGGTAATAGTACATTTCTTATCAAGCATTGTAGCCTCATCCTTTGTTTCCCCTTCCCATCCCTTCCCATCCTCCCCCCACCCCTCCCACCCAACTTCCCTCCCCCCCCCCCACCAAAGTTGTAAAGTTCGTTTTCGACATAACGACTTGTACATCTCATTGTTGCAATGGGTCCACCTGTATCCCTGTTTAAACTATTTGTTTTTTCCCTTCCCCTCCACAAATTATACCAACATCAAATACAGTGAAAGCAGGGGTTATACTGTGGGAGAGGGACTAAATTTATTTTTAAAAAGAAATTGCTCTGGCAGGTTTGATCTAATCTAATCAGGTGAAAACTCTCAGTAGAGGTGTACACTCTCTGTGAGATAAAACAATCTCTTTACAGGATAAATGAAGTAAGAAATTACATTGGAAGTCAACAGCCATTAACTCATGTCTATAATCGTAGCTACTCAGGAGGCTGAGATCTAGAGCATTGAAGTTCAAAGCCAGTCCAGGCCAAAAATACCTGTAAGACTCTTACTAACCAGTCAAAAGCCAGGGTGGAAGCAGGATTTGATTGGTATTGTCAGCCATGGGCAAAGAAGCCAACTTAGCAGGAGGATCTGAGTTCAAACGGGGTTGGAGGAGAGGAAGAGGAGGAGGCTACATTAGAAAAGCCAACATAGAAAGATGATCTCCATTGATAGTAACTACAAATTGAGATCAACATAAAGCATGAAAACAAGACCTTCCATCCCACAAATGCAAGGAGAGGAATTCTGCCAGCAAACAGGAATATTGCAAGCAATGTGAGGAGACCTGAAGCTATAACCTAAATGAGGTATTTACAGAAATTTATCCAGGGAGTTAAACCTGTAAAAATTGTTATATACAAAATTAGTATTATCTTATCACACTCTACAAGACTGGAGGCAAACTTTTCCAAAAGGTGCCACTCTGAGGAGACATTTGAAACTTTTAGTCTTAAGGGCAGATCCAGGACAAACTTACTTGACCTATGTTCCTACTCTCCACAGAGACTTTTCCCACTTGGAGACAATGCATAAGACACTTGACAAACAATCAGATCAAAAGTATTAGATGACCCCTCTGTACAGTATTTTTACAATAAAAATATATATGAAAGGAAAAAAAGTATTAGATGTTAGAAAACTAGAAAACAATTCTACCAAGGAATAATCCACTGCCCATCACACAACAAAAACATTCCAAGGGATCTTATTCCCAGAAAAACCGTAGGAACCAAATATTCAAAGTTTTCTAAGAAGTGCTGGAGCCCAATTCAGCAGAAACATATTTCAGATAATGGAGGTGGTATACTAAATGGAGAGAGACACAAAGTGCCTGTCATATTTGTGCTCTTGTATTACTGATTCCAGGGCCCTCACCAAAGTCAATGAAAGCTTTAGCTGAATCTTAGTGGAGCCTCCCACATCTGTCAATGCCCTCCAGCTAAAGAACAGGAACACTCATACAGTTGAACATTTGGACTTATTACTAGGTGCTGTAAAATAGACCATACATCATGAGAGACTAAGGCATATCTGTATAAGACTGTTAGAAAAGACATTGAACCTGAGGTTGTGTTAGAAGGTTTTTGAGAGTTTAAGGAAAAAGCACTTTGTTCTACTTAGATACTATCAGGAAGAGAACCATCAATTTGGCAGTACTGGGATTTGAGCTCAAGACCTCATGCTTACAAGGCTGATACTCTATCAGAGGGACATACCTCCAGCTCTTTATTCTACTTGTTATATTTGAGATAAGGGCTCTTTTCCTGCCTGGTGACATGTTTCCTACCTACTCAGGAGGCTTACATCTGACATCCAGGGCAGAGAAGTCAAGGAGACTCCATTTCCAAAATAACCAGAAAAAATTAGGCTGGAGGCATCAGTCAGGTGGTATAGAACTAAGCAAGCACAAGACCCTGAGTTTAAACCTCAATATTGGCAAATATATATATATATATATGTATATATATATATACACATATATAGCAAAATAATTCTATTTTATCATTACAAAATGATGTGCATGTATATATGTAGGCATATATATACATGTATATGTGAGTTGAAATACAAAGGTATAGCAAATACATAAATAATTAGAAGGAAAAGTGGTTTACACTGCTTTTCAAACATCCACAAAATGAATTATATTGAAAAACATTTAATTCTAGCTATTGTTCATGACATTTGTTGTTAAGGGGAAGACACAGGCAGAGAAAAATATTGACAGCTGGCTGACACATAAATACTAGCTACTCGGAATCCATAGGCTTTTTATTGATCTTGTTAGCTATGTCCTTTGCCATGCAGAAGCTCTGCAACTTCATGCAATCCCATTTGTCCAACCTTTCTTTGATTTGTTATACTTCTGGGTCTCTATTAAGAAAATTTCGGCCTGTGCCAAGGAGACCTAGGGTTTCTCCTATTCCATCTTCCTATGTTTTCAGAGTGACTGCTTTGATTCCAAGGTCTTTGATCCATTTGGAGTTGATTCTGGTGCAGGGTGATATATAAGGATCTAGCTTTAGTTTTCTACAAGTGATTAACCAACTTTGCCAGCACCATTTACTGAAGAGGCTGTCTTTCTTCCATTCTATTTTTTTAGCTACCTTATCGAAGATTAGATGGCTATATGTCTGTAGGTTCCATCCTGGGTTTTCAATTCTATTCCATTGGTCCTGAGGTCTGTTCTTGTGCAAGTGCCAAGCTGTTTTGATTACTATGGCTTTGTAGTAGAGTTTGAAATTTGGTATTGCTATTCCTCCAGCACTGTTCTTTCTGTTAAGGATCGTTTTGGCTATCCGGGGCCTTTTATTGTTCCATATGAATTTTTGGATTGCCTCTTCTATTTCCTTGAAGAATGCGGTTGGAATATTGATAGGTATAGCATTGAATTTGTAGATAGCCTTGGGAAATATTGCCATTTACACAATGCTGATCCTTCCAATCCAGGAGCATGGGAAGTTTTTCCACTTTCTAAGTTCTCTAGCCATAAAAGAAATGCAAATCAAAACAACATTGAGATACCACCTCACCCCAGTTAGAATGGCTATAATCAAGAACTCTAATAACAACAGATGCTGAAGGGGATGTGGACAGAAGGGAACCTTACTGCATTGTTGGTGAGAGTGTAAACTTGTTCAACCACTTTGGAAAGCAGTATGGAGATTCCTCAAAAGACTCCCCTATGACCCAGCAATCCCATTTTTGGGCACTTACCCAAATGTTCACAAACAAGACCACACTAAAGCTACCTGCACGACTATGTTTATTGCAGCATTATTTACCATAGCTAAGATATGGAACCAACCCAGATGCCCCTCAGCAGATGAATGGATCAAGAAAATGTGGTATATATACACAATGGAATTCTATGCCTCCATCAGAAAGAATGACATTGCACCATTTGTTAGGAAATGGAAAGACTTGGAAAAAAATTATATTAAGTGAAGTAAGCCAGGCCCAAAGAAATATAGGTCCTATGGTTTCCCTTATTTTTCCTATGGTTTCCCTTATTTGCAATATCTAGTATATGTCTGAGTCAAGCAGAAAAGGTCAAATAAGGTGATGTTAGGGAAATGAACCCTAAGATATGTATTGAAATGTTTTTTTTCTTTCATACGATTGTTTCTAACATATTTATAAGATTATTTCTTTGTTGCTTTGTATATCCCTCCCCCACAGTATAATCCCTGCTTTCACTGTATTTGATGTTGGTATAATTTGTAGAGGGGAAGGGAAAAAACAAATCGTTTAAATAGGGACACAGGTGGACCCATGGCAACAATGAGATGTACAAGACGTTATGTCGAAAAACAAACTTTACAACTTTGGTGGAGAGGAGTGGGAGTATGGGAGGGAGATGGGAAGAGATGGGAAGGGGAAACAAAGGAGGAGGCAACAATGCTTGATAAGAAATGTAACCATTACCTTGTCCATGTTTTGTAACCCCTCTGTACGGTATTTTCACAATAAAAATAATAATAATAAATAAATAAATAATAGCTACTCAGGAGGCTGAGATTTGAGGACTATTGCTTGACGTCAGCCCAGGCAGGAAAATCTGTTAGACTCTTAGCCTCAATAAACTACTTTAAAAAGCCAGAAGTGGAACTGTGGTTCAGGTGTTAGAGCACTAGCCTTGAGCAAAAAATGCTCAGTAACAGCTCACTGATCCTGAGTTCAAGTCCCCCAGGACCAGCGCAAAAAAGAGTAAGACTGATTTACAGCCTAAATCATGGATATGAACCTTATTTTTACCTCCTTTACTTACATAACTAGTAGGTAGAACAAAGTTACTCATTTAATCTCAATGGTGAACTTTTATGAGATTTTCTCTGACATCGGTAAATATTTGCATATCAGATCATAGTACCAGATTGGAAATGGTTTTGATTAAAAGAAAAGCAGCTCCTGACATCTTGGCTGACCTGCTACACACAATGTATTGTAAACAATACCCCAGAATACCAGTACTAGATAAAGCAATTCTGTAAGCATGAAAAATCAAGATAAAACCAAGACCACTTTAGATTGATGTTTGAACACAGACAAAACATGAACATCATCCAAAGCACAAAATACTGAGTATTCCCCTCTCCGAGTAAATAGGAGTAGCTTTTATTTCTCAATGATTTGTATAGTTATTATTACTCTTGTTTGATCAACTTCTGAATAATATATATGAGGACAATCACAGAAGTAATGTGTGCCTACCTGGGCACTGGTGGCTCATGTCTGTAATGCTGGCTACTTGAGAGGATGAAGCTGAAGGTTGATGGTTCAAAGACAGCCTGGACATAAAAGTCCTCTAGACCTATTCTCAATATAGAGCTGGATGTGGTGGCATGTATCTGCTATCTTAGCTATAATAGGAAGCCTTAAAACAGACAGTCTGATACCTGGAGCCAGGCAGGTGTTGAACTCTTGATCCTCCTACCTCCTACCTCAGTCTCCTGAATGCTGATATTATAGACATGTACCGTCACATTCAGTTCCTAAAGTCATTATCCATCAAAATATTAAATATCCAAATATTATTGTGACCTAATTGTAGATTTACATGTAATGATAAACACTACAGAGAGATCTATAGAGTATCACAACCATGATATTGAAATTGTCAACATACAGGGCAGTTCCTTTCTACAAGGATTTCTCCTGTTGCCCTTTCATAGATTCATGTCCCTTCAATCTTCCTACTTAACCCTTGGCCCACTGATATATTCTCCATTTTTATGATTGTGTCATTGCAAAACTGTTATTTACATGCAGAATGATCTTTTGGGATTGGCTTTCCCCCTCAGATTAATTCTCTAAACACTCATCAGAGGAGTTGCATGTGCCAATAGTTCATTTCTTTTTGTTGCTGAGGAGTAATCCACAGTATGCATATATCACAATGTCCTTAGTCAATCACTTGGTGAAGAAATGCGTTATTTTCACTTTGTCTCCCCAGTTTTACTGAGGGACAATTGATAAATGAAATTGTATATGCTTAAAATATATTATGTGATTACTTGATGTCCATTTACACAGTGGAATGATTACCACAATTAAGTTAACGTATCACTTCACATAGTCACCCTTTTTCTGAATGGAATATTTATGGGTTACTTTCATAGCAAATTTCAAGGATATACTATAGTATGTTGCTTTGATACTGAGCATCAAACCCAAAGTCTCTAATTCCATCACAGAGCTATACCCTCAGCCTAAAATACATTATCATTAGATGTATTTAGTATGTTGTTTATTAAATCCCCACAAATTAGCATCGTGTAACTGAGTTGGTACACTTTGACAGCTATCTTCCCATTTTCCCCATCCCTCCGCTTTTACCAACCACATCTATTCCTTGAATGTTTTAGCTCTATTAAGGGAACTTTGGTTTGGGGGATTTTTGTTTTTGTTTTAGTTTTAGGTACTGGGAATTGAACTTAGGACTTCATACATGTAAGCTCAGCTCAGGAAAATTTGAATTCATCTAATCCTTGAAGTCATTTTCCAGAATAGGGGAGAGTGAGTAACTATTCACCTTCTTTCTTTATCCTTTTTTTCCTCTCCTCCAGAATAGGCTTGGCTTGATTCAGTGTTTTGTGAACTTTTCTAATCATAAAGGTGATGTACAGAGGGATTACAGTTATGTAAGCAAGGAAATGAGTACAATTCTAGTCAAACGTTGTTACCCCCCTCCCTCATTTTCTCCTGCTATCCTTTCCCTCACCCAAATCCCCTCCCAGCCATGTTGTAATGTTCATTTCCAACACACTGTCTTATGAGTATCACTGTTGCATTGGTTCACCCTTTGTCCTTTATCTCACTATTTCTGTGATTCCCCTTCCCATCCCCAAATCAGATAAACTCATATACAATACAAAGGGTGCTGAACTGACAACAGGGTGTAAACCAAATGGGAAAAAACAGCAACAAAAGAAAAAAATAACTCCATACAGTACACTAAAGGGGAAAAAACCCTCTTGCTTCCCTATACTGTAGTTCCTTTTGTTTAGCATCATTTTTTAAGGTCATATGCACATAGCTATTGAGCTATGGTGATTCTCAATAGGCGCTGGTGGCTCACACCTGTAATCCTAGCTACTCAGTACATCTGAGGATCATAGTTCAAAGCCAGCCCAAGCAAGAAAGTCCACGAGACTCTTATTTCCAATAAATTACCCAAAGCCAGAAGTGGCGCTGTGGCCCAAGTGGTAGAGTAATAACCTTGAGCATAAGAAGCCCAGGCCCAGAGTTCAAGACCTAGGACCGGCCAAATAAAAATAAAAATAAATAAAGTAAAAAGCTTAATTTATGGGCAGTGAAATTTGCATTTATGTCATTTTCATTCCTGAGCTCAAATGCTGCAATGGATTTTCGGTTGTTTACATTGCTATGTGCCCTACACAGAGATATTGGCTGCATTTGCTTGAAGTTCATTCAGCTCTGCTCATGTCCTTTCCCTTTACTCAGGAAACCAGTGATTTGTATGTGCAGAATTTCTTTGTTACATTCTTTTTCTTGAATTTCAAAGCCTGCCTCAATATGATTTCCTCCTATTTTTCTGTCTTCCTTTCTGCTTACTTTCCTAAAGGTAACATTGTCTCCCACAAACTGGATTATCACTATTCTCCAAACACACTAGACTTCCTTTTCTACACACAATGATGTGAATTAATTCATGTTCCTGAAGCCCTATTCTGTCTTCTGATATTTAAGGTTTTTACTCATTGGTAAATTTAGGTTCTATCTAAACTCTCTTTCATAACACCCTCTCTATTCTCTTTTACTTTCCTTGTTGGATGGGGTCTTTCTATTCTTTGGATTTCCAGAACACTTAAACAGTCACGTTTTGTTTGGCATTTTAGTTCTATGTTTGTCGGTTCTATCTGTTATGCTCCCTGCCCCCACTAGATTTCAGGTACATATCCTGGATATACTGAGTTCACTGCTCAGTTACTTTATTGAATTGAATTGGATCTTATGGTCATCAAATTAGGATCCACCTTTGTGTGCTGGTAATGTTTTGTTTTTATTTCATGATTAAGAAGGAAGATGAAAATAGACATGTTTATAGCAAGACTATATTATGCAAAATAATAAACACCTCATTGAAATTAACTCAATGATGGAGAGAATAAGGTATTAAACGGAATAATCTAGTCTTAAAATCTAAAATTCATTTTAACATGACAAAAGATTTTCAGTCATCTTAGAATACTTGACACATGATATTTGTTTAGAGAAATGTGCTGAAGTAGATACTAAATCATGCTATTACCTCTTTTTTAAAAAAGTAAATGCTCAGCTATTATCATAATCATTCCAAATTTAGAGGAAACTTTTGTTTTGAATTGAATTCAAAGGGAAAATGTTTGAATTCTTAAACATGTTTGTAAAAATTCTATGGTACTTTTCTATTTTGTAATAAACTTATCTCAAGTCCTTTTTTTTATGTTTTTAAATCAAGTGCCACATCTGTGTCATCAGAGGTTTCCTCTGTATAGGGGCAAACACAAGAGATAACTGAGCTAAGCTCCAGTTCCGGCTCTGCTGTAAAGTGCAGATAATAATCCTTGCCTCGGACGATTTTTGCAAGAACCAAGGGCAAGTAATGCCTTTGAAACAGGGTAAAAAAATGTGCTGAAGTCATGCATTGTTAGACGCTTCACTGATCTTCAGTGAATATATTAGATCGGTATAATTAATGAATTAAAAGCCATATGTAGACTAAATCATCTGAAATTATTTTTTCCTTCCTTGGTTGAAGAAAAAAATGTATATATCCCAGAACAGTTGATCTGATCAAATCATCTAGCAACCAAAAATAAACATGAATAAACAATTTACTTGCTATGTGATTAACCTGCCAAAAATCAGTCTGGCTTGTAAACCTGGATCGAGTTTTATTCCAAGTGTTTTCCCTTGCTCTTTGCATTTCTGTCTAATGATATTTTAACGTATACAGAAACAGGAAGCCAGTAATGCCTTTGCTGAAGTCATCCTTGGTCCTTTTCCTTGATTAGATCTCTTGCAGCTGTGGGGTAACTTATACCAGATTCTCATGGGGGAAAGTGTTTACTGATTTAAGAAGTTACTATAGAAGCTTGCAGCTTCACATTGCTTTCCAATAATTTAAGCATTTATCTCATAGCCCTCTGTGAATTACGTTTGTTCAACAAAATAGAAAGAATTACACATTTATGCAGAATCTGTGGAAGTCACTGAGAGGGCAAGGATGCTACCCGCTTCAAATTGGTTATATCTGCAAGTTTTGTCAAGGAACTACAATATTATTGAAGAGAGAAACAAGCTTTCTAAATCCTAATATGTTCAACATATTCCATAGCAGTGATCTCAAACCTATGATTTACACAGGTTTTAGAAAAGATGCTTTATCTACACATGTTTTTAATGAAGACTTGCCACTGCTCACTATCAACCAAAGTCTCTGAGAAAATTTAATTTTCCCAGAATAATTGATGAATTTAGGCAGTATATCAGATCGCCAATGATTGTATTGATAATATTTAATATGCTCAAGGTTATTCTTAAACAGTGTTTAGAATATATAGAATCATTTCAAATTATATATCCATCAATACAGCAATTTCACTTTATAAAGTGTTCATGAGCACAGGAAATCAACCAGATAGTCCTTTATTATTCTGAAACTATTCTGACAAGTACTACCACCTGAAATCAGGATAGCATGTATAAATAATGTGCATATATATGGAAATTTAATAAAAACTACTAATATAGCACAGCCACTATTTCATGCCCTTTTTATCTATGAATATATTCAAATCTAGCAATTACTTGATTATATGGGAAGAAAAATTAGAAATTACTTCCCCTTTTCTTTGGTTTTCCTGTTTTAGTGGTGAAGAAAGTGATATCTAGAGAGTTTTGATTTGTCCAGCATACTACATTTTATGAAAGATGTAAATCCCTTCTTGCTCCACCTTCCACATCACAGTCTTTGACAGAATGAACTTGTATGGAGAGTAGTTCAAATAGAGTCAGACCACAAACCTGAGTCTTACTCCTGGATTCATCTTTTACTTTTAGCTCCAATACATAATCAATCTTGATGATATCTCTAAAAGCTCCCTTAAATTTATCTATTTTTCTCTATAGCCACTGCTTGGGGTCATCATCATTCAGCCTGCACTGTAGCAACATATTGACTGCAAAGAGAATTCAAGATATAATTATGATTCGATACTCATACTTCTGACACTTCAATGTTTCCCAGTTGCTTATAGGATGAATGCATATTTTTAACATGATTTGAAAGGTTCCATGTACCTTAGGCCAGTATTGCCTGTTCCTTTTATTTCCTCATGCTTTCATCTCCAGCTATAACAGGGACCTATCTTTCAATTCTTTTTCTAGGCTATGTATTTCTCTATCCCTTCTAGCAGGTTGAATCTTCTCCAATTCCACACTTAATGTAACTCCTTTATAAATACTTAGTCACTGCTCTGTGTTCCTGATTACAACATACATTTGCATAAAGGCAAAATCATATTTGCCTTGGTGTTCTCATCACTTAGCCTGATATGTGATAAACACTTCCTAAATAATAGTTACTAAAAGAATAAATGAATAAGCTTCAATTTATAGACTCAGATCCCAAGGCAAAGTTATGGCATTTTCAATTCAAGACCTAGTTAAGGCTTTCATTCATTAGCTCCTTAGAAAAACTGTGATCTCAAAAAAGTGAGTATCCTCCCCCACATTTGCTTTTGATCTAGGAGGCTTGGTTGGGGGTGTAACTGTTAAAAAGAGTGTGGAAAAACATTTCAAAATGCATATCACAAAAATCGCAAGCTTTTTAAAAAAACTGTTCATTTTGAATGACAGCTGGCAAGTATATTTCAGATAAATAGCTTTCCTTTAATTCACTCAGGGAGTCATTGCCCATTTCTTTCTGAATTGGTTTATGTCTTAACAGACTTTTCCCCTATAGAAAAAGACAGGCTATCTTTCCTCAGGATGCCCTTTTATTTTCTCATAGCACCAGTTCTTTCAGATATGTTAGCCTAACCATTGATTGAGACAAGTCCCCTGTGATAGACACCTGGGTCTTTCTTTGTAGAGAAACAGTCAGGGCACACCTTTAGCCAATTGCCTGGGTGATATAAGGGACTGGATTTTCATTAGTCTTGACAGATATAAAATCACATGATCCTTGTATTCATAAACCACTTTGTTAAACGCCAATTCCTTGTTACAACTATTTAACAAAAATAAATAAATAAATAAAGTCAATTGATCCTAAAAGTTATTTGGACATACATAGTTTTTCTCTTGAATTTTATAATTTATCAGAGATTTCATAAGTACTTATCTTGCACCCAAAATAATACCGGAAATCATGAAGAATGTAGAGCACAGAAAAACATGTGACTGATTATATGATGTTGACAAATTACTTAATCTTGTTGAATCAGTTTCTTCCTATATAAAGTGGAATTTTTCCTATTTAATTTTAGGTATGTGCCAGTAGCTGACGCCTATAATTCCAGCAAATCGAGACTGAGAGCTAATATTTGAGCATTTACTCAAAGATGGTAAAGCAAGAGTTTAACCCTCAATTCAGATAAAGTGGAGGCAGTGTGTTTCGTATAGATTCATTTTATGTCATTAAATATGAACTTTGCAAAGTTGCTAAATTTGTTATAAGAAAACACATTTGGGAGTTTGACATTATAAACTTTTGTGTCATACTTTTCCACCTCAATATTGAGTACTCCTGTCCCTCTCTGTTTTCCATTTTCTCCACTTTGATCTTGTTTAAATATTTATTAAAAACCCAGAACAAATTCTAATTTTGTAAAGCTTTTCTAAAATTTTAAAGACAATCATTCCTAAAAACTTAGTTAATACCTGTGGATTTCTCAAAATATGTTTTGTATTAGAATTCATATTATATTAATTTTAGACCATGAACTCCTTGAGAACAGGAATTGTGTAGAGCCTAAACAGAAATCTAGAGTTGATAACAGAAATCTGTTTATATTGTGAATAGAATAATACTCCTCCTTCACACAGGCATGACTAAGGTATGAATTAACTGGTAAGCATAACAACTCTTGGGTAAATGGAAAGAAGAAAGTGTTTGTACAGAAAATTTCCAGGGCAGGAGAAGATCAAAACATTTTAGTACAATACTGGAAAAGGAAAGAGCCTGTGAAAAAAATCTCTGCAAGTAACTTTTCTGAGGCTTGCCTGTTCACTACAACAATTGTTATATTTTCATATGATTCTGGTAGAGCTTTGTGATGATGCCTGGATTCACATGAAGATGGCATCTCCAATTGATAATGCATGGCTTTTGAAGTCTGGATTGGTTGGAACAATCATTTTTCTATTTGCTCTAGATCTTTCCATCACAGACAAAACCTCCATCCAACTCCAAGGAGGCCATGGAAATTCAAATTCAGAAAAAAATAGAGTTCCTAAGTCATTGATCTTCCCATTTGGGTCAGAACTGTTCCATACTTTTCTTTCTTTGTGGCATTATAAAATGGGCTACTAGCCTCAGAGGCCAGGCTAAGAAAGCTAAAGGGCAAACAATTCTTGGATTCTATGAATCAGTAGCTGGGAACTGAAGTAATTCACTAGAAAATGCAGAAGCAGTTCACAGGTTTTGTGTGTGTGTGTGTGTGTGTGTGTGTGTGTGTGTGTGTGTGTGTGTGTGTGTGTGTGTGTGTATGTGTCTGCATGTTTTTTGTACGTTTTTTTATTGTAAAAATACAGTACAGAGAGGTTACAGTTACATGAGCAAGGTAATGAGTACATTTCCTATGGAGCATTGTTGCCTCCTCCTTTGTTTTTCCCCTACCATCCCTTCCCTCCCACCTCCACAACTACCCCCCCACCCCCCACCTCCGCCAAAGTTGTAAAGTTATTTTTCAACATCATGTCTTGTACATCTCATTGTTACAATGGGTCAACTTGTATCCCTATTTAAGTATTCTGTTTTTTCCCTTCCCCTCCCCAAATTAGAGAAGTGTATATACAAGATGCAGGGCATTGATATAAAATACAGTGAAAATAGGGGTTATACTATGGGGGAGAAACATACAAAGAAACAAAAAAAAGAAATACATTATAAATATGTTAGAAACAATAGCAAGAAAGAAAAAAAATTATGTCCCTATCTTGGGGTTCATTTCACTTAACATCATCTGCATGTTTTTTTTTAGAATACTGAACTTTTAAGAAGATCACTTCTCCAAGGTCAGTGTTAGGGTGCTTTCCAAAGTGTAAACAAAGCTCACACCAATGTGGGGAAGTTCCTCTTCTTCATCTCCAGACAAACAGCTGCTTAATGAAGGTCAGCTGCTAGGATAGGCAGTGAGTGCAATCAGTTCTCCAGGAATATCAAAGCCAAAGGACATGAAGAGGTTGAATGAGTCAGAAGGGGATCACAAAACTCTTATCAAGAGACAGAGGTAGACCAGATAGTGGAATATCAGGGCAGAATGTTTTTGAGTTAGCACTTACCAAAAGAAGCTAGTTAAATGGGACTTGGCTTTCATGTTGAGATATTTTAACTTTCTTCAGAACAGAATGAGGAATTAAGTCCATCTGTTACAGAGATGAGATTGAAGGACAAGCCCTTTTTATTGTTCTCTAATCTCTCTAACCACAGTGGGCTAGACTTTGGAAATGTTTGTAGCTGCTTTAAATCAATTTTAATGATTCAAACAGAAATTTCCTACTTCTTGCATTGGAAAGATTAGATAATTTTGCTTAGCTACTCAGTAGTCTGAGATGTGGGGATTTTTAGTTCTAGGCCAACTCCAGCAGAAATTTCCATGAGACTTTAATCTCCAATTAACAACCAAAAGCCAGAAATGAATCTTTCGCTCAAGTGGTAGAACATGAGTGTTGAACATAAAGCTCAGGGGCAGCATCCAGGCCCTGAGTTCAAGTCCCAGGATCAGTATGCACACACACACACACACACACACACACACACACACACACACACACACACACACACACAAACTAACACACACACAAACTAAGGCCAACCTAAGCTAAGCTACATATGGAATTCCAGGCCAACCTTTAGTATGTATGAAAACTTCCCTCCCACACACAAAAAAGGACTGAAGTTTACGTCTTATTTTTCTGTGGTACCAAGGATTGAACGCAAGGTCTAATGCAGGTTAGGCTGGCAATCTACCACTTGAATCACGCCTATCAACTCTGCTTTTTGTTGGTTATTTGCAGATGAAGGCTAGTGAACTTTTCTGCGTAGGCTGGCCTCAAATTACAGTATCAGGTAGCTGGGATCACAGGCTTAAGGCACTGTACCTGTCTCTAAAGTTTACTTCTAAAAGCCACATCAATCCACTTGTTGAATTAAACTTTCTTTTTGTTTTTCTCCTTTGCTTGGTCTAATGGAGATGTTCAGAATGACACCAAGATGAAAATACAATAATGAAACCTGTTAAAATTATATAAAATGAGGAAGGGGATGGGAAAGACTAGTAAAAGGGATAGACTTCACCAAATATACTTATATACATGTATGGAAATGAAACCCTTTTGAACAATGAATATATACTAATTTTAAAATCCTATTAAATTCTCTGTCTTCTACTAGAAGTGATTTATATGTGATGAAAAGAAGTGAGTAAAGGTTCAGTAAGTATGCCCATTGCTTAAATGAGGCTTTGTCTTTGGCATTCTGATGTTGAATGACAATGAACTGACCCATGTTGGAAGATGGGGCTATTTGACCCTTGTGTTCAGAATATAATCAGTGAAACTTCATTTGGAAATATGATAGGATATCGTGTGCTGTTAGAAGAAATGTATATTAGCTTTTCAAAAGTATAAGCTTGACAAACTCAAAGGAAAAAGGGAGTACAAAGAGAAATGGATTTATAAATAAAGAGAAGAAAAGAAGGATGGCAAAGGAGAAAGTGAAAAGATATACCATCTAACTGTGCTTAACTGTGCCTAACTACAATTCATTCAGGCTCGTTGATTTATGGGTAACAGAGTTGAACGGCTCAGACTCCATATGCTCTTGTAGGAAAAATAAAGGGTTTATATATGCCATTGGACTTTATATATACCATTGGACCATAAAACTATTGTCCTCATGTCCAACTGGTTATCATTGTCACCATGATAGTGGAAATTTTTCTAGTATCCTCAAATTAGTCTTCTTTAGATCTAGGAGATGAATAGTTTCATATCAAGGGCTCATAGAAAATTCTCAAGGGCTCATAATTGGCAGATGCCATCTGGGAGACTGAAGCCACAGAAAATATGGCAAAAGATTTTCTGAGAACACCTCGGCTATACAAGAAGAATCTTTAAATTCCAAAACTCCGAAGTAAATGTGGTAGAAAACTTAAAGGAAGGAGTTATAGTCTGCAAGGTCTAAGACTAACATTCCAAGTAAGAAGCTTTCTGTCACTATGCTAGCTAATGCAATTAGGAAAGAAAGGACATAATGTTCAACCACACATGTTATGATGATAAAGTTTTACTCCATTTGTCCAGGAAACCCAGGCTTTCTCTTTCATTAGAAAAATTCAACTTAATGGTAATATGATTACTGCCATAAGTGAATAATAGAAAGTATTGGAACAAATATTTTATTTCATCTCTCTGACTCCATAACTAGACATGTTGTTGAAGGAGCTTTTTCATTGTAAAAGCTTGACACCTAATCAATTTGCGGTTAGGAAAGGAGGGTCTAAACACAATTTCTACAGTAATGAAGAAACAGAGGATAAAAGAAAGATAAAAAAGAAAGTATTCAACTTAAGATCTTTACATTGCTCCTCACATGACAAGGTTTTGTAATGGCATATTAAAATTAAAGATGTTGTTTACTTCACTTCTCCTCACTCATTTATCCAGTTCCTTTTATTCCTAAATTTTCTTAGCATTGGTATAATGATTTGCTATGAATAGCATGCAGTGTGAATGAAAGCTGAAATGAAACAGCATAAGCATTGGTAACGGTATGTGAATGGTTATATTGTTGTTTGGTCGAAACAATGAGTTAAATAGTTTCATTATTGTAGTTTCACCAAAGATAACAATAAACAACAAGGTTTAATTTAGGACTTGATTATGAAGGAGAATCTAGAATGCCAATCCAAGTTTAGAGCAGTCCAAAATGTAATGTCTTATTTGAAGACTTGCAGCAGTATTTAGGGGAAAATAACAGAATAGAAGTAAGGACATATAATGTTGGAGAAAGAAGACATAGTTAGTAGACAAATTTATTGTAGAGAAGTTTAGTGCAAAATGATATTTAATAAGGATGGCAAACTGTGGAGACAGATTAGAGGAGACAGAAAGTTCATTATGAAAGATATTTTTTAACAGAAATTGTGATTTGAGATGTTTCTACTTCTCCTCACATCTAAGAACCAGGAGGTAATTCCTCTGGGTTAAACCAACATAGATTGACACACTCTGGTGGATAATCTGAATTTTCAACTTGACTAACTTGAGAGATGTCTATATTAGCAAAGCTCAACTCTAGGTATGTCTGTGAGGGCATTTCCAGAGAAAGATTAGCATGTGGAACAGCAATGGGCAGAGTAGACATGTCCTGATAATGGGCAGCACCCCAGTAGATGGGCATACCCTGAAAATATATACCTGGTGAAAATATATACCTGATCTCTATCCCTTCCTGTCACCCCTCTCTGCTTCCTGGCTTCCATTCTCCACCACACATTCTTACCACTATGATGTTCTGTCTCACCACAAGTCCACAACAGTGGAGGAAACAAATCGTGAGCTGAAAACTAAAAACTGAGAGCCAAAATAAATTTGTCCTATCAAGATACTCTCAGGTATCTGTCCCAGCAGCAAGAAGTCTGACTAATATGTATACTGTCACACAGGAAGAGTACTGAGTGAACAATAACTGTTCAAATTAACTGGAAGGATGTGGAAAATCCCTATTTCTTTGGGTAAATGATGAGACTATGTGAGTAAGCACTTTGCTTATTAACAAAGGCAAAAATAAGTTAAATTGCTAATAATTATGAAGTGTCTGTTCAATTTTTGGTATATGAAAGATTATTTGCTTTTTTTTTTAACTAAAGCAGGTTTCTAGCTTAAATTTTTACATCAACTCTTTTTGGGAGGGATAAATAAGAATGTAGTCATTAGAAGAGCTTATAGTATGCACACTCAAAGAGAAGAATTAATCCGGAGAATAAATGAAGTTATACATAAACAATTATGATGTATCTCAGTACACAAATACTATAGGGCTGTTACTCGGAGCTCAGTGCTAGGCCTGCTGTGGTAAAACCAAGCACCTGGTAGAAAATGAAGATCTTATATACAGGCCACAGCTGTATCATTCTAAGTACTGTGTGCCTGAAGGACAGACTTATGTTTCTACCCCCATCAGTTCCAGACTTAGAGTGTGCCTGGTGAAGTCTGTCCTGAAAAGACTTCACATTCTTGAGGCTGTGGGATTCAATAATTATCTAGTTTAGCACAGCCCTGATGGCCAAAGGACTGTCTCAACCATCCATTCCCTAACCTCAGATAGCACAGCTATTCCCTGGATCATTCTAATATACTGTGCTTCAGAACTTTTTCAGCACCACATGGAAAACCTGTATCCCAGTGGGACTTACTCATGTTTCAGTCTGTACCACCAACAGCCAGACCATGAATCTTAGTGAACTCCTAAGACTATCTTAAGTCCCTGTGGCTGTAGGATTAGGTACCACCCAGCTTACCATCAGCCTAGGTGTACAAAGTTTTACCTTTACCAGCATTACCACAACTTTGAATAGCATAGCATAGTGTAATACGCCATTCACTGGAGTTGGACAAAATAATGTACATAAGATTTCCCCTAGAAGACAGTGCTTGGTTTATAAAACCTATCATTTGAGTATGTCCAAAGATCCCTAGACCTGTCGGCCAAGGGAGTCTCTGGAACTTCAGTGCCAAGGGAAAACAATGACTTTGGTCTTCTAGAGTTCTTTTCTACTTAAGATGACCTACAGATGATTACAGTGGATCTTGAGTCATAATTCTATCTTAATAATAGGCATAACATTGAAATATGAACCTGATGCAATGTTATGCTAGTCTTCATTGGGGGGCGTGCAGGGATTTTCCACTAATTCCTTTTTTTTTTTTTTTTTGCAACATTTGAGGGTTTTTTGTGCTTGTTTGGCATGCATTTTAAAACTGAGCCACACCTCCAGCACTTTTCTCACTGGTTATTTTTGAGATAACATCTTGGTTTTTGCCCAGGCTTGTGCCTGGATGATGGTCCTCCTATCTCAAACTTTTACTGTCATAGTTGAAATAACAGATATGTATCACTGCACCTAGCTTCCTCTAGTGAGATGTAGTCTCATTAATGATTTTACACAGGCTATCTAAGGGCCACAGTCTTTCTGATTTCAGCCTCCCATGTACCTGGTATGACAAGTGCATACCATCACCCTCAGCTGTTTGTTGAGAAGTGCTCTTACAAACTTTTATTATGCTCAGGCTATATTTAAACTGCAATCATTCCAATAATCAGCAACTAGGTTTCAAGGTATGACACATCACTTTTTAAAATCTAGATTTACATAAAAGGAAAACATAATGTTTTTTTTCTGAGTCTGGTTTATTTTACTTAACATGATGAGTTCCATGTTCATCCATTTTTCTGTTAATGGCATATTTTCATCCTTTTTTATGAAAGGATAATACTTCATTGTATGTATATGAATGTGTATGTATGTGTTTGTGTGTATATATTTTTTCTTAACATGTTTTTCTTTACTTCCACATATACATATATATGTCCTTTATTCATCTGTTGAAGGACACCTAGACTTAATCTGTGACTTGACTATTGTGAATAGTGCCACAATAAACAAAGATATTCAAGTATCTCCAAATAGAAACTTTGGAGATGATGATACACTTATGTAAATAAAACAAAACAGACAGAAGGAACCAACAAGGATCTATCAAACAAGAGAAAGATTGAATGAGCTTGAAATGGATCATTGGAATTTCACATTTGGTGGAGAAAAAAGAATATGAGAAGTGAAAAAGCTTATAGAAAATTTAGGACAGCATTAAAAGAGAAAATATCGGTTATAGAGGTTGAAGAAGGACTTAAACAAGTAATATACACTAATAAAAAAGAATTTTCCAAGTGCCGGCGGCTCACATCTGTTAATGCTAGGTAGTCAGGAGGCTGAAATTTGAGGATTGCAATTTGAAGCCAGCCCAAATAGGACATTGTGTGAGATACTAATCTCCAATTAACCACCAAAAAGCTCATGGTAGAGTGTTAACCTTGAGCAAAATAAGCTCAGAGACAACATCCAAGCCCTGGATTCAAACCCTAATATCTGTACAAAGCAAAAAAAATGAACAAAAGAGAGAAAGGAAGGAAGGAAAGGAAGGAAAGGGAAGGGAAGGGAAGGAAGGAAGGAAGGAAGGAAGGAAGGAAGGAAGGAAGGAAGGAAGGAAGGAAGGAAGGAAGGAAGGAAGGAAGGAAGGAAGGAAAGAAGGAAGGTGGAAAGGAGGGAGGGAGGGAGGAAGGGAGGGAGGGAGAGAAGGAAGGGAGGGAAGAAAGGAAGGAGAGAAGAAAGGAAGGAAGGAAGGAAGGAAGGAAGGAAGGAAGGAAGGAAGGAAGGAAGGAAGGAAGGAAAGAATTTGAGAATACCAAGGGGGTAGAAAGAATATTCAAAGAAGTAGAAGCTCTTCAGTCAAATTTAACTTAACCAAGTCTACTCTAAGCCATTTTCTAATCAAGGCTTCAAAGATCAAAGAGAAAATTCTCAAAGCTACGAGAAAAGAAACAATATACAAAGGATCACCATTCACCTCATAGCAGATTTTCAACAGAAACCTTTGACAAAACATACAATTTTCACAATAATGAGGGGGGAAAAACTCAACCAAGACTACTTAACTCAGCAAAGTTACAAAGAAGAGATAGCGTCTTATCAAACAAAGCCAGAGAGAATATATCTTTACACCAAGGCTGTTCTACAAGAAATACTTTAAAAAAGTTCTTCAAAATGAAAAAAAAACATTAATGAGTAATAGAAAAAGACATCAGAAGTATGAAAAACTTAGGAGTAAGAGTAATCACAAAAACATATTCCATTAAAGGCAAACAACTACCAACAGAATACTGGACCCAGCCAAGCTCTCCTTCATAACTGAAAAAAAGTTGGAAAAATTTATCTCTACCAAGCTAGCATTACAAAGGTATTCAAAGATATCTTACATACAGAAAATCAACAAGAACACAATCAGATAAAAATAATAGATAAAAATACATGAGGCACAGACCATAAGAAGAGGGATAACATGGCAGATACTTCTCAGCCCTAACTCTCAATATCAATGGACTTAACTCCAAAACAGGCACAAAAAAAGATTGAAAAGAGGGGAATTCTGAATTCATGTTGAGGTGAGAATTTCCTTGATAATATTGCCAGAAAATGACACCATAGGAAAACTATAGAGTAATATCCCTTATGGTATTGATGCAAAGTTCTCCAAAAATACTAGAAAATCAAATTCAGTAATATGTAAAAATATTATACACCACTGACCAGTGTGATCTACTCCTAGAATGGGTGGTTCAACATATGAAAATCAACATAATGTAGAATATTAACAAAATGAAGGGAAAAATGAATGCTGATCTCAACTGATACCAAAAACACATTGAAAAAATATTTTTCTTGATAAAATATTAATTTAGCAATAAATAAAACTACCTCAACATAAAGGCAAGCTCGGGGAGAGAGGAAGAACACAAGTAATAATGTTTTGTAGAATTTTTTTCAAAAATGTTTATATGTGAGCCCAAAGAACCACAAATTGCAAAAACAAACATAGTAAAAAAGAAGAACAAATTGTCAGGACTCACAGTTCCTGATTTTAAAACTTACTACAAAACTGTGGTGATCAAACAGTGTGCTATTTCATAAAGTCAGACATGCAAACCAGTGGAAATGAACAGGGATTCCACTAGTTAGTTCTCAGTTATATGATCAAATTATTTTTGCCAAAAATGCTAAAACCACATGATGTGCAAAGAACCGTACACTCACCAAATAACATTGGTAAAACTGTACATCTACATGAAAAAGAAAGAAGTTGAACTCTTACCTTATACTAGTCACAAAAATGTCTCAAGATGCACCAAAATCCTAACTATAAGACTAAAATATAGAAGTCTTAGAGGAGAAGATAGAAGAATGAATAATGTTGGATTTGTAGAGTTCAAGAAAGAAAAATTTTGCCAGGCAGCAATGGCTCATGCCTGTAACCCTAGCTACTCAGGAGGCTGAGATCTGAGGATCACGGTTCAAAGCAGCCCAGGCAGGAAAGTCTGCGAAACTCTTATCTCCAATAAACCACCAGAAAACCGAAAGTGGTGCTGTAGCCAAGTGGTAGAGCATTAGCCTTGAGCTGAAAAGCTGAGGGACAGAGCTCAGGCCCAGAGTTCAAGCCCCTTAAACCGACAAAAAAAAATCTGAGGGTTGTGATTCAAAACTGTACTGGGTAGGAAAGTCTGAGAAACTTTTATCTCCAGTTCGTTAATTGGAGATAAGAGTCTCACCAAAAAGCTGCAAGTGGAGCTGTGGCTGTGATTCAAATTAGTAGAGCACTAGCTTGAGTAAAATAGCTCAAGGAAAACCATGGGACCTATATTTCTTTGAGTCTGTCTTACTTTACTTAATATGATTGTTTCCAAGTCTTTCCATTTCCTAACATATGGGGCTGTGTCATTCTTTCTGATGAAGGAATAGAATTCCATTATACACACACACACACACACACACACACACACACACACACACACACACACACCACATTTTCTTGATCCATTCACTACTGAGGGGCATCTGGGTTGGTTCCATATCTTAGCTATGGTGAATAATCTAATATATGTCTAGGACAAGCAGAAGAGTTCAAAAGCTATGTACATATGACCATATAACCTGATGCTAAGTGAAATCAACTCCAAGATAGGTACACAAAAGGTTTTATCTTTATTGCTGTTCTTTTTAATGTACTTATAATGTACTATATGATATTTTTCTTTCTTTGTAAGTTCTTTCCCCATGGTACAACCCCTGTTGTCACTGTATTTGATTCCGGTGTCCTGCATCTTGTATATACGTTTTTCTAATTTGGGGAGGGGAAGGGAAATAACAAAATGCTGAAATAAAGATACAGGATGGCCCATTGTAACAATGAGATGTACAAGACAGTATGTTGAAAACAAACTGGGAGAGGGGAGGGAGGAGTTGGGAGGTGGGGAGAAAAGGGATTGTAGGAGAAAAATGAAGGAGAGTGTAACAATGTTTCATAGGAAATAGACTCATTACCTTGCTCAGGTAACTGTAAACTCTCTGTACAATATCTTTACAATAATATATATGTGTGTATATATATATACATATATATATATATACATATATATATATATATATATTGCCCAAGGACAGCACTCAGACATTGAATTCAAGCCCCAGGTCTGGCACATGAAAAGAGAAAACGTTGATAAATTTGATTCATCAAAATTTTAAAAAGTCTGTGGAATAAGGCACATTGATCCCCACATAATAGTGTAAAATTTTAATCATACTTCTGATGAAAATATATATATATATGTAATATATAAAGAAGTCCTAAAACTCTCTCAAAAATACAAAGCAATTTCAAAATGAGCACAGGACTTGTATAAACATGTCTCCAAAGAAAATATACAGAGGACAATACACTGAAAGGTGAGTTTTGGAGGGCATCTAGGTAGTAGAACACATATTTATCAACAGCATGCATGAGGCTCTGGTTAGATTCCCTTCACCATACTTGTGCATGCTCGGGCACATACAAAGAGATACAGACACAGAGAGAAACAGAGGGAGAGACAGAGAGAAGAAACAAGTATTGGCCAGATTTTGGAAAAAATTAGAAACTTTATGTATTGCTGATAATAATGTAAAATGGCGGGATAACTGTGGAAAAAAGTCTTAGGGTTCTTACAAAATTAAATATTGAATTGCTATATGATCAAGCAATTCTACTTCTTAGGTAATAAAGTCCAAAGGACTTAAAGGAGATATCTAAATAGAGGATGTGCATCAATATTTATAGTAACATTATTCACAATAGCCAGAAGGTAGAAACAACCCGTGTCCACTGACAACGGACAAAACAAACAGGACATGTATGTATATATGTGTGTAAGTTTATATAAACACATGTATGTATATATACGTGTGTGCATTTATATTACATACAATGCAACATTGTTCAAATTGTAAAGGCAGGAAAAGTTGATGCCTACTACAAATAATAAAACTTTATGTCCATTGCTTCATTTTAAATAAATAGTAAAATTAAATAAAATAGTAAACTTCATAAATTCCAAAGATAGCATGGTTGTTTCCAGGGTCTGTGGAAGAGGGAGTCGGGGAGTTAGTGTTGTTTTTTTTTAAATTTTTATTGTAACAGTGATATACAGAGGGGTTACAGTTACATAAGTCAAGTATTGAGAACATTTCTTTTTGAGCAGTGTCACCACTCCCTCAATCTCTCCCAGTTTCCCCTTTCTGTCTCCCCTTACTTCCTCCTTTGTATAGTTCATTTCCAACACAGTGTCTAGTGAGTATCCCTGCTGAATTAGTTCACCCTTTGTTCCACCATTTCTGTGTTCCTCCTTCCCCTCCCCAAATCAGATGAACTTACATACAAGGCAAAGGGTACAGAAATCAAAAACTTCCAACAGAAGGGGAGAAACAGGAAAAAAAGAACCGCAAAAAGTAAATTTAAAAAAACTCTACCATTTCTTGGAGTTCATTTTGATAAGTATCATTTTATATGATCATAGGTTAAGTTCTGAGTTTCAGTTTGAAATGATGAAAAAGTCCTGGAGAGAGAGTGTATTGATATTTATATAACAATGTGTATGGTTTAATGACATTAAATTATACACATAAAAACAGTTAAGATGGTAGGTCTTATGTTGTATTTTACCACAGTAAGTTAAAACTAATACTGCCTCAGGAGCCTGATATCCAGAGGATTGTAGTTCAAAGTCACCTGGAGCAGAAAAGTCTGTGAGACTCCATCTCCCAAATAATGACAAGCTGAAGACATTGCTCAAGTATCAGTGCATCAACTGAGTGAGCAAGCTGAGCAAGCCCACAGCCTGAGTTCAAAGTGCAACACTGGGATAGAAAAAGAGTGAGACAACAAATCAAAGAAATTTTGGACAGATAGGATTGCATGAAACTGCAGAGCTGCTGCATGGCAAAGCACATACCTAGCAAGATAAATAGAAAGCTCACAGATTGGGAGAAGATCTTCACTAGCCATACAATGGACAAGGGTCAGATATCTAAAATATACCTGGAACTCAAAAAATTAAATCCCCCAACACAAATCCTTAAAGAAACAACCACCTGATTAATAACTGGGCTAAAGACTTAAAGAGAGACTTCTCTGAAGAGGAAATAAGAATGGCCAATAGACACATGAAGAAAAACTCAACTTTTCTGGCCATAAAAGAAACGCAAATCAAAACAACATTGAGATTCTGCCTTACCCAAGTTAGAATGGCTTTAAACAATAAATTTAATAACAACAGATGCTGGAGGAGATGTGGACAGAAGGGAACCCTACTGCATTGTTGGTGGGAGTGTAAACTTTTTCAACCACTTTGGAAAGCAGTATGGAGGTTCCTCAAAAGACTCCACATAGAGCTCCCCTATGACCCAGCAATCCCACTTCTGGGCATTTACCCAAAGGATCACAAACAAGGCCATACTAAAGCTACCAGCACAACTATGTTTATCACAGCATTATTCACCATAGCTAAGATATGGAACCAACCCAGATGCCCCTCAGTAAATGAATGAATGAAGAAAATGTGGTATATATATAATGGAATTGTATGATTCCATCAGAAAGAATGACACCACCCCATTTGTTAGGAAATGGAAAGATGGAAAAAAAATCATACTAATTAAATAAACCAGACCCAAAGAAATATAGGTCCCATGGTTTCCTTCATTTGCAATTATTAGTATACATCTAGGGTAATTTTATCAAATGAGCAGAAAAGCTCATATGACCATATAAGCTTATATGACCATATAAGATGATTCTAAATGAAATTAACCCCAAGATATGTACACAAAGGTCTTTATTTGTTGTACTATGTGATTTTTTGGTTTCCTTTGTATGTTTTTCCTCCTATGGTATATTCCCTTGTTGTCGCTGTACTTGATTTTGGTACCCTGCATCTTGTATATACATTTGTCTAATTTGGAGAGGGGAAGGGGAATAACAAAATGCTGAAACAAGGACACAGGATGACCCATTGCAATAATGATACCCACAAGACAGTATATTGGAAATGCACTTTACAACTTCAGGGGTGGGAGGCAGGGAGGAGTGGGGGAGTTAGGGGAGGGGAGGGATAGTGGGAGAACAACAAGGGAAGGGGCAACAATGCTTGATAAGAAATGTACTCATTACTTTACTCATGTAATGTAACCGCTTTGTACAGTATCTTTACAATAAAATGAAATTTACAAAAAAAAGAGAGAGTGAAAGAGTGAGATAAAGAGAAAGCAAAGAAAGGAAGGAAAGAAGGAAGGAAGGAACGACGAAAGGAAGGAACGAAGGAAGGAAGGAAGAAGGGAGGGAGGGAGAGAGGGAAAGAAGAAAGGAGGGAGGGAAGGAGAGAGGAACAGAGAGAGGGAGGGAAGAAAAAAGGAAGGGAGAAAAAACAGAAAAAACAGAAAATGAAGAACAGAAGGAAAGAAAGAAGGAGACAGGGAAGATAAGAAGGAGGGAAGAAGGAAGGAAGACACAGAGAGAGGAAGGAAAAAAATCTCTGCTCAGATTTTTTATTTCTTGATCAGTTTCTCAACTTCTTTCTCTAAGTATGCCATTGCACCAGTCATGAGTGAGTGTATTCAGGTGGACCTGTTGCAACAATGAGAAGTACAATATGTCATGTCAAAAACGAGCTTTACAATGTCGGTGTGGGGAGGGGGAGGGGGGAAGGATTGGGTGGGGGGGGGAGGGGGGAGGCTGGGAAGGGAGGTGAAGGGTAAACAAAGGAGGAGGCTGCAATGCTTGGTAAGAAATGTATGCATTATCCTGCCCATGTAATTGTAACCCCTCTGTACAGTATGTTCTCAAATAAAATAAAATAAAATTTAAAAAAAAGAGCTCAGTTAATAAATCTATGAATAATCAGTATTTTCTCTGGTCATAGCTGAATCTATATTTCAGCACTCTCACATTATTTACAGACATGCATTCTTTCTTGTAGTCCTAAAGTTTAAAAACTTCCTGTTGCTCTTTTAGCTTTTCCTTCTTTCCTTCTTTGCCACCAGCAGGACAGATGTTTGGGCCTCTCTTGGATTTTGCTTTTTTTTTCTTGCTCTTCTCATGGCTTCCTTTGTTCCTTCATCCCTCCTTGCACACCTACAATGTTTCTAGCAGATTTTGGCTGTCCTTGAATTCAGGCATTGGCTCTTATGATTCTCTCCTGTATCAGTCATTTTCTGGACTTTCCATAAATTTAGCTTTCATCAGATCTCTATTTTAGTGCCTATAATGATGTGTTGTCACCTATTGTAGTAATATTTTTGCCTGAATTGCCAAGGTCTCCCAATATACTAAAACTCCATTTCTATACTCATACTAAATCACTGTAAACCACTACCCTTTCATATACCTGGCCTTGTCTTACTGCTCTGAAGATATATCATGTCCTTTTCTTTTTCTTTTAATTTAATTTTGTTGTAAAAGTGATATACAGAGGGGTTACAGTTACATACCTAAGGTAATAAGTACATTTCTTGTTGAAAATTTTTACCCCTTCCATCCCTCGTTTTTCTCCCACTATCTCTTTCCCCAACTTCCTACCCCCAAAGTTGTAAAGTTCATTTCCAACCTAGTGTCTTGTGAGTATCACTGTTGTATTCGTTCACCCTTTGTCATTTTGTTTTTCTTGGTGCTGGTCCTGGGCTTGAACTCAGGGCCTCTGCATTGTCCTTGAGCTTCCTTTGCTCAAGACTAGTGCTCTACTACTTAGAATCACAGCTCTAGTTCCAGATATTTTTTGTAATTTTGGTGGAGATAAGAGTCTCACAGACATTCCTGCCCAGGCTGGCTTCGAATCACAGTCCTCAGATCTCAAGCCTCCTGAGTAACTAGCATTACAGATGTCAGCCACCTGCACCAGGCCCCAGGTCCTATTTTTCTGACTTTTGGCTCACATTGTTATTTCTACTTAGAATATCCACTATCCTCCAATCTACTTACCTACCTTGGTTTTCCTTGGTGTAAATACCAAGGACCATGCTTAAGCTTCATATTTGTGCAAACATTGATGCCCTCATTGTATCTTGCCTTTATATTATAGGTGCAACCTCTTTTTCTGATTCTTTCTCTAGCTTGACTCTCGTGATTCTAAGGGGAGCATCTGTGAAGCACTCATTGACTTATGTCTTTCAATACCTAACACAGGGCCTGGGCCACAGAAAGTGTTCTATAAATATTTACTGGGAAAACTGAAGAAGTCCTAGTATAGAGATAGATGTATTTCAACAATTTTCAAAGACTTTCTGTAAACAAGTTACCCCAAGGGGCAAAGTTGTGAAGATAGAACAAGAGTGATTAGAGGGCGAATATGACTTGAATGTAGTATATGCACATGTGTACAGCAATATCATAAGAAACCCTTCATTTCGTACAATTTATATATGCCAACAAAAAAGATTCTGAAAAGAATAATTGAAAAGAAAAAAATGAGTTGCCAAAGGACTAACAGATCATTAAAGTTAAGGTGTTTGTTTTCTGTAGATTTGAATGCTTGGCAATATCTAGCACAGCAAAATATACTGATTCCTGTTTCTTCTTGAAACAGCTCTACAGTTGAGGTAGGTGCCAAAACATCCTGCCGGCATTTATTGTATACAACTTGATGAATCTTAACATGGTTTTATTTCAGTTCTTTTAGATATACACTCAAAACCAAAATTGTTGGATCATATGGTATTTATATTTTGATTTATGAACAACATTCATACTTTTTTTCATAATGGCAATACCATTTCACATTCTCAACTTCTCTCCATCCTAAACCAATACTGTTTTCTTTAGTTTTTCGAACTAGCAGGTAAGAGTTGGTATCTTATTACAAATTTAATTTGCATTTCTTGATGATCAGTGGTGTTGATGAGCGCTTTCTCATATACCTAGTGTCTATTTTTCTTTTCTTTTGGGAAAAATATCTATTTGAGGCATTTTGCTAATTTTTAAATCAAGATCATTTGGGTTGGTTCCCCTTAAGTTGTAGGACTTTCTTCTTTACTTTTGGATATTAATTTCTAATCAGAACAATCATTTGAAATGTTTTCTCCAACTAAGTTTTTTTTCGCTCTGTTAATGAAACACTGGATCCAAATACAAAGAGAACCAAGTCCTATGAGCTCTCTTACTGCATCAATTTGTGCTCAGTCCATGAAGTTATTTTTCTATTTGGTAAAATGCCTTTTTGATGTCCTGTTCTAATTCCATTTGCTTGCTTCACTTTCTCTGATTGATCCCCATGGGTCTCCACTGCCAGTACAATGAACAGGATAAATACTATCCCTTGGGGAAGAAGATGATTCAGAAAGATTTTACAAGCCCAGAATATAGTCCTCACTAACTTGTCACCAGAAATTTCAACGTTAAATATGCATTCCTTTGGAACTTTGAAGGCTTTTAATTTTCTTGCGGACACTAACATGAGAGTATCTGAAAATACAGATAGACTGAAATATAGGTAGAAATTAAGCTAGGGTCTCTGAATAGGATTAGTAGCTTGAGAAGGTAAGACACAATATTTATGAGAAGGAAAATACCACTGGGGAGAAAAGCAGACAAAGACTGGACAATGTGAAGTAGAATCACTTCAGCTCTATATTTATCTTTCCGCAAGCATACTTGTTTGTAATTTCTATTTTCAAACTGGCTATTTCCATGTAACCTCTCGCTCATATCATTTATGGGCACTAGGTGGCAGTGCAGCGACAGAAGAAAAAATCCAAAATCTGAAAAGTGGGATATAGAGATATCCCATCCTGGCTTTATTTAGCATGTGAAGAAACTGAGGCCAAAGTAGAGAAAAGTCGTATCCAAAGTCACAGGCTAGTTATTGCCAGCACTGAGTCAAGTGTTCATGAGTGCTCTTCAACCTCCTGGTTCTCTCCAATCTCTTAGCCCTTCTGCTTTTCTTATTTCATGTTCCTTTCCCTCAGTCCCTTTATAGGACTTATGTCCCAGCTAGCCCAGTCCCCTGTCTTTCTAACACATCTAAAGTTTTCATCCCTTAACCCTTCTGCCAAATAAACAATTCTCAGTAACGAGGACTGCTACCACCTAAAACCCTGAACTAAAGCAAGCTACATAAAACATTGAAAAGTAGAATTTTAACTTTTTCTCTAAGCACCCAATACTAAATGTGCATCCTCTTAATTGTTTATGTCAGATGCCTTTTTCCTTCTTTCTTTTTTTTGTTTTTTTATTGGTCATGGGGCCTGAACTCTAGGCCTGGGCACTGTCCCTCAGCTCTTCAGCTCAAGGCTAGTGCTGTACCATTTGAGCCACAGCGCCACTTCTGGCTTTTTCTGCTTATGTGGTGCTGAGGAATCAAACCCAGGGCCTCATGCATGCAAGGCAAGAACTCTACCCCTGAGCCACCTTCCCAGCCCTTTTCCTTCTTTATATTGAGAACCAACAAAGACCCACTAAATCCAGAAAGCCCCTGTTTTCTGCACACAATATGATTCATAATTCAGAGAAAATGAAACCCATCAAGAAAGAACATTTTACTTTATATCCCCTTATGCATAACTACACATATTTCTCTTCCTTTGTCCTAATATAAAAAATACAGCCCTCCTGCTATTCCTAGCTAACTAGTCACTGAGGCATTTCACTCCCCCATCAAACCTCACCCCTAATTGGAACTTACTTCCTCCTCCTCTTGATCCCCTGTTCTCAGTCTTTCAGTCTTTGTTCTTTCTTACTCTGTAGTATATTAACCCAATTGATGGTCAACTTTCTTTACCATATTTTCCCCTCCCAATGTAATGTTAACAAACCACAAAACGCATGAAGCATTTATAGTGTACAAAGCACTTTTTTAAAATAAGGGATTTTCATAAGCCTCCATCATTGAATAACCACAGAAACATTGACATAATTATCTATAGTTACTATTATTTTCCAGATAAGAAAAAGGAATTACAGAGAGGTGAAGTCCCTTGCCCAAGATCATACAGCTAGGCTAGAGATAGCAAAATTTGTTTTAAATGCTAGATTGACATATTCCAAAGTTTGTGTTGATGACCACTATTTTATTCTTCCAAGGTCATGCAATGTCTGCTCATCTTTCTACTTCCCTCTGCATTCACTATCTCTTTTCACTCCCTCACCACATCAAAACTGTTCTGATAAATTATTGCTAACCCCATCCAAAAATTCCCTATTATTCATTTTGACCTCTCTTTTGTACTTGAGAGTATTGCCCATTTCCTTCCTAGACCTCTGACTTCCCATTATTTCCACTAGGTTGTTTTTCAAATTTTGTCCCCCCCCCCCCCCGGCCCACTTATGGTTTTCTCTCTGTGTCTGCTTTATTTATTTTCTCCCTGTGGCCATCTCTTTCAAAACACTCTCTAATGTCCCATAATTTGTAGAATCAGAAGTTACAAGTTTAAAACTCTGTTCCACCATTAACCAACTTTTGAATCCTGGTCAAAGTACATCTTCTTATCATAGAGTTGTGAGAAATAAATAATACCTCCTAGGTATAACAGTTCCTGGAATATAATATAAAACTAATATTATGTTGTTATCATCACCATCATACCCATGGTTTCATTTACAATTCTCAGTTCTACTAACTCATTTATGCTAATCATTTCTGTATATGTATAGCTCTTTCCCTTGAATTCCAGGACCATAGTTTTATATCTGACCATCTCAGGCACACTTCAAAATTCAAAAATAGTTTATTTACTTTCTTCTATTATCTGAGAAGTCTTGCCATTCTCTTGTGTGTGGGTAATGGGCAGCCTTTTTATGTTCAGTCTCTCCTGTTGGTGACCAAGTCTTGGCAATTCTATGTATTTTCTGTACTTCATATCCATATTAACTTGCTCTTTCTTTCTTTAACTTGCTATTTCTAATAAATACTCTCAGTACACTAACATCAGTTTGGACTCAAGTGCAACTTATTCTATTCTATGATGATGATGATGGTGGTGGTGGTGATGATGATGATGATGATTTATAGCTTATTCTATTCTTAAAAAAACTTTTCTCAAAGTTAGATGACCTTTAGCTTAGTAGTCACCTCAGCTAAATTTTTCTTTATATTTGAAAACCTGAAGGTCTTACTTCAATATTATAATCACCAGGCATTCTTTAAATCCAATTCTTCTGCTACCAACTAGTATTATACTCATACTTTCTGTACAGAAATCCAGTAAAACTCACATATGACTATTTGAAATTTTTATTTATTTTTACTTTTAAATATTATTGTAAAGGTGATATACAGAGGGATTACAGTTTCATTGCAAAGGTGATACAGAGGGGTTACAATTACATAAATCAGGCAATGAGTACATTTCCTTTTGAACAGTATTACCCCTCCCTCATTCTCCTCCAGATTTCCCCTCCCATCTCCCCTCCCCCTCAAGTTATAAAGTTCATTTCCAACATAGTGTTTAGTGACTATCAATACTGAATTGGTTTGTTCTCAGACTTAGATCTTGGAGGAATTTTTGTTATGAGTTAAACATTCCCTTAGCTGGGCACTGGTGGCTCATCCTTACAGTTCTAGCTACTCAGGAGGCTGACATCCGGAGGATCATAATTGAGGCTAGCCCAGGCATCCCCAAGACCGTTTTCAAAATAACCAGTGAAAAGCTAGGCTGAAGGCATGGCTCAAGTGGTAGAGAACCAGCCTAGTAGGAAAAGCCAAGCAAACAAGAGGCCCTGAGTTCAAACAGCAGCTTTAACAAAAATTAAGTGCATAAAATAAAATAAATTCCCCTTTCACACTGTGAGAGAGCCACATAAAATTTCTTAGAATTGTCCATTAATGCCAGGTTAGTACATACTTCAGTGTACAGAAGACTACATATTGCAAGCTGAGGAAAAGAAGTTATTTACTACAGAGGAAGTACTCTATCATTAAAAGGACTTTCAGAAGGAACATTTAATTCAAATAGATATTCATATCACACTGTGAGAATTATAATACATCAGGCTGTGGCGGGGTGATGTCAGGGAATCTGGAGATTATTTTTTGCTGTGAATGCTGGTACTAGGGTGTGAATTCAGAGCCTGAGAGCTGTTCCTGCATCTTGATGCTCAAGGCTAATGCTCTACCACTTGAGACACACCTCTACCTGAGGCTTTTGGGTAGTTTATTGGAGATAAGTGCCCCAGGAGCTTTCCTGCCTGAGTTGCCTTTGAGCCACCATACTCAGATTTCAGCTTCTTGAGTAGCTAGGATTACAGGTGTGAGCCACCAGTGCTCCACTGAAGATGATTTTTATGGATGCTCTTTCTAAAGGGCACTCACAGTCTGATGAGGAAATTAAGAAATATTCACATGTGATGAACCATGAAAAGTGAGTGTAAATTCTACCTGATGCTAGCCATCAGAGCCACACCTTGTAGGACAAATGTTAAAAACAAAAACAGAAAAGTCAGGATGATTGAGAGAAAGCTTCCTAACTTAATATGTTGCACAAAACAACACATCTTTGTGGTCCTTAGAATTCCTTTTCCTCTCTCAGAATGTCTGTTAAACCCCTGAATTATTTGTAGAATGTAGTGCATGTGCATTTTTCTGGAAAGAATCCACTACTTTCATCATTTCCTTGTAGGAGTGTAGGACTCCTAACAGGTGAATAATCACAGCTCAAACCCTCAAGATAGGCGTTTCCAAGTACATTTTTGTGAGTTTAACATCACTTTATTACCCCATATCTAATCATAGCTCCAAAATGTGCTGGAGTAGGTACCATGGGGCACAGAGCTATGTGCTCTGTGCCTGATGCTTTGCCAATAGTGCCAATATGCTGGGAAGGAAAGTCAATTAGTGGGAGGAGGTGAGCAATCAGTCCAAAAGAAGTACCAAGATTCCATTGCTGATTTTCATACACACTGCAACAATCATTGACGTTCACTAAGTTCCACATTTCCTCCTCCAAAACAGATATGAGCAAAATGGATAGAAGAATCCTTACCTAACCTACCTTACAAAAGTTGCTTTCAGGGCTGGGAAGGTGGCTCAGTGGTAGAGCGCTTGCCTTGCATGCATGAGGCCCTGGGTTCGATTCCTCAGCACCACATAAGCAAAAAAGAAAAAAAGCCAGAAGTGGCGTTGTAGTTCAAGTGGTAGAGCGCTGGTCTTGAGCTGAAGAGCTGAGGGACAGAGCCCAGGCCCCGAGTTCAGGCCCCATGACCGGACCCAAAAAAAAAAAAAAAAGTTGCTTTCAGACACAATAAATTAGTATAGAAAGAATGGAGGCTTGGAAGCTATCTAGTTCCAGGTTTGAAACTCCATCCTGATGTCTAGACAACTGAATCTGGGGAAAATAATCATCTGACCCTCCACTTTGTACTAAATACAATACAATCATGATATTCCCTATTTAGTAAAGCTTAGGGTTTCAATGAGGTAATATACATAAAGAACTCACCACAATGCTTATATAGAATTACTTCTCCATAAGTATGGACTCTTCCCTCACTGTTTTCTCTCAGCGAAACCTGTTCTTAAGAAGAACAGTTGTAATTTATACCCAATTGAAAGATTTAATTTTTGTGCTCCCTGTCTCAATGGCTATTGTGGTGTTTATGGAATATGATTTCTATTACAGGCCTACAGGAGGAAGAGAGAGACAGACAGACAGAGACAGAGACAGAGGCAGAGAATATTTTGAACAAATACTGAAAACTGCATAAAATCCTTTACAGTTGAAACAAAATGGGACTCATATTTATGAAATAATTACTATTTCTCTGTCCCTTTCATAAGTGAGGAAATAGAACCACAGTTTGGTTAAGTGATTTTCTAAAGGTCACATGACCAGTACATGAGAGGGACAGAATTCAAATTTACATGTTCTGCCTATAATCTCTTTACTCCCTGGACTTACAGATCATGTTCCCCAATTTTCTACCATGAACCATTATATCCTCTGTGTCACACTGACCCTAGGTTGTCCCATGTCTAAGTGGTCACTACTCTTGTTCTGCCATCTGTATTCTCCTTGTTTGTTGTGTGCTCTTGGTTTCTTCTACTTTGGATAAAGCCATGTTTGGGAAGCTCAGCTGCTTGCAACATCACTACACAAATCTAAGCTTTCATTATACTGAGGTCATCTCTTGTCAAGACTAAGAAATAAGTCAGGGTCACAGCCAACCACAATGATCACACATGAGAATCATTGGTTTGTACTCCATTATCAATGATGATGAAACAGTGCCCACAATGTGCAAAAATTCCTTGTAGAAGCCACCAAAAGTATCACAGTACAGACTAAGAAAGATTTGATTCCTCACTCCCATTCAACTATTTCACAGAAACATCTAGAAAGAGAGTTCCAAGCATCTGGCAGACCCATCCCAAATGCCTGGGAATGTTATGTTTTGCATTCAAAACTAGAAACAAAACCCAGATGGCTTTCACTACAAACAGTTCTCTCATCTGCACTTCTCCAGGCCATAATTAGGCTCATAGTTGTCAGAGGTACTACTTCCAACTGACAAAGCAGAGGCGTTTGGATCATTTTTCTGGCTGGTCTTTTGCTGACTGTTCTTGTCATGTGTTTGATGGCTGATATAAGACAGAGGCACCTCTGAAATTATGGTGACTTGTACTGATTATGATTATGCTACCTTCATCTGCTCAGACTGTTGCCAAAAAAAGTCACTTGAGCTCTCTGCTCAGTTTTGAGGATAAGCAGTACAAGTACATAGACATTCCTACTGAATCTTGCCTTAAAACTTATTAGTGAATTGGTGAGAGGGAGGAAAAGAGAGTGACTGTTAAGGTGTAGTCTGTGGCCAAGAAACAAACTAATTGGTGCATATGGTAAATGACCCTTTTGACCTTGTCCTCATTAACTCCATACTTTAAATTCTGACCCCAAAGAGGCAACACTCCTTCAAAAATAATGGAGAAACTCTTAATCTCTAAAAAATACAACAGATCATTCCTACAATTTGTGGAGGTTTTGTCACCATGGGTAACTGATACACAACGATGCCAAGCCAAGGATCCAACTCACTACAATTCTGGAAGGTTAAGTTGGAATGGAGTTTGAAGGATTATCTAGTCCAAGACCCTTATTTTATAGCTAGGAAATTAATGCTCTCAAATAAAGGAAATATCTTATCCAAATTATATATCTAGTTAGTGGAAGGACCAGGATAAGACCCAAGTGTCTTACTTCATACTTCAACACATCAACTATATTGATTTGCAGTACAATAGCCCTTTATTCTCAGAAGATAGACAGTGACTTGGAACATACAGTAAGTCTAACAATGCCCTAGAGGAGAAAAATGTATATTTTCAAAGCCAGTAAGAGTCCGAGAGTAGGTAGACAGCATCAAAGTTTCTGATACATTTACATTTCTTTGTTCTGGAACATATAAAATGAATTCCAAAACATTTGAGAGCAAAGTTGTGTGTTAACTACAGTTTTAGGATTTTTTGTGAGCAAAAGCAAGTATACCAGAGAAATACAGGAGAAGAAAAACATATTGGAAACAGGGTAATATCATTAACCTCGTAACTTTCTCCCATGAATGGCTGAGGCCATTCACATTATACCTTCTCTTGAGTGAAATAGCTAGAAGAACAGCAAATACTATCTCTCTCAGATATGTTCATGGAATTTCAACCCTATTAATCTTATTTAAAAGTTATCTCCCTTTTTGATCATCAGAAGCTGATGAGAATAAACCAGATCAGACTGCTATTGACCCCCTTCATTCCCAATAAATTATGTTAAGACAAAAAATTATTTCACAGATCTCTTTTAAATTTTTGGTGTATGGTCAATTTAGTTACCCAATAATATCATACTATTCTATAGCTAGTTGACAAATAATATTAGTTTAAAGAAAAAAAAACATTCTAGCTGAGCACTGATGACTCACACCTAAAATCCTAGCTAATCAGGAGGCAGAGATCTGAGGATCGTAGTTCCAAGCCAGCCTGAACGTGAAAGTTTGTGAGACTCTTATCTCTAATAAATTACTTGGAAAAAGCTGGAAGTAGGGCTGTGACCCAAATGGTAAAGCATTAGCCTTAACCACAAACAGGCTCAGGGACAGCACCTAGGTCCTGAATTCAAGCCCCAGGACCAACAACAACAGAAAAAAAAAAACAAAACTCGAGAAGTTGATGTCAGAAACTATTAAATATGACTAATACCAGTGTAAGTTCCTGGAAAGCCATGGGTTTCATATGTTTTGCTCCTGTTCTATCACCTCAGTCAGCACTAGGAAGAGACCAAGTGTTCAGTTAATATTTACGAAATCATTAAGTGGATGAAAGATGAATGGGCCTACCAAATGGTAACACCAAATGATAACATGTTTGAAGGTATGGCATACATTTAACTTTGAAATAATTGTAACTAAGAGTGAGAGAAAAGATGGTAAAAATGGCCTTTAAACTTTGAGGAAGGAAGAAAACCTATTAATTGTAACATCCCTAATGGCTGGCACAGAACTTATTTGTTAAGTGTTCTTAATCTATTGAATAACCACATATGTAGAAAGTCCAGGATGTTAATAAGTTAGGGAATAATTTCAAAGTTTAAGATTTGATGAAAGGACATGCCATTGTCAAAAACAGGGAAGGTAAAGTCATGAGAAAAGAATTAGGGACTTGAAGGAAAGAGTGACTAGTGAAACATTGATTTGTGACCACCGAAGGATCTTTGTAGTTCCCAGTGGTTGGTGTTGATGTTTAAGACATTCCTTGGAACAATGAGATTTGCTGGCTTCATACAGGAGGAGAAATAGCAATTTAGGGTTCTTTTCATGTCATAATGAAACCGAGAAATCAATGTTGTTCTAAGGATAGAATAATTGGAATTAGATGCAGAAGACTTCACACTGAAGGCATACAAATAGAGAGGAGAAACTACCTATACAGGAGACCATGAAAGAACAATAATAGAAATAAATCTAGCTAGTTAGTGGTGGATTCAGCTGGGCACATGTGACTCATGTCTGTATTACTAGGTACTTCAGAGAAGGAAAACAAGAGGATTGTGGTTTGAAGCTAGCCCAAGCAGAAACATTCAGGAAATCTCTCCTTAACCCATGGCTGGGCATAGTGGTGTGTGCCTGTCATTCTAAACTGAAGAAAGACTAAGATTGAGAGGATTGCAAATTCAGGCCAGCCTAGTCAGGAAAGTCCATGACACGCCAATTCCATGGAGGAAAGCTAAATAAGGTGCACATCTGTGATCTCAGAAGTTACAAGAAGCCTAAAGTAGGTAGATCACAGCTCAGGTATGCTCTGAGGTGGAAGAGAGACTCTATCCTTAAAATAACCAGCATGAATAAAAAGATACAGCTGGTAGACTTGCAAGCTCAAGGCATTGATTTCAAATTCCAGTATTTTAAATGCATACATGCATATATACACATGCATACATATATAAAAGAAAAACCCAAAGTAGTGTCAGATTATAGAAAACAAGTCAGAGGTGACATTGTTCAAAAAGAAATATACTCTTTACCTGACCTATGTAACTGTAACCCCTCTGTACATCACCTTTACAATAAAAATTAATTAAAAAAGAAAGAGAAAACAACTCAGTTTAATAGTCATTTCAATAATACATAGAAAAGTATTAAGTAGATACTATTGAATTAAATGGACCAATCATTGATCTATACAAGAATTAGACATGGTGAAGCATGGTACTAAAAAGCATCCGCTCTAGAGCCAGACTGTCTCGATGTGAATCCAGGCTCTACTGGTTGTGTGATCTTAGACATGCTACTTGCTCTTTTGTGGCTATTTAATCAGATTTTAAATTTGGCAACATAATACATTGTTCCTCCCCCATGAGGTTATTGTAAGAACGAAGTAAGTTAACTTGTATAAAGCACGCAATAAACATTAGCAATGATGACTATGTGTGCAGTGGGGAAATGGAAATTACAAGTATTTTGTCAATAAAAGAGTAAAGAGAGCAAAAAAGCAAAGGAACATGGAAAAGTTAGACGATGGCATTACATATTACATTGATGGGTGCGATGTTATGATACATGTGTCCAAACTTTACCAAATTGTATATAATAAATATATGAAGTTACCTGAATATCCATTACGCCTCTATGGAGCTGCAAAAATGAAAGGACCTAAAAGAAGAGAAGAGAGAAACAAAAAAGTGAAACTTTTTCCAGGTTATAGTGTAACTGAATACGTGTGAAGAGCAGAGGCCAAGAAAGCTCTGGTAAGGTGAACAGTGGAAATAAATAAGGATTGAGATTGAAGCTTCTCAAAGATTATGCTGGAAGAGGAGGAGGCATATAGATAGAAGGGAAAGGAAAAATATTGAGGCTCTTTAAAAAGTCAGTCCATCCAAAGAAAGGCCAATGAAGAAGCTTACAGCAGAAGGCTTTAGTTTTCACAGAAAAAAAAACCATAGTCAAATATCCAAGAGAAGGGACTGAAACTGAGTGCCCAGAGGCTCAAAATGAGTCATCAGTTACAGAAGGGCAGGTATACATTAAAGAGGCAAAGAACCTTAACTGGTACCCCCAACTTAAAGTGAGCAGATGCTTGCCCACTCAGTTTTGGCTTCAGTGGAACACTGGGTTTGCATGCCCAGAAAAAAAAATAAAGACTATCCAACTGCCGGGAATTCATATGAAAGGACACTCTTTATAATGTTTCTCTGTATAGTAATTCATTGCATATGTCAAAGAGAATCTCAAGTCAGTCCAAGAAGACTCAATTAGAAACGTATGGTTCAGGCAGTAAGGAATACTTGGCACATTTTCTAAGTAAAATGCAGGTGTGTTAATTACCCTCTTGAATCTATGCCAGTGTGGGCAATTCCTGGAGGAATACTTGGGAGGAGATTTCAAAAGCTCACTGTTTAAAAAAAAAAGAAGTTAACTTTAAAAAAAAAAAAAAAAGGTTCCTGATTGCTAGTTGATTGTTGCTAAATCAAATTTTTCCTCCTGGGTCATCTCCTTCCACTCAACCCTAGACAAAAATACACAACAAATATGCATTTCTACGGCAACAATTTTGTGTAAATCAATATGCTATGTTTGGATGGGTGTGGGAATACATTTCAAATGTTTCTTCCAAGGAAGGATTTTCCTTAGGCCACACTAACATGCAATGGTAGGATGAGATTATGGTTTCTGAACACAATAATCTCCATCTAATACAGAGCACCGGTTCATTGTGCACATAATTTAATATAACCTAATGACACCATCTCTTCAGTGTCAGTGCCCTGCTCTAAAACTTTCAATGGGCCTCTGTGCCCATTGACCTGAGCCTGACAATCAAAGGCTGTCTTAGCCCATTCCCAAATCCCCAAGGACTCTCACTTCTCACTGCTTCCTCTCACCTTCTGCCTGAGCCCATTTGAAATCAAAGTGTACAATACTTCCCAGATATTCTCTACATTAGGCTGTTGCTTCTGCCTCAAATTTTATTCACCTCATCCCTCCAGACCTTTTTTGCCTGTCTAAATTCTTTACTTATTCATGACTCAGCTCTATTATCATCATCTACAAGTTCTGCCACTACTAATCCTACATAAGCTAGGTATGATTGATTTTTCTTTTCTGTCTGTTTTCCCTTTATCCTCCCTTCCTTCCACTCTCTCTCCCATGAGAGCTTCCAGAGCACTGTAGCCATATTTATCTTATAACACTACATGGTTCTTCACATATGTACCTTATGAACACACCATTACAACAATACTACAAGGAATCATCGATCTCATCACTGAATCTCCCACAGCATAGTTCAACACAGTGGTGGACACATGATAACTTTTTTTTTCCTTTGACTAGTCCTGGTACTTGAACTTAGGGCCTGACACTGTCCCTGAACTTCTTTTTGCTCAAGGCTAGCATTCTACCACTTGAGCCACAGCACCACTTCTGGCTTTTTCTGTTTATGTGGTACAAAGGAATCAAACCCAGGGCTTCATGCATGCTAGGCAAGCACTCTACCACTAAGCCACATTCTCAGTCCCAACACATGATAACTTTTGAAAACTACTGGCAAAAAGAATGAACTTGCCCAAAGATTAAATGTTTCAGTCTCCTAAATTTTGTATTTTAGTTTAGCAGATTTAGAATTTTTCAAATGAAATGCTATTTGCAAGGGAAATATTTTAAATGATATAACCTCTAACAGAAGCTGATGGGGGAGTACAAAGGCTCATCACAGCTCTCTTCTCACTGATGTGTATTGCAGCCCCAGAGGAATCTATCTGTGCAAAATCTCACCTAAACAGCCAGAGAAACAAAACTGAATGAACAGCTTAACTACATAGCTTCAAGTCCCACTGCATATTGCATGATAGGAGCTTGAATCCTCTCTGATCTCAAAAAGCAAAACAGAAATCCATCACTCACCTCCCTCTTGGTTCAACACTCTCACTTTCAATGGTCTTTAATAAATCTCTGTAAAAACACATTTGTCTATAAATCCCTGTTCCAAAATAAATGATATTTGATTAATTGCATCCCATTTATCCAGTTGTCCAAATCATAAACCTGGCAGTTATTCTTCATTCCACCCTCTCCATCCTCTTCTTTAGGAAATCCATCAGCAAGTACCTTTGATCTTACTCCTTAATAGCCTTTCATTTGAGGTTATTATTGTATCTCTTCTTGACAAAAATAACTACCCTACTTCAAAGCTCTCCTGGCTTTTGCTCAGTTACTTCATTGGTGGCTTCTTGATTTGTCTCTGATTCCATTCATGACCATTCAGTCTACTGCTACAGTGTAACAGAAAAGATTTTTTTAATTGTGAAAATACCGCACAGAGAGATTACGATTACATGAGCAAGGTAATGAGTATATTTCTTATCAAGCATTGTTGCCTCCTCCTTTGTTTCCCCTTCCCATCTCTCTCCACCTCCTCCTCTCCTCCCCCCCTCAAAGTTTAAAGTTCGTTTTTCAACATAGTATCTTGTACACTTCATTGTTGCAATGGGTCCACCTGTATCCCTATTTAAACAATTTGTTTTTTTCCCTTCCCCTCCACAAATTACACCAACAGCAAATACAGTGAAAGCAGGGGTTATACTGTGGGGGAGGGACATATAAAGCAACAAAGAAATCATCTTATAAATATGTTAGAAACAATTGCAAGAAAGAAAAAACATTTGAATCCTTATCTAGGGGCTCATTTCGCCTAACATCAACTTACCTGACAATTTCTGCTTGTCTCAGACATATACTAGTAATTGCAAATAAGGGAAACCATGGGACCTATGTTTCTTTGGGCCTGGCTTACTTCACTAAATACAATTTTTTCCAAGTCTTTCCATTTCCTAACAAATGGGGCAATGCCATTCTTTCTGATGGAGGCATAGAATTCCATTGTGTATATATACCACATTTTCTTGATCCATTCATCTACGGAGGGGCTTCTGGGTTGGTTCCATATCTTAGCTATGGTAAATAATGCTGCAATAAACATAGTTGTGCTGGTAGCTTTAGTATGGTCTTGTTTGGGATCATTTGGGTAAATGCCCAAAAGTGGGATTGCTGGGTCATAGGGGAGCTCTATGTGGAGTCTTTTGAAGAACCTCGAAAGTTTGCTTTGTGACCTAAAATGTGGTCTATTTTGGAAAATGTTCTGTGTGCTGCTGAGAAAAACGTGTATTCTGATGGTGTGGGTGAATTGTTCGGTAGATGTCTGTTAAATCTAGTTGATCTATGCAGTCGTTTAGATCTGTGGTTTCTCTGTTGAGTTTTTTCCGAGTTGATCTATCTAGTGGGGATAGTGGTGTATTAAAGTCCCCAACAGTTAATGTCTTTGGATCTATGTGAGATTTGAGGAAAAGTAGTGTTCCTTGGATAAATTTGGGTGCTCCGTTGTTTGGCGAATTTATATTTCGAATTGTAATATCCTCCTGAAGGAGAGATCCCTTAATTAGTATGTAGTGACCTTCTTTATCTCTTCTCACTAATTTTAATTTGAAGTCTATTTTATCTGATATTAGGATTGCAACTCCCGCCTGTTCATAGGGGCTGTTTGCTTGGTAGATTTTGTTCTAGCCTTTCACTTTCAAAATATATTTGTTTTTATGGGCAAGGTGTGACTCCTGAAGGCAGTAGATAGAAGGATCTTGCTTTTTAATCCAACTAGACAGTCTATGTCGCTTAATTCGTTAATGTTGAGAGTTAGGACTGAGAGGTGTTTGGTAGATCCTTCCATGTTATCCACCTTCTTTGGGACTGTGACAACTGCGTTCTTCCTATGGTTCTTGGATTCTCAGTTTGGATGCAGTTTCTTGGCCTTTAAAATATTTCTTAAACATGAACCTCATACCATTCTTTTAGTGCCTGTTGAAAACAGTGGGAACAGAGCAGAATTTCTCACTATGTTCCCACATTCTTTGGTTGATTGCTGTCTGATGTTTACAGGCCCCCTTATTTGTCCTCATGGCTCTCAAAGCATGAATAACTAAATATCTATCAGTAAATTGTGTAAACAAACTACTACTCACACAGAAGATTCAGGTCAGAGACAATGAGCAGACTGAAGTCTTATGGAGAGTAGCATATGGCCCTTCAACAGCCAACCTGTATTCCCTTCCAGGACCAATGTATGAAGAATTCTTGAATTCTGAAATCCCTGCATATGGACTCCAGAAGTTAGGAAAGAATCACAGGCCATCAGTAAAGAACCCCAGAGTGTTTCTAAGTGATAGGAAAGTGTTCAAAGTAAGTAGGCTTGATTGAAATTGCATTCTACAGAGTGGAGTGAACCTTCTCCCCACAAAAACAGCACAGCAATTCATAGATGAGAAAAGGAAAATTAGTATTTACAGAGTTCCCTACTCTCAAAACTATAGCCTCATTAAACTATTTTAACATTGTAAGGAAGATGATATCTTAATTTTATTACTTTTTTTTTGGGGGGGGGGGGGTCTGGTCGTGGGGCTTTAACTCTGGGCCTGGGTGCTATCCCTCAGCTCTTCAGCTCAAGGCTAGCGCTCTACCACTTGAGCCACAGCGCCACTTCTGGATTTTTTTCTTTTTGCTTATGTGGTGCTGGGGAATCGAACCCAAGGCCTCATGCATGAAAGGCAAGCACGGACCCACCTTCCAAGCCCCTAATTTTATTACTTTATTACCAAATAAGAGTAATAAAATTAATAGTAATAAAAATACTATATTGGATCCAGGCATGAGCCAAGTGGCTCATACCTATAATCCTAGCTACTTGGGAGGCTGAGATCTGAGGACTGTGGTTCAAAGCCAGCCTGGGCAGAAAAGTTCTGTGGGACTCTTATCTCCAGTTAACCACCAGAAAACTGAAAGTGGCACTGTGGCACAAAGTGATAGAGCAATAGCCTTGAGGGAAAAGGCTCAGGGACAGCATCCAGGCCCTGAGTACAAGCCCCACAGCATACAAAACAAATTAAAGATACTATTATTGGTTAAGCTACTTGCCTAAGCTGAATTTCTAGTAAGTTGCAGAATAAGGATCAGATTCAAATTTGAGTCTATTTGGTGAAACATAACACTAGTATGACCAACTCATATTGGTTTGTCCTGAATTGTTCATGTCTTAGTGAAAATCCTCAATTTAGGAAACTTTTAGAGGCCCAGGTAAACTAAAATGGCTAGTTACCCTAGGAGAGAGATAAAAGCATTTACTAACCAATCATTTTCCTGTTTCCTCTCTATAAAATACTGATGGCAATCCATGCTCAGCATAACTCAACAGAGTTGCTATGAAAATCCAGTGGATAATACATGTGAAAGAGCTTTGAGAATTACAAATACGTAGATAAAAGTGATATCATCATGCCTTTTTTCTTCTTTTCAGATATGATTTTAAATATGTATTAAATTTTTAAAAGGGCCAGGTACCAGTGGCTCATGCTTATAATCCTAGCTACTAGGAGGCTGAGATCTGAGGATCAAAGTTCTCCAATTAATTACCAAAAAGGCAGAAGCAAATTTGTGGCTCGAGGAATAGCCTTCAGTGAACAGGCTAAGCGATAGCATTCAGGTCCTGAGTTCAAGCCCTAGTACCAGCACACAAAAAATTATTTTTAAGAATTGGAACACAGATAGCAAACTCTTTATTACTTTAAAAAACTGACACTTGCCGGGCACCGGTGGCTCACACCTGTAATCCTAGCTACTCAGGAGGCTGAGATCTGAGGATCGAGGTTCAAAGCCAGCCCGGGCAGGAAAGTCCATGAGACTCTTATCTCCAATAAACCACTAGAAAACCAGAAGTGGTGCTGTGCCTCAAGTGGTAGAGTGCTCGCCTTGAGCTGAAGAGCTCAGGGACAGCGCCCAAGCCCAGAGTTCAAGCCCCACGACTGACCAAAAAAAAAAAAAAAACTGACACTTAAAATGAATTCCCACTTTATAGCCTAGCCTAGGAGGTTAGATCAGGATTTGCTTCATATAAAGTGAAAATGATATATTTAGGGAAGCATGCTATTATAGAAACATGAAGGCCATAAAATGAAGCTACTTCTGTACAATAATTAAGATGATACATCATAATGAAGGTTACACCAAATGTGACTTGTGATGTCATCTTAGCTTCACTTTGTTTTTCTTGCTGGACATTATTGACATGTACAATAACAAAATAAATGCCAATCTATGAGATTTAGACATTCTAACAAAGCAGGTAGGCTGATTGGTTAGAGTTAGGTTAGCAACTTATCAGCATCACTAACCAATAATTTCCCTTGTCAGTGCTTAATTAAATCCTCAATTTGCTGATATGATAACAAGAAGAGAGAATGGGAGTAATTTTAAAGTTTCTCGAAATGAAGCCTATTATGTGTTTATCTGACTATATCTAGAAATGTTCCATACTTCTCACATAATAAAAGCTCAGTAAATGAATAAGAATTGTGAGTCAATTAACTAATAAATGAATGGGTGGATGGCATACCTGTCTATGAGGATTTAAAAAAATATTCACAGATAATCTTCATACAGCAACAAAAATGGGTGGCTGTATATTTTGATTTGAGAAACTGGATAGATTGGATAGGTTGTAACCCTTAAATAGCCACTATCTTCATCCACCTTACCCCCACTTGACCTCTGTTGCTGTGCATAAATTCCAGATGTATTATTTCATGTTTAGGAATCACTTGCAGTTTCCGGAATCCTGTATCAGAATGTGAAATTCCTTAACATTTTTGCTGTGGATTTCATGCCAGAAAGCAAGAATAATCAGATTATACAACTATGCAGATTCTGGGCTATGTAACATAGATTTTGTTTACTCCTACTCATCCCTGAAACAGTTATATTCACCTAATGGAATTTCAATTATTGTACAAAATTAGCCATAGAAGGCCTCTTAGAGTAACCAGATTCATCTCCTTTTAGAAAGGAAATTGAAACTTAAAGAAGGGGAATTACTTTGCCAAATTTCAACAAGTCTAAAATCTCCAGACATGTAGGTAAAGTTTGTAGGTTCTGATTTGCTAAATGAAGATTATTTATTATTTTTATGCTAGTCCTGGGGCTTGAACTTAGGACCTAGACAATGTCCCTTCACTTTTTCACTCAAGGCTGATGCTCTATCACTTGAGCCACTTCCAGTTTTTTGGTGGTTAATTGGAGATAAGAATCTTATGGACTTTCCTTCCCAGGCTTACTTCAAACTATGATCCTCAGATCTCAGCCTCCTGAGTAACTAGGATTACAGGCATGAACCATAGGTACATGGCTATTTTTCTTCCCCTCCTCCTCCTGCTCCTCCTCCTCCACTTTCTATTTCTTATTGTTATCATCATCATCATCATCTTTTACTAGCTAAGGTAAATTTGCTCCACTCACACTATTCATGACTGCTCTTTTCTTATAAATTCTTGGGGACACAGGACGTAGTGTGAAGCTAAACACCTCCCTTATTAGTGTTAAACTCCATAATACACTCCTAATAAATGAACCTCTCGAATAGACTGCATCCATCCTCCCCAAAATACAGATCATCCATCCTCTACAACATTAGAGAGCCATTCTGTTTTTTCAGCTGAAGGATGATCAGAGAAATCCTCTATCATTTCAATTTGTGGACATAAGGTTCAAACAGGACTTTCTACATAATATTGTAGTTTAAAGATGGTCTTACTCTGTTGACTAGAAAAATAGTCACTATTCATACCATCCTACATACTACTTCCTTCCCTCTGTGTCTAGAAAGGATGCATGGAAATTCCTAGACAGAAGGAAATCTGTTACTGCTAATGTGAAAGGACTTGGGGTAACCTTGGAGAAAATAAGAACTTTAACAATAAAAACTTCCCACACCACCTCAAGAACAACCTCCTGGGAAACTCAACTCAGCCTGAGCCTTGTAGTCTACTTACTCAGAAACAGTCTCCAAGACTCCAGCAGTCCCTGATTTTCACACCCTGCCTCCAAAGAACCCTGAATCAGTTGACCTAACTTCTTGCCATCCCATGGGAGGCACCCTCCCTGCTATTGTTTTTTTTTAATCTGACCCTTTTGAAAAAAATCTATATGTTTCCAAGTGGAAGATGGGAAAAAAGAAAGGAAGAAGCTGTGAAAGGCAGGAACAGCTCCAGGGAGTTGACTGGGGCCCATTCCCAGGCAGGATTGCTTCTGGTGATACTCTAAACCAAAAATACCTTCTCTCATACTGCTCCATTGTTGATGCTGTTTTTAACCACTTTGTCACACAGTCAGAAAGTCTACCAATTGAAAATTCACAAGGTTTAACAAAGCCTCCTGGTTTAGTTACTTCTGGGAAGGCTCAGAAACTGTTCCTCAGTTGCTTGTATTTTTAAATACATTGAATCACATTGTTTTCTTCCATACCTCTTTTTTAATTAAGTTTTTTATTGTGAAAATATTGTACAAAGTGGTTACATGAGCAAGGTAATGAGTACATTTCTTATCCAGCATTGTTGCCTCCTCCTTTGTTTTTTCCCTACCACCCCTTCCCTCCCACCTCCTCAGCTATGCCCCCCACCCCTACCCCCCGCCTAAATTGTAAAGTTCGTTTTTTTGACATAGCATCTTGCACATCTCATTGTTGCAATGGGTCAATCTGTATCTCTATTTAAACATTTTGTTTTTTCCCTTCCCCTCACCAAATTACGCCAGCATCAAGTATAGTGAAAACAGGGGTTATACCATGGGGGAGGGACATACAAAGCAACAAAAAAATCACAGGGTACCTTATAAATACATTAGAAACAATAGCAAGGAAGAAAAAACCACTTGTGTCCCTATCTTGGGGTTCATTTTGCTTAAGCCAAGCCCAAAGATACATAGGTCCCATGGTTTCCCTTATTTGCAATAACTAGTATATGTCTGGGACAAGCAGGAAAGGTCAGATAAGATGATGTTAAGCAAAATGAATCCCATACCTCTTTATTGAAATCCGAAACCCTGGGGCAAAAAGTAATGGAGGTACATGCAAAACCTTGGAAATCAGTTGAGAAGTAAATGGAAATCTGGAATCTAGAAACATGGAGTGGGAACAGAAGATTTATTTGTTCTTCCCTCTCTAAACCCACACCTTGTGAAGAGTCCTGAGTAGTATAAATATGCTGAATGTCTGAGGAATGCACCAGGGAGCCAAGAAAGAGGATTTCAAAATGAGAGAAAACCAAAGAACAATTTCACACATTGCAAACGTCTGCTCAAAGCTAGCCCTCCCATCAGAAAAGGATCAGGGAACATTTCCTGTCTAATTCTTAAGGTTACCCTTCTCATAGCCACATCCAGATAAACAGCACTAACCCCAAGGTGAAATGGAGATGACTCATGTTTACAATAGGTAGCCTGGTAGCCTTAAAGAACCTGTAAAACATTGTTCTCAAGGAAAATTGTCCCTGCTCCGACCTGTAGTCCTAACTACACAGGAGGCTGAGATCTGAGGATAGAGGTTCAAAGCCAGCCCAGCCAGAAAGCCCAAGAAGCCAGAAGTGGAGGTGTGGTTCAAGTAAGTGATATAGTGCCAACCTTGTGTGAAAAAAAGCTAAGCAAGATTACAAGCTCAAGTATTCTCACCTCCCTCCCCCCAAAAAAGCAGAAGTAGAATTGGTAGATCAATCATAGTTTTGTTTTCAATTTTTTGAACCATCATCATTCTAGTTTCCATAATGATTACACTAATTTACATTTCCACCAACAATGTATAAATGTTCCAATATCTCTACACCCTCATGTTTTTATAGTGACCAATCTAATATGGAAGTGTTATCTTCTTATGGCTTTGATTTGCATTGTCCTCGTAACTATTGATGTTAAGCAACTTATCATGAATCTATTGATCAATTTTATGCCTTTATTAGAGAAATAGCTGTTCAAAATATTTCCTCACTTTTTGGAACAATTCTCAGAATCCAGCTGTTTCTCCATTTTTAATCATGTGTGAGAGAAATTTGAAGTTGGAAGAGTTCCTTACATATTTTTGAAATTAGCTTCTTATCAGATACATGGTTTGAAAATATTTTAACCAATTGCATAGTTTGCCTTTTTTTTACTCTGCGGACTCCTTTTCTGTGCAGAACGGTTTTGGTTTGATGTCATCCCTTTTATACGTTTTTCTCTGTGTTGTTTGTACTTTTATGACATACTTAAGAACTCGTTGCCAAGACTAATATTTGGAAGATTTTTTTCTTGCAGTTTTTTTGAGGTCTTATAGTTTCAAGTTTTTGTTTAGTCTTTAACCCACTTTTGAGTTTATTTTGTGTATGGTATGAGATAGGATCCAATTTCTTTTCTTTTTAATGTGGCTTTCTGCTTTTCCTAACACCATTTATTGAAGAGGTATTCTCTTCTCTATTGTGTATTGTTGGCATCCATATCAAAAATTAGTTGATTCCATATGTATGAGTTTGTTTGGAAATTCTCCCTTCAGTTACTTTGATCTATACATCTGCCTTAAGGCTAGGAACATACCTTTTTGTTGTTTTGTGGTATTAAGGACTGAACTCCTGGCCTAACACATGTTAAGCAAGCATTCTACTTCTAATCTATATTTGAGGCATCTTATGTTTTTTATGCTGGTACTGAGGCTTGAAATCACAACTAGGGCACAATTCCTCAGCTTTTTTAGATTATGGTTGGTCCTCTACTGCTTGAGCCACAGATCCAGTTTTGGTAGTTAAATTGGAGATAAGAGTCTCACAGATTTATCTGCCTGGATTGACTTCGAATCAGTATCTTTAGACCTCAGCATCCTGACTAGCTAGGATTACAACACTTGGTTAAAATTTGAATTTAAGAAAGGGTCTCCAAAAAAAAGGGGGGTCTCACAAAGATTCCCAGGATAATCTCAAATTTGAAATCCTACCTCAAATTCCTGACTAGCTGTGATTACAAATATATACATCATGCCTGTTTTGTAATTAATGTAGATTTAAAATACATTTCAAAATCAGGAGATGTGATACTTCCAAGATGTATTCTTTGTTATCAACCTGGTTTTGGCTAATCTGGGCCTTTTAGGGTTCATATGAATTTTAGTTGTGTTTTTCATTCCTATTTCTATAAAAATACTGTGGAATTGTAATGGTATGTATAACATTTGCTCTATAGATAGTTTTGGTTTAACTGCACATTTTAATAATAGTAATTCTTCCAGGCCATGAATATGGATGTTTTCCTTTGTCTCTTTTTAATTTTTTTTCAGGTAAGGGGTAGGTTTATTCATCGTTCTGGCTGGCACCAGGCCATGTTGGCCCTCCATGCTGGTGGGAAGGGCCTGGGAAAGAGAGAGAGCTGGGAAAGGGAGAGAGCTGGGAAAGAGAGAGAGCTGGGAAAAAGAGTGTCTGGGCCTGAGCTAGGCCTTACCTAAGGTATGGGCAGAGAAAAGTGTGGCCACATCAAATTCAGATGTGACCTCAGCAGATGCAGATGTGACCTCTTCCAGGTGTGCCAGTTGCCTAGGTAACACAGGTACTGGGTGGAGACTTTGTTGTGAGGAGGGTGGAGTCTGCTTGCCATCCAGGAGCGGACCTTACATTCCAGTCTTTTAATAATCATGAAATAGGGCGTAGATTCTCTCTGGCTACTTCCTGCTGACAAGGGGCATTGACATTAGGGGTAAAAGGCTGGAATTTGGTCCCCTCCCGGAGAAGGCAGCAAGCAGCAGCTGTCCCTTGGTGGCGTGAGTCCTTAGATGAAGTCTGGAGAAATCTTATGAGGCATTGAGGGGCTGGAAAAGAAAATACTAGAGAGCAAATAAATGGCAAGAAGAAGGACATGGGGCTTAAAATGTTGGTAGAAATGTCCCTAGCTACTTCTGACATCTGGCGACTAAGTAGAGAAGTCAGGTTACAAAGGAAAGAATATAAATTCCTGTTCAGTTAATAGGTAGACAGGTATAGACATTGGATGGGCAGGCTTCTTACTTCTACTGACCTCCTGGCTCTGGTTAATTTTGAAAGGGCAGGCACAAAGTTGCTGATGTGACATTATCTCCTCTTACTCCTGTCCATGGTCCCTTGTTCCCCAGACTGGCTGAGTCTAGGTGCTCGTTGCTGGGATGGCTTGTCCCAGTTGGTATTCAAGAAGGTTTGAACTCAAGGCCTGGGCACTATCCCTCCCTGAGCACTTCTGCTCAAGGCTAGCACTCTACCACGTTGAGTTATAGTACCACTTGCAGTGTTTGCTGGTTAGAGATAAGAGTCTTGATGCATGCTTCCAGCCTGGTTCTTTGCAGGTTTCGGCCTGGGCTGGCTTTGAGCTGCAATCTTTGCCACAAAAGCCCCTTATTATTTCCAATTAAAGCAACAAGGAGATCAAGTAGAATAAGTAGAGAGTTTACCTGGTTCTTATCAAGAATTGACCAACAAATATTCTGCAATGACAAAACGTGTTAGATGTGATGAGAATTTTAGCACAGATAGGCCCAGAATTTTAGAACCACATATTCAGTAGTAGAATACACAACACAAAACAAAAAGGCAAAACTCAAAACCTAAAATTTTTGACAACAATGTGTAGACATCTTTGCTGACAAAGCACATCAGATGGTTGGGCCTCACTTACCAGGGCCTGGGAAAAGAGCAACTTGTTAGCAAGGCACCTTAGAATAGATGGATGGAGTGGTAAGCTTGGTGGAAGGTTAAGAGAAAGATGGTGCCAAACCCTTAACCCACCATGTGGCCAAGATGGCGAATTTCTGAAAGAATGCAAAGAAATCCTGAACAAATAGATCAAGTCTACATTGGCTAGCCTTTGAGAGGGAACCTAGAATGGAGTCCCCAGGACCCAGCCTGAGTCTCACCCTTCAGGACACAAACCAAAATGTTGTAGAAAAGAGAAAGGGAGAGATAGGGAAGGTTGGACATGAATGGCAGAGAGAGAGAGCAAATTAAACAGACTTCTGACCATTTACCATTGCAGTGGCAAAAACTGTCAACATCTGAGAATGGCATAAAATTAGGCGCTCTGGCTTTCCAGGGAGCGCAGGAGGCATTTCAAAGGGGTTTCACCACTTGGGTGTGATTCGCAGCACCCCATTAAATGAGTAGGAGAGTCAGTCTGGTGAGTGAAGGAGAGCTGACCAGGCAGAAGCGGCGTCCCGACTTCCCCCAGAGCCCTCTAGAGAGAAATGGCCAAGCCCCCAAAACCAAGCGTCCTTGACTTCAGAGGTGATGGCCTTTTAGCTAAAGGCTGTAGGAGCTCTCTGGTGTGGCGCCACGTCTGGACAGAGACTGAGCAACAGAGAGCCGGAGAGAGCAGTTTCACTTACCAGAGTAGAGAAGTGGTGTGGACGTGGATGTGAAGGCCAGCTATGGTATTGATGCACTGTGTCTTCAACAGACAGACCGGTTCGCAAAAGGCCGTCAGAACTGTGGGTACTCCTCAGAGCAAAAAGGGAAGAACAAACAAAAAAAGAAAAAAGAGGAAAAAAACTAGAGAGGAATCCCACCTATCCTGACTTTAAGCTGAGTCACAGCGCCATTTATGTTAGGTTTTCAAAAAGAGGTAGCTGAGTAAGAACAGCAGCACCCATGTGGTATTCAGGTAAGGGGTAGGCTTATTCATTGTTCTGGCTGGCACCAGGCCATCTTGGCCCTCCACACGGCTGGAAAAGGCCTGGGAAAGACCTGGAAAAGAGCTGGGAAAAGAGCTGGGAAAAGAGCTGGAAAAGAGCTAGAAAAGAGCTCTTTTTAATTTTTTTTTTATCATTTTGTAGTTTTCAGTGTAACGTATCACATCTCCTTGATTATGTTCACTCATTCCTAAGTATTCTCATTTTTAATAAATTTTATTGTTGTTATAGAGGTGATGTACAGAGGAGTTACAGTTACATAAGTCAGGTAAAGAATACATTTCTTTCTGAACAATGTCACCCCTTCCCTCACCCACTCCCAGTTTTCCTCTCCCATCCCTACCCACAAGTTGTATGGGTTATATTCCAGATAGTGTTTAGTGAGTACCACTGCTGTATTTGTTCACCCTTTGTCCCACTCTTTCTGAGCCAAAATGGATAAACTTATATACAAGATAAAAGGAAAAGAAAACAAAACAGCAACAAAAAATCCCTTGTTTCCATTTCTTGGAGTTCATTTCATAAAATACTATTTTATATTAACATGTGCACATAACTATTGAACCTTTGTGATCCGTTCCTATGAATATCCTCCTTTCGTCTCACTGTGTGACTATTGAAATAGTGACTGTATTCTTTTCTTCCTTCCTTCCTTCCTTCCTTCCTTCCTTCCTTCCTTCCTTCCTTCCTTCCCTTCCTTCCTCCCTCCCTCCCTCCTTCCCTCCGTCCCTCCCTCCCTCCCTCCCTCCCTCCCTCCCTCCCTCTCTCTCTCTCTCTTCCTTTCATCCTTCCTTCCTTTCTTTCTTTCTTTCTTTCTTTCTTTCTTTCTTTCTTTCTTTCTTCCTTCCTTTCTTTCTTTCTTTCTTTCTTCCTTCTTTCTTTCTTTCTTTCTTTCTTTCTTTCTTTCTTTCTTTCTTTCTTTCTTTCTTTCTTTCTTTCTTTCTTTCTTTCTTTCTTTCTTTCTTTCTTTCTTTCTTTCTTTCTTTCTTTCTTTGATGTAGGACTTGAACTCCAGGCCTGGGCACTGTCTCTCAGCTCTTCAGCTCAAGGTGAGCACTCTACCACTTGAGCCAAAGTGCCACTTCTGGTTTTCCTCCCCGGGCTGGCTTTGACAGTGATCCTCAGATCTCAGCCTCCTGAGTAGGATTACAAGCATGAGCCACCAGTGCCCAGCTTGACTATTTTCTTAAATCTATTTGGGGATTGTTCATTATTCATATGCAGTGATTTTTATGTATTGATTTTGTATATTGCAACTTTAGCAATTTTGTTTATTCTTTGTGAGGCTTAGGTTTTCTATGCAAACAAATAAAATGAACCCATACCAAATAAGTAAAATAATTCTCCTGCTTCATTTTAGGTATTTTCCATTGACCTACAACAACTTAACATTTTCTTCAATTAGCTGAATTCAGTTTGGTGGTAAGCCTAGTTAAGTAATTAATCTCTCATATCATGGATTTTTTTGGCTTTCTACTTAGCATGTTTTGTTTTTCTTTTGCTCTTTAAATTGAAAATTAATTCACATTCTGTAAAATTTGTTCAAGATGTACAGTGAACTGCTGGATTATAGCTGGGCTACTAAGGAAGCTAGGATCTGAGGATCACAGTCAAGAACCAACCCAGGCAGAAAAGTCTGTGAGACTTTTTTTTTTAAATTGCGAAAATACCATACAGAGGGGTTACAATTACATGGGCAAGATAATGAGTACATTTCTTATCAAGCATTGTAGCCTCCTCCTTTGTTTCCCCTTCCCATTCCTTCCCATCTTACTCCCCTACTCCCCTACCACCACCACTCCCACTTCCCCCACCCCCCACCCTGCCAAAGTTGTAAAGTTCCAGAAACACAACAAATCAAAGAAAGGTTGGACAAATGGGATTGCATGAAATTGCAGAGCTTCTGCATGGCAAAGGATATAGCTAGCAAGATCAATAGAAAACCCACCGATTGGGAGAAGATCTTCACTAGCCATACAACAGACAAGGGTCTCATATCTAAAATATACCTGGAACTCTATGAGACGCTTATCTCTAATTAACCACCAAAAAGCTGGAAGTGGAACTGTGGCTCAAGAAGTAGGATGCCAGCCTTGATTGAAAAAGCCAAGTGAGAGTGTAAGACTCTGAGTTCAAGCTCCAGTACCAACACTAGATAAATAAATAAGAAAAAAAAAGATGTACAATGTAGTATTTTCACAAAGTTGTAGCATAAGTAATTGCAGAATATTTTCATCATTCTCCAGACAAACTCAATTATTTGATAGTCCTCTTCAATTCAATTCCAAGAATTTAAATATACTTTGTATCTATGAATTTGGCTACTCTGAACATTTTGTATAAATGAAATGATAAATTATGTGACTTTTTGTGTCCAGCATCTTTTACTTAGTGTAAATTAACTGTAAGATCTAGACAGAAGATACATGATAAAGGAAGACTTCAACAACATCATAATCTAGATAGACAGTACAGACACTATTCAATGAAAGCAAAACCTAAATTCTTCATAAAATATTAGATACTATCATTTTTTTATTCACATAATTTGGGACTTTTTGCTGTTAGTATTTATTTTTATAATTATTATGTAATCTTGATAGAGTTATCCTTTCATGAATATATAATGTCCTCTTCAATAATGTTTTCTTTTTTATATTTATTTATTTATTTTTATTCTCAAGGTGATGTACAGAGAATATTATTTTCTTAAGTGCCTTTTGGGCTAACATCAATGTAACCATTCTAATGCTCTTCCAATTGCATTTTGGAGCATGTATTATTTCCCTTCCTTTTTCTTTCAACTCTTATCTGGTAATGTTTTAATTTATTGGTTGACATCTTCCTTTCTTTCTTTTTTTATTGGTGTGGGGCTTGAACTCAGAGCCTGGGAACTGTCCCTGATCCTCTTTGTGCTTCAGGCTAGCCACTTCCAGTTTGTGAGTGGTTAGAGATTAGTGTCTCACAGGGACTTTTCTGCCAGGGCTGGCTTCAAATGGTGATCCTCAGATATCAGCCTCCTGAGTAGATAGGATTAGAGGCAGGAGCCACCAGGACCTGACTTTCTGTTTTATTAGCGCATATTTATTAATTGTACAAAGATGTTTCACTGTTATATTTCCATACAAGTATAAATTGTATTTTGATTAAAGTAACTCCCCCTGTGTTGCTTTGCCTGTCACCTTAACCTGTTTTTTTTACAGACTTTAGTGAGTTTCATTATGCCATTTTTTATGTACTTCAGTATTATTCAACTTCATCATCCTCTTTCCCTTTACTCCCTTTACTCATCATCATCATCTTAAACTGTTTCAAATTTACATTCATGTGTATATATGCCCTAGATTATGCATATGAGAGAAAAATGTGATATTTGTCTTTCCAAACCCAGTTTATTTCTTGTAACATGATGATTTTCAGTTCCACCCATTTTCCTGAAATATACATAAGTTTATACTTCTTTATGTATATACTCTATGTATATACTCTACATTTTTAATCCATTCATCTGTTGTTAGGCACCCAGAGGGATTCTCTACCTTAGTTACTATAAATTGTGCTGCAGTAATCATGGATGCGCAGGTATCTCTATTGTATCTTGCAGTCCTTTGGAAATATGCACAATATCGATTAGTATCATGTAATAATATTTGTATTTGTATTTTAGTTGAGTTGTTTTGTTTGTTTTTATGGTTTTGTTTCTTAGAGGTATTCATGTTTGAACTCAAATGTTCAAGCTTCTAGGCAGGTATTCAATCATTTACTAAGCCACATCTCTGTTACATTTTTTTGTACTGGTTCCTTTTAAAATAGGATGTCATTTCCTACTTTGGTTATTGTTTTTAGGTTTTCCACTGTAATTGTGTTGATAGGTATATGCCACCATACCCAGCTTCTTCCACTGAAATGTAATCTTTCAGACTTTTCTCCTCATGGTGACCTAGATCCATAATCTTCCCCATTCCAGTCTCCCTCATAGCTAGAATAACACGTGCATGCCAATGTGCCCAACTACTGGTTGAAGAAAGGTTTCATATATGTGACCAGACTGTCTGCAAACTGCATTCTTCCTCAGGACCTGAATTATACAAATATCACCAATGGCTGGTTATTTTTATTTTGTGGTTTTTTTTTTTTTGAAGAACTTCTATATTGATTACCTGAGTAGCTACACTAATTTATATTCCTACCCAGGGTATATTATGATTACTTTTCCCCCACAACTTCACAAGCATTTGTTGTGGGTTTTGTCTTTTATGGTAGCCAGTGAGTGAGGTAAAAATCACCTCCCTGGTGTTTTGATCTGCATAAACTTTATGGCTAGGGATGTTGAACATTTTATATATTCATTAGCCATGTGGACTTCTTCCTAGAATTGTGATCGATAGCTTTTTTTGTTTTTAATAAAAATGTGATTTAAATGCTTTAAAGTTTTTGTAGATACTCATGAGAAATCAGCTGTTACTCTTAAGGATAATTCCTTATTCATAACAAATTGCTTCTTTCTTGCTTGTTTCTAAATATTCTGTTTGGTTTTTGACAGCTTCATTATGATGTACCTCTCTATGTGAGTTTAATTTAGTTTACACTACTTGGAGTTTGGACATATTCAACACACAGATACATAGTCTGCAAATTTGGGCAATTTTTAGTCATTTCTTCAAATGTTCTTCTTTTTTTCATATCTTTCTAGAAGTTTTCTTACACATACTTTTATATGCATGACAGTGTCTCACAGATAACTTGGCCTTATTTGCATTATTTTTCTTTTACACTTCATACTAGATAATCTCTGTCAACATGTATTCCAATTTATTGGTTGCTTATTCAGCCTGACCATATGTATTGATGAACTCTATAATGGAACTTTCATTGAAGTCGCTAATTTTTTTAAACATTTCAACTGTTTTATTTTATTTTATGTTATTGTTAAGCTGTTGTACAGAGGGGTTACAGTTACATAAGTAAGGCAATGAGTACATTACTTGTCGATCATTGCTACCCCTTCCCTTCCTTGTTGTTGTCCCACTATCTCTTCCATCACCCACCTCCCCCACTCTGATTCCCCGTCACCCCCTTGCTGCCAAAAGTTGCAAAGTTCATTTCCAATAAACTGTCCTGTGGGTATCCTTGTTGCAATAGGCCATCCTTGTTTCAGTGTTTTGTTATTCCCCTTCCCCACCCCAGATTAGACATATGTATATACAAGATGCAAGGTATCAAAATCAAGTACAGTGACAATAGGGGATATGCCACAGGGGAGAGAACATACAAAGGAAACAACAACAACAACAAATAAAAATCACATGGTACATTTAAAACAATAACAATAAACATAGACCACTTGTGTCCATATCTTGGGGTTCTTTTCAATTAGCATCATCCTATATGGTAAGGTATACATGGTTTTTGAGCTTTCCAACTCATTTGTTAAGATTATCCTATATGTATACTAATTATTGCAAATAAGGGAAGCCATGGGACCTAAATTTCTTCGGGACTGGGTAACTTCACTTAATATGATTTTTTTTCCAAGTCTTTCCATTTCCTAACAAATGGAACACTGTGGTTCTTTCTGATGGAGGCATAGAATTTCATCATATATATGTACCACATTTTCTTGATCCACTCATCTACTGAGGAGATTCTGGGTTGGTTCCATATCTTAGCTATGGTGAATAATGCTGCAATAAACATAGTTGTGCTGGTAACTTTAGTGTGGCCTTGTTTGTGATCTTTGGGGTAAATGCCCAGAAGTGGGATTGCTGCACCCACAAGACAGTTTATTGGAAATGAACGTTGCAACTTTCGGCAGCAAGGGGGTGACGGGGAATCAGAGTGGGGGAGGTGGGTGATGGAAGAGATAGTGGGACAACAACAAGGAAGGGAAGGGGTAACCATGATCAACAAGTAATGTACTCATTGCCTTACTTATGTAACTGTAACCCTCTGTACAGCACCTTAACAATAACATAAAATAAAATAAAACAGTTGAAATGTTTAAAAAAATTAGCGACTTCAATGAAAGTTCCATTATAGAGTTCATCAATACATATGGTCAGGCTGAATAAGCAACCAATAAATTGGAATACATGTTGACAGAGATTATCTAGTATGAAGTGTAAAAGAAAAATAATGCACCAGAATCAACTCTAAATGGACCAAAGACCTTTAAGTCAAAGCAGACACCCTGAAAATATTACAGGAAGGAATAGGAGAAACTCTAGGGCTCCTTGGCACAGGCCGAAATTTTCTTAATAAAAACCCAGAAACACAATAAATCAAAGAAACGTTGGACAAATGGGATTGCATGAAACTGAAGAGCTTCTGCATGGCAAAGGACATAGCTAGCAAGATCAATAGAGAGCCCACAGACTGGGAGAAGATCTTCACTTGCTATATAACAGACAAGGGCTTCATATCTAAAATATACTTAGAACTCAAAAAATTAAGTCAGCCAACAATATATCCTCAAAGAAACAACTGCCCTATTAATAAGTGGGCTAAAGGCTTAAAGAGATACTTCTCTGAAGAAGAAATAAGAATGGCCAGTAGACAGATGAAGAAATGCTCAACTTCTCTGGACATAAAAGAAACGCAAATCAAAACAACATTGAGATTTCACCTCACTCCAGTTAAAATGGCTATAATTAAAAAAATATAATAATGACAGATGTTGGACGGGATGTAGCTAAAAGGGAACCCTACTTCATTGTTGGTGAGAATATAAACTTGCTCTATAAAACAGTATGGAGGTTTCTCAAAAGACTACACATAGAACTCCCCTATGAGCCTACTAAATTTATTACCTTCAGAATTTTTTGGTCTTGTTTATGAAACAGGTTCTCACTAAGTTATCTAGGCTGAAGTTGAATTCAGAATCCTACTAACTCACCATCTCAACTGCTGAAATGTCGAATGTATACCACCATGCCTGGCTTGTTTCTGTTTTGGCTTCATATTATTCTTTATTTAAGAGATCATATGGCTTCATAGCCCAGGCTGGTCTTGAACTTTTGATGTGGCCCTAGCTGGCCTCACTCATGATACTCCTGCCTCAGCCTCCCAAGGGGTGAAAGTTGCATGCTACCACACTCAACTTGTTTGTTGAAATAGAGTCTTGCTAATTTTTTCCTAAGCTAACTGCAAACAGTAATCCTCCTGATCTCTGTTTCCCAAAAATCTGAGATTACAAGCATGTGCTCCTCTACTGAATCTTATATCAAATTTAGTGTGAAAGTGTCAAACTTTCTTTCAAAATCACATTACTATTTTGTATTTCAATGACAGTAATTGAACAGTCCTGTTGCTCAAAATCCTCATCAGCATATGATATTGTCAATATTTTGAATTTTACAGATGTGTTAGGATATATCTTGGTATCGTTTTAATTGAATGTCTTTTCATATGCTTCTTTGCCACCTGTGATCTTTTCTGAAGAGATAGATGTCTGTTCACATCTTTTGTCCATAAACTAGTTTGTTTTTATGCTATTGAGGTGTTTTTGTTTGTTTTGGCTTTGGTTTATATTTTGGTGGAACTGGGGACTAAACTCAGTGCCTCTTGTTTGCTAGGCAGGCACACTACCACTTGGGCTATGCTCCAGCCCAAACTGGATTTGAGTTTTAAGACTATATATTTTAGGTATACATTTTGATTTCCATGTCAACCCAGTCTCAAATTTGTTTGGCCAGAAATTCTTATTAACAAATCCCTTAGAAATTCTTTGGCATTAATCAGTTATGGAAAAGTAATCCACAGTAGCAGAAATCAATCACACTCAACAGAACTCTACATGGAATATGACCATTTCATGTATCAAACCTGAAATCTGTTTTCCCCTCTTAAATGTGTGAATGAAATACTGCAACCTATCAGTTAGTGTCTGTATCAGTTCTCACATAAGTAATGAAGATGAATTTGCAGAGGACCAAACCTGGTAAACCTAGAGAAATGTTCCAATTCTGAACTTCACAGGATAAAATATGAGGGCTACTTGCCCTCACATGCCCTCCATGAAAACTACATAATGTATAGGTGAGGAGACTGAGCTACTATTTACCCTTGAACTCTTCATTAAGCATCTCTCTATTGTTCACCATTGGTACTACTTTCAAGCAGAGATTCTATCCCACTACATGAATAGGGATTATGCACCATTATTCATATCTGATGTATTCTGTCATCTATCTGCTTGAAACCTTTGTCCCTCAGGACAAATTCTTCCAATGGGTATGCAAGTTCCTTTATGAGTTTGATGCTGTCTACCTATCTGTTCTCATCTCTCATCACTCCCCACCTCACATTCTATACTTTAATCCCACCAAACATCTTGTAGTTCCTAGAATGCAGCATGTTCTCTCCTGCCTCCTTATCTTTGCTGGAATGCTCTTGTCTCTCAAACCTGTCACTCATTATAGAGTTCACCTAGAGAGGTGTGTTGGGGTAAGGATTAAATGAGATAACTTCTGCCAAACACGAGGTATAATGCTTGGTCTTCATTTGTTTGCTCATTCAATCCTTCAACAAAACTGTGCTAAATTTCTACCACAAGCATAATATTCTGCCAGATGCTTAGCCCATAAAAAGTAGTACAGTATGTCCCCTACCTTTAAGGCACACCAAGTCCTTAAAAACAATTTGACATATAAATAAATGCAACAAATTAAGTGTTGACAAAGGTATGCATAATTGGATCTGGAAACAAAAATAAGACATTTAACATGGTAGGAGGGAAATTAGGTAGGGGAGTTGCGTAAAATGCTTCCCGGAGGAGTTGACATTGCTCTTGCTCTGGTTCTTAAAAGATAAAGTTGAGGTGATCAAAAATTGGGATTATAGGGAATGGATTTGGAGTAGAAATTGAGGAGTGAAATGATTCTGGGCAATGTTGAGCAAATACCTACAGATGAGAGAAATAGCCTGGTGCTAAAAGAAATACTCCCCATACTCCCTACTTGTTTCCTTCTTTCCATCCCCCATAGTAGTTTCCTACCATATTGTTCTGCCTATTTACTATGGGACTTCATAATCTGACCCGTCCTTAGCTCTTCACAGTTTTCTCAGTTACTTCACAAAACAGTTTCTTCTGAATATGTACTCTCCTAGAGAGTCTGGTCTTCTCACTGCCTTTAAAAATGGGTGTATAATCACTTTCATTCATGCATATTTGCTTATACCACTCAACTCTAGTTAAAGTGCCCTCTCTATTTCTGCCTGGCAAGGATGGAAAATTCAAATGCCTATAACCATTCAGCTGGAAATATGAATGATTGTGGCTGCTCATGTGACATGCAAAGGAGTTATATATAGTACACATCATTTTCCCCTTATTTCAAACGGGAAAATAAAATAGACCAAATAGTTTTTTCTTTGGGGGAGATGGTGATGGTGGTGAAGGTGATGCTGGTCCTGGGGTTTGAACTCAGGCCCTGGATGCTCTCAGGTTGGTGTTTATTTTTTGTTTGTATGTTTGTTTTGGCTCAAGGATAGTGCTCTAACACTTGAGCAGTGGCTCCACTTTTGGTTTTTTGGTGGTTAATTAGAGATAAGATTCTTATGGACGTTCCTGTCTGAGCTGGCTTTGAACTATTATTTTCAGAGCTCAGCCTCCTGATTACAGGCATAAGCCACTGGCATTATTGAAGGATCAAATTGTATACTGTAAGTATAACAAACAATTTAGCACAGTAGTACATACATGATCAATTACTGACAGCAATCATTTTAGCTAGGATTTCCATTTTATTTTATTTTATTTCAAGATAATATTTTTCAAGTATTTGATCACAACTCCTTCAAAATCAACAGCAGCTTGATCTAGTATCTATCTTGGTATTGGTATGAGGTTTTCTTTTCAGGTTCTAATTTTTTTTTTGGTTCTTGGTAAGACAGGTGATGTTTTTCACTGTGTCATAGGTATTTTGTCTACCATTTTAAAAGTCTTGGCCCTATTGAATGTTTTTTATTTTAGTTGGAAACCATCCTGAGTAAGGTTATCGTGCAGGTCCTGGAACATTTTTTGTGGGCTCTGGTTTCAATGGCAGTTAATTTTTATAGAATTCACAGAGTTGTTTTGAACTGATGATGTTGGTAGTACCATGAAAACAGTGCTGTCTGGTTCCTACTGACGGCTGTTTGAGGAGATGGAAGATTTCCTAGCCTGGCCCTCTGGGTGAGGTCTCCATTTACTGGTGTCCCAGCCTTTTACTGGTCCCAAGCTTTTTCTCATGAAATGCCCCAGGACCTCTGGTGGAAATTAGCAGAGGCATGCCCAAGATGATCAAGAGACTTCACAGGCAGCTATTTGCTATGGCTTCATCCCTCCCAAAAGTTTTGCTAACCAGTACCTATGTGTCTGGATTTTGGAGAAGAATCTCAGGACTAGAGTCACAAAGGACCTTCCCATAGCTGGGATCTCTTCGGTTTTCTTTGCCTACTAGTGTCAGTATCACTGTGTTCACAAGGGCAATCTAGGTCCATCAGGAACAACCTCTCTAGCCCTTTATTTTTTACTGGGCTCCCATTTGATGTTGCTTATTGGAGTATCAGGCTCACCTTATATCAGATGGAATTCAGTTTAAGACAAGTAAAGAATAAATCTGCCAGGGCTATCTGTCTAGATCATGAGAAGAGTTAAATCCAACATTGGATCTAGATTGCCTTTTCCTATTACATGTTAGGACAAGACATAGTTCACTGTCTGTTACAGTTCTTTCTGGATGTCTTTAGTTTCCAAAATTTACAATTCTGTTTCATAAAGGAAGGAGGACAATGAGTTTCTATCATTTTATCCTGGCAGGGAAATTTTTCCCAGTAATAAATATATATATTAAAAGGAAAATATAATGGGGAGAGGATTGGTATTACCCATTTTGTTTTTCTATTTAAGTAAAATTGAAGCTACAACATAAGTCATCCTTGCAATAATATGCTTTAATGGAATAATCCAAGGCTTGCATTTAGAGTTTCTTTTCTAATTCTGTTACTTCTTAGAGGGATGACACTGGACAAATGACTAAATTGTTTTTTGCTTTACTTTCCTAGACTTAAAATTAGTCCACTAATATCTTCCTCTCAGGGATTTGTGAAGCTTGAATGAGATGATGTATATGCTATATTTAACTCTGCATCTGGTCAGTGCTTACTAGATGGTAATTACCAACTTATTAGTACTGAGGATCAAACTCAGGGTCTGTGCATGCTAGACACTCTACCACAGAGCTGCGCCTACAGCCTGACAGCCTGGGACTTATCAAACTCTTTAGATAGATAGATAGATACATACATACATACATACATACGTATACATATATATGTGAAATATTCTTCTAGAAACTCACTCCTTTCAATGTCAGAAGGCAGTCCCTTGATCTGAAAGTGATTTTCCCCATTCTTTGGGGGCAAATGTAAGTTGCTTCTAAGGATAGCCAACTTCTAGTCTGGCAAAGACTCCATGTGCTGTGCTGTACTGTACGCATCTGTCCAAGTACTTACTTTTTTTTCCTCCTTTGTTGAAAGTAAGGCTCCTCATTTCAGAGCACCAGATGTTTCTTTATTTAAACTGTATTCGGTGAGAGGAAGGAAAGAGAGACAGATGCACACAAGAAGGAAAGAAGTCTGGGTCATAGCACCACATTTATTCAGAGGCCACCATGACAGGAAAAATGTGCAGAGCAATTGTAATTTGTTTTTTCCGTTTTATTTGATTTTTTTCAAACAGGAATGTCTTGTTTCCTTAGATACTAATTAAATCTCAGTTACTGAGAGCCAGCCAGTAGACTTTCAATGATGTGGTGGATGTCCAAATATTGAATTTATTGTAGCTCCTTAACAGGAAATTTGATAGGAAATTTGGGTTTCAATGCAGTTGCTGATTTTGTCTTTATATGTATGCACGTATTTCATATGCAGCAGACTCAAAAACACATACCATAGAGAGGAGTCATTGTTTTAGTGCAAATTTTGGTTCTTATCTTTTGTGTTTCCTATATACCATGCTGATAAATGTATTAACTGGATTTGAAGAATCATCACCCTTTTGAGTTTATCCATGTAATGGAATGCCTAAGGGACTATCTTAACCTGAAGTTTTGTTTAGATTCATATTTTCTCATTGTTCTCAGTCATAAGTTTTAATACCATCCACTTCAATATAATGCTGGACAACACTGACTGAATCAAGGAAATTTCAGTCAAATTAGTGTTTGAGTATCAAATAGAACAAAAACCCATTCCAGATATCCTGGGTTGATTGCAGTTTTACTAACCTCAATCACTCTAGTCAGTAGGAAAGAAAACTGTATTGTGGGAAAATCCTAGAGAACAAAGAGGAAGGTAACTCTGGCTAGCACTGGAATCAAGATTCTTTCTTTTGGCGAATATAGGCTTTGCATGAGGCCAGCAACAATATCGATCATTCTAATTAATTAAGTTAGCCAGAATAGTGGGGTGGCTTGGATGTGAATAGAGATGGTGAACAGTGGAAAAATCTGCTAAACAAGAATCTAAGTATTCAACTGCCACTCGCTAGCAAAACCTATTATCTTTAAGAGATAAAATACAGTAGAAAGAACAGGCTTTTAAAGATAGGCAAGATTGACATATAACCACATTTATTATACTAATGACTTTGAGGTGGTCTAAGTTCATCTAGGTTTCAGTTTACTTATCTATAAAATGAAACCAGTAAAATCTATTTTAATTCAACTGATGAAGTACTAATAGTATCAAAAAGAAATGAGCAAAGAACAGAAGCAACATACACAAAACAAACTATAAATAATTGAAAGGTGATTTTGGAAAAACGTTTAAGCTCATTAACAATAAATATAATACCATTTTCCAGTCTACAAAGCTAACAGAATTCAAAAAACAATAGTGTGATGTTTCTATTGATCAGATAAAATGACTATGCTGTATACTACTGACATATCAATGGACATAATTTTTCTACTAGCCATTGAAAAAGATCAAACGAGGCACTTGTGGTTCACACCTGTAATCCTACCTACTCGAGAGGTTGAAATCTGAGGGTTGAGATTAGAAGCCAGCCCAAGGAATAAAAAGTCCATGAGACTTTTATCTCCAATTAACCAGCAAAAAGAACCAACAAAACCAAAAGCCAGAAATGGAGGTGTGGCTCAAAGGTTAAAGTAGAAAAAGCTAAGGGACAGCACTCAAACCCTGATTTGCAACCCCAGTACCAATCCATGGGAATAAAAGGAAACCATATCAAAATGCTTCCAACATTTCATAACTTTGACACAAGAATTTCTCATCTAAGGAGCTAGCCACAAAAATAATCTGAAATCCAACAAATGTTAATTTTCAAAGCCACCCTTTCATCATTGTTCATAATATATCATTGGAAACCCAAAGAACTAGACCAATAATAAGAAAAAGGTCAAATAAATTATGATTTATTCCTTTAATGAAATATCTTGAAAACTTTTTAAATGAATTTTAAGTATTATTTGATGTTATAAGAGCATACTTACAATGTGAAAACTAATAACATGGTCAAAATAGCACACAGTCTTCTCTTAGTTTACAACTACAGATTGTCTGTATATTTGTATGTATGTGTATATAAATATGTAGATCAGTAACTGTAACCCCTCTGTACAATATCTTTACAATAAAAATATTAAAAAATAAACATGTAAATCATATAAACATATTTTAACAACTATACAAAGCATATTTGAAGTAATATAAAATAAACAAAATTGTATGCAAAACAATGAGTATAAGAAAATAAATAAATATTTTAAACAGTTAACTGTGAAGAAATTACAAGTCAGTCAGGCATAGTGGCACATACATGTAATCATAGCTACTTGGGAGGCAGAGGCAAAAGGACATTGAGTTTTAGGGAAGCTGGGGAAAGGTAGAAAGAACTTACCTCAAATACACACACACACACACACACACACACACACACACACACACACACACACATTTATATATCAAACAGGCTGGGGCATAGCTGAATGCTTGCCTAGCAAGTACAAGCCACTGGATTCATTCTCTAGTACTGCTAAAAAGAAAATTACAAAGCATCTTTTTTTCCCCTTTTTGTTTGTGTTATACATTTCTGTAACTTTCAAAATCCTTATAAATAACAATATTACAGTCAAAACATTACATGACAGCAGGATAATAATAGGGATTAAATGAGCTACAGTTTGGTGATTTAAATGTATATGTAATTTCTCCTTTTAGGAATTTTTATACATCATTTTTATCTTATTTAATTCATAATTATAACTTTAGCCAGAATATTGATATCCTCTCTATCCATTGTTTCCAGTTCCAAATTCTGCACATCTTTCTAGTTCTGAATCAGAGCTCAAGTAGCTCAAATTTCACCTTGCAATCTGATATTTTCTCCTCTTGTTTTCTTCAACATACACACACACACACACACACACACACATATATATAGAGAGAGAGAGAGAGAGAGAGAGAAGTTTTCAGCATAACTAGGAATCACAGAAATGCAAATTAAAACCCCAGTGGTATCTCCCTGCATATCTTTGGGAAGGACTATAATTTAAAAATACACTTGCAACATCAAATGCTGGCAAGGATGCAGATGAACTGAATTGCTCAGACATTGCTTGTGGGAATGTAAAATTGCACAGTCAGTCTGCAAGAATTTGGCAGTTTCTTCTAAGAGCAAACATGCATTTACTATATTACACAATTGTGCTCTAGGGCATTTGTCTTAGAGGAATCAAGACATGTTCTGAGAAAGAAAAGTCTGTACATGAATATTCATGACAGATATATTTATAATAACAAAACAATGGAAATAGCTGAGAAGTCCTTCAATAGGTGACTGATTAAACAAACAAGGCACATCCTGGGTATGGTTGTACACTCAAACCATGAAATACTTCTCTTACATTAAGAAAAGCATGAACTATTTTTCTGGATTTTTTGGTCATGGAGTTTGAACTCCTGGGCCCTATCCCTGAACTTTTCTCTCAAGGCTAGTGCTCTACAACTTTGAGCCACAGCTCCACTTCCAGATCTTTGGGTGGTTAATTAGAGATAAGAGTCTTATAGACTTTCCTGTCTGGACTGCCTTCTAATCACTCCTCAGATCTCAGCATCATGAATAGCCAGAATTATAGATATGAGCCACCAGCACCCAGCAGCATGAACTATTAGTATGTGCAACAACTAAAATAAATCTGCTGAGTGAGAACAAAACTGACAATCTCAAAAAGTTACATACTCTATAATTATATTAACATTTAGACTTATAAAATTATAGAGAACAGATTAGAAGTTTTCAGATTTTAGGGGTAGAGGGAGGCAGTACATGTAGCTATAAAGAGGTGCCAATGGCTCACACCTGTCACCTAACTATTCAGGAGGCTGAGATCTGAGGATCAAGATTTGAGGCCAGCCCAGGCAGAATCTGAGAGACTTTTATGTCCAATTAACCAGTAGAAAGCCAGAATTTGAGGTGTGGTTCAAGTGGTATACCACCAGCCTTAAGCAGAAAAAGCCAAGTGCCCTACTTAAGTGATTAAATTATGGAGAATTTAATATATACATACATAGACATACATAAATACACATGCAGAAATGAATTCAAGTAAAATCAGGAAAATGGATAAGATTGGTGAATTGTATCAATGTTAGTTTTATGACTGTCCTATTAGATAATAGTTCTTCCAATGCTACCATTGGGAGAAACTGGGCCAACACACAAGGAATCTCTCTGCATTGTTTCTTACAGTTCATGTGTGCTTAAAATTATGTTAATAACATTTTCAATTAAAAATAAATATATGCCTTAGGCCCTTATCCAACCTACCATATGCCATGTCCTCTGGTTGCCCCATCTCCCCTTGATCAGATAAAATATCTCATTTTTCTATCACCATGGTGCCTAACATTGGGTGGAATCCATCAATTTTGATATCTTGAGTTAAAACCAATGACTATTCCTAAATAGTAGGAATAGTAGAACATGAGATATTTTTATTTTCCAATTAGTCTGTCGCATTATTATAATGCCTTAGTTATTATTATAAGAAAAAAATGAGCACTATTTTCTTAAAAGTCCCAGAATATAGAACTAACAACAAAAAGACCAATAGACATTCTCTAACTTCTAGGCATTTTTTAAATCATTGTGGTATGATGAGGTCAAACAGGTATTGAGGACATAGCTCAGTGATATAGTGCTTGCCTAGTAAGTTCAAAGACTTATGCTCCATTCCCATCACCAAAAATGTGCTGAGAACTGGTGCTCATGCTTGTAATCCTAGCTACTCGGGAAGCTCAAACATGAGGACTGCATTTCAAAGCCAGCATGGGCAGAAAATCTGTGAGACAATTGTCTCCAATTAATGAGCAAAATTCCAGAAAAGAAGGTGTGGCTCAAGTGGTAGAACACCAGCTTTGAATGAAAAAGTCTGGAGGCAGCACAAAGGCCCTGAGATCCAGCCCCAGTACCGGCACAAAACTTGGTACCCCTAAAACTACAGAAATATGTTCTCACAGTTCTGGAGGCTAGAATTGTGAAATAGAGACTTTTTTCTTCTACCCAGAAGTAGAATCTCCAAAGTAGAATCTTTTCTGATTTGTCTCCTAAGGATGTGGTTGTCAAATATCCTTACTACTTGGCTTGTAGACTTACCTTTTCACTCCAGTATTTGCCTCCATCTTTTTGTATATTCTCTTTCTATGTCTTTGTCTAGAACTCATGCTTTCCTCTTCCTTTAAGGACACTAACCATACTAGATTCATGGCCCATCCTACCCCATTATAACCTTATTTTACCTTGATTACAATTGAAAAATTTCTAAGTAAATTTCATTCAAAAGTTCTTTTCTTTTCTTTTCTTTTTTGCTGGTTGTGGGGCTTGGACTCTGGGCCTGGGTGCAGTTCCTGAGCTCTTCAGCTCAAGGAGATCACTCAACCACTTGAGCCACAGCACCACTTTCAGTTTTCTGGTGGTTAATTGGAGATAAGGGTCCTTACTCATGTAACTGTAACCCCCCCTGTACAGCATCTTCACAATAATAAAATTTTTAAAAAGTGTCTCATGGACTTTCCTCCCTAGGCTGGCTTTGAACCGTGATTCTCAAATTTCATCCTGCTGAGTAGCTAGGTTTACAGGCATGAGCCACGGGTGCCTGGCTTCAATCACAAGTTCTTGTACTTTGGACTTCAACATGCCTTTGGTATAAGACCTAGTCCAGTCCATAGCAGGAAAATTTAGAAAGCTTTCTGGAGGAAGTGGTCCTAGAGATCTAAATCTGAACAGGTACAATCATGGCAATAGGGCTAAGCATAATTAGAGACAATACCTAGTGAACATATTCATTTATTCATTTTCCCTTTATCTTTATTTAGTCTCTGGGACTCACATAAGGCTTGTATTAACCTGCAGGTTCCTTACTAGATTGACAGCTTGTGGCGAGTGGGGATAACTATTTCTTACCTGTCTGTCTCTTCTATACCATAATCCTGAAGGCATAGCATAACGTACTCAGTAAGGGATTTCTGAACAGAACCTGTTTGTTTAGTAAAAGTTGGCAACTGAAACACTCTTACAACTAATGCAAATAACCTTTCTTCTCCATAAGGGCTTACCAAAGATAAACAAGTCTGTTTCAGAGATCATATTCATATAGTCTACCTTTTAGGAACATGCAAAAGACAGGGATCTAAAGAGGCTGAATCCTTATCTCTATAGTAAGTAGTCTGCCAAGTTTCTCTTGAACGTCTTCAAGATTGCTCTACTTAGTACTTCCCATGAGGTTAACTGTTAGAAAGGACTTTTTGCCTTGTTGTTTGCTTAATTTCTTGCTTATTTATTTAAATATTTAGCTCAAATGTCTGTTTCTATAATTCTCACTAGCCTTAGGTCCTGCTTTCCGGGAATCCACAAATGAAGTGTTGTTACAACATCACAGGCCAAGAGTGTCATTCATTGCTTGGAGCCAAGGTAGCAAAAAGGCAATAATACCATCAGTATTCCAAGAGGAAATCATATCCACTTATATCTCTGGTTGTTAAAAACACCATTAGACCTTCTCCTTCCTTGTGGTTTCTTTTAACATGATTTGGAAGTTTCAACAGACAAGTTTTTGTTTGAAGTGCAAGACAAAGTTTTCAGAAATATACCTGTACACTTTAGGTGTAGTGTTGGAAATGCCTACTACTTTCTTCCTCTTTCTCTGAGACTTGGAACACTGAAGTATGACTGGAAAAAGATTTTAGTTCCTTCCTGGATCATATACATGGTGTGCTTTATTTCAAGGAAAACTAAGCCATCCTTATTTACACATATCCTTTACTGGTATGAGTACCCATTGCAGATGAAAACTGAGGTACAAATGGGTAGAAGTACTCATGTCTCAAAGCTGGAATGGTAGAATCTTTCCTAGAGTTTACAACTCTTGAAAGTAATCTGAAGAATGGAAAGAAAATCTATGGCATGAAAAAAGAAACAATGAATGAGTAAAAACCAAGAAACTACTCTTAAAATTTTGTCCTCAACATTGATGAAAGTGAACTATACAACTTATAAGTGGAGACAGGAGGAGGAACTGGGAACAGAAGACACTGTATGAAAGAAAATGTACTCATTACCTGACTCCTATAAATTCATTACCTCCATAATAACAATAAAATAAATTTTCTTTAACATTTGTTCTAGGAAGTAGGTCCAATCCCTGACACTAGTTTGTTCTTTAGATAAAATAAGGCTAACAGAGTGAAATCTCAACCATACTAACACCAACAAAGCAATACTATTTGAATTTCTCTCCATATCTATTACTTCAGGGAACATATTGGCTATACTTTCAGAAACAATGAATTATGTGTGTTGTACATCTAACCTTAGCCTACCAGCCCATGATTCCTCTTTTTTTCTTTTTTTAGATTGATTTTTATTGTAAATGTGATATACAGATAGGTTACACAAGTCAGGTAGAGTACGTTTCTTTCCGGACAGTGTCACCTTTTCCTTCATTTTCTCCGAGTATTTTCCCTCCTGACCTCCTCCCCACGCATTCATTTTCAGCATCATGTCTAGGAAATTTGTTCATGCTTTGTCCCACCATTTTTGTGCTCCCGCTTACCCTCCCCAAATCAGATACAGCACTATATTATGAAAGAAATTAAGTCTTCTCCTCTGGTCACCTAATTTCTTAAAGTTATACCGACTACTAACAGTGTCAGTCTACTGACTAACTACTGTCCAATCTAACCTTTCCCTTAATATGTATGATTAAGCTGGCCACTGAACACTCACACCTGTAATCACAGCTTCCTGGCAGGCTAATAATGTGAGGATTGTAGTTAGAGGATAGCAGAGGCAGAAAAACTTACAAGACCCTGTCTCAACCCACTGCTGGTTACCATACCACATTCTATAATCCTAACCTAAATGGGAGGCTGAAATAGAAAGGCTCATACTTCCAGAGGTCAGCCTGTGAAGAAAAGTCCACATGACTCCATCTAAACACAGAGAAAAGCAACACAGTTTTACACTCTTGTCATCCCACAATCTATGAGAAGCTTATGGACAAATTATTATTGTTGTTCAGGAATATGCCTAGGCAGAAAATGAGACTCTAATCTCAAAAATAAACAACAAAGTAGCAGGATTGGCATCATAACTCAACAGTAGAGTATCTTCTAAGCAAGCACAATCCCTGAGTTCCAACTCTAGTTCTTCCAATATATAAATAAACAAATAAATATTAAAGATGTGATTAGATCACACAGCAGTACTATTTCCATAATGAGAAAGTAGCGATCTAGAAATATAATAATGAATCACATTTTAATGAAATTTTTAAAAGCTTGATTTGTGTCTGAATATAAATAACTTATTCAAAGACATTATTCATATCCACAAGAAAGAAGATCAAGTTTTTGCTTCCCTTTGGAAGTCATTCTCATCCCTAACAACATTCTTTTTTTCATTTATATATTGTCTACTGACATTGGCTATGTATTATAATGAAAAAAGGTTTTTTGTTTTTTTTTTAATTTAATTTAATTTTATTTGTGAACATACTGTACAGAGGAGTTACTGTTACATGGGCAGGATAATGCGTACATTTCTTACCAAGCATTGCAGCCTCCTCCTTTGTTTATCCTTCACATCCCTTCCCAGCCTCCCCCCCTCCCCCCCAATCCCAATCCTTCTCCTTCCTCCCCCCCCCCCACCAACGTTGTAAAGCTCGTTTTGGACATGACAACTTGTACTTCTCATTGTTACAACAGGTCCACCTGTATCCTTAAACAACTGGTTTTTCCCCATCTCCTCCACAAGTTATACTGACATCAAATATAGTGAAAGCAGGGGTTATACTGTGGGGGAGGGACATACAAAGCAACAAAGAGATAATCTTATAAATGTGTTAGAAACACATGCATGAAAGAAAAAAACATTAAAATACACATCTAAGGGTTCATTTTCCTGACATCACATTATCTGACCTTTTCCGCTTGACTCATACATATACTAGATATTACAAATAAGGGAAACCATGGGACCTACGTTTCTTTGGGCCTGGCTTACTTCACTTAATATAATTTTTTCCAAGTTTTTCCATTTCCTAACAAATGGGGCAATGTTATTCTTTCTGATGGAGGCATAGAATTCCATTGTGTATATATACCACATTTTCTTGATCCATTCATCTACTGAGGGGCATCTGGGTTGGTTCCATATCTTAGCTATGGTAAATAATGCTGCAATAAACATAGTTGTGCTGGTAGCTTTAGTGTGGTCTTGTATAATGAAAAAAGGTTTTAAGAATCCTTATTACAAGCCGGGCACCAGTTGCTCATGTCTGTAAGTCCAGCTACTCAGAAGGCTGAGATCTGAGGATCATGGTTCAAAGCCAGCCTGAGCAGGAAAGTCCATGAGACACTGTTTTTTTTATATTTATTTTATTGTGAAGATGCTGTACGGGTGGGGGGGGGATACAGTTACATGAATAAGGACTCATCTCCAGTTAAACACCAGAAAACTGGAGGGGTGCTGTGGCTCAAGTGTTAGAGCACTTGCCTTGAGCTGAAGAGCTCAGGGACAGCACCCAGGCACAGAGATCAAACCCCACCACCAACACCACCAAAAAAGAATCATTATTGCATTTTTAACAAGGGAAAATTGCTGATTAGTCAAAGTTGGTCAGTATCAATCTTTTGCATAGAGTTTTATATATCATATATACACACATACATACATACATACACATAGATCATTAAGTGAAACCTAACTGATTACTTTATGATATCCCAGAGAAGGAGATATAATCAAAATATCCATACCAATGGACCAGTAATAAGTCTTCCCCAGCATCACTTTAATGATTGCAATAATACTGGTCTTGATCCCCTACTACTGGTAAAATTTTTCTCATGATCATAAGAATAGATGCAAAAAAAGCATTTGAGAAGATTCAACACCCCTTTATGATAAAAGATCTAAGACATCCCTCAACATAATAAAGGCCATATATGACAAACCTGTAGCCAGCATTATACTTAATGGTGAAAATTTAAAAACATTATCTCTAAAATCAGGAATGAGACAAGAATGTCCACTCTCTCTACTCCTCTTCAATACCATACTATAATTCCTAGCAAGAGCAATAAGGCAAGAGAAAGACATAAAGCGGATCCACATAGGGAAAGAAGAAGTAAAACTAAGGTGCTAGTGCGGATGTAGCCAAAACGGAACACTACTGTACTATTGGTGAGAGTATAAACTTGTTCAACCACTTTGGAAAGCAGTGTGGAGGTTCCTCAAAAGATGAAACATGAGCTCTCCTATGACCCAGTGGGATTCACTCTTGGACATTTACCCAAATGATCCCCCAAAAGGCCATACTAACAGCACAACTATGTTTATTTCAGCATTATTTACCAAAGCTAAGACATGGAACCAGCCTAGATGCCCCTCAGTAGATAAATGGATCAAGAAGATGTGATATATTTACACAATGGAATTCTATGCTTCCATCAGAAAGAATAGCATCGCCCCATTCATAAAGAAATGGAAAGACTTGGAAAAATCATATTAAGTGAAGTAAGCCAGACCCAAAGAAACATGGTTTCCCTCATTTGTAATAATTAGGATATATCTAAGGTAGTCCTAGCAGAAAATCACAATACCACAACAGCTATGTACATATGAACATATAAAATGATGCTAATTGAAATAAACTCCAACATATGGAAACAAGAGGGTATTTTGTTTCTTTGGTTTTGATTTTGTTTTTCGATGTGTTGTGTGAAATTATTTCTTTTTTCTTTCATTTTTTTCCTTTGGTTTATCCCCTGTTGTCAGTTTTTTATTTCAGTGCCCTGTTTCTTGTATACATGTTTATCTGATTTGGGGAAGGGAAGAGGAATAACAAAATGGTGAGACATAGGACAAAGAGTGAACCAACGCAACAGCAATACTCACAATATAGTATGTTGGAAATGAACTTTACAACTTGGGAGAGCGAATTGGGGAAGAGAAAGTGGGAGAAAAATGAGGGAGTAGGTGACTGTGTTCAACAAGAAATGTACTCATTACCTTATTTATGAAACTGTAACCCCTCTGTAAATCACCTTTATAATAAAATAAAATAAAATTTAAAAAAAGAAAAAGCCACATGCCAGTGCCTCAAACCTGTAATCCTAGCTACTCAGGAGGCTGAGATCTGAGGATCATGGTTCAAAGCCAACTTGGGCAGGAAAGTCAGTGAGATGCTTATCTCTAGTAACCACCAGAAAACTAGAAATGGAGCTGTGGCTCAAGTAGTAAAGTGCTAGCCTTGAGCTGTAGAGTTGTAGGACAGTGCCCACAGTGCCCAGGCCCAGAGTTCAAGCCCCACAACTGACTTTTTAAAAATGTAAAAAAAGAAGCAAAATTATCCCTCTTTGCAGATGACATGAGCCTGTATTTAAAGAATCCTATAGAGTTCTCCCCCGTTACTTGAGCTGATCTAAAACTTTGGCAAATTTGCAGGATATAAAATCAACCCACAAAAATCAGTAGCTTTTCTGTATGCCAACAATGAGAAGATCGAGACTAAAATCAGGAAAGCAACTCCATTTATAATAACCAGAAAAACTAAAATAAAACACTTAGCAATTAAGTTAACCAAGATGTGAAGGACCTCTAGTAAGAAAACTAAGAATCTGAAAAAAAGAAATTAAAGCAGATTTAAAGACATGTAAAACCCTTCCCTCCCCCTGGATTAGAAGGTTTAACCTCATGAAAATGGCAGTAGTGCCCTAAGCTATTTACAATTTCAATACAATATCCATCAAAATCCCAACAATATGCTCCACAATGTTTATCACTAAGTATCAAAAAGTCTAGCCATTTATTTTTTCAACCATCATTTGTCTATCTCTCCATGCTAGAATATCTTTAAAAATGCAGAGTGAGGTTTTCATGTTTTGCCACTAAAGAGCTTAGCACAATACTGAGCACAGAGTATTTCTCAATTGTTGAAGGAATGGATTCCCAGAGATATTTTCCATAATCCTTCTTCCCATGTGAAGCTTTATATACCCAAATCCCTTTACTCTGGTGTCCTTAATGAACTGCATTTTTCCTGTGTTTTCCTTTTTCTAAAACAATAAAAAAAAAATTAAAAATACCTGCCCTATTTTTCACACATTCAGGGTCCTGTCTCTGGTGAGGAATCTATGTACTCCTCAGTCTACTAGCTGAAAGTAACTTCATATATACTTGCCTACAAACACACAAATAAATTACAATGATTATTCAGGTTTAAGATACCCCAAAGAACTAGTAAAGGAATAGTTCTTGACAAAAAAAAACCCTTTTGCTAGCCATAAATTCCATTCCATATTTTCTGTGTATAGCAAAAAAATACACCCTAGTATAATGGAATGTTACTGGCGTTTAGACTCAGAAACAATGAATATATCTTCCTCTGATACTTGTTTTCGATTATAGGAAGGGTACTTCATCTTTCAGTGCCTCAAAATTTATCTCATCTTAAAATTTTAAATGGATAATAGCAATTTTCTCCACTGCACAATTGATGCACGTTAAACATTTTTCCACTCACATAGTTGCAATCCTTAAATAATGTGTTGGATTAAGAAATCACCCCTGCTTTCACTATATTTGATGTCAGTATAACTTGTGGAGGAGATGGGGAAAAACCAGTTGTTTAAGGATACAGGTGGACCTGTTGCAACAATGAGAAGTACAAGTTGTCATGTCCAAAACGAGCTTTACAACGTTGGTGCGGGGGGGGGGGGGGGGGGGGGGGGGGGGGGGGAGGAGAAGGATTGGGATTAGGGGGGGAGGGGGGAGGCTGGGAAGGGATGTGAAGGATAAACAAAGGAGGAGGCTGCAATGTTTGGTAAGAAATGTACGCATTATCCTGCCCATGTAACTGTAACTCCTCTGTACAGTATGTTCACAAATAAAATTAAATTAAATTTTAAAAAAAAAAGAAATCATAAACTGCTTTATAGATTAATTTTATGTTAGGAAGCAGGTATTAAATTTAGTCAAAAGCAAGAGATTCTAAGTGCTTAAAAGCCTGACAATGACCAGTATGAAAATCGGTTACCAATTAGAGTCATTTTTATAATGTAATCAATATACCATTAAATATTACATTTACTTATCAGTTAATATTAAATATAATATTTGATTATATTTTTAAATCTTATAATTTTTAAAAATAGGTGAAAAACAGTGCAGGCTGTTGAAAATTTTCCAATTGAGAATTATATTCTGATTATCCTAAATGATAGAAACATTATGTGAAGTCTTTTCTTTATGTAAACATTTCATGTTGGTTCTTTGAAGCCACTTACTGTGAGTGTCATAATGAAATTTCCTACTTTCTACAATTAGTACATTCTAATAAAAACAATTTATTAAATAAATAATAAGCCAATGATTCCATAGGTTCATGATGAAAGCCTTAAAAATAAAGCCACCTGAATGTAAATAAAAGTGATGATTTGTACTTACATTCATATTATTTTTACTAGAATGGACCTCAAACAAAATGGTAATTTCTTCCTTTCTATATAGCACATTACTCTATTTTTCTACCCAAAACTACTCATTAATGCAAAAGGTACTATTTTTAAAACAAAAAAGAATAGCATCCAGAATCACTAAATGACAGCACGACAGCAAAAAATGTGGAGAAACTTAAGCCACAAAGACCAAACAATTGCAATGTGGGCCTCAGTTCCACAGTAGGTAGAAGAAAAGATGAAGACACCATCAAAAGGTGAGCCAGTTAGCCCTAGTAGAAAGACAGGCAAAGTAAGTCTACACCTCCTGCAAACCTTAAATTCATTACAGAGATTGGGTGAGAATGACTGCATCAATAGTGAAGAAAGACATTTTGTTATACCTCTCAATTCAAAGGATGACACACAGAGAGGGCCTGTTGTTTGAGTTGCTCTGGGGGCTTCAAAACAAGCAACAATCATGGGTCAGGGCAACTTAGGATACTGTCTTTCACAGTGTCTGTGTTAAAGATAGGCAAAAGAGGTTATTAGAGAGAGGCAGAAGTTCCGACACAGTCCCAAATAGGAATTCAAGCAGCTTTAAGCTCCAGAAGTGAATTACCTCCTGGTTACAGCTCCCACACCCTGTGATAAGCAGCAAGTTCTATTACCCAAGATTTATAGCCAGAAACAAAACAATAAATCTATGGCTGGTATAGTATTCAACCTTCCGGGTCTGCATCCTGGCTTCATGTATTGGCTCTTACATGGATCAAAAGACCGTAAGTCCAGACTTTCCAAATCATGTTACTTTCAAAGCCTGTTTCCTCCACGGGGAGGGGAATTGCTGGGTGGGACCTGAAAATACTGAGACTTGTTTCTGGGTGCCAAATCCCAAGCATGTGTTTGCTGTCAGTATTGAGAACCCATGTCAAGACTCTCTGATTCATACCTCCACAACCTCCTTCTCTTCTCAGACAGGTAAACGATTGTATGGGTTTTATAAGCCTTGAGACCAATAAGTACAGCAGGTAAGTGTATCAGTTTTATTCCAGCCAATGCAGAAATCTGTGCTCTATTTGCTCCCTCTACTCTCCAACGCATTCAGGATTCACCTTGAGTGAGGCTTGGATACTTGCTGATACTGAGGACACAAACTCGGAGGGCTTGTGGAGCAAGAGGCAACCTGACCAGCCCACAGACCATAAAGCTCCATACAGCCAGCAGTGACATTTAGTATACAAAGAAGGGAAACTTTTGTAATGAAAGCCACCCAGAAACAGAAAATCAGCTGTCTACAACAGACTCTAGCTAGTTTCCCTCAATGTGAATTAGGCTGGTGACCAGGCATACTGCTCTGAGGACATAGACAAATGATTAGTCATATCAGACACCCAGTGGTGAAAAACAGCCCCTCAACATGGTCCTACCTGAACACTGAGAATATGAAAACTGGAAGACCACAAGAAACTTAAATTTCCAACCAATAATTTGACTTAAGCTGTGAAAAATCTCAATACAGGAGCACAATAAATATGAAGAAAAAATAACAAGGCAACTCAACTTCTTCAAAACTCGAGAATAGAAATAAACACTAAGTATAAATAAACACTAATAGTGAAGCGAATAAAATCTAAACATATGTTTGAATAAATTATGGACAAATCTAAAAGAACCGCTGAATGAAATAAAGAAGAGAATACAGAACATAGTGGAGAAATTCAATAAAAATATAGAAATTGTGGAAAACAAATTGAAGTTCTTGAAATGACAATCTCATTATGATAAATTAAAATATTAGTTGAAAGTCTTTCCAGTACACAGGACCAAAGTGAAAACAGAATAGTAAGACTTCACAGTACCTTAGATATGTTATTTAAATGTGCAGATAAAGATGGGGGGAGGGGAATAAAGTAGGAACTAAATTTGCACTGGAAAACAACTAAAGAGTAAACCTACAAATCATATCTAAAAAGTAGTGCAAATGAGGTACATATACATAATAGAATTTTACTCAACCATTGGAAAGAATGTAATTATGTCATTTGTAGGAAAATGAATGAGGACCTAGAACAAATCATGTTAAGTGAGCTAAGCCAAGCTCAGACAAATGGCACATGTTTTATCTCATATGAGGAAGCTAGATCCAAATTATAACTGGGCATGATAACCTATACAGGACTCCAGGCATTCACACACAGTCACAACAAGGAGGATACCAGTAGAAGGGCCCAATGGTATACCTCTCCTGAATATGTAAAATACTACTAATTGGAGTAAATTCCAGGAAATGGAAACATGGATTATTTATGTTGTTGGTGATGGTATAGTGTTTGTGCGTGTGTGGGTTTTTTTTTCCTTTTTCTTTCTTTCTTTCTTTTTTTTTTCTTCTTGGAGGAGCAAAGGGTACACAGAAAAGGAGGGAGAGAGAGTGAATAACTACAATCATGTTATTCAGTATACACTGTGGAAAATGAGCTACGCAACTTGTGGGCAGGGATGTAAAGGGGAAACAGGAAAAGTGAAGGAAGGGGTGATCTTAAAGAAATGTATACATTCTCTGAACTGTGAAATGATGACATCTCTGTACAACACCTTAATAATAACAATAAACTTGTATTTTAAAAAAATGAAACAAAGGGGTTGGGAGTGTGGTTTAATGGTAGAGTGCTTGACTAGCATGCATAAAGCCCTAGGTTTGATTCCTAAGTTCCACATACACAGAAAAAGCCAGAAGTGGAGTCGTGGCTCAAGTGAGCAAAAGAAGCTCAGGAACAGTGCCCAGGCCCTGAGTTCAAACCCCAGGACAAGTAAAAAATGAAACAAAAATTAGTGCAATCTAAAGGCTTAAAAATATAGAAAACCTCTCAAATCAGCAAACAGAACCAGAAAAGACTACATACAATAGTAGGCATACAGAACAAGAAAAGAACATTGAAATGTGTAAATCAACCAAATCACCTGTAAAGACAAATTTACATGATCAATAGTAGAATTCTCAACAGAAACGTTTTTCTTTTTTTATCGTCAAGATGATGTATAGAGGGGTTTCAGTTATATAAGTAAGGTAATGAGTACAGTTCTTGTGCAAGGAAGGCATAAAATAATGTATTTCAAGCCCTGAAAGGAAAAAGTAAACGTTCCAATTTAAATCATTATAACTACCAAAGCTATTCCTTCATAATTGAAGAAATATAAACATTCTGTGATCAATAAAACTAAAGCAATTCACATCACGGAACAAGATTTGTTTTCATGGTACATGAAATGTGTTGTTTCTCCAAAATAAATCACATTTCAAGCCATTAAGGCCATTTTAATAAATATAAGAAAGATGAAATAATTTCTTAATCATGATAAAATCAGATATCAATAACAAAAGGAGCTATAGAAACTACTCAAGCACATAAACACAAAGCTATAATTCTGAATGATGAGGAGGTCACTAAAAATTAGAAAGGAAAGTATTTAAATCTTAGGCCTCAATGGAAATAAAATCACAATATACCAGAATCTATAAGACACAGCAAGACAATTATAAAGAAAGAAGTTACATCCATAAATAATTGCATTGAAAATCAGAGATATTTGAAGCAAATAGCCTAATGATGCACCTCAAAGTTTTAGAATAATGAGAGCAAGCAAATCCCAAGATTAGTATATGGAAAAAAAAACCCAGGGCAGAAACCAATGAAGTAGGGATGAAGAGAGTAACACATAAAATCAATTAAAAAGAGCTGCATCTATATAAGATGATGCTAAACAAAATGAACCTCAAGATATGAACACAAGAGGTCTTTGTTGTTGTTGTTGTTTTAATGTACTATGTGATTTTTCTTGTTTCTTTTGTATGTTTTCCACCTATGGGATATCCCCTGTTGTCATTGTATTTAATTTTTGTACCCTGCATCTTGTATATACATTTATCTAATCTGGGGAGGGGAAGGGGAATAACAAAATGCTGAAACAAGGGCACAGGATGACCCATTGAAACAATGATACTCACAAGACACTATGTTGGAAATAAACTTTACAACTTCTGGGTACGGGGGAAGGAGTAGAGGAGGTAGGGGAGGGAAGGGATAGTAGGAGAAGAACAAGGAGGAGATAATAATGCTTGACAAGGAAGGTACTCAGTATCTTACTCATGTAACTGCAGCCCCTCTGTACAGCATCTTTACAATAAAATAAAAGTTTTTTTTTAAGGAGCTGGGTCTTTGAAAAGATTAACAATATTTATAAGCACTTAGTCAAACAAATGGAAAGCAAATGAGAAAAGACCAAGATTAACAAAATTAAAAATGTAAAATGGACATTACAACAAGTGTCAATGGAATTCAGAGAATTATCGGGGAATATTTTGAAAAATTCTATTACATTGAACTGAGAACTCTAGAAGAAATGGATACATTTCTAGACACATAGGACCAATCAAAACTGAACCAAGAGGATATAATTTAGAACTATAATAAGCAATGAGATTTAAGCAGTAATAAAAGATACCTTAAAGAAGGAAAGGATACCTTAAATTTATTGGAACACTTTCAGATGGTTTGGCAAGCTTCATACACCTCAAGACAGATAACAAGTGGTTCAGTGGTTGGACCTATTAGCCAAGTGACCTTAGCAGAGACTAGTGTTTTCTACTCGGTTCTGTACCTTGGCTAGAAAACCCTGTTCTCCCAAAGGAGGATGGAGTTCTCTGTCTACTCTCTGTGGCAGATTTGTCGTTTACCTAGAATTTTTCTGGAAACAAATGAGTTCCAATTGGTTCTGGTGATTGTTTCTTTTGCTGTGAAGTTACTATTTAATTTGATATAATCTCATTTGTCAAAACTTGCTCTCATTCTCTATGTAACTGGGACCCTATTCAGAAAATTATAATTTCATTGATCAGTTTTTAAATTATACTTTTGAATTCTTTGATATTTCAGCCATTTCAGTATCTCTTGATTCAGTTATTGGGAGTTTATTGCTTTGATTTTCCTATATATTTTATTTCTCATTGCAATTTGCATATCCATTGTAATGGATTCATATTTCTTTTTGCTGATGTGTCTTTAGTGGAGAGTCTTTGGGTATACAATCCCTCCTATCACAGATTTTAGTTTGTGTTACAGTTCCATCTCTGCTGCCAGGACAGAATAACTACATCTCCATCTACATGAGTTGTTTTGTTTTGTTTTTAGTTTTACCATAATTAACTTTTTAAAAAATTCATAGAATAGGGTTGGGAAGGTGGCTTAGTGGTAGAGCGCTTGCCTTGCATGCATGAGGCCCTGGGTTCGATTGCTCAGCACCACATAAGCAGAAAAAAAAGCCGGAAGTGGCTCTGGGGCTCAAGAGGTAGAGAGCTTGCCTTGAGCTGAAGAGCTAAGGGACAGCACCCAGACCCAGAGTTCAGGCCCCCACGACCAGACCCCCCCAAAAAAATCATAGAATAAAACAATAATTGCACTACAATAAAATTGATTTAAAAAACAAAAGAAAATGCTGGGCACTGGTGATTCACACCTGTAATCCTAACTATTCAGGAGGCTGAGATCTGAGAATCGTGGTTCAAAGCCAGCCCAGTCAGGAAAGTCCCTGAGACTCTTATCTCCAGTTAACCACCAGAAAACCGGAAGTAGTGCTGTGGTGCAAGTGGTAGAGCACTTGCCTTGAGCTGAAGAGCTCAGGGACAGTGCCCAGGCCCAGAGTTCAAGCCCCACAACTGACCGAAAAAAAAAAAAAAAGAGGAAGAGGAAGAAAGAAAACAAGTTGTCTCTCAGGCAAGAAGCATTAGTGAGTAGCTTTATATAGATTTGAACTGTGAGAATCTTCCCAAAGCGTAAAAATGGAGCAAGAACAAATGCGAAAAATCTTCCTGCTTTGTCAGTGTCATGATTCTATCTACATGTACTCCATAGAATTGTTCAGATTCAAAACAAGCATGACTAGCTTTTGTGGGTAATTCTAAGAAGCTCATTAACATAAGCCCATAAGATAAGACTGCTAAGGATAGCAGTCAATCATTTTCCAGATTCTGGAAAATACATATGCAGCTGAAGTGGTGTCTCTGTACATAGCAAGCTGATTCAGCCACCAACATATGAGTCCATATCCATATCTTGTACTTTCTCAACCTAAAGTACCAACAGCAACTATAGTCTTGCCAGAGGTTAAGTTTAGGATGAGGACCTTATATAGGTAATGATCAGTAGCACTGGGTACGTATTCCATTTGCTTGAGTTCAAATATTAGTTCTCACATTCCTTAGCTTTATTAGGATGGACAAGGTTTAAAATTTCATATCTAAAGTATGGACAAAACATTAGTACATATTTTGCACTATTATGAGAACCAATAATTCAGGTAGAGTTGAACATGGTACCTATCATACAGTATTCATTTAAAGGTTTTGGTCTCTAATGTGCTTGCTCATCACAAAACGTTGGTGAAACAATTGAAGTGCTTATTCCCTTACTATGCACAAAACAATCCAGTGCCTAAGTTCTTCTCCATGAATAAAGCTAAAACACTCACATCCAGAACAAATAATCCAGCTTTTTAGATAGTAGATACATGATCTCCCTTTCTTCCTGCCACCATTTTCAAAATATGTCCTAGGATTACAACTAGATATGTTTCCCATTGTATATTACCATCTACTACTTCATGACCTTGAAGGCCTCTTACTACTTCTCTCCATGCTTTGATCTTTTAAAGTATAACCCCTCTGGAATCAAGCCTACTTCTGGTTCTCTCATTCAATCACTGCAATCCATTGTTAAAAGGATAGCTTCCCATTCTCAAGAACAAGGAGAGTACAGGATACTTTTGCTTGCTTTCTTTTCTCTTACATTTCCTCTTGATCACAATTTTGGCTATAAATATGTGGAACACTTGGGTTGTGACAATTGAATTCAATGAAAGCAATCATATTTCCTACACATAGACTAACTTGTGGCAAGTATGGGGAAAGCCAACCAGGATCCCATTTCTCCAGGCTATTCTACAAACATGCACTGCTCATTGACCTTCCTGGTTATTAGTACCATGATTTAATTGCGCCATCATCCTTATTCCCTGGATATAGATCTTTGCCAAAAGTGTTTATTTTTCAAAGCCAAGTACAATCACCTTGAAAGCTTCCTAAGCATATGCTCCACTGTGAGACATTCACCAAAATAATGAGTACAAACAATTAAGAAGTTAGCAGGAACTCCCTTTCTACCCAAGTGATACCAGGCATCTCATGCTACATATATAGTTTGTTATTAAAAATTATTTCCTGCTGGTCACCCATGGTTCACGCCTGTAATCCTAACTACTCAGGAGCTGAGACCTAAAGCGTGTGATTCGAAGCCAGCCCAGGCAAGAAAGTCCCTGAGATTCTTTTCTCCAATTAACCAACAGAAAAAGGCAGAAGTGAGGCTGTGGCTCAAGTGGTAGAGTGTTAACCTTGAACAAAAGAACTCAGGGCCCTGAGTTCAAGCCCCAGGACTGTCAAAAAATATAATGATAAAGATTTCTTGATATCACTCATCATAGGTGACATTTTTAAATTTAAAAATATCTCTCTTCTTTCCAATTAAACAGACCCAGTGAATAATGGGTATCCTTATTCTCTGTTTCTTTTATTGTGTGTACTATCTTTGGGCAATAGGGAAAATTAGTGATATGCATTCAATGGAGCAGAGCAATCTCTGCAGCCCTCAGGCATCATAAGAGTCTTCCACCCTTGCCATATTTATAGTCATCCCTAACCCCAATGGAGACAGAGAGGGTATATAAGAAAATTGTACGTTCAGAAAATTGTACCTTTAAGGTTGACAGAGATATCTTGGTGCCAACATCACTACAACCACCACAATAGGATAACACTCGCAGACACTCTCCAGAACAATCACCAGTTGGCCTAAATTACCTTGTTTAGCTTCCCACTGGAACCCTGCTGACTTGTGTCACAGGCTTACCCACACTACAACTGGCCATCTCCTCTGCTAACCTGAAAGCAAAGCCTGACCATTTCTCATCTCCATTTTGGTGCCACATCCTGAATGTCAGCAACCTGCCCATTCTTTCCAAGATCTCTATGTAGTTAGCTTCTACTGTTTGCTTCAATGTTCCCAGCTTGGCAAGTGGTACATATTTCAATGCTTTATTTATCAGAGAAATGATCAAAGAAAAGTAGGTCCTTGGGGATTTTAGGAATCAGAATACTTAATAAGTATCTTAAGTATTTTTATAACTTTTATTCCTTTTTTTTCTTTTTTTTTTTTTTTGGTCAGTTGTGGGGCTTGAACTCGGCCTGAGCGCTGTCCCTCAGCTCTTCAGCTCAAGGCGAGCACTCTACCACTTGAGCTACAGCGCCACTTCTGGTTTTCTGGTGGTTTATTGGAGATAGGAGTCTCACCTTCTTTCCTGCCCGGGCTGGCAATCCTCAGATCTCAGCCTCCTGAGTAGCTAGGATTACAGGCATGAGCCACCAGCGCCCGGCTTTTATTTCTTTTTATACTTACATATCTTAAGTGTTCTGATAACACTTACATGTGAATTTACTGAATGCTTTGTTTGTTCTTAATTCACTCACAAAATCTGTGAATGAAGGAATCATCTTGGCCTGCTTCTGTTTGGCTAGTTCTCTATTTGGAGTGATTACTGTCATGCTCAAAACTGTTGCTTTTGTTTTTATGACATTATTCCCCCTATTTTTATCACATCTCAATCTGAAAACCTCCTTTCTGTCTCCTTTAATGTCTCTTCCATGCACATCAACTGAACATTATTGCTTGTGTTTGCCTTGGCTCTCATCTTTTTCTACTATGCTCTTCCTCAATATTCTCATTTGTTCCATGACTTTTGTGTATATATGTGTGCCAGTCCACAGGCTTGAACATGGCTTGAGTGCTACACCTGAGCTTTTTGTGCCCAAAGCTAGAACTCTTCACTTGAGCCATAGATCTACTTCTGGATTTGGGGTCCTTAATTAGAGACAAGTCTCAAAGCCTTTCCAATCCAGACAGGCTTTGAGCTACTATCCTTAGGTCTCAACCTCCTGAGTAGCTAGGATTATAGGGATAAACCTCTGGCACCCAGCTGTTCTATGACTTTTACTACCACCAACACAATTTCCTCATTCAAACAAAAGCTCATTACTGAATTTCAAAACCATGAAAATACTATCATTTGGAGAGCTCCAATTATTTTTTCCACAAAAATATATTAGTCATATATATACATATACATACACAAATATATGTTAGTCAATGTGTCCAAAAGTGAATTCATTAACTCTCATTCACATCCCAAATTGATCCTCTTTTAAGCTTTAAGTGAAATGATTACCATAATCAAAACAATGAACACATTTACACCCTTAAATTTCCTTCATACTACTTTCATCCATTCCCCACCTCACACCCACATCTTCACCAGTAATTTGCTTTCTAACACTACATAATATCATGGGTTGAATCATCTCCTCGCCTCAAATGCATATATTGAATTCTTAACCACAAGTAACATAAAATGTGACCCTATTTGAAGATATAGTATTAACAGAGGTAATTAAGAATCTATTGTGCCCTAATCTATTTTGATGAATGTATTCATTAGAAAAGAAATATGGGTACAAATACATACATGAAGAATATCATGAGAAAAGTAAGACAAAGATTAGGATGATATTTGTGCTTCCTCCCCAAATGCAAAGATTTCCAGAAAATCACTCACTGTAAACATTAGGGAAGATGCATGGAACTGATGTTTCATTTTAACCCCCTCAAAATAACTGTACTTCACAATTTTAGCCTTCATAATTCTGACATTACACATTTATTTTAAGTTACACAGGTTATAGTACTTTGTTGTGGCATAAATACTGAACAGATATATTTGGTTCGAATTATTAAAATTATATTAATGAAATACTACAAATATATTCTTTCATACTTCTTACACAGTATAATTACTATAAGATTTGTCCATATTCTTTATTTTTGTATTGTTCATTGTAAAGATACTGTACAGAAGGGCTACAGTTACATGAATAAGGTAATGAGTACATTTCCTATCTAGTATTGTTACCTCCTCCCTTGGTTTTCCCTTACCATCCCTTCCCTCCCCCCTCCACAACTCCTCCCTCCCCCCCTCCTTAAGTGGTCAAGTAAATTTTCAACATAGTGTCTTGTACATCTCATTGTTACAATGGGTAAACCTGTGTCCTTGTTTCAGCATTTGTTATTTCCCTTACCCTCTCCAAATTAGAAAAAAAATGTATATACAAGATACAGGGCATGGAATCAAATACAGTGAAAACAAGGGATATACCATGGAGGAAGTACATACCAAAGAAACAAAAAAAATCACATAATATATTATAAATACATTTAAAACAACAGCAACAAAGATAAAATCTCTTGTGTCCCTATCCTGGGGTTCATTTTGCTTAGCATCATCATATATACATAGTTTTTTACCTTTTCTGCTTGTATGGTAAGATTATCCTAGATGTATACAAGTTATTGAAAATAACAGAAACCATGGAACCTACATTTCTTTGGCTCTGGCTTACACACTTAATATGATTTTTTCCAAGTCTTTCCATTTTGTAACAAATTGGCAGTATCATTCTTTCTGATGGAGGCATAGAATCCATATATATATATATGTATATATCACATTATCTTGATCCATTCATCTACTGAGGAGCATCTTGGTTGGTTCCATATCTTAGCTTTGGTGAATAATGCTGTGCTAAGCATAGTTTTGCTGGTATCTATAGCATGGCCTTGTTTGTGATTGTTTGGGGAAATGCCCAAAAGTGGGATTGCTGGGTCATAGAGGAGCTCTATGTGGAGTTTTTTGAGGAACCTCCATACTGCTTTCCAAAGTGGTTGAACAAGTTCACACTCCCACCAACAATGCAGTAGGGTTCCCTTTTGGCCACATCCCCTCCAGCATCTGTTGTTATTAGATTTCTTGATTATATCCATTCTAACTGGGGTGAGGTAGAATCTCAATGTTGTTTTGATTTGCATTTCTTTTATGGCTAGAGAAGTTGAGCATTTCTTTATGTAAGATTTGTCCAAGCTAGAGGAAACAGCCATCTCCCTCTTTTGTGATACTCAAGCAGATCACCCTCTAACTGAACTAGCCTGGGAGGAAGTTAATTAAGTCCTAGTAAGGCAGAGCTTCGTTCTTCCTACTGATTAAGAACCAATCAAGCAACAGGCAAACCACACACCACAAGCAAACTGGTTAGGATGCAGGAGAGACACAAGATTCCCCCCCACCCCACGCCACCCCCCCAAAAAAAACGAAGAACTCTTTTTTCTATATATTTTTTTAAATTTTTTAAAACTTTTTTTCTATTCTTTTCATCACTTTTATTTCAGGTTTTTTTTATTCTTTTTTTACCCTTTCCACCTTTGGTCCTTTTTGTTTTTATGCTTTACTTAATTGCTGTTCTGTTCATCCCCAGATATATATTCATTTTCGATTATTAGACCTTATCCTTTATTGTATGAATACTTAATTCAGATATCATTTTCTTAATTCACAAACTCTCAGCCTTAACTCCCTTAATTGTGGTATTATTTCTTTATAATTATATAATTTTTGAAATGTTTCATGTTTAAAGTTTTTATTTTTCATTTTGCCTTTTACTTTATCTCTCTTCTTTCCTTCTATTCTTTTGCTCTCTCTGAATTTAGGTCTTGGTTATATTCTCTCTCTCCCTTTCCCTCCCTACATTCCTTATTTTCTCCTCACAATTCTCCATAAGCCTATTAATTTCTGGTCAGCTGACTCCTTTGATTTTCTTAGTTCATTGATCCCTAATTGTTGTTGAACTAGATTGTATCTGTTGATCTAGATTGTACATGTGCTCATTATGACTGCGTTAAAGAATCTGTGCAACTACAGAGCTTTGGCTGATGCTTGCCTTAAAATAGTATTCGAGTGTGAAATTGGTTTTGTATTCATACACAAATGGGCAGAACAAGCAGGAGAAACAAAAGGAAAAATGGCAAGTCTAGGTGTCTCAACTCCCGCTCATGATAATCAGGCAACAGAGCAGTTATTGAATAATCTAGAGGAGAGTTTCCAAAATATTCTACAAACACTACTGGTAAACATGCTGAATGGAAAAATTGAAAGCTAGCAAAGGACTCTGCATGAGCATGATAGGGAAATGTGTGGGAAAAGTGAGGCTAACCAAAAATTAATACAGAAATTTCACAAGTGTGAGGAGGCTGATCAAAAATTAATAGAGGAATTGCATAAACAAGATGAAAATAAAAAACAACAAAAGAGCCATTCATGAATTCTACAAACAGAACGCTGGAGGAATCCATGGAGGCCACAAAGGGAATGCTGAATGAAGCCCAACAGAAGGAAAGGGAGTCCAATGAAACTATAACCAATCAACTAAAGGATTTGAGAGTGAACACTGAAAACCAAATTAAGGAGGTAAAGAACTCCATACTAGATCTAAAACAAAACTCCAACAGGGAATTTGAAGCCATCAAGTCTGACAAATTAAAGGGAAAGAAAAAAAAACAAAATAGAAAGACTTGACAATAAATTAAACCATGCAGAAGATCAAATCTCTGAGATTGAAGACAGCCTAGACACTATAGAGTAAGAACAGAAAAGTATTCAGGACAAATCCAAGAAATATGATAGATCTATTCAACATTTAGAACACACCATCAAGAAGGCCTAATCTGAGGATAATGGCTGTAGAGGAGAACTCAGAGAATAGAAGTTAATGGTCTAGGAAATTTATTTAATCGGATCCTAGCAGATAACTTCCTAAACATGCAAAAAGATAGGCCTATTCATGTACAAGAATTCCTCAGAACCCCAAATAGACCAGAGCAGAACAGGACATCCCACTGTCACATTGTAATCTGCACAGGATCAATTCACAACAAGGAAATGATCCTTAAAGCACAGTTATGTTTATCACAGCATTATTCACCATAGATAAGATATAGAACCAACCCAGATGCCCCTCAGTAGATGAATGGATCAAGAAAATGTGGTATAAAATTTCAAACTCTACTATAAAGCCATAGTAATCAAAACAGCTTGGTATTGGCATAAGAACAGACCTCAGGACCAATGGAATAGAATTGAAAACCCAGAAATGAACCTACAGACCTATAGCCATCTAATCTTCGATAAGGGAGCTAAAACAATAGAATGGAAGAAAGACAGCCTCTTCAGTAAATGGTGCTGGCAAAATTGGTTAACTACATGTAGAAAACTAAAGCTAGATCCTTATATATCACCCTGCACCAGAATCAACTCCAAATGGATCAAAGACCTCAAAGTCAAAGCAGACACTCTGAAAACATTACAGGATGGAATAGGAGAAACCCTAGGTCTCCTTGGCTCAGGCCGAAATTTTCTGAATAGAGACCCGGAAACACAACAAATCAAAGAAAGGTTGGACAAATGGGATTGCATAAAGTTGCAGAGCTTCTGCAGGGCAAATGACATAGCTAGCAAGATCAATAGAAAGCCCATGGATTGGGAGAAGATCTTTACTATCCATACAACGGACAAGGGTCTCATATCTAAAATATACTTGGAACTCAAAAAATTAAAACCCCCAACAACAAATCCTCAAAGAAACAACTGCCCAATAAATAAGTGGGCGAAAGACTTAAAGAGAAACTTCTCTGAAGAAAGAAGGATGGCCAATAGACACATGAAAAAATGTTCAACATCCCTAGCCATAAAAGAAATGCAAATCAAAACAACATTGAGATATCACCTTACTCCAGTTAGAACGGCAAAAATCAAGAACTCTAACAACAACAGATGCTGGAGGGGATGTGGACAGAAAGGAACCTTACTTCATTGTTGGTGGGAATGTAAACTTGTTCAACCACTTTGGAAAGCAGTATGGAGGTTCCTCAAAAGACTTCACATAGAACTCCCCTATGACCCAGCAATCCCACTTTTGGGCATTTACCCAAATGTTTACAAACAAGACCACACTAAAGCTACCAGCACAACTATGTTTATTGCAGCATTGCAATAAACTATGTTTATTGCAACCCAGATGCTCCTCCGTAGATGAATGGATCAAGAAAATGTGGTATATATACACAATGGAATTCTATGCCTCCATCAGAAAGAATGACATTTCCCCATTTGTTAGGAAATGGAAAGGCTTGGAAAAAATTATATTAAGTGAAGTAAGCCAGGTGCAAAGAAACATAGGTCCCATGGTTTCCCTTATTTGCAATATCTAGTATAGGTATGAGACAAGCGGAAAAAGTCAGAGAATGTGATGTTAGGAAAACGAACCCTCAAATATGTATTTTAATGTTTTTGTTTCTTTCATGCATGTGTTTCTAACGCATTTATAAGATTATTTCTTTGTTGCTTTGTATGTCCCTCCCCCACAGTGTAACCCCCGCTTTCACTATATTTGATGTCAGTATAACATGTGGAGGAGACGGGGACAAACAAGTCGTGTAAGGATTCAGGTGGACCTGTTGCAACAATGAGAAGTACAAAATGTCATGTCAAAACCAGCTTTACAATGTCGGTGTGGTGGGGGGGTGGGGGGTATGATTGGGTGGGGGGGGGAGGGGGGAGGCTGGGAAGGGAGGTGAAGGGTAAACAAAGGAGGAGGCTGCAATGTTTGGTAAGAAATGTATGCATTATCCTGCCCATGTAGTTGTAACCCCTCTGTACAGTATGTTCTCAAATAAAATAAAATTAAATTAAAAAAAATTATATTAAGTGAAGTAAGCCAGGCCCAAAGAAATATAGGTCCCATGATTTCCCTTATTTGCAATATCTAGTATATGTATGAGTCAAGCGGAAAAGGTCAGATAATGTGATGTTAGGAAAACTAACCCTTAAATATCTATTTTAATGTTTTTTTTCTTTCATGCAAGTGTTTCTAACGCATTTATAAGATTATTTCTTTGTTGCTTTGTATGTCCCTCCCCCACAGTGTAACCCCCGCTTTCACTATATTTGATGTCAGTATAACTTGTGGAGGAGATGGGGACAAACAAGTCGTTTAAGGATTCAGGTGGACCTGTTGCAACAATGAGAAGTACAAAATGTCATGTCAAAAACGAGCTTTACAATGTCGGTGTGTAGGGGGGGGAGGATTGGGTGGGGGGGAGTGGGGAGGCTGGGAAGGGAGGTGAAGGGTAAACAAAGGAGGAGGCTGCAATGCTTGGTAAGAAATGTATGCATTATCCTGCCCATGTAATTGTAACCCCTCTGTACAGTATGTTCTCAAATAAAATTAAGTTAAATTTAAAAAAAAAAGAAAATGTGGTATACACACACACACACACACACACACACACACACACACACACACACAATGGAATTCTATGCCTCCATCAGAAAGAATGACATTGCCCCATTTGTTAGGAAATGAAAAGACTTGGAAAAATCATATTAAGTGAAGTAAACCAGACCTAAAGAAACATAGGTCCATGGTTTCTCATATTTGCAATAACTAGTATATGTTTAAGACACTCAGAAAAGGTAAATAGCTATGTACATATGACCATATAAGATGATGCTAAGTGAAATGAACCACAAGATAGGGACACAAGAGGTTTTATCTTTGTTGCTTTTGTTTTTAATGTACTTACAATATACTGTTTGATTTTTTTTTGTTTCTTTTGTATGTCCTTTCCCCATGGTATAAGCCCTGTTTTCACTGTATTTGATTCCAGTGACCTGCATCTTGTATATCCATTTTTCTAATTTGAGGAGGGGAAGGGAAATAACAAATGCTGAAACAAGGACACATATTTACCCATTGTAACAATGAGATGTACAAGACACTATGTTGAAAATGAACTTTACAACTTGCCAGGGTGGGAGAACTTGGGGAGGAGAGGAGGGAAGGTATGGTTGGGGCAAAACAAAGGAGGGGTTAATAATGCTGAACAGGATATGTACTCGTTACCTTACTCATGTAACATAACCACTTTGTACAGTATCTTTACAATAAAAATATATATTAAAAAAGAAACTACAAGCCAATATAAATAATGGACATACATGCAAAACTTCTGCACAAAATACTAGTAAATCAAATTCGATGGACATGAAATTATTAACATCAAGTAGAATTTATCCAAAGCATCCAAGATTGGTTTAATATGTATAAATCAATAAATGTGAAGCACTACATTAACAGAGTAAAGAGCAAAAATCATATGGTCATATGAATTGTTGCAGAAGAGATATTCAATACATTTCAATATCCTTTCATGATAAGAATGCTGAACAAAGATGTGTGTCAGTGGTCCACATCTGTAATCTTAACTACTCAAAGGATTGTAGTCCCAGGCAGGGACGTCCATAAGACTCTTATCTCCAATAAAGTACTCAAAAAAAGCCTGAAGTGGTGCTGTGGCTCATGTGGTAGTGTTAGCCTTGAGCACAAAGGGGCTCAGGGACAGTGCCCAGATCCTGGATTCAAGCCCCATGACCAGCAAAAAAGTACTGAACAAATTAAGCATGCAAGAAATATATGACTCAACATAATAAAGCCCATTTAATAGGTCAATTGCCCACATTATGTTGACTAGTAAATGTCCTTCAATTGACTATTGTGTATGGTGCAGCTGGAAACATGGGTGTGCAAATGCTTCTTATTGTATTGTGACTCACACACTTTCAGATACATGTTCAAGAGTCATATTGCAAGTTCTAATTTTAGTTATTGAAGAGCTACCATATTGATTTCCATAGTGGTTGTATTAATTTACATTCCCTCCAACAACGTACATGTGTTCCTCCTTTCCCTGTATCCTTGCCATCATTTGTTTTTGTATTGCTTTTCCCCCCCATACTCAGGCATGAACTTAGGGCTTCATGCTCTTGATCAACTTTTTTACTCATGGCTACCCCATGAGCTATGTCTCCAGTCTGGCATTTTACTCTTTAGTTGGAAATGGAATCTCACAGGCATTTTCTGCATGGGATGGCTTTTAACAATGTTCCTCCAGGTCTCAGCTTCCCAATTCACCAGGATTCCAAGTGTGAATCACCAGCATTCAACTTATTCATGTTCCTTACAAGGGTCATTCTGGAGTGAGATGGAATCTCAGTGTTGTTTTGGTTTACATTTAATTTATGGACAGGGATGTTGAACATTTCTTCATTCATCTATTGGCCATTTGTATTTCTGCTTTGAAGAAGTGTCTACTCAGCGCCTTTGTCCATATATTGAGTAATTGATTCTTTAGGAGTTTCATTCATTAGGCTCCCTGAACTTTGTAGTTATTAATCCCTGTTAGATTTTTCTCCCACTGTGAAGGCTGTCTCTTCAGTCTAGAGACAGTGTCCTTTGTTGTGCAGAAACATTTTAGCTTGATGCATCCCTATTGCCAAATTGATTGAATTAAAAAGTACTTAGGAGAATAGTAAATCATACCTCTGAGTGTATCTATAAAAAAATTTCAGAAGATTAACAGAGAGGAAGGCCTTCCACAAACATGCATGGCCCCACCCCATGGGCTAGATGAAACAAAAAGTGAAAAGGAAAGGTTAACTAACATTATCATTCTCTCTCTCCTCTCCTCTCCTCTCCTGTGCCCTCTCTATCTCTTTCTTTCCCTTCCTCCTTCTCTCTCACCTCTCCTTCTTGGCTAACATGATGTAAGCTGCTTTGTTCTGCCACTCTTCTCACTATGATGTACTAAACCTAAACCTCCTTTTATGTTGTCAAGCATTTTGTCACAGTGATACAAGTCTGACGAACACAGAGAGGTAAATGTATAAAATGAATATGGTTGACCTGACTTGTACAATATGCAATATACCATGCATTGAAACATTATATTTTGTGACATAAATATTGGAGATGTGGTTTTATATATCAGTCAAAAATAAGCACAAAAAAGTCAGGCACTGGAGGCTCATGCCTGCAATCCTAGGTTCTCAGGAGCCTGAGATTCGAGGAGCATGTTTCAAAACCAGCCCGGGCTGGAAAGTCCATGAGACTCTTATCTCCAATAAACTAATCAAAAAAGCCAGAATTGGCACCATGTCTCAAGTGGTAGATAGCTAGCCTTGAAGAAAAGAAGCTCAAGGACAGTATCCAGGCCTAGAGTTCAAGCCTCCGGACTGGCCAAAGAAAAGCATAAAATTATTTTAGCTGGGTACTGGTGGCTCACACTTGGAATCTAACTACTCAAGAGATTGAACAGAATTGTGGTGCCAAGCCAGCCTGGGCAGGAAAGTCCATGAGACTTTTACCTCCAATTAATCTCCAATTAATCAGTAAAAGCCTAGAAGTAGAGCTGTGGCTCAAATGGCAGAGCAAAAGATCAAGGAGAGCAATCCAAGCCTTGAGTTCAAGTTCCATGACTGGTGAGTGCACACACACACACACACACACACACACACACACACACACACATGCATGTGTACACAAACACATACAAAGCATAAAAGCCTTTGAAGGGACTTTATTTTAATTTCCTTATATCTATAAATAAATGTTGAGAGATAGAGCATATTAATAATATCGAGTATTCTATCCTTCCAACAAGGTATAGCTCTCATTTCTTAGATCATTTTAATTTGTCTCAGAAATGTTTGACATTTTCAGTATACAAGTCTTTCTCAATCAGTATGCAAGTATTTCATCAGATTTCTCCCTCAGTATGAAATAATTTTGAAGCCAGTGTAAGTTGGATTTTTATTTCCATTTCATTGCTACTATAAATAAATACAATTGAGTTTCAGATATTGATTTTGTATCCAAGTCTTGCTAAGGTCATGTAATAATTCTAAGTTATTTTTATATATTCTACTTTCTATGTAGACAGGAATGTCACACTGAATAAAAACAGTTGTACTTCTTCCTTCTCAATGTGGCAGTTTTTCATTTCTTTGTCTTAGACACTGACTAGAACCACCAGTACAATGTTGATTAAATATGGAGTGTATATCCCTGTCTTTCCCCTGTTGTAAAGAAGATGTAATTTTTCTCAATTGTTTTGTGAGCTATTTCTTTATGAATGGCGTTTTGCTGACATTTTGACTGATGAAGTCTCTTTTGCTCCATTTGATAAGAAATTAAAGTCTATCCCCCCTGCCACCATTATTTTTTCACCTACACACACACACACACACACACACACACACACACACACATACACACACACATATCAACCTTCTGACAGATTTTCTTTCGTCTAATGCAATCTCTATATTAGAATGCATTTTTAAATATGTCAATCTGACTCTAGTATATGCCAATTAAATCCTTTAAGTCCTTGCCCTTGACATAGCATCCTAAACTTTTCCCAACCTGGATCCTGCTTCCTTCATCCCTTTTTCTGCTCCCGTTCTTCACCCAAAATTCTACGTTCCAACAACACCAAATTTTAAATCATTATCTTCAAATTTTAATGAATTTTCTTTAAAAATCTTGATTACTTCTCCAATCATACCTTCTATCTTCAACTTTTAATTAATTTTCTCAAAACGTCTTGATTACTTCTCCAATCATATCTTCTACCTTCTTTTATATTATTTAAAATCTACTTATTTAGCCAGGTTCACTCAAAAAGAAATTATAATTTCCAGGTCCCACAAGTAGTGTCAGTCTTTTTCCTTTTAGAGTCTCAAAAACAAAACATTCATTGTTTTTTTGTAGAATTCACTATGCTGTGTTATAAATATCTGCTTATATATTATAGACATTCTAAGGATCTTGAGGGCTAAGGTGAATTATGTTTTGTTTCATTTTTGTTTTTGTTTTTGTTTTGTCCGTCGTGGGGCTTGAACTCTGGGCCTGAGTGCCTTCCCTCAGCTCTTCAGCTCAAGGCAAGCACTATACCACATGAGCTACAGCGCCACTTCCAGTTTTCTGGTGGTTTATTGTAGATAAGAGTTTCACGGACTTTTCTGCCCAGGCTGGCTTTGAACCGTAATCCTCAGATATCAGCCTCCTGAGTAGCTAGGATTACAGGTGTGAACCACTGGCATCCAGCTCATGATTTATGTTTTTATTTTAACCTCTAAACCACTAACAAAAAACATCTACTTGACAGACATTGAATAAATAAGTGAATAGTTAACTAGATATTACTAAGGTTTCTTCTTTGTTTAAAGAAATAGTTCACCAAACTGAATTTTTCTCTGGCTACCTCCATAATTTTGTCATATAAGCATATTATCTATATGGTTAATGTTTTTTGAATCAATAAATTTTTATTTTGATACCTATTTTAGGTTGTCCAAAGCAATAGCATTTTATCTTGCAAACCAACATTCTAGTTATACCTATTAAAATATGAGTTAAATTAAAGATACATTCAAACCAACATTCTAATTTAAATATTCACCTAATGCTTACAGTCAGCTTGCAAATCAAGGGTATAAAACTGATACATTAGGAGTAATTAGGCCATGACTGCAACCCAATTAATAAACAAGCAAATAAGCAAAATAGGAACTTTTCAGAGGAAATAAATGACCAACAGACACTTGAAAAATTTCTCAACATCTTTGGCCCTAAAGGAGATGCAAATCCAAACAATACCAAAATTCCATCTCACCCCAGTTAGAAAGGCTATCATCAAGAACACAAACAACATTAAGGATCTGATGGAGGAAGATGGCAGAGGAGAAGCTGGAGGCTAAACAAGCTCTAGCAAAGAAAGCAGTTTTAGTATTCCAGTGAACAGTCCTAGGCTAGAAAAGCACACCAAGTGTGCCATCACAGTACAGAGAGTTTGGCCAGACAGGGAAAATCCAGGCAAGGAGACAAATCTGAGCACTTGCCGGTAGCTACTGCTGCAGCGGCAGCAGTGGCAGCGGCAGCAGTGGCAGCGGCAGCGATTCCAACAGAGAGAGTCCAGGACAAAGGCACTAGACACGGAGGGCAAAAGGATTCTACTCACCACCAGCAAGTACTGACAAAGAGCAGCTATCTTCATCCTGCAGACTGCAGACCAGAGACAGCCTAGGAATCAAGACTCTGGCATGAGTAGAGCCTTGACATCCTCACTCCTTCTCAGGGAGTAGAGGAGGGAAAGCTTCTCCTCCCCACCACCACCAGAGATCTCAATCTTTGATACTGACAAGGGCCCTGCTGAGCAGCTACCTCCAACTCAGGCCTTGGAAGAAACCAAAGGAGTCATTTAGCAGATCACAGGAACCTGACCTGACCTGACCTGCCAGGCTCAGCTCCACCCAGGGGAAAGTCACCCAGCCCAGGCAGAGGAACCTCCACTGCCAGAGGAGTGACTTCTTCACTGGGTAAACAGAGCTAGAGGCTGCCCCTCCTTACAGCAGCCTAGGCAATCAATTGAAATTCAGTAAACATCAACCTTGAGAATGGCTCCAGGCTGGGCTCTGTGAGTTTCTCACAAGCTAGCCCTTCAGGGAAAAGCTACTGTGTGCTGAAAGACCTCAACCCTACCCACAACCTAGCCTCATTACAGCATCTCCAAACTAGACGAAACAGCCATCTCCCTCTTTTGTGATACTCAAAGCAGATCTCCTCCCATTGAACTAGCCTGAAAGGAGGATCACGTAATCCTGGATAAATTAGAGAATTTTTCTGCCTGCTCAAACAAACTGATTTAAGAAACCAATCAAGCCACAGGAAAACCAAACACCACAAGCAGACCAGAGACTCCACCAAGAGACTGGTTACAGACACAGGGAAGATACAGGATCTTCCCATTGTCCCACCAAAAAAAAAAATCAAAGAACTCTTTTTTCTACTTTTTTAAATTTTTACTTTTTAATTGTTTTCTATTAATCTTTTTTCTCTCATAATTTTTATTTTAGATGTATACGTGTGTATGTGCTATTTTTTTAATCTCGTCTGACCTTTCAGTCCTTTTTTTAGTATTATTTTCATTTTTTCTCTTTTTCTTTCTTTTTTGCATGACTTAATTGCAGTTCTGCTCATCCCCAGATATATACCCATCGTCAATTATTAGACCTTTTCTGCCATTACGAACATACTTATCCCAGAAATTTATGACTCAATTCACAACCTCTTAGGCTTAACTTCTTTAATAGCAGTATTATCTCTTTATACCTACATAATTTTCTTTTTCTTTTTTTTGGGGGGGTGGTTGGTCGTGGGGCTTGAACTCTGGGCCTGAGCGCTGTCCCTCAGCTCTTCAGCTCTTGTTCTACCACTTGAGCTACAGCGCCACTTCCTATACTTACATAATTTTCAAATAACCAATTTTAAGAAATTTATTTTTTAGGTTTTCATGTTTCATTTCTATCCCTCCCTCCTTTCATCCTATCCTTTTCTTCTCTCAATATCATTTATTATGCTTACATAATTTTTAAGAGTTTCTTTTTAAATTTAAATTTTTGTTTTTCCATTTTTTTCTTGTTTTTTTAAAATCTCTCTCCTATCATTCTATCCAATCCATTTTCCTCTCTGAGATTAGGACTTGGTTAAATTCACTCTCTTTTTACCTCTCCCCATCCTTCTCATCCTATTTTTCCCCACATTTCTCCCTCACCCTAATAATTTCTGGTTTCCCAAATCCTTCTTTGCTGTTCTTAGCCCATTAATCCAGAGTTGTTTGATGTTGAATAGATTGCATCTGTTGAACTAGATTGTATCTACAGCCATTTTGACTGTGCAACTACAGGACTCTGGTTGATGCTTGCCTTAAAATAGTGTTCAATCGCAAAATTGGAGTTACTTTCATACCAAATGGGCAGAACAAGCCAGAGAAACACAAGAAAAATGGCAAGTCTGGGTATCTCAATACCCACTCATGATAATCCAGTGACAGAACAGTTAATGAATAATCCAGAAGAGAGTTCCCAAAAAGCTCTACAAACACTACTGGTAAACATGGTGAATTAAAAGATTGAAAACCTGCAAAGGACTCAGTGTGAGCGTGATAGGGAGCAAGAGAAGGCAAACCAAATATTACTACAGGAATCTCATGAGCATGAGGAAACTACTCAAAGATTAATACAGGAATTGTGTGAGCGGGCTGAGAACAGGCAAAGAGAAACAGAGGAATTGCATGAACAGGCTGAAAACACTCAAAGAGAAGCACAGGAATTGTGTGAGCAGGCTGAGAACAGTCAAAGAGAATTACAGGAATCACGTGAACGTGAGGAAGTAATCAAAGAGTAATACAGGAATTGTAAGAGCAGGATGAGAATAGACAAAGATTAATAGAGGCATTCATGGCATCCATAAACAGACAGCTGAAAGAATTCAGGGAGACCACAAAGAGAATGCTGAATGGAGCCCCACAGAAGGAATGGAAGTACAAGGAAATCATAAACCAATCAACTAAGTGATTTGAGAATAAACACTGAACACCAAATTAAGGAAGTAAAGAAGTTCATAAAGATCTAAAACAAAGCTCCAACAAAGAATTTGAAGTCATCAAAGCTGACCAATTAGAAGGAAAAGAAATAAAAAACAAAAGTAGAAAGTCTTGACAGTAGGTTAGCCCATGCAGAAGATGGAATCTTGGGGATTGACGACAGCCTAGATATTATAGAGAAAGAATATACAACAATCCAAGACAAATCCCAGAAATATGATAGATCTATTCAGTATTTGGAAGACACATCAGAAGGCCTAATCTGAGGATAATGGGTGTAGAGGAGTACCTAGAGACAGAAGTTAATGGTCTAGGAAATTTAACAGGAACATAGCAGAGAACTTCCCAAACATGCAAAAAGATAGGCCTATTCAGATACAAGAACCCTTTAGAACGCCAAATAGACCAGACCAGAACAGGATACCCTACCGCCACAGTATAATCTGCACAGGATCAATTCAGACCAAGGAAAAGATCCTTAAAGTTGTCAAGGAGAAAAGATCAATCACCTATAAAGGGAAACCAATTAGAATCACCTCAGATTTCTCAGCAGAGACAATTAAAGCAAGAAAAGCCTGGAATGATGTATGCCATGCCTGAAACACAAACAACTATCAACCAAGAATACCGTACCCAGCTAAACTCTCCCTCATAACAGAAGGCCAAATAAAAACCTTCCATAGCAAAGAAAAACTGAAACAATATATCTCCATCAAACCAGCCCTACAAAAGATAATTAAAGATGACCTACACATAAAAAACCAACAAGACCACAATAAAGGCACCCAAACTAAGAATCCATGAGCCATAGGAAGAACCCAGCTGTGGCAGACCCCAAGAAGGTGGATAACATGGCATGGCAGGAACTACCAAACACCTCTCCTAACTTTCAACATTAACAGACTTACCTCCCAATTAAGCGACATAGACTGTTTAGTTGGATTAAAAAGCAAGATCCTTCTATCTTCTGCCTTCAGGAGTCACTCCTTGCCCATAAAAACAAACATATTTTGAAAGTGAAAGGCTGGAACAAAATCTACCAAGCAAACGGCCCCTATAATCAGGCGGGAGTTGCAATCCTACTATCAGATAAAATAGACTTCAAAATGAAATTAGTGAGAAGAGATAAAGAAGGCTGCTACATACTAATTAAGGGATCTCTCCTTCAGGAGATTACAATTCTAAATATCTATTCGCCAAACAATGGAGCACCCAAATTTATCCAAGGAGCACTACTTTCCCTCAAATCTCACATAGATCCAAAGATATTAATTGTTGGGGACTTTAACACACCACTATCCCCACTAGATAGGTCAACTCGGTAAAAACTAAACAGAGAAACTACAGATCTAAACAACTGCATAGATCAACTAGATTTAACAGACATCTGCCGAATATTTCACCCACAGCATCAGAATACACGTTTTTCTCAGCAGCACACAGAACATTTTCCAAAATAGACCACATTTTAGGTCACAAAGCAAACTTGTCCAAATTCAGAAACATTGAAGTTATACCTTGCATTCTCTCAGACCACAAGGGAATAAAATTAGAATTCAACACCAAGAGCCACCAAAGAAAGTCGTGTAACACATGGAGGCTCAACAACATACTGTTGAATCACCAGTGGATCATGGAAGAGATTAGAAAGGAAATACAAATGTTCATTACATTCAATAAAAATGAACACACAAATTATCAGCTCTTCTGGGACACAGCAAAGGCAGTACTCGGAGGCAAGTTTATAGCTCTGAGTTCCTACATCAAGAAATTGGAGAGAGCTCAAAACACAATTTAATGAGATATCTGAACCTCCTTGAAAAAGAGCAACAAGTAAACCCCAATCCAGTAGACAGAAAGAAATAATTAAAATTAAATCAGAATTAAATGAATTAGAATCCAAAAAAAACCATAGAAAGAATGAAACAAAAAATGGGTTCTTCGAAAATATTAACAAAATTGACAAATCCTTAGCAAATCTAATCAGAATAAGAAGAGAACACACCCAAATAAACAAACTCAGAGATGAGAATGGAAAAATCACCACAGAAACAACCAACATTCAGAACAATATAAGGGAATACTTCTCAAACCTTTATGCTAATAAGTTTGAGAATTTGGCAGAAATGGACCTTTTCCTAGCAAATATCGACATGCCAAAACTAAACCAAGATGAGTTAAACCAACTTAACAGGCCCATATCAAGCATTGAAATAGAAACAAGAATATAAGACCTCTCATTTAAGAAAAGCCCAGGACCAGATGGATTTACAGCGGAATTCTACAAGACCTTCAAAGCAGAGCTCACACCAATACTCCTCCACATCTTCAATGAACTTGAAAAAGCAAGTTCACTACCAAAGTCATTCTATGAAGCCATCATAACCCTCATCCCAAAACCAGGCAGGGACTCATGAAAGAAAGAGACCCATTTCTTTGATGAACATTGATGAAAACTTCTCAACAAAATTTTGGCCAGTCGACTTCAACAATTCATCCAAAAAAATCATACACCACGATCAAACAGGATTCATTTCAGGGATGCAAAGCTGATTCAACATACGCAAATCAATTAATATAATTCATCACATCAACAAGAGCAAGGATAAGAACCACATGGTTATCTCAATAGATGCAGAAAAAGCATTTGACAAGATCCAACACCCCTTTATGATGAAGGCTCTGGAAAAACTAGGAATCCAGGGAACATTCCTCAATAAAAAAAAAGGCTGTGTATGACAAACCTACAGCCAGCATTAGACTTAATGGTGAAAAACTCAGGAACGGGACAAGGATGTCCACTCTCTCCACTTCTCTTCAATCTAGTATTAGAATGCCTAGCTACAGCAATAAGACAAGATGCAAACATTAAAGGGATCCAAATAGGGAAAGATGAAGCAAAACTCTCCTTCTTTGCAGATGACATGATTTTGTATTTAAAGAATCCCACAGACTCCACTCCCAAATTACTCAAGCTGATTCAAAACTTTGGCAAAGTATCAGGGTATAAAATTAACCTTCAAAAATCAATGGCTTTTCTGTGTGCCAACAATGAGAAAAGCATGGCTGAAATTAGGAAAGCAATTCCATTCATAATAGCCCCACAAAAAATAAAATACCTAGGATTTCATTTAACCAAAGAAGTGAAGGAACTCTATGATGAAAACTTTAAAAACCTGAAAAAGGAAATCAAAACAGAACTTAGAAAGTGGCAAAGCCTCTCATGCTCCTGGATTGGAAGGATCAACATTGTGAAAATGGCAATACTTCCCAAGGCTATCTACAAACTCAGTGTGATACCTATCAATATTCCAACCTCATTCTTCAAGGAAATAGAAGAAACAATCCAAAAATTCATATGAAACAATAAAAGACCCCGAATAGCAAAAACAATTCTTAGAATGGTTGGAGAAATATCAATACCAAATTTCAAACTCTACCACAAAGCCATAGTAATCAAAACAGCTTGGTACTGGCACAAGAACAGACTCAGGACCAATGAAATAGAATTGAAAATTCAGAAATGAACCCACAGACCTATAGCCATCTAATCCTCGATGAGGGAGCTAAAACAAATAGAACGGAAGAAAGACAACCTCTTCAGTAAATGGTGCTTGCAAAACTGGTTAATCACTCGTAGAAAACTAAAGCTAGATCCTTATATATCACCCTGCACCAGAATCAACTCCAAATGGATCAAAGATCTCAGAGTCAAAGCAGACACCCTGAAAACATTACAGGACGGAATAGGCGAAACCCTAGGTCTCCTTGGCACAGGCTGAAATTTTCTTAATAGAGACCCAGAAACACAACAAATCAAAGAAAGGTTGGACAAATGCTATTACATGAAGTTGCATAGCTTCTGCATGGCAAAGGACATGGCCAGCAAGATCCATAGAAAGCCCACGGATTGGGAGAAGATTTTCACTAGCCGTACAACACACAAGGTTCTCATATCTAAAATATAGTTGGACTCAAAAATTAAGTCACCCAACAACAAATCCTCAAAGAACTAACTGCCCAATAAATAAGTGGACTGAAGACTTACAGAGAAACTTCCCTGAAGAGGAAAGAAGGATGGCCAATAGAAACATGAAGGAATGCTCAACCTCCCTAGCCATAAAAGAAATGCAAATCAAAACAACACTGAGATACCACCTCACCCCAGTTAGAAAGGCTATCATCAAGAACTCTAATAACAACAGATGCTGAAGAGGATGTGGACAGAAGGAAACCCTACAGCATTGTTGGTGAGAGTGTAAACTTGTTCAACCACTTTGGAAAGTAGTATGTTTATTGCAGCATTATTTACCATAGCTAAGAAATGGAACCAACCCAGATGCCCCTCAGTAGATGAATGGATCAAGCAAATGTGGTATATATACACAATGGAATTCTATGCCTCCATCAGAAAGAATGATGTTGCCCCATTTGTTAGGAAATGGAAAGACTTTGAAAAAATTATATTAAGTGAAGTAAGCCAGGTCCAAAGAAACATAGGTCCCATGCTTTCCCTTATTTACAATAACTAGTATATGTCTGAGACAAGCAGAAACGGTCAAATAAGTTGATGTTGGGTGAAATGATCCCCAAGATAAGGACTCAAATGTTTTTTTCTTTCTTGCAATTGTTTCTAACATATTTATAAGATGATTTCTTTGTTGCTTTGTATGTCCCTCCCCCACGGCATAAGCCCTGTTTTCACTGTATTTGATGTTGGTATAATTTGTGGAGGGGAAGAGAAAAACCAACTTATTTAAATAGGGATACAGGTCACCCATTGCATCAATGAGATGTATAAGGCATTATGTCTAAAAACAAACTTTACAACTTTTGTGGGGAGTGGGGCAGGGGTGGGGGGTGGATGGGAGGACAGGGATGGTAAGAGGAAACAAAGGAGGAGGCAACAATGCTTGATAATATATGTACTCATTACCTTTCTCATATAATTTTAACCCCTCTGGTATTTTCACAATTAAAATATCTTATTAATTTCTAAAACATTGAGTTCATCTTATATAGTCATATGTACATAGCTATTGAGCTATTCTGCTCATCTGCTAAGATTATCCTAGAGGTATATTAGTTTATACAAATAAGGGAGACCATGGACCTATGTTTCTTTGGGTCTGGCTTATTTCACTTTTCCAATTCCTTCCATTTTCTTCCAAATGGGGTGTCATTTTTTTCTGATGGAAGCATAGAATTCCATATATATATATATATATATATATATATATATATATACATATATGTATATATATACATATATATATTACATTTCCTTGATCAGTTCATCTACTGAGGGGCATCTGGGTTGGTTCCATATATTAGCTATGGAAAATAAGGTTATGATGAACACAGTTGCAGTTAGCTTTAGTGTGGCCTTATTTGTGTTCATTTTGGTAAATGCCCAAAAGTGAGATTGCTGGATCATAGGGGAATTCTCTGCATACTACTTGATTTCTTTATTCTTTTGTGTTTTCCCCCTACAGTTTATCCCCTGTTGTCATTGTATTCGATTTTGGTACTCTGGGTTTTGTATATACATTTATCTGATCTAGGGAAGGAAAGGGGAGCAACAAAATGGTGAGACAAATGACAAAGGGGGAACCTATGCAACAGCGATATTCACAAGACAATATTTTGGAAATGATTTGTACAACTTGCAGGGGGAATATTGTGGGAGAGGGAAAGAGGGAGAAAAATGAGGGAAAGGCTAAGAAGGTAGACAAGAAATGTTATCAGTACCTTACTTATGTATATTACCTTGACAATAAAATTAAAATTTTTAACAGAATACAAACAACAGATACTGGCAGGGATGTAGGGAAAAAGGAACCTTAATATTCTCTTGGTGGGAATGTAAACTTTTTCAACCACACTAGAAAGCAGTTTGGAGATTCCTTAAAAAAAACTAAACACTGAAGTAACTACTCTATAATGTAGTAATAACACTCTTGAGCATAAATATTTATTCCAAAGACTACAAATCAGTATCCAGTAAATCCACCTGCAAAACCATGTTCATTGCTGCCCTATTCACCAGTGCTAAGATGGGAAAACAGCCCATATGCCCCTCAGTGAATGTATGGATCGGAGAAATGTGGTATGTATACATAACAGAATTTTACTCATCCATTAGGAAGAATAATATTACATAATTTGCAAAAAAAAATATGGACCTAGAAAAAATTATGCCCAGAGAGACAGAGGATGCATGATTTTTCTCATATTTAAAAGTTAGATATAATTAATAAATATACATATTAACATATATTAGATTGCATGCAAGTATACAGAAATATATTAACTAAAATATGGAATGTTCAGGGGAGAATTCAAATGGTGCAATTACTTAGAAAAACTAACTCACCGTCCAACATAATGAATACCAGAAAACTAGCACTTGAATGGTGTGAGGGGAAGGTTAAGAGAAAGGGGTAGATAAGTGAAGAGAGGAAGATGGGTAAAATACAGTCATAATATTGAACGGATACCAATATAAAACTATGAAAATTGAGGGGAGAGGTTGGATTGAGAAAGATAGGGGAAAATGATGAATGGGGTGACATGAATCAAGATGCATTGTACTTGGAAATTGATTTGCAGAATGGTAACTCCTTTCTGCAACTAATTAAAGACAATAAAAATACAATTTAAAAAAACATGAGGTGACTATTGGCTGAATATGATGATTCATGTTCTTGCTCAGAGTTCCTAATGTCAGATGACAGGAAGCTGTAGAAAATTTCATGTGTAGCTCCAGGAAAATCTCTGTGGTTTATGCCTGGATCTTTCCATTTAGTTTAGTTCATGCCTGGCTATTTATCCTAAGGTTAGTATATGTTTGTCACACCCTGTGCACAAATACGCTCATCAGAAAAGAACTCTCAAAGGTTCTGAGTTATCCTCCTTTTCTTTCAGGAAATACATAGGATTATTTTTTCCAAAAAGAGAGAAAAATAGGCAGTGAGAAACAAATTAGTGTACTGAGTATAGTGTGGAGTCAAGAATTCTGAGTCCTCACCTTCATTCTCCCACTGATTCAGATTTAGAAAAACAAGCATCTTCAAGAAGTTTCCAGAATAAACGTTTATCTTGGTTCAATTCAGGGCTAGACTCCCCATTAAGGACTATTTTTACACGCAAAAGAGTGACTATGTTGGCATTTATACAAAATGGACACCATTTAATTAGTCCTTTCAATGGATCAACTCAACAGAAATGCTGGTTCTGTACCAATTCTCTTCCAGAAGCTGCCCTGTAGAAGTCCTTCTCCTGAGCTAAGTGACTGTATATTTATGATTTAGTTTTAATGAGTGTTGTTGATTCCACCCAAGCTGGTATTTCCCAAGTAGAATCACAGCAACTTAAATTACGGAGTGTTAGACTGAAATCTACTAAGGAAATTCCACTATTACTTGCAATAGTTATCAGGAAATGGATAATATCTGTTTCTTACTAAGTTTTTAAATTTTAATTTTATTGTCAAGGAGATGTACAGAGGGGTTACAGTTGCATATGTAAGGTAATGAATACATTTCTTGTCGAACATTGTTATACCCTTCCTTGTTTTTCTCACATTTTCCTTCCCCCCAACTCCCCCCCGCCAAGTTGTAAAGTTCATTTCCAACATATTGCTTTGTGGGTATCACTGTTGCACTGGTTCACCTTTTGTGATTTGTCTCACCATTTTGTTTTGCCCCTTACTTTCCCCAAATCAGATAAACATATATACAATATATAAGGTACCAAAATAAAAAACAGTGACAACAGGGGATAAACCAAAGGAGTATAAAACAAAAGAAAAAAAAGATATGACTTATCCAAAGAAATTTGGATAATTCAGGATTGAGGCCTTACTAATCTCATTCACTCTCACTGCTCAAAAGTATATGCACTTTCATCTCGACTTTAGAAATCTTAATCTGGAGAATTGGTAGCAATGTAAAATGTTTAGATCCTCAGAGCTCTGTCAGTGTCATAGGCAACCATTTTTAGTCTTTCATATTTCCAACATGATTAAAGAATAAGGACTTTTTTTTAAGTTTTTGGATTAAATCTGTAGTTCTCAACATGTAGCCCCAAGATAACAGCGTAAGAATCATACAGCTATTTGTTAGAAATGAAACTTTTCTGGCTCTACTCAGATCTAGTACTACATTGGAAACTGAAAATGTGGCCTAAATGTTTGTTCTCACAAGGCTTGTAGACATTTTAATTCATCTTAGGAGAAAGTCTGTGACTGAAATACGATTGTCACCTTTGTACTTTTTTTTCCACCAAGGTGATCTCCTCATAATACAATACATATTATTTTGTCTATACTTTCAGGTATTTTGTCCATGTTCATCACTTCCCATAACCACACCTAGCTTTATAACTTTGCTACATTGATCCAACTTCTACCATAGGTGGAATCATTTTCTTTCATAAAAGTCTTCAATGACTTTATGATGACTTCTCCTTTTTCTTCAGTCATACTCCATTTATTGTGATCAACACTTGCTAGAACTCTTAATTACTTATTATTTTACTTCAATAATCTGTATACAATCTCATTTTCACAGTCTGGTTATAAGGAATGAGACAAAGATTTTCTTTCTTCTTATGTCATAAGTCAAAGTTGAGTTGGTGAGGAGAAAATAAATTTAATCTAACTGCTCAGCTAGAAATATAGTAATTCCTACTTCTGTAAAATATTAGAGGAAAATAGATAAAAATAATTTTCTAGGTTCAATTTCCCTTGAAGTCAGGTAAAGAAATATTATAGTTGCACAGGAAGGCATTCACTAGAAGTTAATGGTTCTCATCTATTATTCACTTTTTCTTGATGTGAATAGCTTAATAGTACAAGTTAAGGAGAAAGGATTAATTTTAGTTCCTGCTTATAAAAGTTTCAGCCATAGTCAGTGAGTTCCATTGCCTTTAGGCAGATTATCTTGGTGGGGGAGTATGTGGTGAGCAATCTGTGGCCATAAAGCTAAGAGACTGCCAGGAAGTGTCCAGAAGGTAAATTAACTTGTTAGAAGAATGCCTTCAAATCACCCAGGTATCACTTCCTAATAGTCCAATCAGTTATGAAGTCATCAATGGATCAATACATTGGTGGAGTTAGTGCCCATATGATCCAATCATCCCTCAATAGTGCCTTCAATACTTGAGCCTTTTGGGGAGAAACTTCATATCCAAACCATAATACCATCCTTCAATACAGTCTAAATCTAAGATGGATTCTAAAGAGCAGCAGTAGTAATCAGAAGGTAAATGGGATAGACTTGTCTACATACCTGACTACAAAAAATTGAGTGACTTCTTTATTATTTTTATGTATATTTTATTAGCTTTAGTTGTACAAAGGGTTTGCCATTTAACAAAGCAGTTAATGAATACAATGCATTTTAATCAATTTCACTCATTTCAACATTCTCACCTATCCCTCCAAACTCTACCCTTCCCTCACTTTTCTTGATTTTGTAGGATATGCATTGAATTCTTGACTGCATTTCCCCCATACCCTTTCTCCTCTTCATTCCCTTGAGAGTGACTTCTTGTTTCACGGGATCCTTCCTTAACACTTGGGGACTAATTCAAAGTGTCCCTAGTTAGCAATGACTGCTTTTAATTAACAAGTGTCTGGGGTGTGTGAAATGGAAATAAACATTCATTTCCACACCTGTTAAAGTTCTTGCATATTCCAGGAAAAATGATGTTATACAGATCTTGGTTTCTATGAGAGATCATCTCTGAAGCAGGACTAATTAGATTACTAAACCCTTCATCAATCGAATGTATACCAAGCATCAAAGGCTCCAAATGAAAGGTAAACTTACTCAGACTTTAAGGATTTCCTCTTAGAGTCCCACCTTGTCTCGCTGAGTGTGTAGCTCAGATCACAAGCCAAGGCTGGCAAAATCTGGGAGCTTCCACATACTCAGATTGGAAGAAGTTTGTTTTCTCATGAAACAAGGAATTCTCCTCTCTGGAATTCCTGGGAACTCTTTGAAGATCTCAGAAGATATTAGACCAACAGGATCCCAATTTCAATATAATTAAAGTACCTTCCTTGGACACAGAGAGATTAATTTATGGTAAAGTTAAAAGCTTTTCACCTGAGGGAAAAATAAAAACATTGTTGAATGCCAGTTCTCCATAGTGGAAACATATCTGGATGAAAAGAAAGCGAATACTAAACCTCCTCCTTTTGAGTAGATGACATGATCTCTTACTTATCAGAGAAAACTTTGGTAACATCATTAGGCAGAATGGTCTGTAACTTCCTGCCTCAAACTCTACAAACTTAATCACATCTATACCTTTCCTGAAATCTTTTCCTCCTGACTATTAGAGAGAAAAATCTTTCCTTCTCTTTTCCAGTGCCCATCACATTCCTCATTTCCTTGACAACCTTGCACCCTTCTTTCCACCATTCCTTTCCCTTTAGCATTGAATATCTTCATCCTTAAAACATTCACAATAGCAGCAATAACCCTACTGTCCCCTCTAATTTATTCTATCTTTACTTTTCTTCATTGACTTGATCAAAGGGATTAGGTTCTCTCCACATTCTCACAGCATTTCACTCTTGAATGGACTGTAACTTGGTTCCCATTCCAAACATGTACCCATGAAGACTGCTATTGACTTCTTAAGTTTCTAACAGTGACTGGACTATTTCAATCACAAGCCTACTTAACCTATTTGATTATTTACAACTAAGCAAAATATTTCTTCTTTTGTATAAAACTGTATTCACTCTATGGTTTCATGTTTTTGTCATTTTTCATTCAATATATTCTCAGGTGATCTATATGCTATCCAAAGTGTGTGTGTGTGTGTGTGTGTGTGTGTGTGTGTGTGTGTGTGTGTGTATGTGTGTGTGTACACACACATGGGCGCACACGCGTGCACATGTGCTCATGTGAGGTGTCTGCCTGCCTGTCCATCTGGGCACTGTCCCTGAGCTTCTTTTGCTCAGGACAAGCACTATACCACTTGAGGCATAGCTTTCCTTCTGGCTTTTTGATGGTTAATTGGAGGTAAGAGTCTATCAGATTCCTTTGCCCAGGCTAGCTTTGAATTGCAATCCTCAGATCTCATTTGTCATTTACAGGTGTAAAACCACCAGCACCAGGCTCAAAGTTCATTTTCTGAGTTCCAGATCCAAGGCTGCTTTGTATAAGGCATTAACTCTTGCATGGACAACAATCAGCTCCACCTCAAATTTTGAAACATGTTATTTCTCCCTAGCTTTAGCTCAAAGTAAATCTTTCTTTTCCAGTCTTTTTTTTTGTCCTGTCTTTATATTAGCACAAACACCCAATCACCTAGGTCAAAAATCTCAGTGTTAATCAGGATCAATTTTTCTTCTCCTTCCTTCTAATTGGTTATAATACAATCTAGTTCCTTCTTTTTCATTTACTTCATTATTAAGTCCTCAATATTTGTCACCTAGACTAACAAAGCCCCCTAAAAGACATTCAAAATAATCTAAAATTCCACGATTATAGTTTCATTTAACAGCTCCAAACATTTCAGTTCCTGTAGGCTAGGAGTAGAATAACTTCAAATCCCTTCAAAAAAGGAATGTAAAGTTTGTGTACTTGCCTAATTTATCTATTTCCCATAATGCGTAGCCATTTATAGGCACTCAGAAAAATTCTATCTGAATTGTATTTGTAAAGGAAATCGTGATCATTACACCAAGTATCTTCCTCCCAAAGGACATCAATAGTGTGAGGATGCTTTCATGGGACAGTATGTGATCCATTTCACATCGTTCATGGATCTTAAGGTCAGAGGCACAAAGTCATTTGAAATTTTTAGCACGTAAATGAGCAGAATCAAAATACTAAGCTCCAGTTTTTAAAAAAAAAAAATAGCTTGGGGTGGAGATGAAACACATTTGATGCGTCTGGCATTGACTGTCCTTGGAGTTGCTTGTAATAATGTCATAGTGAAATCTCTGGCACATTTTTTTCTTTTATGAAAGGGTATGAAAGTTAGCATTAACAAGCTTAACCTAGGTTTCATGTAAGTACCTCAAGAAACAATTGACTATTTGGAATGCACTGTATGTGGAAATCAGTGCTGATGAATGACATTCTTTTTTTTGGATATAAAAAAGAACAAGCATTATAATCACATACCCATACAGTACACACACCTGTGTTTGAATCCTGGCAGCTGTGTGCTAGCTGGATAGCCTAAGGCAAATTATTTAACCTCTCTGAACTTAAATCATCTGCAAAGTGAAGATATTATACATTACTTTCCTTACAAAATTATTATGATGATTAAACAACAAAACCACATATGTAAGGAACTACCTGGTACACTGTTGAAACCCAAAACTTTTCCATACCTTTTCTGCGACATTATCATAAATTTTAGTTCTCTCATCAACAACCTCAATAAAAATTTTAAAGAAATGTAGCATAAAGACATAAATAGGGAAATAGCATAAGATTTCATTGAAAGAACTAAACAGTATAAACTGGATGTAAATTTAACAGGGACTTTTTTTAAACAGAAAGGAACAAACTTAGGATCTAGTATATTTGAAGACTTACACATTCTTTTTAACTCAAAATCAAAGAAGACTAGCAGAGAAGAGATGGATAGCCTAATAAAACAGCCACAGATAGATAAATAGCAGGCAGAATATGTTGTACTGTGCCATTGCAGGGTTCATGCTCTTACTTCATATATTCTTACTCATCTCTGAGTAGACCTCCTAGACCCTCATTATTAGCTCTTTATTGTGATTAGGTTTTCTAGGGGCATGGTCTTTGCCTATTATCTGCCCTGAAGTCTTCCCACATACCTTGCCTTTAAAGCACAAACTATGCTACTTCTGATTCTATGTCTCTCCACTTCTGCTGCCACTTAAGTTAATGTCTGTGAGCATGGCACAGAAGTACAAAATTTTTTTTTGTCCTTCTAAATTTTCCCATAATCAGTACTCACTGTTTGGGTACACATAAAAGAATATGGTTCAAAGATAGATGATTATGATGATGATGATAATGATGATGATGATGATAGATCATAATGAGATGACACTGAAACTCATGAATGGGAAATGTATGAAAGGGAATATGCTCTAAGGCTAGGCATGGCCACATACACCTGTAATCATATCTGCAACAGAGGCACAAGCGGGAGGCTAGTCTTTGAGAGGAAAAAAGTGAGACCCTACCTGAAAAAGAACTAAACAGGAAAGAAGCCGGGCGTCGGTGGCTCACTCCTGTAATCCTAGCTACTCACGAGGCTGAGATCTGAGGATCACGGTTCAAAGCCAGCCCGGGCAGGAAAGTCTGTGAGCCTTTTATCTCCAATAAACCACTAGAAAACCGGAAGTGGCACTGTGGCTCAAGCGGTAGAGTGCTCGCCTTGAGCTAAAGAGCGCAGGGACAGCGCCCAGGACCAGAGTTCAAACACACGACCGAACAAAAAAAAAAAAGAAAAAAGATTGGGAGGTGTGGTTCAAGTGATAGAGCACATGCCTAGGAAGCATGAAGCTCTCAGTTCAAACCACACAGTGCCTTCAAAATCTATTTCTATCTACATCTATATTATTTATATGTCTGTACAAGCTAAAGTCTTCTAGCCATAGGATTCTGGACCTTGCAAGCTTGTTTGGAAGTTCTAGCAGGGGAGCTAAAGACCGGTCCTCCTCTATCAGGAATGCTAAGTCCTCTTCTATCAGTTTTGCTAGGGATGCACGTGGAGCAGTGAGGGAGGAAGGGGACACCTGCCTAGCCAGCCAGATCAGCCAAATCAACCCTGAGGATCAATGCGGTGACAGATGCCACAGCCAGATCGCCTTCACATCCAGGATAGGATTCTGGAAGATGAGCTTGATGAGCCTCGGACACAAGGTTATGCTTCTCAGATTCTTTGTGGGCAGTTGTATACAAACATTGGTTTCCACAAAGCATGAAATGGAAATTTAAAGGAAATAAAGTTATTATTGTATTGCTGAAAAGCAGACTCTTTTTAAAAATGTATTCTTATTATCTTTAAGTAGTTGTACAAAGGAGTTGGCATTTAACAAAGCAGCTTATGAACACAATGTATCTTTTTGTATATATTTTATTGTAAAAATACTGTACAGAGGGGTTACTGTTACATGAGTAAGGTAGTGAGTACATTTTCTATCCAGCATTGTTACCTCCTCCTTTATTTTTCCCCTACCATCACTTCCCTCCCTACCTCTCCAACTTCTCCCTCCCCGCTGGAGTTGTCTTGTACATCTCATGGATCAACTTGTATCCATCCTTATTTCAGGATTTTGTTATTTCTTTTCCCCTCCCCAAATTAGAAGAATGTATATATAAGATGTAGGGCACCAACATCAAATACAGTGAAAACAGGGGTTATAGCATGGGGGAAGAACATACAAAAGAAACAAAAAATCAAATGGTATATTATAAATACATTTAAAAACAATAGCAAGAAAGATAAAAACCACTTGTGTCCCTATCTTGGGGTTCATTTCACTTAGCATCATCTTGTGTGGTCATGGGTACATATCTTTTGACCTTCTCTGCTTGTCCTAGACATATACTAGTTATTGCAAATAAGGGAAACCATGGGACCTATGTTTCTTTGGGCCTGGCTTACTTCACTTAATATCATTTTTTCCAAGCTTTCCATTTCCTAACAAATGGGGAAATGTCATTCTTTCTGATGGAGGCATAGAATTCCATTGTGTATATATACCATATTTGCTTGATCCATTCATCTACTGAGGGACGTCTGGGTTGGTTCCATATCTTAGCTATGGTGAATAATGCTGCGATAAACATAGTTGTGTTGGTAGCTTTAGTATGGTCTTGTTTGTGATCATTTGGGTAAATGCCCCAAAGAGGGATTTCTGGGTCATATGGGAGCTCTATGTGGAGTCTTTTGAGGAACCTCCATACTGCTTTCCAAAGTGGTTGAACAAGTTTACACTCCCACCAACAATGCAGAAGGGTTCCCTTTTGGCCACATCCCATCCAACATCTGTTGTTATTAGATTTCTTGATTATAGCCATTCTAACTTGGGTGAGGTGGAATCTCAATGTTGTTTTGACTTGCATTTCTTTTATGGCTAGAGAAGTTGAGCATTTCTTCATGGGTCTATTGGCCATTTTTATTTCCTCTTCAGAGACATTTCTATTTAGCCCACTTATAAATCGGGCAGTTGTTTCTTTGAGGATCTGTTGGTGGATTTAATTTTTGAGTTCTAAGAATATTTTAGATATGAGATCCTTGTCTGTTGTATGGCTAGTGAAGATCTCCCAATCCATGAGCTTGAATACAATATATCTTGATCAATGTCAACCCCTTTAATATTCTTACCTATCCCTCCCCTACCCACTGCTTCCCTTGCTCTTAATTTTGTAGGACACACATTGGATTCTTACTGCATTTTCTCCCTCTTCTCTTCATTTGTCTACCCCTTTCTCTTTGACCACACCCATTTCTAGTACCCATGTCCTGATGTTTTATTTTGCTGAACTTTGATTTTGGTTTTCTATGGATTTACACTGACATCTACATTGAATCTACCATATTTCAGTTAATACATTTATATACACTTGAATACCACCCAACCTATTTACTTATGAGTTTGTGAGCTAAATCTAGTTTTCACACATAAGGTAAAATATGGATCCTTTATCTCTCTGGGCCTGACTTACTTCATTTAACATACTTTTTTTCAGGTCTTTCCATTTCTTTACAAAGTGTACAATATTATTCTTTCTAATGGATTAGCAAAATTCCATTTCTTATCCTTGGCCTATAGTCTATAAACCTCTTTCCAAAGGGTCCTAATAGAAAAGAATGACTTCAAATCAGGTCCAAAGGGACTTACAGTGCACCAGGAAAAGAATAGGCTCATTCCCATGACAGTTCTCAGGGAGGCTGATCCTCTATGAAATATTTCAGGTTTAATTGTTTATGCTGTTGTTTCATTATTTTGTATGTATTCCAGTCCTGGGGCTTGAACTCAAGGCTTTGACACTATTCCTGAGCTTCTTTTGCTCAAGACCACTTTTCCACCACTTGAGCCATAGCTCCATTTTCAGTGTGTTTTTCGTAGTTTATTGGGGATAAGAGTGTCATTGACTTTCCTGCCCCAGCTGGTTTTGAACCACAATCCTCAGATCTCAGCCTCCTGAGTAGCTAGGATTACAGGCGTGAGCCACTAGCACCTAGTTTGTTTGTTTTTTCATTTTTTTCTCTTATCCCAACAAATATTTAAACTCTATTGATAATTTTCTTCTATATACCTCTTTTCTAAGAAGAAAGTAGAAAAGTTCATAGTTATTTGCTTCATAGGAATATAATCAGTTGTTATCCTACACACATACAGATAAAATACTATCCCAGTAAAACCAGAGTAGCCATTATTTTTATTGATGTGAGATTTAATTTCTCTTAAGAACAGTAGTAAAAATCATCTACCCAGATCACAATCACTGGATGAAACAGATTGATGTCTATTCTCCACATTCATTTCCCTCCCTAGCCAATGTATATCACACCAAGAAATTGAACAGAAAATCAGCAAATAAAAGGCATCACCTTGAAGGTAGACAGAAAGGAGGGAAATTACTTGAACAAAGTATCATTATGTGGTTTCAATCATTCATTTATACTATCTTCCACACATTTCTGCCCTTAGGCTTTAGCTCATAGACATGGGTGATATATAGTTCAGGAGCTGTATTTGTGTGATCTTGTTCTGTTCCAGTCAGTGATTTGGAAGAAAAACTTGATTTGTTTTTTCTAGTGAGATGGGTGAAATGGTGAAGATCAATAGTGGTAAGAAAAGTCAAAGGGTAATTGTTAAGTGAAAACTACCTAAACAAAACACAATAGCTGGAAAAGAGTCTTGTTTCCATTCCTTATTATTCTTTTTTAAAATACATCTTTGTATTTTAATTACTACATAATAGTTGTACCTATTTATGGGATTCAATATGAAATTCCCATATGTGTATATAATATGCAATAATTATGTCAGGCAACTCAAACATCTGCCATTTCTTACTGTTGAGAACATTAAAATTCTTGCTATTCTTAGGGCTTTCATTACTTCTGTGTATGCTTTGTTTATATTATAGTTGTTTTTAACAAGGATTTTTCAGGACCTTCTGATAAAAAGTATATGCAATTAGAACTATTAAAAACAAGTTAAAATGGTTTGCACAATTAAAGCAGAGTGGCATAGAATTATTCTGGACATTTAAGTAGATATGATTTTGAGGTTCTTGGATATGAAAAGAAAAAAAGGAAATTTGAAGTTATTGAAATGTGAGTATTGTCCAAAAAATTAAAGCACCAACATTTGGGATAAATAATTCATAAGCTTCATGCTAGAAGGAACGCTACCCATTTTGTGATTAACACAGTACTTGTCATATTGTATGGACTTAATAAATATAAAGCACATAGAGGGGGTTTAATGGGTCTGTGAACTGTAAAGACTATGACAATATGCTTTTATCCTAAGCACTCAAGAGTTAGTTTGTGGGCTGGGAAGGTGGCTCTGTGGTAGAGTGCTTGCCTTGCAAGCCAGAGGCCCTGGGTTCGATTCCTCAGCACCACATAAGCAAAAAGAAAAAAGCCGGAAGTGGTGCTGTGGCTCAAGTGGTAGAGCGCTAGCCTTGAGCTGAAGAGCTGAGGGACAGCGCCCAGACCCAGAGTTCAGGCCCCACGACCGGACCCCCCCAAAAAAAAAGTTAGTTTGTGAAATAAATACACTAGAGAAATGTTTTACTGGCCCTAATCTCTAATAAGAATTTATTAAGTACCTATATATGAGAAGCCAAAAAACCACTAACGATTAATCTTTTGTAATAGTTGTATAGAACGTTGTCAAGTTTATCATTTGTTCTGGGGTTGTCTTCCAGTGAAAGTTTAGAACATCATATTAATATTAGAATCTTCTTGTTACTAAATCTGAAGACCACTCATTCACATTTGGCAGAATTTGTTGTTGTCATTGCTGTTGTTAGCAGTGGAGTTTGAACTCAGGGTCTCATGATCTCCTTTGGCTTACTTGTTCATGGCTGGTGCTTGACCATTTGAGCCAGGCCCTCAGTCCAGATTTTTGGTGGTTATTTTGGAAATAAAGTCTCATGGACATTTCTGCCTGAGCTAAGTTCAGCCTGGGATCTTGCAAGTTTCAATCTTCTGAGTAGCTAGGAATACAATTAGTCTATGTACTATCTCTGAATGGCCTCATCCATTCTCTATGTGTGTTTAATTCCCATTTCCCAAACCCACATCTATTTTTAGAGATTCAATGGGTATAATACAACAGTACAGTCATGTGCCTAGGATGCAATCTGTTTTAGGTTCCCCGACAAAGTTAGGATGACAATGTGCAACCTCACCCAGATGTCAGTTGAGAAGAAGTCTCACAAATTCATATCCCAAATTGAATTAATGATCCTTTCCCTCAATGAATGACACAATTAGGCATCCATTCTTCCATGAGCCATTGGGCTCCTCACACATCATATTAAACAACCAGATCCTGCATCAAAAGTGAAATGAAGGTATATGTCTACCCAATAACTCCATTTTATTTAAAGGATGGTTTGCAAGTACTGCTTGTAAATATCCATTGTCTCAATCCAGCTCAAGCATAATATTATCGATTATTTACTAAGTACCTATTATGTACTAAACAAGGCATTATATACATGACATTGATGTCATTACTGACTCATATCAAAAGAGAGAGAGAAAGAAAGAAAGAGAGAGAGAGAGAGAGAAAGGGATGGGAAGAGGAAACAAAGGAGGAGGCAACAATGCTTGATAAGAAATGTACTCATTATCTTTCCCATGTAATTGTAACCCCTCGGTACAGTATTTTCACAATAAAAAGAAAGAAAGAAAGAGAAAGAAAGAAAGAAAGAAAGAAAGAAAGAAAGAAAGAAAGAAAGAAAGAAAGAAAGAAAGAAAGAAAGAAAGAAAGAAAGAAAGAAAGAAAGAAAGAAAGAAAGAGAAAGAAAGAAAATGGATCACTAAGAAGTCAAGAATTTTAAGACCACATAGCTAGTTAGGTATCTATACTAGGTTTCAGATCCAGATTTATCTTTTTTCAGAAAGTATATCCTGAATTTGAATTTGAGTTTAACAAAATTAAGTGTTTAAAAGGTAGATGTATTGATTTTAAAAACCCTTTAACTGGGGTGCAAGTGTGAGGAAAGATAATTAATCACTACTTCATTGCTGGCTTCTATTCTTCTTGCCATTGAACCTCAACCCCATGGGTGCATTCCAATAGAATAAAATTCTCCTTAGGAAGCGCCTTCTCAAATTCAGATACTAATTGATAGCTTCTCTAGAAGTCTCTTTGAAGAGTTACTAAAAGAAAAAGAAAAGGGGGGCATGCAGTGTTTCCTTACTTTCCCCTTCCCACAAGACCCCAGTATCATATTTCAGAAAAGTCTAAAGTATACTCCGTTGACAGAAACACCTCTAACACAGACTAAGTTAGTCCTAGAAAGGATCTTACTGTTCTTGTTGTTTTGCCAATACTGACATTAGAACTAAGGGCCTCATGCTTCCTAGATAAACTCATACTACTGAACCACACCTCCAGACACTTTTTGTGTTCATTTATTTTGAGATCGGAGCTGATATATTGCCCAGGTCCACACAGAGATCATCTTCCTCCTATATTAGACTTCTCATCCTGCCTAGGAAGACCAGTGTAGATCACCAGGCCAGGTTCAGATGAGAAGGAATATCAAGAACTTTTCTCTGAAGTTTACCTCAAACCAAGATCCTCTCAGTTCAAACTTCCCAAGTGGCTAGGATGCAAGCACAAGCCACCACACATATTGACAGGGAGTATTGCATATGTTCCTTTTTTTTGGGGGGGGGGGGTCCGGTCATGGGGCTTGAACTCTGGGCCTGGGCACTGTCCCTCAGCTCTTCAGCTCAAGGCTAGTGCTCTACCACTTGAGCCACAGCTCCACTTCCGGCTTTTTTCCTTTTGCTTATGTGGTGCTGAGGAATCGAACCCAGGGCCTCATGCATGCAAGGCAAGCACTCTGCCACTGAGCCACCTTCCCAGCCCCGTGCATATGTTCCTTTTTAATTTGACAATACTGGGTCTTGTGCTTTGTAGGCAGGAACTCTGCTACTGAGCCACACTTCCAGCCTAAAAAGAATCTTGACAATTACCATGTACATAAAGAAAGTTGAATCCCTGGAAGAAGGGACTTGTGGATCAGTAGATCATACCTATAATCCTAGCTGAGATCTGAGGATTGCAGAAGACAAACCCAAAAGACTCTTATTTCCAACTAACCAGCAAAAAACTGGACATGGAGGTGTGCTCAAATGAGCAGAAAAGCTAAACAAGAATGGGAAAGAATGATGAAATAGGTGACATTGATCAAGATGCATTGTACTCATACACTGGCATGTTGAGTTTGTACTACTACTTAAAAATAATTTATTTTTATTTTTTTTTATTGTGAAAATACTGTACAGAGGGGTTACAATTACATGGGCAAGATAATGAGTACATTTCTTATCAAGCATTGTAGCCTCCTCCTTTGTTTCCCCTTCCCATCCTTTCCCATCCTCCCCCCCCCGCCCGCCCACCCAATCCTCCCTGCTACCCCCCCACCAAAGTTCATTTTTCGACATAATGACTTGTACATGTATTCAAATGTTTTTTTTCTTTCATGCAATTGTTTCTAACACATTTATAAGATTATTTCTTTATTGCTTTGTATGTCCCTCCCCCACAGTATAACCCCTGCTTTCACTGTATTTGATGTCGGTATAATTTGTAAAGGGGAAGGGGAAAAACAAATCGTTTAAATAGGGATACAGGTGGACCCATTGCAACAATGAGATGTACAAGTCGTTATGTTAAAAATAATTTTTTAAAAATACGAATATAAGGCAGAGTTCAGGACCTAGTACTAACACATCTGCATACCAATAAAAAAAAAGCAAAGGAAAGGAAAGGAAAGAAGGAAGGAAGGAAGGAAGGAAGGAAAGAATTTGTTCAAGATTATACTATTTAAGGCCAAGATCTGCAACGGAATTCAGTGTTCTACATATTCATTTTTCTGTAACTACCAGGTTTGGGGTGATGCCAACTTACCTCTGACCATTAAATATTCTTATGAAATAGATATTTCTGCATATATTTACTTTATAGCTGTACTGCAGAAAACTTGGGTAATTTGCCAATAACTACAAAACTACCAAGTGAAAAAGTTGAAGTTTGAACTCACATCATTCTGATTTCAATATGGTTTCTCTTCCCATTGTGCTTGGCTGCCTCTCACCAGGGAATGAATTACCCAGTGGAACTGCTCAGCAAACAGCACTTTTGCAAGCCAAGGAATCTACTCTGGCTGTTGTTTCACCAAGAAGGAAAGTGATTGTCCTCATTTGCAACCCAGCAGAAACATCCTTTGTGTTGAATGCTTCCTTTCACCAGATCAATAAAGCCTCTTCTCATAAGCTATTGGCTGGGCTTGGGAAATGCTTCTCAGAGAATATATTTCTCACCACAACAGCGTTCCTCATGGAGGAATCTGATGTATAGGTGAGTAGTGCCTATAACTTGTCCTACAAGAAAGTGCATACACTACTGACAGTTTGTGATACAAATTCCACAGGCTAAAGACAACACTTACAGGGAATTTGGAAATACTTCATAGTTATTTTATTTGTGGAGACAAGGAAGAGGGTGAGAGAGGGGTTGAGAGAATATTCATGCTTTTCTTTCCTTTCACAGTTTGTTTCTCTTGTTTCTGTGCCTGTGTCTGACTAGACTTTCTTTGACCACTTGAATGGGAAAAAGGAGTATGGTACCATAATTACAACTGTAGAGATACGTGCTTCTCATGAAGCATAAATTTGCAGTTATTTTTATTTGTTTCTCCTTGAGGCAAACAATGGATAAAAATGAGATAAACATGAGGTATTTACAAAGTGGGGAGGTAGTGGAATTCAGAAACTGACTTTGGACAGAGTGAAGGCAACTGTTGTTTATTATATGCGTTGTGTGTCAATGAAGGCCTCCATGCATGGTTCATAAAGGTGCCTTAGGAAAATGCTTAACTCATGGAGGCCCAGCCCTGAGTAGTCTCTCCACTGTTCCCTCCTCCAAAGTTCATCTGCACTGTGGAGTTCAGACGCAACAGCTAACTAACTCCCATCCAAGCATATATATTCACTAACAATTTGGATTACTTGCTGAGGTAGTAGTCCTATCTCAAGCTAGAGGAGCCTAGGAGTAATCTTTCCTTTGTGAAAGATGCTTTCCAATAGCCCCAAGGCCAGAGGGAGGGCAAGTTCATATTTCATGGGCTTTGCCTGCCATCTGAATGACAGTTTTACTGGTAGTCCTATTCTTGGTCACTGACAAAACCCGCTTAAGTCCTAGGACAAAAAAGGAGAGTTCTTTATTGTCTGTGGTTTATAATATGACACTTTGCCATTCATTCTTTCATACAAGTATCCAATGAGCATTCACTATTTCCCAGGAGAATGATGGCACAGAAGTTAATATTTTCTATAAGAGAAGCAGAAAAATGCAAGCCAACAAATTGTGACAAATGAGAAATTAGAATATATTCAAGGTGCTATGTTAGCAAAGAGTAGAGAAACACAATTTGGCCAATAAGAAAGATTAAGAAAAAGGAGCATAAGAACTTAGATTTAAATGATAATTATACATGCCAAATAACTGATAAATAGCTAGTGTTTTACTGAAAGAATGCTTTTGGAGAACCAAGATGAGCAATTTGTTTTCTGATACTATAATGAAATACCTGAGGCTGAGTACTCGCCAGACTCAGAAAGTGAAAGTGTCAAGTATCAGAAATTATCAAGTATCACATGTTTCTTCTCACATAAGAAACCCAACCTAAAAGAAAGGACATGAATATAAGCAGGATACTATCTGCAGTGAGAACTAATGGGAGGGGTTAGGGCAAAAGAAGAGGGTGATGGGGGGGAGTATTTTATATGCATTTATAAACACAAAATAAGGAAAACCATTAAACTTGTAAAAACAAAAGAAGGGATAAAAAAGCAATAGGGGAGTTGAATTTGATCAAAGTCTATTGTTTGTATGTATGAATATATCACAATTAAACCTCTTTGTACAATTAATAAGCACCAATTAAATAGAAAAAGAAAAAGAGGGTTATTTAGCTCACCATTTGGAGGGCTGAAAGTCCACACAATACAACTGGCTTTGAGGAAAGGCTCTCTGACTGTCATCTCATGACATGGCATCATGGTACAATTGCTTGTCAAGATAAGCAGCCAGATAAAGAGGAAGGGGCCAGTTTCCCCAAATTAATAACCATTGAATGAGAAATAATTCAGGGTCTCAGGAGAGGTACTTTAATCCTTTCCAAGGGCACATTCCTGATGACCTCCTACTAGGCTCAACCTTTTAAAGACTCCGTCACCTCAACACTGCCACACTGAGGACAAAGTCTCCAGTACACAAGACCTTGACCAACACAGTTAGACCATAACAGGAGAGTTTCCATTCTATTATTGATTTCCACCTGACAGCTCCTTTAAAAGTACATTTTTATGCTATTTCATTTTATCTAGAAAGCCACAGAAGATAAAGTTCCCATTATAATAAGTCAACCCTCAACCCATTCTTTCATAAAAGAGGAAGTTATAACACCTATTGTTTTTGCTCATCCAGTGGGTAATGTTGCACTACTACTTGTAACTACTATTTTCTAACATTATTACTTACTGAAATATATACTTTTTAAAAAAACATATATGTGTACCCACACAGAGACATATAGGCAACTATAACATACGATGTATAACAATAAGCATATGCATGTACTATACAAACACACATGCAGACAGATAAATATGTACATATACACAAATTTGCAAATAAATTCATGTAGACAAAATTGGCAGCTTGAGTAGAGTGCTTGATTTGAGGCTTAGAAAATCTTCAAGCTGGTTGTTAAATGCTAGCTTGAGATATTTTTTAATCAGCCAAAACCAAAACTTTTTTATGCTTTTGAACTCAATAACTGCACAAAAAAGTATTAAATCCATTGTTTTTTAACTCAACATCTGCTAATTCAATGAAGATAGCAATTCTTTACAAGCCTTAATTGTTGTGCCCTGTTTCTCAACTTAGCAAGAGTTTTTATTTTTCATTTACTCCTTTTTTCCACTACAGCCTCAGCCCCAACTTGCTGTATAACAAAAGCATGCCGTTGGTCGGTGGCAGGGGGAGAGTGAGCAGGAAAGACAGAATGAACAGTTCACTGAAATCCATCTCAGTTTGTAAGGACAGCTAATCCCCAAGCATGTTCTGCTTTAGGGAGAGGTGTGTCAAGCACTCCTTATATCAAGGCTTAAACATAAAGCCAAAATAGAGCCCAGAAAACTTTAAAAAAAACAAAGCTGTACACAGAAATACCTACAATTGTTTAAGTAAAGAATAAATCGTTGAGTTAACAGTGGAATAAGGGCTGGGAAGTTGGCTCAGTGGTAGAGCACTTGCCTTGCATGCCTGAGGCCCTGGGTTAGATTCCTCAGCACCACATAAGCAAAAAGAAAAAAAGCCGGAAGTGGTGCTGTGGCTCAAGTGGTAGAGCGCTAGCCTTGAGCTGAAGAGCTGAGGGACAGCGCCCAGGCCCAGAGTTCAGGCCCCACGACGGGACCAAAAAAAACCAGTGGAATAAAAAAATCTTCATGATAACCAGAATCATGAATCCTCATCTTTTTCTTCTTGAGATGACTCTAGAAGCAAAATTAGGAGACAGGTCAGAAAACAGATCCCTCATGGTCAGTATTGAAGATCCAGGCACCTCCACCAGTCTGCAGAGACAGCCAATGCAGAATAGAAAACTCCCCAAACACATCCAACTCTGTTTCATCTGTACTTCAAGCTCTAGCCAGTTCACAACTCACCTTTGTTATAAAACAACCAACTATACATTTTCCATATAAATTTCAACTAGCCACTGCTCATTTACATCGCCTCCTTCAAACCCAGCCATCCCAGTACCTCTGCGGTTAGCTGACCAGCAGCTGAGAAGAGACATTTTCTCTATGAATGCATAATTGGGCATTGATGAACACACAGGCACTCACTCAGTTTACCTGACCTAGAGGGAAAAAAAGTCCCTGACCATCATCCCAGATGTCCATGTCGGTCAACACAATCTCCATATAATTTATAAGGTATTAAATATCAAAAATAATGGATCTTTTCAGTTAGCATCTTGGCAGATGATGATAGCAGTACATTTTATTTGAGAAGCTAGCATAGACTTCTCCCAGTAAAACTGCAAACAGAACACTGTGAGCATTGGCCCCAGATCCTCCTAGAAAAAGGCTGCCATTATGCTCCATTACAGTTAAGGCTATGTATGCACCTCCTGGATGGCCTCCAATCACATAGCACTTTTCCCTCCCTACTTGCTTACTTGGATTTTTTTCTTCTTCTTCTTTAGTAAAAACATGTTCTCTGAATGGCTAGACCGTGGTTTCTAGTAAAGAAATAGCCTGCAAATCAACCAAGGGAATGTATGCTGAAAGGAATGGGAGGGTTTTCAGAATCACTAGTAACAAGATACTTCTTTGTAGTGAACTTTATGTGTTATGTGACATGCCATATGAACTGAAAGCTCCTGTGTAATATTTAACTCAAAATGCCAGCAAGTGCCTGAGAGGACAAATTAAATGAGGGAAAACTGCAAAGGGAAAGGTGGAGTTATTTATTTGGGAACTAGGTATAGTTGAAGTTTTAAGTATGCTCAGCATTTGTCTTCTTTCTTTGAGTTCTTGCAGTGTTCGAATATGTGGGAACCATTTTATTCTGGAAAAAAGATAGAGTATTTACACAAACACAGACACAGACACACACACACACACACACACACACACACACACACACACACACACACCTCCCAATGATCTCATATAGACTATTTGAAAATGTACTACTTCTTCTTCTTCTTCTTCTTCTTCTTCTTATTATTATTATTATTATTATTATTATTATTATTATTATTATTATTATTCAAACTCTTCCTGACTTCATGTAGAAGAAGGAATAGGTAGCCATTTTGGAGAACATTTTCAAAGGGAAATTGAAAGGATCTTTTATCTTTTTCACACTGATGACTTACAACCTATCATTAAAATGTGTTTCTGGGGCTGGGAAGGTGGCTCAGTGGTAGAGCTCTTGCCTTGCATGCCTGAGGCCCTGGGTTAGATTCCTCAGCACCACATAAGCAAAAAGAAAAAAAAAAGCCGGAAGTGGCACTGTGGCTCAGGTGGTAGAGCGCTAGCCTTGGGCTGAAGAGCTGAGGGACAGCGCCCATGCCCAGAGTTCAGGCCCCACGACCAGACCCAAAAAAAAAAAAAAATGTGTTTCTGCTGGTTGTGGTCTTTCTCAATGTAATCTCAACACTAAAGAAGTTAAGGCAGTAAGGACCACAACCTGGTTCAGTCTGGGCTACGTAGTGAGACCTTGCCTCAAAAAATATACTCCCTGAAAGTGGCGCTGTGGCTTAAGCAGTAGAGCATTCAGCTTGAGCTGAAGAGCCCAGGGACAGCGCTCAAGCCCAGAGTTCAAGCCAAACGACTGACAAAAAACAATCTGCAACTTAAGACTTATAGTAATGGACAGATGTAGCAGCACTAGTTAAGAACATAAGCTCAACTGCTTTGTTGAATGGCAACTCCTTTGTAAAATGACTTAAAGATAACAATAAAAAAGAACATAGGTTTAGTGGCTCATGTCTATAAACCTAGCTACTCAGGTGGCTGAGATTTGAGGACTGTAGTTCAAATTCAGCCTGGGCTGGAGTTTGTGAGACTCTCATCTCCAATTAACTACCAAAAAGCCAGAAGTGGATCTCTGACTCAAGTGGTAGAACAGCCCTGAGCAAAAAATCTCAAAGACAGCATTCAGGCCCTGAGTTCAAGCCCCATTACCAGCACCTAATCATCATCATCATTATCATCATTATTATCATCATAGTATTTAGTAACAGATTCTGCTCCTTACTAGCCTAAGACTATTTTTAAGTATTTCAGTATGTGAGCCTCAATATTCTCATCTGTAGAAAGTAGGCAGTCATTAAACTTTCTTTTTGATTGTTGGAAAGCAAAGAAGTGATTTCAATAATATCTGACACTTAGTGAATATCTTCATCTGTAAACCCCAGTATTAAAAAGTACTGTTACCCTGGTGCTGGTGGCTCATGCCATAGTTATAGTTACTCAGGAAGCTGAGATCTGAGGATCATGGTATGAAGCAAGCCCAGACAGGAAAATTCATGAGATGCTTACCTCCAATTAAACACCAAAGAAAGGGTAGAAGTGGAGCTATGTCTCAAGTGGTGGAGCCTTGAGCAAAAACCTGAGGAACAGCACCTAGGCCCTGAGTTCAAGCCCTAGGACTGGCACAAAAAGAACTGTTATAGCTTGGCACTGGTAGTTCATGCCTGTAATCCTAGCTACTTAGGAGGTTGAGATCTGAAGACCACAGTTGAAAACCAGCCAAGGCAGACAAAACTATGAGATTCTTATCTCTAATTAACCAGCAAAATGCCAGAACTGAAGGTGTGGCTAAAGTAGTACAGAATCTGCTGTAAGCAGGAAAATCTCAGGCACAGGATCCAGGATTTGAGTTCAAGCTCCAGTAAAGGCACACATAAGAAAAAAATACTGTTAGTTCTCAGCAGGAATGAACTTGGAGTGCCAGTGTTAGAGCTAGCAGGATCTTAGATGTCACTGAGTCCAAATTGTTCATTTCACTAATGTAGGAACTCAAGAAAGAAATGTAGAAGGGACTGGGTGTTGATAATGAGTACCTGTCATCCCAACCATATGGGAAAACACAAATAGGAGGGTCACAGTCCAGGATGGTAAGTGCATAAAGCAAAAGTGTATCTCAGAAATAATCAACAAAGTAACAGCCAGTGAAGGGATGAAAGTGGTAATCTGCTCAACAAGTGTGATGCTTTGAATTCAAGTTCAAGTACCAGAAGAAGAAGAAAGAAGAAGAAGAAGAGGAGGAGGAGGAGGAGGAGGAGGAGGAGGAGGAGGAGGAGGAGGAGGAGGAAGGAGAAGGAGAAAGAAGAGGAAGAAGGAGAAGGAGAAGAAGAAGAAGAAGAAGGAGAAGAAGAAGAAGAAGAGGAGGAGGGGGGGGGAGGGGAGAGGGGAGAGAGGGGGGAGAGGGGGAGAGGAGGGAAGAGGATTTATCCAAGCTAATGGAGTAAGTAGGAGAATTAACTGTGAAAACCGGATTTGGGCTAGGTGCTAATGGCTCATACTTGTAATCCTAGCTACTCAAGGAGGCTGATATCTGAGGTCAGGGTCTAAATACAGCCTGGACAAGATAGTCCATGAGACTCTTCATTTAACCACCAAAAAGTCAGAAGTAGACATATGACTCAAGGGGTAGAGTACTAGCCTTGAACAGAGAAAACTAAGGGACAGTACCTAGGCACTGAGTTCAAGCCCCAGTAAGGGCTTGGGAAGAATGAAAGGGATAGAAGCGGAAGCGGAGGAGGAGGAGGAGGAGGAGGAGGAGGAGGAGGAGGAGGAGGAAGAGAAGGAAGAGAAGGAGGAGGAGGAGGAGAAGAAGGAGGAGGAGGAAGAGGAGGAGAAGGAGGGTGAAGGAGGAGGAGGAGGAAGAAAGGGGAAGAAGGAAGGAAGGAGGGAGGGAGGGAGGAAAGAAAGAGAGAGAGAAAGAATGAAAGAGAAAAAGAAAGAAAGAAAGAAAGAAAGAAAGAAAGAAAGAAAGAAAGAAAGAAAGAAAGAAAGAAAGAAAGAAAGAAAGAAAGAAAGAAAGAAAGAAAGAAAGAAAAAGCAAGCAGGCACATTCTACTTATTACAAATGAAGGAAACCCTGAAGCCTATGCTTCTTTGGGTCTGGCAAACTTTGCTTAAATAATTTTTTTAAGTCTTTCCATTTCCTTACAATCATTCTTTCTGATGGAAGCATGGAGATCCATTGTGTATACATTTTCTTGATCCATCCAATGGAAAGTAAAAGACAAATAATTACACCTGGACGTGATTAATTAAACAGCAATGTAAAAATTCACATAGTGAGAACAAAGGAGAATATTCTTGAGAGGTTCTCAAAGGCTCAATAGCTATGTGCATAAAATCATATAAAATGATGCCTGTTCAAATGAACTCCAAGAAATGTAAACAAGAGGTTTTTCTTTGTTGTGTTTAATGCACTGTGTGAAGTTCTTTTTTTTCCTTTTTCCCCTTGATTTATCCCCTGTTGTTACTGTATTTTATTTTAATATCCTGTGTCTTGTACATACGTTTATCTGATTTGGGAAAGGGAAGGGGAACAACAAAATGGTGGTACAAAGGACAAAGGGTGAATCAATGCAACAACAATACTCACAAGAGAATATGTTGGAAATGAATTTTTTAACTTGGGGGGAAGGATTGGGGGAAGGGAAAGTAGGAGAAAAACAAGGGAGGGTATAACAATGTTTGACAAGAAATGTGAAAGGAAAATGTAACCCAGGCAGAAAGTAACCAAAAAGACCATGCCGACAGAAGTCAAGTAGAAGGAAAGATTTATTGCCAGCAGAGCTGACAAAGCCATGTTTTCATGAGGAAAGGGAGAAAATGGTGCCATCTGGCTCCTTGGAGGCCCTTTTCATATAGTCCAGAAGCGGGAGGTGCCTCACCTACTATGCAGGTGCTACCATCGAGGGAGGAGATTAGGTCTGCTGTGAGGTGGGCGTTTCCTTACAAAATGTACTCATTACCTTACATATGCAATGCAACCCCTCTGTACGTCATCTTAGCAATAAAATTAAATTTTAAAAAAAGTAAGAAATGGAAAAGGTCTTTTATTATACTAGTTGTGGTTCTTTTTTTTTTTTTCTTTTCTTCTTTCCTTTCTTTGGTTTACTCCCTTCTGTCACAGTTTTTGGTTTCTATATCCTTTGTCTTGTATATAAGTTTATCTGATTTGGGGAAAAGGGGAAGGACAGAAACAGTGGGACAAAGGGTGAACCAATTCAACAGTGAAACCCACTAGACACTAGGTTGGAAATGAACTATACAACTTTAAAGAGAGGGAAGTCGGGAGGGGAAAAACTGGGAGAGGGAGTGACACTGTTCAAAAGGAAATGTACTCATTACCTGACATGTAACTGTAATACCTCTGTACACCACCTTTACAATAAAATTTAAAAAGAATGAAAGAGCCAGAGAGAGAGAAGGGAGGGAAGGAGGGAGGGAGGGAGGGAGGAGGGAAGGAAGGAAAGAAAGAAAGAAAGAGAGAGAGAGAGAGGAAGGAAGGAAGGAAGGAAGGAAGGAAGGAAGGAAGGAAGGAAGGAAGACAGGCTAAAGAGAAAGAGATTTGGACAGCCTACACATCTTTATGGAACAGAGTTAGCATTCAGATCTTTCTCTGGGAGCATATGTTGCTCAAAGCAAACGTGGTTTGGAAAAAGAGAGAGAGGCAGAGAGTGGGGGAAGGAGAGAGGGAACAGGCAGGGGGAGAGAGGGGGAAGGGACAAGGAGTGAGAGAGGGAAAGGAGAGGCATACAGAGATGTGGAGATTGAGAGAGGTAGAGTGAAGAAAGGCGACCACACCTGTTTCAAGAGAAAATATGCTGTGTTGTCTGTGCTGTACTGTGGGAAAGAGGAAGCTGAAGAAAGAGGAAGCTAGGGAAAGGACCTGCTCAGCTAGCCTCGGTTTCCATTAGCCTTCATGGTCTCTTGTGGCTTAAACACTAAGGGATACACAATACAGATTTAGGACAACAGAAATTCAGGGCTTCATGATCTATTTTACAACAAGCTTTAGAATATATAATACTGAAAAATCAGAACTTTCTTGTATTTTGTTACATGCATGGATAAACTTAGTATTCATTATTATTTTCATTAATTATTAAGACATGAGTTTCTCTTTTCAATGCTAATGACCTGTGTGCACATGCACACACACACACACACACACACATGTGCAAGCTCATGTATTCATCAAGCTCATGTATTCATGACAGTACTAGGGCATAAACTCAGTTCCTGGGTGCTGTTTAGCTCAAGACTGGTACTTTACCACATGAGCCACAGCTCCACTTCCAACTTTTTGCTGGTTAATTGAAGATAAGAGTCTCTCATAGGTTTGATTTACCAAGCTGGCTTTCTAGTGCAATCCTCAGATCTTAGCCTCCTGACTAGTTAAGACTACTGTTAAGAGCCACCAGTGCCCAGCCACTTATGACATTTTAACTTTAAACCAATCTTGTTGTAGAATGTGAAGTATGGTTTCACACACATGTTCCTATTTACTTTTCTGGTTTTATTCTTGAATACTTCTTGTTGCCTTTAAAAAAAACTGTTGAAATTTTTGCTTATTTTCTTGCCTGTTAAGACTCAAAGCATATACTTGAAAACACCAAGGTTGTTTTTTTTAATCTGATGTCACCACTGCATCTCCAATGTCTAGAAAAGTATGAGGTACAAAAAGAAAAGAAAAGTATGAGGTACATGGTTACTATTTAAGAAGCTAAATAAGTAAATGAATTGTGTATGTCCAGAAATTTCCATAGCCAACCTGCTTCCCAGGAACATCTTAGGCTCCCAATTGAGAAAAGTTCTCAATGGTTTGAGCCTTGTGAACATCAATATACCCAAAGAAGGTATTGTCATTGGAATAATTTGTTGAGCTACAGAGAAACTGCAGAGAAGCTGGGCTTATAGTGGATAGTATGAGAGCTCTTTGCAATCAGCTTTCAATGTATAAGGGTGGAATCGCTACATCATAAAAAGGACAGAAACCTAGTTATCAGGGTCACAGAAGTCTCTCCAATCTGAGAGCCTGCCTGACTTTGCTCACTGCCACACTTTGCATCTTCTACTGGACCTACTTCCATAAATTCCCGATCTCACTGCTATCCTAGATGTTTGAGCAAAAACTTCCTTTACACACCTTCAGAGAGGGAAAAAAGCTAATCAAACTGAAGACTGGTGAGGTTTTGTTTCAGTAGCCTATACTTTTGACTTCCTTGTTGAAACAAGCTGCTTAAGGTTTCAGGAATCATTTCACCAAAACTATCAGACTCAGGGGACATTTGGTGAAAAAAAATCCAAACCTATATGAAATGAGAACACAGCTGCCTGGTCACGAAGGAGAGTTTTCAAAACGAGTGAAAAGACAATACGTTTTTGACTTTGTGGTACATGAGGTTTAACTAAACTTTTTTGACACAAAGATGATCAATAACACCATATGGAAAAACAAAAAGCTCTGCTTTATACCTAATAATATCTATCCAGAAGTGCATAAATTATTGCCCTTCAATCCTCTGGATTTTTGAGTTTTGACCTGCCTGAAGAGCACTATATTGCACCCATTTCCTTGAACACAGTGCCTCTCGTGATCCTCAGTGAGGAGTAAGAACGTGAAAACCTCACTCCAGTTGAGTTCCCCTTTGCCTATAAGGAAGCCTTCGCCACCATCGGGGATATAACATGTTCCAATCACCAAGCATTTTGTTGATCCTGGATGTTGAATTGTGCCCCCCCTTTTGTTACAACATAGATAATTAAATTTCTCAGTGTTGTATAGTTTATGTTTGTATTAATAAAGCATCTTTGTTTATGAGACAAGGAGAGAGACAGAAACAGAGACAGAGACAGAGAGACATAGAGATAGAAAAATAAGGAAATTTACTGTGCAGGGTCCCTGCCATAAGATGAGGCAAGGGAGGCTGAGGCTCAAAAAATGACTGACTATTTCTTGGAACAGCCAAGTCTCCCCATCCAAAGCCTTCTTCAAATAGACATTTGAATTCATCAGAGTCCCTTTCTAGGATGCAACACAAACAGAAGGAATAAAAGTGATTAAAAAGGGGGGAGGGATCAATCATTCATAACTCACTGTGCATCTGTTCAACTTGCCACTGTATTGACAAAGGTTTATGTAGTATGTTTTCCCAGGTGGAAGCAGTCTTTGTGTAGGGGAGATGCTGGAGGGTATAAAGATCCCCAGAAAAAAATGAAGTAGAGAGCATGAATTTTGCAAAACCATACAAAATTAGCAGGAGTCTGGAGTGCAGAGAACAGATGGAAGAAAACCGATAGGAATGGGAAACAAATGCCATTTTCCACATTGTTTCTGAGAACCTGACTTGAAAGGTCATTAAAAGAAAGGTTCCTCTAATGTTAATTACCGAGGGCTAACCTTGATGGCTGTGATGTCAGAAAAGGCACTGTATGTTCATTTTCATCTCATGAGGAATCAATGCATGTGAAGTTGAGATACTGATATTGCTTGCCCTGAGAATTAGAGGCCTGGGCACCGTCACCAGGAATTGCCTATGTTGCTATCGTAGGACTTTATTTAATTTAGTTTAGTTAGTTTTACTTTAGTTACTGATGAATCAGCCACCTAATTATCACTCATATATTGTTGTCAGATTGCTTGTTTATCTCTGCCTGCTCCAGGCCTGACAGTGGATGGATGTAATGGGATATTTCACCAAATCCCAGAAATCACTTTCAAATTTAGCATGCCTACAAACCCCAAGTACAACTAGCCATTCCTTGGGGATTGGCTATAGAATAATTCATGGATACCAAAATCTAGATGTTCAATTCTTTTCTAAAATGGCTTAGTATTTGCATATGACATGTGCACATCTCCAGTAGTCTTTAATAAATCATCTCTACATTACTTAGTAAATGCTACATGGTTGTGCTATATTGTTTAGGGAATAGGAAAAATCATTTGTGCATATTCAATATAGTTACAATTATTTTCAAGGATTTTTACTTGAGATTGGTTGTATCCACAGACATAGAAATTATGGATAGAAGTTCAACTATCAATCAAATCCACATTGGAAAACTCAGGGAAGGAGGGTTTTTACTATGATCCTCAAAATGTCACTCAGTGATTGTGTCATTTACTAATGCTACATTGGACTTCAGAGAGCCTCAAAAATAAAGTACTGGAATTCATTTGAGAGAAAATATAATTCAAGTCCTTTCTCAGAGGATGGAAGGAAGATAAATAACGGAGAGATACCTTCCAGTGTTTACAAATACAGAAATTAGAGTGAATCGATAATCAACAAAGGCATAATAGCTAGATAATCCAAATCTATTTTATTATATGTAATATTTAAAAGACAAGTTGAATAACAGCTAAAAGATTACCTTTGCTTTTAAAATGTAAAATAAAGTAGATTTTACATTTAGTTATACATTTTTTGGTTATATTTTTCATAAGACAATTTTTAATATTAACAAGTGATAGCAACTTACAAAATGGAAATTAACTAAAAGGAAGTGAAATATGAACAATTATATAAGACAAAACATGAAAATTATACAAAAGGAAACCAATTTATAATATATTTTATGTCAATTTTGTTAACACCTCCAATTAGTTTGAGATCATAATCCTAAAATTACTTAATTTTAAATGTTATAGACAAAAAAAGAGTTCACATGTAGTTTAAACTTACAATAAAAACAGAAAAGGAAGAATAATGAAGGAAATGAAAAGATTATTCATACTTTGATTACAAATCTATTCTTACAACATAACCTAACAAGCGAACTTAATCTAACTTAACCTAATTTTGTCTAACTGAACCTAATACATTGCATATTCCAACTATAACCTTTCTTCACAAAATAATATAATGGCATGATTATTTTTAGGACTTTAGATCATGAATCCATTCTTACTATTGTTCTATTGTTTTAAGCTTTTTTTTTTAGTTCCTAACCCAAGCACAGACACAGCAGTGTTTAAACTTGTATTATGCTCACAGATTTTTTAACTTTAAAAAGCCTTAGTATTTTTGAAACTACATATCATCAGAAAGAAAAACAAAGCTTAAGGAATTTCAAGAATTTGCTTATTGTTTTAGAATCTTTACTTTTTCATCATTGTTTTATGGCTTTTAATTTTTTAACTGCTCCCTGGCACGACTTCAGCTTACAAGAAAGATGCATTGTTTCTGGAAGTTTTACTTAAAAATTCTTAACATTTTTTAATTGCCATATCATCTACATTTTAAAAATATGATCAATGCACATTAAAAATGTTTAGCTGTTTTACAGGGTTTGAAAGTGTTTTTCTTATTATTGTTATTCGTGTGTGTGTATGTGTATGAGGAGTTTTATTTCTATTACCTCTAACATAAGGACAAATGTAGCTGTCTTTCCAGATGCACTGTGTTCAAAAGTTTTACTGACAAACCTCAATATTCTTATACCTTCTTTTCATCTCCAATGATAAGATTTTAAGAATTTGTTTTGGGTTTCATTGTTTCAAGTGAGTTATTCTTTTACAGAATTTAATATTGTTTTTATATCTCCTGAAGTGGGTGCCAGTTTAGCAGCTTCCTTTATGCATTTTGATCTAAGGTATCATATGAAAATTATAAAAATGGTAAGATCTAATAAATTTTACAGATGTTTCAAAATTTAAGCTCTAAGAATTAGGAGTGATTTTTTAAAATAAGGGTTTGTTTGGGAATTTATGGGATTTTCTGTAATTTATATTCAACCTAGGTAAAATTTTAGCAGATTTCTAGTTGAACTGTGCTTGAAATTTTCATATTAAGTGACATAGTATATTTTTTTTAATTTACAGAGCTATGACACAAAATACTAATGCAAGTGTTAGGAACTATTTTTGCTTGTTTCTCTTTTTTGGGTCCTTTTCATTTTGTAGTTTTTGTTTTATTTTGCTTGTTTTGATTTATGTATACTTTTTTCAATTTGCTCCTGACCTGCACACAAATTCAGCAGCTATTTGGCTACATTGTGCTCCAAAACTTAATAGAAAATAGGAAATATATATATTCTATAGATACACAAAATTATTAATGCAAGGTTTTTTGGCTTTATTAATTTTTAAGGTTTTTTTGTTGTTATTTATTTACATTTTTTTTCAATTCACTCCTGACCTGGGCACAAATGTTGCAGAATTCTGGCTGCATTGTACCCCAAAATTTAATATGAAGATAAATATTTTACAAAACCCAGTCACTCCCCACAAAATGAAAATTGGAGTTTTTAATTTTAAAGAATGTGGTATTGCTTACAGATTGTTAATTGACATCTTGTATTTTTATAGGATTTTTCCATTCTACACCCCCAAGCACACAGGTAGCAGCTTTTTAGCTTAGAAGTTTGGAATGAAAATCTTATTGTAGATTTAAAAAGGAAAATATTAAAAACTGAGATCATTGGTAGTTATAAATGTATAAATCTTGTTAACTTTCCATCTCTTCTCATCCATATTCATGCAGTTTTTCTGTTGTCAAAATTCACAAGTTTTGCCAATTCTTTTAAATGTGACACATTCCTTATTAATAATGCTAGATTAAAATATGCTCATATGCTAAAATAAATTTCATGGTAATTCACAAAAACTAGCATGTATCAGTAGTAACACAAACATTTTTTAAATAAATCCCTGAATTTGTTCTATACTTATAGGCCAAATCCAATTACCAAAATCATTGGAATGGAAATGTATTTTGAAAAGTTTTACAGTAATCTCCACCACACTGAAGACAAGGCCACTGACAACTTATATATAATGTGATACAATGAAATACCAACTCAGAAGAAGAGTCTGGTGATCTATTTTGGTTTCTGTAATTAGACTTGACCTATAATTACTGAACAAAACAGCGTATGTACAATAAATGTCCAAACAAATGGATCTGGCTGTATTTGGTACAGTAATCTATTCTCAGCATCATTAGCTTCAATCTTTTTTCTTATTTGTATCATAAGAAAAATCATAGGAGAAACTATATCTGGACCTGAAGACAATTCTCGTACCTAGAAAGTGGATTCTAGCATTAATTCACCACCATTATTTGTTGTTTGATCACTAACTTCCTCTTGAATAGCTGGAAGGGAAGGCTTTGTGGTCAGAGGTGTTTCAGTCTTAAACAGAGACTCCATTCTGATATGGGTGTTGATGTAGAAGGACTTCTGAAAAGACTCAAGGGTAAAGTAATAGATGAAAGGGTCAAAGCAACAATTCAGAGTGGCAAGGCACAAAGTAATTGGGTACATGATCTTTGCAAATCGTTCCAACAAACAATTAGTAATGGCTTGAGAGCGCACCAAGGCATACAGGAAGAGAACAGAGTTGTAGGGTACAAAGCATACCACAAAGACTGCCATATGTACTGTGATCATCTTCAGCACTTTTTTCTTATTGGTCCCAATTTGTGACAGTGTTGCCGGCTTGCGAAGGGTTCTCAGCACCACAGAGGAGCAGGAAACATTCAATATGAGAGGGATAATGAACCCAACAACTTCAATAAATATTGTAATCTTGGACAGATAAGTCTTCCAGACACGCTTGGAGAAGCCCTCAAAGCAGGTGGTAGTTGCATTGTTGACATTAGTAGTGGAGAACAAAGAAGCTGAAATACCACCACTAAGGACTAGGATCCAGACTCCAGCACACACAATGGCAGAGTTCCTTCTGGTCCTAATGGTACGAGACCTAAAGGGATAAACAATAGCCAGGAAACGATCCACACTGATACAGGTGAGGAAGAGCATACTCCCATAGATGTTGGTGAGGAATGCAGTCCCCGAGATCTTGCAGAGGGTGTCACCAAAAGGCCAGTGGCGATTGAAGTTGTAAAATATTTTGAAAGGTAGGGTACAAACAAAGAGCAAATCAGAGAGGGCCAGATTGGTAATGAAAATAGCCGTCTCACTTCTCATTTTCATGCGGAAGCAGAAGACAAACAGAGAAGCGCTGTTGGTGATTAGACCCAGGATGAATACAACACTGTAGACAGCACCATTCAGATTATACTTGAAAGAATCATCAACAATACAAGTATTATTGGCAGTCGCATTGCCCAATCTGGGCCTGAGACTTGAATTTAAATCTTGGAACTGGAAGTCAATGAATCTCCTGTCACCCATGGATTTTGCTTTCAGAAGGCCTGCTAGCTGCAGGGACTCACCACTCTCAGATTAGGGACAGACAAGAATTTTTTCCTCCTGTAGAAAAGAAGAAGGAATAAGTCAAGTTAATTTTCCATCCATAAATTCTGTGAAGATATTCTGCTCATCCGATCAAAAGATAATAGATACATATAATTTGGATTGACAACTGCTTCTGAAGTGTCTCTTTTTTTTTCCTGCTGATCCTGGCACTTTTTTGCTCAAGACTAGCAATCTGCCATTTAATTGGAGATAAGAGTATACACATAGAGCTCCCCTATGACCCAGCAATCCCACTTTCGGGCATCAACCCAAATGTTCACAAATAAGGCCATACTAAAGCTACCAGCACAACTGTTTATTGCAGCATTATTCACCATAACTAAGATATGGAACCAACCCAGATGACCCGAAAGTAGATGAGTGGATCAAGAAAATGTGGTATATATATATAGAATTCCATTATACATATGTATACACATATATATGCATATATGTGTATACATATGTATAGTGGAATTCTATGCCTCCATCAGAAAGAATGACACCACCCCATTTGTTAGGAAATGGAAAGACTTGGAAAAAATTATATTAAGTAAAGTAAACCAGGCCCAAAGAAATATAAGTCCCATAGTTTCCGTTATTTGCAATACCCAGTATATTTCTAGGACAAGCAGAAAAGGCCAAAAGCTATATGCCTATGACCATATAAGATGATACTAAGCGAAATGAACCCCAAGATAAGGACACAAGAGATTTTATCTTCCTTGGTATTGTCTTTAATGTATTTATAATATACTATGTGATGTTTTTATTTCTTTTATATGTTCTTCCCCCATGGTATAACCCCTGTTTTCACTGTGTTTGATTCCAGTGCCCTGCATCTTGTATATACATTTTTTTCTAATTTGAGGAGAGGAAGGGAAATAACAAAATGCTGATATAAGGATACAGGTTGACCCATTGTAACAATGAGATGCACAAGACACTATGTTGAAAACGAACTTTACAACTTCAGGGTGGGGGGAGGGAGAAAGGGATGGCAGGGGAAAAACAAAGGAGGAGGTAACAATGTTCCATAGGATGATGTACTCATTACCTTACTCATGTAACTGTAACCCCTCTGTACAGTATCTTTACAATAAAAAATATATATACTTAAAAAAAAAGAGTCTCAGACTTTCCTGCCAGAGCTGGCCTCAAACTAGAATCTGAAATCTCAACCTCCTTGAACAGCTAGGATTACAGGCATGAGCCATGGTTGTCTGGTTCATGTGTCTATTTTTTTAAAGCCTACAGCATCTACTATTCCCAGGCAATCTCCCATCTAAGTACTACACAGGCCCAGCCCTGCTTAGCTTCTGAGATCAGATGAGATTAAGTACCTATGTCATGTTAAAAGGAACTACCTGGATACTCAGAAGGCTGAGATCTGAGGACAATTCAAAGCTAGCCCTGGCAGGAAAAGTCTGAGACACTTGTCCTCAATTAACCAGCAAAAAGCCAGAAGTAGAGCTGTGGCTCAACTGGGACAGCAATAGCCCTCAACAATAAAGCTCAGGAATAATGCCTGGGGCCCTCTAAGTTCAAACCTCAGGTCCTGCACACACACACACACACACACACACACACACACACACACACACACACACACACACACACACACCAACTGCCTGGTTATACGGTACAAGTGGGAGAGATTGTAGCATGGCAATGGACATGAACAAGACATAAATTACTTAAGAGTCTAGGGAGAAATGAGCACCTGATGAGTAACATAATGTTACTACTTTAGAATTCATATGGCATTTTCATTCATCAAAATCTTTTCAAAAGCCATGATTTATTTGATTCCCACAAAAATACTACAAGGTGGCAGAACAGAAATTATCATCATTTTATGGCAGGAGAAAATAAGCTTAAGTGATACGGAGTTGGAGAATATCAGAATTGGAAGAGGCTGTAAATAGTATAGTCAGAATTCGAATTCAGAGTCTTTGATTCCTAACCAATGGATTTTTATTTTTTTATTTTTTTTTACCAAGGGATTTTTAAAATTCAAATTGTGAAAAATTTTTATTGTCAAGGTGATAGAAGGGTTTCAGTAAGGTAATGAGTACATTCCTTGTCAACCTTGTTAACCCTTTCCTCAAATTTCTCCTACTTTTCCTCCCTCCCAATCCCCCCAAGTTGTACAGATCATTTCCAACATACTGTCCTGTGCATATCGCTGTTACATTGGTTCTACCCTTATCCTTTGTCTCACCATTCTGTTGTTCCCCTTCCTTTTCCTAATTCAAACAAGCATATATACAATACCAGGGTACCAAAATCAAATATAGTAACAGCAGAGGATATACCATAGAGGGAAGACCATACACAAGAAAAAAATCACATAGTACATTAAAAAAAAAAAAAAACCAACAGCAAAGAAAAACTACTTGTATCCATGTCTTGGAGTTCATTTCTTTAGCATCATCTTATACGGTCACATGTACTTAGCTATTGAGCTATTCTGCTCATCTGCTAAGATTATCCTAGACATATACTAATTATTGCAAATAAAGGAAACCATGGGTCCGATGTTTCTTTGGGTCTGGCTTACTTCAATAATGTGATTTTTTTCCAAGTCTCCATTTCCTTATGAATGGGATGGTGCCATTCTTTCTGATGGAAGCATAGAATCACATTTTCTTGATCCATATTCATCTACTGAGGGGCTTCTGGGTTGGTTCCATATCTTAGCTATGGTAACCAATGCTGTGGTAAACATAGTTGTGCTGGTAGCTTTAGTGTGGCCTTGTTTATGATCATTTGGGTAAATGCCCAGAAGTGGGATTGCTGGGTCATAGGGGAGTGTAGTCTTTAGAGGAACCTCCATACTGCTTTCCAGAGTGGTTGAACAAGTTTACACTCGCACCAACAGTGCAGTAGGGTTCCCTTTTGACCACATCTCCTCCAGCATCTGTTGTTATTAGATTTCTTGATTGTAACCATTCTAACTGGGATGAGGTGGAATCTCAATGTTGTTTTGATTTGCATGGCCAGAGAAGTGAGCATTTCTTCATGTGTCTATGGGCTCTTCTTATTTTCTCTTCAAAGAAGTCTCTCTTTAAGTCTTTAGCCCACTTATTAATAGGGTGGTTTCTTTGAGGGCTTGTTTTGGGGGGATTTAATCTTTTAAGTTGAAAGTATATTTTAGATATGAGGCTCTTATCTGTTATACGGCTAGTGAAGATCTCCTAATCTCTGGGCTTTCTATTGATCTTGCTAGCTATGTTCTTTGCATTTCAGAAGCTCTGCAGTTTCATGCAATCCCATTTGTCCAACCTATCTTTGATCTGTTGTGTTTCTGGGTCTTTATTAAGGAAATTTTGGCCTGTGCCAAGGAGACCTAGGGTTTCTCCTATTCCATCCTGTAATGTTTTCAGAGTGTCTGTTTTTACTTCAACGTCTTTGGTCCATTTAGAGTTGATGCTGGTGCAGGGTGATATATAAAGATCTAACTTTAGTTTTCTATAGGTGTTTAGCCAAATTTTGCCAGCCCCATTTACTGAAGAGGCTGTCTTTCTCCCATCCTATTTTTTTGGCTCCCTTATCAAAGATTAGGTGGCTATAGGTCTGCGGGTTCATTTCTGTAATCCATGGATTTTTAAGCTACTCTAAATTATACAGTCTACGCTCTCCAGTATTATTGAAACACCATGGCTGAGTACTACTTCAATTACATTAAACAGCAAGTGGATATAGGATCTCCAGAACGTGGTCTAAAAATATTATGATTACAATCCTAAATTGTTGATTAACACACCTTTTTCTACTAAAACAAGAGTTTGGAAGCAAGGTATGATGGCAGACACCTCTAATCCTAGCACTTGTGAGGCTGAAGCAGGAGGGTTATGAGTTCAACACCAGACTAGATACTTAACTAATAAGAATCTATCACACACAAAAAAAAATAAAAATAAGTAGGTAAGACAAGAGTTCAGAGGACAAGAATACCTCAATTAGAGTTGCTAGTTAATCAGAGCTACTAGGTAACAGTTTTCTCATTGTATCACAGTATTTTTCTTGAGAAACAATTCAAATAATAAACATTTATACTGTCAATATTCCCCTCCTGCAGCTCATGGTTCTCTTGCTAACTTTCTCATACTGGACTCTAAGCATAAGATTGCATGTCTTCGTTTTCCTTTCCTACTGCTCACCACTTCAGGTATTTCTATACCTCCATCCTGGTCCTGGTCAGTAAAGTATTTCCCATCAGATACAAATGAGACATGAGAAGTAGATTTGACGTGAATATCCATGCCCCGTTTTGCACACCTGATCTAAGCCATTTGCATGTTCTCTGCCTGCTACTGCTTACATAAGTGACAGCCACTGACTTAACTGAGTATCTAGGCCAACATGGTTTGAAGGCACATATAGAAGTCTTACCAACTTTTTTCTAGGTCAATAGCTGCCATTGGACAGTGACTTCCTTTCAAATCTGTACTGTTAATACACTATGGACAAGTAGCTGCTGAATGATTCTTTTCAATGAGGAGGATATGGAATAAAAGTGGTCTTTGTCCCTTGACATATGCTGAGTTTTGCATGATTATATTGTAAAATGTGAAAGGCAGTTTTCTGAAGTGATTCTTTCTTCATTCCTTTCCTTCAAAACTCCTAGGAAACAGGTCAATGGACCTTTATAGATAATAGAGAAGGGGGTAAAGGGAAACTGCAAGAGATACAGAGGCATGAAATCACCTCAACCTCGATTAGAAACAAAAGCTACTGGGTTTGAGAAAGATACATTCATGCCAAAGAATTAATATTCACATTATGAGTTAAAAAATTAAACACCAAAAATCCATTTCATAAATGGCCAAAATTGATTGAACCAATGATTCTCAAAGGAGGTGCAAATGGCAAATAAGTACATGAAGAAATGTTCAACATCCTTATCCTTAGCCATAAAGGAAATGCAAATAAAAAGAATACAGAAATTCTATCTTATCCCAATCACAATGTCTATCATCAAGAAAACAACAGTACCCTATTAGTAGGAATGTAAATTAGAGCAACCATAAGAAAGTAAAAACAGGGCTGAGAATGTTGCTTAGTGGTAGAGTGCTTGCTTAGCATGCATGAAGCCCTAGATTTGATTCCTCAGTACCACAGAAACACAAAAAGCCAGAAGTGGCCCTGTTGCTTAAGTGGTAGAGTGCTAGCCTTGAGCAAAAGAAGCTCAGTGACAGTGCCTCTAGACTGGCAAAAAAAAAAAAAACTTAAAAACAAAACTACCATATGATCCTACTACACCACTCTTGGACATATAAATAATATACAAGAGATAGTGCATACCCATGTTTCCAGCCACACTACTTGCAATGGCAAAGATGTGGAACTTGCCTAGTTGCCTCACAACTGATTATTAGGTAAAGAAAATGTGGTGCCCCTGGATGCTGATGGCCCCTGCCTATAATTCTAACTACTCAGGAGGTTGAGATCTAAGGATCCTGCTTCAAAGCTAGCCTGGGCAAACAAATCCTAAAGACTCTTGTTTCCAATTAACTAGCAAAACCCCCAAAACACAGGTATGACTCAAGTGGCAGAACACCAGTCTTGAGCAGAAAAATCCAAGCAAGAGTATGATGAAGTCCTGAGTTCACAGAGGGAGACAGAAAAAGAAAGAGAGGTATCACATTTCTTCCTGATCATTTCATCTCTAGGACCATCTTACCTTTGGCAAGAAGCAACTCTGATTTGTCAAAGCAGAGCATAGTAAAATCCATGACCAAGTAAGGTCTAAGAGTAAAGCAGGTAAAGAAGAGATATAATAAAAAATAGAAAGCAGCAGAATAAAAACAAGAGAATGGAGAGAGAGAAACGGGAAGATGAACTAAAAAAACAAACAACAACAACAACAACAAAAACGTCATGGGTATGGGTAAGTGTTCTCATCCAATTTACATCCAGACACTTTGGAGAGAATTCCAGTTCAGTTCCTCCAATCCCAGTCTTGCTACCTTGCTTTATCCTACTCCCTCCATATTTATCACTTTAAAGTGCAGGTTTCTTACACCAAATCATAGTTTGCAATCAATGTGTTTATTTAAGGGTGCTGAAGCCCATCAGGAAAAACAAGAGCATGGAAAATCTTAGTCAATGGTGTCATAACTCATTTTGGGAATCCTAGACCCAAGGGTGTTTTTGTTGTTGTTGTTTTCTTCTTTTCACCAATGGTATGGTAGGGGGAAAAAAGTAAATGCCAGGGGCTTTGAATGTGTCTTAGTGGTAGACTGCTTGCCTAGTATGCCTGAAGCTCTGGGTTCAATTCCTCAGTACCACATAAACAAAAAACACTGGAAGTAGCATTATGGCTTTAGCCTTGAGCATAGAGAGGCTCAAGTACAGCCCAGGTGCTGAGTCATTTTATTTACTACTTTGAACACCCTACTAGCTATTCATTAATGCAAATGCCATTTTTACACTAAAACTAACATTCACATTCAAGGAGGACTTCACTGTTCAGCTGGGCACCAGTCTCTCAGCAAGCCATGATCTACAGGATATAGATTCAGTGCAGATAGAAAAATCTACAAGGCTCAGTTTCCAATTAATCAGCAAAAAGCTAGACTGAAGACATGACTCAAGTGGTAGAGCACTGCTTGTATCTGCCTTGTATAAGTACTAACAGTAAATTAACTTTATTTAGAGAATGCTTTCATAGTAGAAGACATTCTACTTTCGCCCAGAGTCCACTCAGTCATGCATGCATATTGCTAGCTCACGCATTCCAAATAGGAGAGTTATCTCTCATTTTCCATTCAGTTCTTTTCTGTGATCACAGTGCTCTTATTTCTTAATTTATATTATTACTGTAATATTTGTAATAGTTGACAGTGCATGTTTACTACAATTATGAAATGTACATGAAATATATAGTATATTTTAATGTACTTCATGATATATATTATATATTTAATGTACTTCATAACATATATAGTTCATATGTAGTACATTATATATGTGTTACATTTTATATGTATATTTCATATATATTATATATATTTCATATTTAGTACATTATATTATATATAATACTGAGTATGTAATATATTTTATATATAGTATATTGTAAATACATGCAATGCAGAGTGAATGAATCAAGTTGATAAATGCAATATTCACCTAACTTCCATTTAATATTCTCTGGACCACAGGCAGGCAGTGTGTATATGCCCAATACTTCTACTCTGGCTGCTTTGAGTAATCAAATCTTGTGGGAAAAAAAGGACCACAGACAAGAAAGCAGTACAGTCTCTCTCCTAAAGAGAGGGCATGGGAAACTGCCACTAAGGCCCTATTCATAGCTCTCCCTTGCTTGAACACAAACCACCTTTGCTGTCTAGCAGGGAGGGTGTGGTGCTAGGACTTAACGCGGCATTGGAAAAGCAAGGAGTTCTATTTCTGACTCAGACACTGGTTCACTCTGTAACTTGGCTATATTGCTTCTCTTCCCTGTATAAACATTACCTCTGAGCCTCACAGCTGAGGCTAGGAAGATTCAACAAGGCTTCTGAGTAGTTTTATGAGCTTGCCAATATTTGGCCCTATCTAACCAGAGAAACACTATAGAAGTTTTTCTTTCTCCGAAGTCTGACACAACTGGAAATTCCTATCTTTCTGGATACCCTGAAATTCATATTGGCAATTCTTTCTTCTGTTAATGCTTTCTACCTCAAAATGCCTTTCATTTCAACCTTACAAACACAATTTACTCAGAACAGAACAATCTAGGAGGGTTCCCCCAATGGGGTTCTAATTTTAAAAATCAGACCAGTATTTAACTCTTAAGCTAATTCTGAAAAAGAACCAAAACTATTCAAGAACCAAAACCATTCAAGTAACCAGATTTTTTTCAGATTGTTTCTTTAGACTGGCACATGGTTAGAAATACCACCAGATCATGGTTGTGCAGAGCATGGAGGCAAAGGGCCAGCACATGAGCTTCCAATGAGATGAAGAAAGAAAGTAGGCACTAATTACATCTTCCACTGCAAGCAGCATCAGACTATTTTCTGGTGAAGAAATCTGCAACCATTATTCAATTAATCATGTGGGGAGGGAATTCAGAGTTGGGTTGATGTAGGTACATTGACAATGGGCAGAAAGCAGGTCACTTAGAGGTGCATCAAAAAGAAACCTGAGAAAGGGGTTGGAGGGAAAGAGATGTAGGAATGGAAGAGGGTAAGAGGCTGAGGATTATAACCAAAGTATATTATCTACATGTATGAAAATGTCACAAAGAAATCTGAGCTGTTCTTTTTTAAGCAGTCTCCTTAAGGTTGGCCTTGAATTCAAGATTTTCTTGTCTCAGTCTCCTGAGTAATGGAATTATAAGTATGTACCACCATGCTGGGAAACAGTAAAATCTAATGTTTTATACAAGTTGAATATACTAATAAAATATTTTATAAGAAAAATCAAAATGACACAAAAAAGAAATCTGACCTTCAATGATTTTTTAACTCTGACCAACATATATGGAGCCAATTAAGATAGTTTTACAGTAGTGTCCACTTTTTTTGTAACTAATTTTTTTGGTGCCAATCCTGAGGCTTGAACTCAGGTCCTGGGTGCTATCCCTGAGCATTTTTGCTCAAGCCTAGCATCACACATGAGCCACAGCTCCACTTCCAGGATTTTTTAGTGGCTAATTGCAGATAAGAGTATCACAGACTTTCGGGCTGGGAAGGTGGCTCAGTGCTAGAGTGCTTGCCTTGCATGCCTGAGGCCCTGGGTTCGATTCCCCAGCACCACATAAGCAAAAAGAAAAAAAGCCAGAAGTGGTGCTGTGGCTCAAGTGGTAGAGCACTAGCCTTGAGCTGAAGAGCTGAGGGACAGTGCCCAGGCCCAGAGTTCAGGCCCCACGACTGGACCCAAAAAAAAAAAAAAAAAGAGTATCACAGACTTTCTTCAAACATCAATCCTTAGATCTCAGCCTCCTGAATAACTAGAATTACAGGAGTGAGCCACTGGTGCCCTGCTCTTTTTCAGATTTTTAATGATACTGAAATACACTACGATTGATGTTATTGGGTCTCCTGGAGGAAATAAAAGTTTACCTTTTGGCCCAATAATGATGAATGGACACCTATTTAACTTTACACAGTGCTAAAATTTCAAATGACACATTGAAAACAAGATGACTAGATTGCTTTTGGTCTTCACAGAAAACAGTCAGAATTCAGAAAGACAAAGCCATGAAGCCAGAGTATGCTCAAATTTTCCTGCTTTGCTCCATTTTTAATGAGGTTGGCACAAGTCAAAGTATATAGAAAATTATAATCAAAACTTAGGAAAAGTGACACAGCCTTCCTTCAGGAGGAAGAGGCAAGAAGATTACTAGTTCCAGGCCAGCCTGGGTTACTTAGCAAGACCTTGTCCTTGATTATAGATACCTAGCAGTAAACTTAAGAAGTATACCAATGTGAAAAATACAGCCAAGGGAAGTAAGTCCAGGATTTTGCTCCTAGAATGAGCAGTTGCTAACAGGTAAGACCCACAAAGGAAATCTAGGCCAGGTCATAGACACAGGTCACACATATGCTCTTATTTCCAACTGATGCTCCTGTGCACTGGTTGATGTTTCTTAAAAATTTTCAAACACCATCTAATCTACATGGAGGAAAAGATAGGCAAAATGTTCACAGCAGAATGGCTCAAGGAAATTGGTATTCATTGATCTCTTTGTATGTATACATTTGTGCCATTACTGGGGCTTGAACTCAGGGCTGGGTGCAGTCCCTGAGCTTCTTTGCTCTACCACTTGAGCCACAGCTCCACTTCTCACTTTTGTCAATTGGAGATAAGCTTCTCCCAGTCTTGCCTGCCTGGGCTGGCTTTGAACCATAATCCTTCAGCCTCCTGAGTAGCTAGGATTACAGGCATATGCTCTCTGTCATCTTAGATGCTAAAAATATCCCTTTTATGATATCATTTCCGAGTTGAATCTTTTGTACAGCTGTTCTCTCCCCTTTCATTTTATTTGAGGAAAACAAGAAATTGACAGAGACCCCAATCTGATTAGTTCAGATTCCATCCTTAGTGTCTAATTTGAATGTTTATTTTCACCAAAATAAAAATTCCAATCTGCTACTAACCCTTTACCTGATGATGCAATCCAAACGTTAGGGAATTATGTGATCTACTCCTCAATATGACAGAGCCAAAGATTGCATCAGATTACCAATGTAGAATTTTTCCCTAGTACCTAGTTATAGAGTAAGACAACTGCAGAGACATTGCATAATCTAATATTATGAAATTGTCTAGAATCTTGAGACTCAATATCTCATCTCAGAAGAAGCTTCAGACCTTTGGGGAATATTTTTTGGATGTTCCTGAAACAGCTCATTCCCAAATTCTGCAAGGCTCCTACATGCCAACTAGGATTCAGCCTTATTCCATTTATCTAAACACATAAATATTTCAGTAATCAGACTAATTCATCTGATATACTTGGGCACTGAAATTGGAAATATGAACAAAAGCATGTCTTCTATCCTTAAATGTGTGTGAAAATGCAAATAAACGTGTGTGTGTGTGTGTGTGTGTGTGTGTGTGTGTGTGTGTGTGTGAAAAGGTGAGTAGGCCAAAGAGTTCATATTCATCTATAGCAACTTTGCTGGATAACAACAAATAACAACTCCTTGATTGATTCTGGATCTTTGGATCATATGATCTGTAATAATTTGGAAGTAATGGTTAGAAAAATATTAGAGAATAAGAAATGAGAATTCATGGAGAAAGTTATTATAAGGGTAGTGGTACTCATCACATCAATTCAGGCCAAATTTCAGAGCAAATTTTATCTGAGGTTAGATAATCAATGAACTTTTTGAAGGCACTGTCATTACAGATTATCTCTAATGGTGATGTGAAAAAAGAATCAGTAATAGTAGTGTTCCATAAAGAAACTTTTTCACTAAAATGGATATCTAGATTATATGAAAAACCAAGTTGCTTCATGATACAATTCAGAATAAATGAGAGCCAACATATTTTTAAATGGCATTTAAATATCCTGGATTTCATTATAACAAAATTGCAGGTAGCAATTATATCCTCAATGTATCACTGCTGTACTGTACTTTACAAATAGTATTAATTAAAGCATAAAATCAATGAATCTCTGTAACTTATAACTGTTTTATAACTAGTTTAAATAACTAGTAACAGTTAGGTATTGATGGCTCACTCCTATAATCCTAGCTACTCAGGAGGCTGAAATCTTGCAGTCATGGTTGAAAGCCAACCTGGGCAAGAAAGTCCATAAGACTCTTATCTCCAATTAACTACCAAAAATCCAGAAGAGAAGCTGTGGCTCAAGTGGTACTTTGAGCAAAAAGAGCTCAGTGATAGTACTAAGCCCTGAGTTCAAGCCCCAGGACTGGCACACACACACCCACACACACACACACACACACACACACACACACACACACACACACACACACACACACCACTAGTAACAAGCAAAAAATGCTTCCATACCAATGAACAAAGATCTTTTGGGAGGCCTGGAATTTACAGTGCTTCTTTTCTTTTTCCCTGGCAACAACTGCTATGATTGGACAGAGGAAATAAAAGAAGATTGGGGCAACAGGTGGAGATGCCATTACCTTGTCACCAGCCTGCAATCCCACATTATTTCTCCTCCCTCTCAACTAGAGTGATAGGTGAGAGGCTTCCATTACTGGATATTTGTATACATATTGACAACCTTGCCTTATCTCTAGCCTGCACTTCCACCCTATTTCAACTCCCCCTCGAGAACTACAGGGATATGAGAGAGGTTTCCATTAGTGGGCATTCATATACTTATTGACAACCATTGTGCCTTTACCAATATATCCTAAGAACCCAATATAGCATGTTTGAAGCATCTTCATATTACAATTCTGCACAACATACTCATATAAGATGAGAAAGACACTGCAACAGAAGTCTTATAAATAGCACCTGTGTTTGCACCTTGTTCATTTATTGCTTGCAAAGTTGGAGCATCTGCTGGTACCCAACTTACCATTCTTTTGAACAAAGGTAGCCTAAAACAGAGCAGATCGTTAAATGATATTCCAATTCTTCTGAACTGATCTATCATGTAATAAGACGTTAAACAAAATCTTCAGAAAATGTAAAATACATTTATCTCACCTTAATATTAAAGAGAATTGATTTGCACACTCCTCCAGAGAGCAATGTTCCTGAAATGAAAGGAATATTATTTCATAGGTTTGTCTGAAAGGAATAGATATGTTAACATTTCTTTTTTTATGGCTTTCATAATTGATACTGATTATATGGAAAACTTGTTTGAAGCTTAAAAGAATTTTTTGTCTCCTATGTAGACAATATTTTGATATTATTCGTCCTCCATTAATCTCCTCCCCTCTGTCCTCTTTGAGCTGGAGGCGTGGCTCTGGTAGAGTGCCTGCTAGCAAGCATGAGGCCTTCAGTTCAAATTGTAGTACTTTAATAATAATAATAATAACAATAACAACAACACCAAAAAGTGCAAACTAGAATTTTGTTTTATTTAGAGTCTAAAAAAAACTAAGAATTTCAAATATCTAAAAATTTTTATATCTGATATAAATTCAACATAACCACACCCAGCCCCATCACTTAACTGTGAAAAAGAAAATTACAGTCCTTTTTTGGGTCTCAGTTTTCCTTCTCCTTCCACCTTTGGCCCTGACTGACAAGATGTCTTCAACTTGCTACAATACAGTCCTCACTGGCTGTTGCCTCCTATCAGTTATTTTTAACTGCTTCCACTTGTCACTACAAAAATAATTTTAATTGCTAGTCAATAATGAGAGCCATTCATTTTTATTGGACTCAAAGAAATGATTGGCTGTCAGAAATAAATTATTAACTAGAGCCAGAGGCACATAGAGCAAGATGCCATTTATGCCATGAAGTCTTCTTAATGCCCTCATTTTCTCCACCCTCTCTCCTGTCAATTTAGCAGCCATATCAAATCAAATTGTCTAGTTCTCAACTCTTCAGCCTTCCTGCTTGATCAACACCTTGTTGCTCAAAAATAAGAAGTTAACCGCATACATCAGAACATAAGTATACAGAATTAACATGCTAATAACAAAACAATTGTTTACTAAAAGAGGAGTCTAGATTACCAGTGGTACGACCTTCTATGAAGCCAATTTTCAGGACTAATACTCACAAATATACTATTGGATTTTTTTTTCCTTTCCTGCTTAAGGCAGCCAAGAACATACAGTATATGATGTCACACCAGAAAAAAAAAACAATGACAATACAATTAGGCCCTGATAAAATCACAGCAAAGGCAACAAACTTCAATACCTTCGCCCTATTTAATTCAAAAGCAATTGAATAGATCAGCTTTAGCTAATCTTTGCCTGAGTGTTACTGGGAGGCATCTTCCCAGTGCTCTTTAACTTAAAGAGAGTATGCATTATAAAAGGCTGGCCTGATTGCTCCAATGGGGCTTTCATTTCTGTCTCTGATTGGCAGGAGGTGCTTTAGAATGTAGATACCATCAAGTTTCTCAGCTGAACCCATCCTTCTTTGCAAGAGTGAAACATTTTTATCTACTACAAGGCAAAGGGATTTACAATCTGTTTGGCTGGGGTATATGTTTGGAATTTTGTTCTGCGAAATAAACATGTTGCAAAGCCAGTGGATAATTTGGATTGTAAATCATTACTGTTATCTTCATGTTATTCAAAGAAAAAGGAATATTGTATGTTTTGGTAAAGCAGCAAAATGAATACCAACAAGCTTTGAAATTCTTGAAACTTTGGATTTGCTGATCTTTTTCCACACAGAAATCATGATAAATACAGTGCTATTTTTTAATTCCCTGAAAGATATTTTCTATTTAATTCAAAAAGATCAATTAGTGGGATCTTTAAAAGAGTCTGAAAAATCTTAAAAATATTCAGGATATGCAGGAAGAAAATATTAAGCATGTCACACTGTTACATCTGTATGGCAAGTAAGAATTAATTTCACATATTACAGCAAATTCTATTTATACCAGAGGTCATTTTTCATTCAAACGCAATTTTTTTCCTTTATAGGTAAGTTTATGAATTATTCAATATAGCAAATGTCACGTTTTCCATCAACCAATTAAGCATCAAAGGCATGTTGTGTATAGTTTTACTAGAAGAAACCTCAATAGAATCCACATTAGGTCACAATCAATTGTAAACCAAAGAAATAATATAGCTAGCCAGTCAAAACAGTTTCTAAATTGTTCTGCTCTGTGATTTTAAACCAGCTCTTTAGAACAACTGTTTACATGAAACAACAACCTCAGAATCCTGTATCTCTTTTACAGAAACAATATTATTGCCAACACAATAGAAATTCTTGTTTGGGTTATTTTTTTCTTTTTCTTTTCTGTTTTTACCATTCAACACAACGATCCTTGTTCATCACTTCAGAGTTGAAATCTAACTTCTTTCCCAAACATTCAAAGCATCAGTGTTTCCCCTGAAGTTTGTTACGCCATTCCCCCACCCCCAAACACCCAAATCAAATCTTTCTCAAAAGAGACTTACCCAAAAAAGAATGTGCTAGATGAGAGAGTGTGCGCATGCCTGTAGACAATTAGCTAATAAACATGTAAACGGGCAACTCGCACTTTGTAAGTGCATATTTTTATCCATTTAAAAAAAAATAAAAACAGGGAAAGGTTAGCCAAGCCCGAAGGAGCCGACTCTGGGCTGCCGCAGCTCCTTACAGCAAACCGCTCATTCTGAAAATGTGAGCTTATTTACATTGATCTCTTTCCCTTTGTTAAGGACTGGCCCTCTTGAATGCTGTAGCCGGCATGCCTTTAACAAACAGGACACAAGAAAAGGCCCAAAGTCCCTTCTGGAGCCGAGGGCCGGGGAAACTCTTGGGGGTCTCAATAGGAAATGCTTTTCATTGGATAAGGAGGCATTATTAGGAGCCGAGATCCCGCCCAATCCCCTGTGCTCCATCGTTCCCTTAGTCACCAATCGCTGGACTGAAGAAGTTTTTCCTTAAAGAGCATTGCCCAGGAAAAGCAGTTTAACAGTCAAGAATTAGTGGCTTAAGTGCCACTTGACAATATAAAAAGTGTCCTTCCTGACCAATTAATTCGCAGAGAAAGCCTGTGTGCCTGTCTTTGCTGCAAGACCACTACCCCCCTTTAGAATTCTAACAAGGAGGAGACAAAATTCCTAACTGAGAGGCATGACTCAACTATAACCAGTCCCTATTTGCTCCTACTTGGATAAAACAATTAGAACTACAATGTTGGTAAAAACAAGGAGGGGTGGAGGAAGGCAAAAGTGAGAAGTGATGCATTCTTAAGACACAATGCAAAATTAAACATACTACCACAAAAGAAAAAGAAAAGGAAATCAGTAGCATACTCACTTATGTTACTAAAGTGCCCTCAGATGGAGATGAGTTGGGGTCCCAGAGCTGTAACCCCCACCTTCCATGTACCAGGGAGTGCTCAGTGAACAGAGGAGAGTCTACACTTCTCTTAAATAACTGCCTGGCAGGAAGTCTAATTACCATGAAATTTTCAGAGATTTGCTAAAAAGTAAAATAAATAGTAGGGATGCAATCTGTTTATAGTGAGCAGTTATCTTCAACTATATGGCTACTCTACCCTGGGCAACTTCATTTTTCATAGGATGACTGCCTGCTGTCACCCACACTGCTATTTTTGCTTCCATATTTTCTTCCTCTTTTCCTCCCTCTCCCTAATCTGAGTTTGCTTCAAATATATACTCATCTTTCTAACTTCATTGCTAGCCTCTTCCTACATACCAGCAACCCCCTCCCAACCTTTTCTCTATTCCCACTCACTGGCAGTACCACTACATACAGAATGGGCCCTCCTCCCAATGAAACTACTGGGCAAGGATAAGGTACTTGCTCAATTTGGGCAAAGCAATGTCCCTGGAGAACTGGGGGAGCCTCTGTCTGCTTCACAACTTTAGTCCATGTAATTAAGCTGCCTCCCAAATCAAACATATTTCATGTTTGTTTATTCTCCCCTCTCTTCAACTCTGTTGTGGCTGTTCTCACTAACAGTCTAAGCCAGTGAACAAGTCACTGTGAAGCTGACACTACTAGCCTTATTACTTGTAACTAATTAAAAAACACTTTGCTACCTCCCCTCCTCCACTCCTCCCTTGGGTCTCTGCTCTTTTATTTCCCCTCTCTGCTTATCTCAGGTATGTCTACTTCTGTCAGTTGCATTGCATTGGCTATGTTTTCCCAAATGGTCTTTGCACCTACTCTGAGCCTTGACCATCCCCTGATGCATTCATCAGTCCACAAGAAAAAGATACAGTCACCATCCAACTGAACTTCAAAGTCCAGCTAGAGACAAAAAGGCAAATTTTAGCACTTATGTGGAGAGTGGATTCTGTAATGAATCAGAGGATGGAAATGAAGCTCCATGGTTGGGGTTAGGAGAGCTTCCCAAGTAAGGCAGATTTGAATAGGACCTTGTGAATAATAAACAAGATTTTAAATAACCCAAGAATAAGCTGGACGTCAGTGGCTACTGAGGAGGCTGAAATCTAATTATCATAGTTGAAAGCTAACACAGACAAACAAAGTCTGTGAGACTTTTATCTTCAATTAACCACCAAAAGGACAGAAGTGGAGCTGTTGTTCAAGTGGTAGAGTGTCAGCCTTGAGTGAAAAATCTAAGAGACAGTGCTCAGGCCCTGAGCTCAAGCCCCAGTAGCAGCACTAAATAAATAAATAAGTAAATAAATAAATAACACAAGACTGAAAAGGAATAGCTGTTCAGATGTGTAGAGGCTAGAAACAACTGATCACATGAAAGAAGAGAGGTAGAGGTAGAGAGGGAAGGAAGGAAGGAAGGAAGGAAGGAAGGAAGGAAGGAAGGAAGGAAGGAAGGAAGGAAGGAAGGAAGGAAGGAAGGAAGGAAGGAAGGAAGGAAGAAGACAAAATTGTCTGGTTTATAAAGAGATTGGAAAGGTAAGAAGGGACCTTTTGGGGGCATGTTCTATTGTAGGGACTATATGCACTAAAGTGACTGAAGAGTTCATCTATAGTTATGTACACTGTCACTCTGTATGAGGAGCTCACTGTCCTTCCCCTCTTGGGATTGATAGCCCTTAATCTCCTAATTCATCTGAATTCATTTGTCACTGAGGAATATAAAAATGCTTCTGATTAATCTTCTAAATGATTCTTTAACAGCATATAATTGAGTCATATGCCCTTCTACTCTCACTCTTCTCTACCTAAATACAGCTTCATTTACCCTTCTTCATCTAGAATTTGACCTGATCCCTTACACCCATTTCAGATGTTCCTTCTGCCTGGAATATTCTTCTTCTTTATAATATTCCCTATGTCAGTTTAATTCTTACTCTTTCAGATCCCAAGTAATCATGCCTCTAGGGAACTAATACTTCTTAACATTAATTTAGATCATATCCACTGGGAGGTCTTATAACAAAATAGATCGATTTAAACTGGTACTGAGGCTTGAACTCAGAGCATGGGCACTGTCCCTTAGCTTTTTCACTCAAGGGTGGCCTTCTACCACTGAACCATAGCTCTACTTCTGGCTTTTTACTGATTCATTGGAGATAAGAGTCTCATGGACTTTTCTGCCCAGTCTGGCTTCAAATTTAGGTCCTAAGATCTCAGGCTCCAGAGTAGCTAGGATAACAGGCACCACTAGCACCTGCCAGATCTTTTCTTGACTGTATTTATCACAGGCATAATTTTATATGTTATTGTGTGTTTTATTTGGTTTATACTTTGTCTATTGATAATCCTAACTGCAACCTCAAGGAGGGTAAAGTCTATGTCTACTGAATTATAACTTGATATTAATGGTGCTCATATAAATATTCTTTTGTAATCTTTTCTCTTTCCCCAATCAAAGCAGTTCCATGACTTTCTCCTCTTTCTTTCTCTCTCTCCCTTTCTTTCTTTCTTTCTTTCTTACTTACTTTCTTTCTTTCCTTCCCTCCTTCATTCTTTCCTTCTTTCTTTCTTTCTTTTCTTTCTTTTTTCTTTCTCTTTCTTCTTTCTTTCTTTCTCTCTCCCACCCTCTCTCTTCTACTTTCCAGCTAAAATCATGTGCCTTTTCATCCAGTTAAATAACACTTACATCAAGGTGTTATTTTAAGCCAACAAATATTTTCATATAACGAAAAGAGCCCTATTGACAAGAAGAAACTAAAACTAATCCACTACCATTTCTTTTCCTTTCACCTCCATGGCTGCTGCAACCTTCTAGTTCTGCTTGCTCTAATATTTGTAAGGTGGAAGAAGGAAAATGAAGGCTTTTCCAGGGTGTTCTCCAAGCAGCCAGTTTATAGCCACACAACTTATCCAAAACATCCTTTTTAAAAGGCATTCATTGAGTAGCTGGTGTTTGTGCCACTGGGAGTGGAGAAGGAATATATAAGAGCAAAATGTGCATTTAAAACTATCTGAGGGAGTATACATTTCATTTTTATCTGTTTGCTAAGAAAGTAACTGAAATATGACTAAGTTCCAACTGGGAATTTACACACTTGAATAAGGACAGCCAGATGCTTGGGTCCTTCACACTCCAAACCCAAATCAATTTTTCTTTCTGCCAACAATATCAAAGGACTGGGTGAATTCACCCCAGTGCCAGCAGCTCAACACTATGCTAGTTTCCTTAGAAACAGTACAAATGTAACCAAAGGATTTTAACTATGCCTATGGATTAGAGTCCAGCTAACAGTTTTGGTAACTCTCAGTCTCTAATGAAACACAGTGCCTATATAAAACCTGAGCACTGTTGGAAGAAAGGAGAGCCAACTAATTACTAACTTTGCATTAATTAGAGGATGTCTTGAAGCTTTCCAGAAAACAAAGAATCCTGCAGCCTTTCTTTCTTTCTTTTTTCTCTTTCTTTCTTTCTTTCCTTCCTTTCTTTCTTTCTCTTTCTTTCTCTCTTTCTTTCTTTCTTTTTCTTTCTTTCTTTTTTTGCATTCTTTTACTTCAAGGAAAGGAAGGGATCACAAGGTCAGGATCCCAATCAGTTCATTTAGGACACTACATCTGAAATGACAGAAAAGCATTTTTAAGCAGAATCTCTGCAAGAGTTTTAGCTCGTCCTTCCTGTGGAGCACCTTTCCTTCCAAGCTGTTTCTCAAACAACTGGACTTTCCTTCTCAACAACTAAACAAGCTCAGAAAATAACAAATCCCTATTGCTTCCAAGTAGCCTTAGCTGTTGCAGAAAATAAATTTTCAAATAAAAGACCTTTGGAGAGAGTTTCAAAACTCTGAAAGTTAGATATAGACTAAAAATACTTCATGGTAAATGAAACAATGAGGCTTGTTGAGATTGGTCTAGAAGGGGTGTAGGTGAAATGAAAGACAGTGAAAGAGGGAGGTAGTCTGACTGAGTTATTGTGTGAATAAATGAATATGTCGAAATGAAAGCTCAGAGCCAGGCGCCGGTGGCTCATGCCCGTAATCCTAGCTACTGAGGAGGCTGAGATCTGAGGATCACTGTTCAAAACCACCCCAAGCAGGAAAGTCCGTGAGACTCTTATCTCAAATAAACCACTAGAAAACCGGATGTGGCGCTGTGGCTCAAGCTGTAGTGCGCTCGCCTTGAGCTGAAGAGCTGAGGGACAGCATTCAGACCCAGAGTTCAAGCCCCATGACCAACAAAAAAAAATGAAACTTCAGTTAAACATCTGTAGAAAACTAAAGCTAGATCCTTATATATCACCTTGCATCAGAATCAGCTCCAAATGGATCAAAGACCTCAGAGTCAAAGCAGACACTCTGAAAACATTAAAGGATGGAATAGGAGAAACCCTAGGTCTCCTTGGTACAGGCCGAAATTTTCTTAATAGAGACCCAGAAACACAACAAATCAAAGAAAGGTTGGACAAATGGTATTACATGAAATTGCATAGCTTCTGCATGGCAAAGATCAATGGCTAGCAAGATCAATAGAAAGCCCAAGGATTGGGAGAAGATCTTCACTAGCCATACAACAGACAAGGGTCTCATATCTAAAATATACTTAGAACTCAAAAAATTAAATCCCCCAACAAATCCTCAAAGAAATAACTGCCCAATTAATAAGTGTCTAAAGACTTAAAGAGAGAGTTCTCTGAAGAGGAAATAAGAATGGCCAATAGACACATGAAGAAATGCTCAACTTCTTTGACCATTAAAAAATGCAAATCATGGGCTGGGAAGGCAGCTCAGTGGTAGAGCGCTTTCCTTGCATGCATGAGGCCCTGGGTTCGATTCCTCAGCACCACATAAGCAAAAAGAAAAAAGTCAGAAGTGGCGCTGTGGCTCAAGTGTTAGAGCGCTAGCCTTGAGCTGAAGAGCTGAGGGACAGCACCCAGGCCAAGTCCAGGCTCCACAACCAGACCCCCCAAAAAAATGCAAATCAAAACAACATTGAGATTCTACCTCACCCCAGTTAGAATGGCTATAACCAAGAAATCTAATAACAGATGCTGGAGGGGATGTGGCCAAAAGGAAACCTTACTGTATTGTTGGTGGGAATGTATACTTGTCCAACCACTTTGGAAAGCAGTATGGAGGTTCCTCAGAAGACTCCACATCGAGCTCCCTTATGACCCAGCAATCCCATTTCTGGGCATTTACCCAAATGATCATAAACAAGGCTATACTAAAGCTACTAGCACAACTATGTTTATTGCAGCGTTATTCACCATAGCTAAGATATGGAACCAACCCAGATGCCCCTCAGTAGATGAATGGATCAAGAAAATGTGGTGTGTGTGTGTGTGTGTGTGTGTGTGTGTGTGTGTGTGTGTGTGTGTGTGTGTGTGTAATGGAATTCTATTCCTCCATCAGAAAGAATGACATTGCCCCATTTGTTAGGAAATGGAAAGACTTGGACAAAATTATATTAAGTGAAGTAAGCCAGGCCCAAAGAAACATAGGTCCCATGGTTTCCCTTATTTGTAATGACTAGTATATGTCTGAGTCAAGCAGAAAAGGTCAGATAAGGTGATGTTAGGGAAATGAACCCTAAGATATGTATTCAAATTTTTTTTTCTTTCATGCAATTGTTTCTAACACATTTATAAGATTATTTCTTTGTTGCTTTGTATGTCCCTCCCCCACAGTATAACCCCTGGTTTCACTGTATTTGATATCGGTATAATTTGTGGAGGGGAAGGGGAAAAACAAATCGTTTAAATAAGGATACAGGTGGACCCATTGCAACAATGAGATGTACAAGTCGTTATGTCAAAAACGAACTTTACAACTTTTGTGTGGGGGGGGGGAGAGGCGCGGGGAGGATTGGGTGAGGGGGGGGAGGAGGATGGGAAGGGATGGGAAGGGGAAACAAAGGAGGAGGCTACAACTTGATAAGAAATGTACTCATTATCTTGCCCATGTAGTTGTAACTCCTCTGTACAGTATTTTCACAATTTAAAAAAAAATGGCAAAGAAAAAAAAAGATCCAAACATGGCTTCCACAAGACAAATGCTTTAAATTCAAAAACAAATAGATAAAAGGCTAAAAATTAAAAAACAAAAAGATATTAATAAGCAAAAAAAAAACAGAGCTGGAACAGATATACTTAAGTCAGAAAAAAAATAGATTTTGCCAAGCACTTGGGGCTCACATTTGTAATTCTAGCTATTCAAGACACTGAGATCTGAGAATCAAGGTTCGAAGCCAGCCCAGGTAGATGAAGCTATTAATTGAGGGAATTAATAGATGTGAAAATTAAACAGCACATTCTTCCTAAATATCAATGAGTGAAAGAAGAAATCATCATATAAAATACTTTAAAGTTAAACATGAAACAAAATCAAAACTTAAATAACATAGTAAAAGCAAAGCAGTACTCTCAGAGGAATTTTTTTTATGTTTTTTTTTGGGAGGGGGATCCGGTCGTGGGGCCTGAACTCTGGGCCTGGGCACTGGCCCTCAGCTCTTCAGCTCAAGGCTAGTTCTCTACCGCTTGAGCCACAGCGCCACTTCCAGCTTTTTTCTTTTTGCTTATATTGTGCTGGGGAATCGAACCCAGGACCTCAGGCATGCAAGGCAAGCGCTCTACCACTGAGCCACCTTCCCAGCCCCTCTCAGAGGAAATTATACCTGAGAAAAAACAGCCATACAAGAAAAGAATAAAGAGCTTAAAACAAGATCCTACCATTTTACAATAATAAACTTTCAAAAGTCTTAACAAAAGCAATCTAAATCTCAAGCAACCATGTAGAAAGAAATAATAATCCTAGCAGAAATTAATGACACAGAACCCCCAAAAAAATCATGAAACCAAAATTGATTCTTTCAGGTGTGAGGAATCTTTATTCTGCCAGCAGCCATTTGGATATTTATGCTATCATGCTCAAGCAATACAAAATTATCTATATAAGCAGACAGCTGAGGACAGACCATGAGAAGCATACAAAACGTTTATATGTCTATTTCATAATGTACCAAAATATTTCACCAGCCTTATACAGCTTGAAGGCCAGATGTTCCCCACTCTTAGTGCAAAATTGACAAAGTTTTAGCTAGCCTGACAAGAGAGAAAACTCATGTTACTGAAATCAGAACTAAAAGAGTAAATACAATTATTGTCCTCACCGAAATATAAAGCATCATAAGTGAATATTACAAACAATTATGCAAAGAATTAGATTAAATGGACAAACTCCTAGAAAAATGCGAACAATCAAAACTGATGTAAGAAATACAAAGTATGAATAGACATATATCAAACAGTTTCAAAAATGTCAACAAGCAAGTGGCACCATGGCTCAAGCAGTAGAGTGCTAGCCTTGAGCTGAAGAACTCAGGGGCAGCACGCAGGCCCAGAGTTAAAGCCGCATGACCAAAAAAATATAAAAGACTTAACAAAAAAATATCAACAAGGAAAATTCCAAAAGCAGATAGCTTTATTGACAGATTTTCTAGTCATTTAAGGAAGGAGAAACATCAGGCTCTAACAAACATTTCTTTAAAATATAGAAAGCCAGTATAACTATAGAAGGCCAGTATTACCAGGATATCAAAACAGGTAAGATATAACAGGTAAGATATATACCAGTATCATTTGTTAATATCAGCACAAAATTCCTTTAATATACTAACAAACCAAATCCAGAAATGTATAAAAAGAATTATATATTATGAACAAGTAAGATTTATACCAAAAATATTTGATTGGTTCAAAGTATAAAAAATTATCAAATTAATTCATCATGCTTCTGGAACAGAGAACCAACCACATGATAGACTCAATATACAACAATCTTTTAAGAAAAACTCTGAACTCACACCTGTAATCCAAGCTACTCAGGAGGCTGAGTTCTGAGGATGACAGTTCGAAGTCTCACTGACTTTTCTGGGCAGAAAAGTCAGTGAGACTTTCATCTCCAATAAACTACTCAGAAAAGGCTAGAAGTAGCGTTATGGCTCAAAGGATAGAGTGCTAGCCTGGAGCACAAAGAAGCTCAGGGATAGCACCCAGTACTGGTAAAAGTAAAGAGAGGGAGAGAGGGAGAGAGGGAGAGAGGGAGAGAGGGAGAGAGGGAGAGAGGGAGAGAGGGAGAGAGGGAGAGAGGGGGGGGGAGGGGGAGAGGGAGAGAGGGGGAGAGGGAGAGAGGGAGAGAGGGAGAGAGGGGGAGAGAGAGACAGAGATAGACAGAGAGAGGAAGGAAGGAAGGAAGGAAGGATGGAAGGAAGGAAGGAAAGAAAGAAAGAAGGAAAGCAGGCAGGCAGGCAGGTGGGGGGGAGGAGTTGGGGAGGTGGGGAAGTGGGAAGGGAAGGGATGGTAGGGGAAAAACAAAGGAGGAGGTAACAATGCTTGATAGAAAATGTACTCATTACCTTACTCGTGTAATTGTAACCCCTCTGTACAGCATTTTTACAATAAAAACATTTTTAAAAAACATAAAAAAGTAAACCTCTGAACAAGCTATGAATAAACAGTGAAAAGCAAGATAAAACTCAGAGCTAAAACTTCGATGTGAAAAATCTGGATATGGTTCCCTCCCCCCCAAAAAAAACAAGACTAAGATGCTTGTTTTCAATGTTTTTGCTCAGTATTGTGCTAGAAAATATAGCCAGAACGATTAGTAAAGAAAAAAATAACAGGGACCCATAAAATGCATTGTACTCATAAATTGGCATGTTGTATTGAGACCCCTTTGTCCAACCATTTAAAGATTGTAACAGTTTTTTTAAAGTTATATAAAGGATGCAAACTGGAAAGAAGGAAGTCAAACAATTTACAGATGATATATTTTCAATGCAAAAAGTTCCAAGAACTTCAGAAAGTAACTATTAAACAAAATCAGCAAGGTTCTAAGATATAAGCTCAAAGTACAAAAATAGGTTTAATTTAGAAACTATATAATGAACAATCTGAAGTCAAGAGCAGTTTTATTCATAATAGAAGAAAAATAAATAAAACAGTTGAAATACATTTAACAGGAATGCCTGATAATATGTACATTGAAAACTAGAAAGCATTTTTTTCAGGGGGGGGTTTTGGTCGTGGGGTCTAAACTCTGGGCCTGGGCACTGTCCCTCAGCTCTTCGGTTCAAGGCTAGCGCTCTACTGCTTGAGCCACAGTGCCACTTCTGGTTTTTTCTTCTTATGTGGTGCTGAGGAATTGAACTCAGGGCCTCATGCATGCAAGGCAAGTACTCTACCACTCAGCCACCTTCCCAGCCCTAGAGGGCATTTTTAAAACATAAAAATATCTAAATAATGAAATGGCTGCCCTTGCCTATGGATTGGACAACATAATGTGTTTTTAGGTTAACAATGCCACTCAAATTAATGCATAAATTCAACACTTTTTTTTGTCAGTCGTGGGGCTTGAGCTCTGTGCTTAGGCACTGTCCCTGCGCTCTTCAGCTCAAGGCCAGAGTTCTACCACTTGAGCCACAGCGCCACTTCCGGTTTTCTGGTGGTTTATTGGAGATAAGAGTCTCACGGCTTTCCTGCCCAGGCTGGCAATTCAGCACATTTTTAATCAGCAGTATGGTTCTGGCATTAAAGATATCACATAGATAAACTATCAAAATGATTAAATAGGAGAAGGATAATCTTCAATGAATTATATTGAATCAACTTAATATAAATATTCAAAAGAACAGATTTACAAAGAAAGTAATTTAAAAAGGACTATCTACTTAAAATTGAGAGCTAAAAGTATGAAATGCTTAATCAGGTACAAATTTCTATAATTGGTGATAGTGCTATTTTTTTCAGATATAGCATCAAAATCACAAATTATTTAAAAAAAGAAAAGTGCTATTTTTTTCAGATATAGCATCAAAATCACAAATTATTTAAAAAAAGAAAAAATAGAATACTGGAAAGCTAAGATTGTTACAATTGAAACGTCAGCCAAAGGAGATCAGGAAAAAAAATGAAATGACAACTCACAGAATGGAAGTTGTCTGAATGAATATTTGCTAATTAGTTATCTAGTATATAACCTATAGGCTAATCACATATTATCTATTACAACTAGCCTATTACAACTCCAGAAAGAAAAAGACAACACATTTTAAAACCAAATAATGTGAACTGGCATTTATAGATAAATGGACCAATAAGGACATAAAAAGGGATTTTAATCTCATTGACTTTTTTGTTGTTGTTTTTGGTCATGGGTCTTAAACTCTGGGCCTGAGCGTTGTCTGTCCCTGAGCTCTGCAGTTCAAGGCAAGTGCTCTATCACTTGAGCCACAGTGCCATTTCTGGTTTTCTGGAGGTTAATTGGAGATGAGTCTCACAAGGACTTTTCTGCCCAGGCTGGCTTTGAACTGTGATCCTCAGATCTCAGCCTCCTGTGTAGCTAGGAATACAGGTATAAGCCACTAGCACCTGGCTCATTGGCTATTTTTTTGCCAGTACTGGGGCTTGAACACAGGACCTGGGCACTGTCCCTGAGCTTCATTTGTTTAAGGCTAGCACTCTACCACTTGAGCCACAGCACCACTTCTGGCTTTTTCTGTTTATGTGGTATTCGGGAATTGAACCTAGGGCTTCATGCATGCTAGGTAAGTACTCTACTACAAGGCCACATTCCCAGCCCTCAGTGGCTATTTTTGGGGGAGGGGGGGTTCCGGTCGTGGGGCCTGAACTCTGGGCCTGGGCGCTGTACCTCAGCTCTTCAGAGCTCTCTACCACTTGAGCCACAGCGCCACTTCCGGATTTTTTCTTTTTGCTTATGTGGTGCTGAGGAATCAAACCCAGGGCCTCATGCATGCAAGGCAAGTGCTCTATCACTGAGCCACCTTCCCAGCCCCAATTTTTTGGCTATTTTTTAAAGTACAAATCAAACCTAGAATGAGACACCTCTTCATACACAGTAAGATGGCTATAGTCAAGCAGTAACAAAGTAGTTAAGGTTATAGAAAATTTTAAACCATAAGCCAGGCCAAAAAAACATTGGTCCCATGGTTTCCCTTATTTGCAATAACTAGTATATGTCTGAGACAAGCAGAAATGGTCAGATAAGTTGATGTTAGGCGAAATGAACCCCAAGATAAGGACTCAAATGTTTTTTTCTTTCTTGCTATTGTTTCTAACATATTTATAAGATATTTCTTTGTTGCTTTGTATGTCCCTCCCCCGCGGTTTAACCCCTGTTTTCACTGTATTTGATGCTGGTATAATTTGTGGAGGGGAAGGGAAAAAACAAACTGTTTAAATAAGGATACAGGTGAACCCATTGCAACAATGAGATGTACAAGACATTATGTCGAAAAACGAATTTTACAACTTTGGTGCGGGGCAGGGGGGAGCGGGGAGGCAACAATGCTTGATAAGAAATGCACTCATTACCTTGCCCATGTAATTGTAGCCGTTCTGTATGGTATTTTCACAATAAAAAAGAAAATTTAAAACCCTCTTATATTTAGGGTGCAGATAAAAAATGGTTTAGCAACTTTGAAAAACAGATTGAGGTATCATACAACCCAGCAATTTCAAACTGTGTATCTGTACATAACCTCTGCATGAATGTTCTCTGTGTGTGTGTTTGTGTATGTGCAACTGTGTCAATCCAGAGGCTTGAACTCAGGGCTTGGGCACTGTCTCTTGAGCCATAGCTTTGCTTCTGGCTTTCTGGTGGTTAATTGGAGATAAGAATCTCATGGACTTTCCTTTCCTAGGGTGGCTTTGAACTACAGTCCTCAGATCTCAGCCTCCCGAGTAGCTAGGATTTACAGGCTTGAGCCAAAGGCACTTGTCATGAATGTTCTTAACAGTATTATTTGTAATAGTAAAACAATGGAAAACGACAAGTGTGCATCAATTGAATGGATAAATAAGATATTTTTGTACAATGGGATATCATTTAGCCCTATACTAAAATGAAGTACTGATACATAGATGAAAAATTTTAAAAACTAGAAATGAAAGAAGCCAGTCACAAAGGATCACTGATTTTAAGAATCTATTAATACAAACATTTTACACAGCACAAATTTATAAAGCAGAAAATTTGTTTAAGGTTGTGTAGGTTTAGGGTGGGAGAAGGGAGAAAATGTGGTGTGACTTCTAATGGGTTATAAAGTTACTGTAAGACAGTAATAGTGTTTTTTTTTATTGGGTTTACTGTGATGGTTATATAAGCCTGAAAATAACCAAAAACATAGAATTATACACTTTAAACAGATAAACTTTAATGATATGCAAATTCTATCTCAGTAAATCTCTTCAAAAATATGAAAACATTGAATGAAATAATCTCCAGGCAATATAGCACTCTCACCTTCAGAGATTCTATGAGGATAAATATAGCATATTTTATGCATGTGATTGCTTTCTGTTGGCTCCTTACTTTGCTGAACATTCAATTTGATTCTTTTGAACTCAAAATGAAATAATGGTTTAAAGACTCCATTACAGTCTATCACAATAATTACTACTAAATGCACTTGCCAGATATTTTTGCAATACCATTAATGCATAAGGTACAGTACAAAGTAATATGAAGATTTGAGTCTTGGACTCTTTTTCTAAGCTTCTGACAGATATGAAGTCAAAGAGTTGTAAATCAACACAGAAGTTGTGCAGAATATATCAGAGAACACTTGACAGTATGAAGCATTCTAGTTTCAAAGGATGAATAACTACGTGATAGGTGAACACAAAGGCACTCCAAGATGAGAAAAACTATGTGAACAAAAGCATGGACAAGATCTATTCTTGATGCAATTCCTTTCAATATCATAGACAATATACGTTACACAATAGCCAATCTAATTTGAGTTACTATAAATATTTGAATATCACAAGTTATACTCATTATAAAATATGCTACAATATATACTCCTCTCTCTAGCCTGCAATTTGTTTGACTTGGTGAGGCTTCATTTCATTTTTCCTCATATTTGTTTTACCTACTGGTTGTTAAGGAGTTCAAAAAATGTTATAGTCTTCTGTGGATTAATAAAGCAATAATTTTTTCTTTAAAGTCAAAATTGGTGTAGTGCCGCAAGAAGTAGTCCAAAACTAAAATAAGGAAACATTCTAATCCTTTTCATGACCTCAATAAAATATATATATAATAAAAGGTTCTCCTGAGAACATTACATTTCAAGACTTTTTTTGAAATTATTATACTTTCCAGTTTAGAGTACTTTTAGGTTTACAGAACAATTGAACAGAATGTATAAAACTTCAATATGCTCCCTCCACTCGCCCTAATTGCTGACATCTTGCATGAGTGTGTATACTTGTTGAACCTATAACATTGATATATTATTATTAACTAATACTTTATGTTAGGGTTTTTGTGTTGTACAGTTCTATGGCTTCTACATAGGCATAATGTCATGTATCCCCCAAGACAATGAGATACAGAACAGGTTCACTGTCCTAATTATTCCTTGTCCCACTACTCATCACATTCCTTTTCCTTGCCTCTGCCCAAACCCCTGGCAATGGCAGATCCTTTCACCATTTCTATAGTTCTGCCTTTTCCTAATTTCATATATTTGGAATCATATACTATGTAGCCTTTCATACAAAGTGCTTTCATTTAGCAATATATATTTAAGGTTTCTCTACATCTTCTCATGGTTTATTTTCATGGTTTATTTATTTCCATCACTGAATAATATTCTATGGACATAGTATATTTATTTACTGCTGATGGACGTCTTAGTTGCCTCTGAGTTTTTGGCAACAATGAATCAGGCTGTTATAAATATGTATGTGCGAATTTTTGTCTGGATTTTAGTTTGGAACTCATTTGGGTAAGTAAGTGAGATTGAAGAATGATTAGGATAAAATAGCACATACCTTTGTAAGAAGCTATGCAATCCTTTTCTAAAGTGGCTCACTACCAGCAATGAACAAGAACTCCTATGGTTCATGGTTTAAGATTTCCTAATGAAAAAGCATGTTCTGCATTGAGTTGTGTGACCTTCTTAACCACTGATGGCTAATTCTATCTAGTTAATAGATGATAAGAGGGAAAATCAGCATGTGGCATTCAATTGTGCATGTGGCTTTCTGCTGTAATTTCTGAAGATTTCATGATGCCTTTTGAAAACCAATTGAGCATTATAGTGCGGATGGCACCTAGGCCCACCTCAGTAGAAAAGGAGAGTAGAGACAAGATATTTTAATAAAAGTGAACTTGGAAATCTGTTTTCTAATTCTGTTGAAATATTTTTAGTTGTGTTTACTCACTGATCAATCTCAGACACAGGAATTATTTGCAATCTGCACAGCTTCAGAGGTCACAGTTCCCAAAGCAGCACTCACTCTTCATTGTTTCCTTTGTGGACTCGAAGTACATATTATCTATTGTCATTAGTACTTTCTCTATCTGAATGGCCTGTCTTTACAATTAGATAATACTAGTTATTTACATCTTATTCCACAATGACACCTTTCTGCTTCAGTCAGCTGCTCCTTTTGGTTGCAAAAAGAGAGATCAAGGGCTGGGAAGGTGGCTCAGTGGTAGAGCGCTTGCCTTGCATGCCTGAGGCCCTGGGTTCGATTCCCCAGCACCACATAAGCAAAAAGAAAAAAGCCGGAAGTGGCACTGTGGCTTGAGTGGTAGAGTGCTAGCCTTGAGCTGAAGAGCCGAGGGACAGCGCCCAGGCCCAGAGTTCAAGCCTCACGACCGGACCCAAAAAAAAAAAGAGAGAGAGAGAGATCAAACTAACCCAGTGGCTCAAACCTGTAATTCTAGCTACTCAGGAGACTGAAATCTAAGGATCACAGTTCAAAGCCAGCCCAGGCAGAAAAGTCCATGAGACTGTTATCTTCAATTAAACACCAAAAATCCAGAAATAGAGCTGGCTCAAGTACTAATGTACTAGACTTTAACAAAAAAAGCTCAAGTATAGTGCCCAGGACAGACATGAAAGAGAGACAGAGAGACAGACAGAGAAAACACAACAGACATCAAGTGACTGTAGCTGAACAAAAAAGCTGACACGGGAAATATTAAAGAGACACTGGCTTCTAAAAGAAAATGAAGGGCAGGAATTGATCAAGATTTGAGGGAAGGGAGAGAAGTAAAATCGTTAAACGTGCTTAACTCTCGAATTAAACTACTTAGGTTCAAATCCTGTCTTTGTTGCTTACTAGATGTTCAACCTTATTAGTTTCTCATGTCTGAACTTCAATTATCCACCCGCTAAATGAGAATGTTAATCGGTTGTGGGGCTTGAACTCTGGGTCTGGGCGCTGCCCCTGAGCTCTTCAGCTCAAGGCAAGAGCTCTACCACTTGAGCCACAGTGCCACTTCCTGTTTTCTGGTGGTTATTTGGAGGTAAGAGTCTCACAGGCTTTCCTTCCTAGGAAGGCTTTGAACAACAATCCTCAGATCTCAGCCTCTTCATGTGGGAGCCACCAACACCCGGCTAATTTCTATTTTATATGATGTGAAAATTAAGTGAATTTATACATGTAAACAAGAGTATCACGAGTTTAGGTTACACAGTATTTTATAAATACTATTATCATTATGAACTGTCAAAGGAGTCAGCATTATCTCCTGTCTTTCCTCTCCCTCCTCTTCTCCTCTTCCTCCCAAACTCACTCTATCTCCTCCCCCCCACCTCCACTCCTCTCCTGTCCATAGTCTTTTCCTTGATATCTCCCCTTCTATCTATTGGCATATCCTGTTCTTTTTCCACAAACAATTTTCCTATACCTCTGCTCTATATTTTTCTATTCTTTCAAAATTTCAAGAATATCATCCTTTGGCTTGTTATAATGTAGTATGGTGATTAAGGGGACAGACTTTAGATTCCAATTCCAGTTCTGTCACTTACCACTTACCTGCTTAATCCTTCTACAATTCCATTTCCTCATTTGTTGAGTGATGATTTTAAGTATAGAATCTATCCCACAGACTGGTAGGAGGGTTGAATGGGCTATGATTTTACTTGGCATATACATCAAATGCTACCATTCTTACAGTAATTCTAAAAGTATCCTTTGGCTTCAGCTCCTGTTATCATCTGCTTTGGAGGTAAATTTGTTTTCCATACCCTATGTTTGTAGACTAGCATGATGGGCCACAGATTGATACCAAAGCTAGGAAAATAGTTTGCTTTTTTTAAGGAACCTATTTAACATTTGTGGGCAGAACTCTAAGGAATATAAAACAGAGTTAAGGAATATAAAATACTCTCTAACCTTGGTGTGCCTGGAGTAGAAGTTCTTCACAGCATAAGCAGATAAAATACTGTAAATATGCAGCAGATATCTAATTCAGATATGTGTGTGTGTGTGTATGTGTGTTGGATTGAGTACAGATGAAACCTAGAGCCCCCTCTAGAAATACGTTTAAAACTAAATCCTAGGATTTCAGGGTGGCTATGACCTTAAAAGATCTTCTAAACAGAAAAGCTTCTTTTTCCACTATCTCCATCCCATATTAACAGTTTAGAAAACTGAAGACCAGAAATTGAACATGACAACCCTTATGCAGTGAATTATTGGGAAATCTCACCTATGTCAGAATTGTTACTACATAATTTAATTCACAAATTAATAACCCAGATATGTTTATAAGCCATATTCTCCCTATTTCAAAGTATAATTTAAATAAAGGGTACTTTAAATGGTTGTACAAAAGGGTTTCAATTCAACATACTCATTTAGGTGTAAAATGCATCTTGATCAGTGTCAAGCCTTCCATCATTCTCTCTCCTCACCTATCCCATTCCACCCATCATATCAAGTTACTTGGTTCCACTTTCAGGTATATGCATTGAATATTAAAGCATACTTTCCATATAATTGTATCAGTTATATAATCTGACATAAGGGCATATTGACTTAAGCCATTAGCTTTCCTTATTTTAGTTTCCATGGCCTCCTTATTAATTTCTATCTAAACATGGTACCTCACAATATAAAGTTTTAGTGGCCTTTCCCTGCCTGAGTCCTTCTTTCCTCAAGAAATTATAGTTAGAAATATTGGAAGTTAATTTACCATATAATCTCACCTATAATTTAACTTTACTGCATGAGGCACTTCTTCATTGCATATTTCAAGATCCACAGAAGTGATTGAAACTTAAGGGGAAATAGAGAAGTTAATAACCATAACTACATTTCAACAAAACATCCCAACTTTGAAGTCTTGGTATTTCCTCTATCACCTGATCAAATATGTATGGAATTTAATTTTATGTCATCATTATTCACTTACTAGCATGTCCTTACGACACTGAAGACGGTATTCAATTCAAAGTGATTCATACACGTAACTACAGTCATGAAAATAAATAAAGCTAAAGTAAATATAATAAACTTTCTTTCAATCAAAACTTTCTGGATCCTTTGAACATCCTTATACATTTCCTTCTGCATTGTCTCTTCTAATGTCTCTACTTTTTCCTTCTTAATATTTGGGTTGATGAATGTTCTCACTATTTGGAAAGGGCCAAGCCATAGCATTCATTAATGAATAACTTTCAAATAATTTTCTGTTCAGTAAAATAAACATGACGTTAATACTAAATGTAAACAAGTCTCACTCCAGTGTGTTCACAGAAGATGAAATATGTTGGCTTTACTTTAAAGGCTCTATACAATGTCTCTAACATATCATTCCAAACTTGTCATCTAACACTGTCCTTCATGAAACTGTCACTCAAGACAGAAAGGTTTACTTGTTTAGTTTAAAAATGTCTTGCACATTCCACTCTCCTAATGATAATGCACTTACAAATGACCTCTTTGCCCTTCACCACAGATTTTAACCCATTCAAATCTTACTAGCTGCCAAAGGGATTTGTTAAATGAAGAAAACCATGTGAATTAGCAGTCATACAGAATTAGAGGAGATGAAACATTAAAAGAGCCTTTAAGCCAAAGTAAGATTTGAGAAGAAAATATCAGGGTTGGGCATTTATGATTAGTAAAAGTGTGGGAATACATATGTCTGAGGATATTTGAAGAATGAGTAAACTAGTTTGCTAGTGTTTAAAAATGGAAGTCTGCTGAATGTCATTGGCTTATGCCTACCAGCTACTCCGGAAGTTGAGATCTGAGGGTTATGGTTTGAAGAAAGTCCAAGCTGGAAAGTCTGTGAGAATTTTATCTCCAATTAACCACCAAAAAGCCAGAAGTGGAGCTGAGGCTCAAATGGCATAGTGCCAACCTTGAGCCAAAAAGCTAAGGGACAGTGCCAGTGCCCTGAGTGTAAGCCCTAGTACTGGCACAAAGAAAAATCTAAAAGACAGCCAGGTACGGTGCTGCAACCTTGTAATACCAACTACTCTGAAAGCAAAGATTGGAAAAATCAATATTCAAGCCCATTCAACAAACAAGCCAGGCACGGTGATTCCACACTTATAATCCAGCTACATGGGGAAAAATGACTAGAGACACAGATTTGAGTTATCTGCCCAGAGTCAATAGTTGAAGTCTTTTTTAAAATATATTTTTATTGTAAGAATACTGTACAGAGGGGTTACAGTTACATGAGTAAGGTAATGAGTACATTTCCTGTCCAGCCTTGTCACCTCCTTTGTTTTTCCCCTACCATCCCTTCCTCCCCCCCTCCCTAACCACTCCCTCCCCCCACTGAATTTGCAAAGTTCATTTGCAATAGAATTTTTATTTTTTATAGTTTCTGTTTACAATTCTTAGCATGCTAAGCCCAGGAACTTGACATTAGCTACATTTTTTTTTAGTTGGTCATGGGGCTTGAACTCTGGGCCTGGGCACTGTCCCTGAGCTCTTCTGCTCAAGGTGAGCGCTCTACCACTTGAGTCACAGTGCCACTTCCAATAGTTGAAGCCTTAAGACTTCACCATAGAAAATCACAAGGGATCAGACATGTGCTTAAAAGAATTATCTTTACTTAAGAAATAGGGAAAAGAGAAGATGAAGGAGTTACCAGAAAAGCTAAAGTATATACTATGGTCCTAGATCCCTCAAACAGTTTTAATAGAGGAAATTTAACCAGTAATATTTGTTAAATGCCAAAATAAATATGGATTGTGGCATGTCATCACATGGAAAGTTTGCCAAGAGAAAGAATAATTTGAAGAGAGTGATAGGGTCAAATAAAAGGTTTCCCTCCACAACCCCCCAAAATGGATGAATCAAATTATTTTCACTTAAAAATTATTTATATCCTGCAAACTTCTGAGTTTACCCCAGCATATTTGAAATGTTTCATGATCTAATTTAAAGAGAAAAATGTTAATTGGCTCCATTACAATAGACTAAGTGAAAATATCATCAACTATGTTCACATGACCTTCAAGGAACTTGCAATAAATTATATATAAATAACCTATTGGACACTTCTATAATAATTTATATTGATTGCTCATTAAAAGCCCAACACAAATTTTATTTCTTTCATAAATCTTTCACTGCTTATCTTTATTCCTTTTTCTTTTATCATCAGCCTTGGGCTTGAACTCAGAATGTAGGTGCTGTCCCTGAGCTTTTTCAGTTCAAGGCTAGTGCTCTATCACTTTAGCCATAGCTAAAGTGATAAGAATCTCATGTACTTTCCTGCCTGGCCTGGTTTTAAACGTTGATCCCCAGATGTCAGCCTCCTGAGTAGCTAGGTTTACAGGTGTGAGCCACTGGCTCCTGGCTCCAATCTGTATTCTTTAAACTACAAAGATGACATCTGTCCTCATTATTTGGCCCTACACTGCCTATTATAGCTCTTCTGATATTTTCTCAAACAATCTTCTATATCAGACTATAGACCTTCAATCCATTTTTGTTGCCTCTATCTCTCCTCTTGCTCTAAGAAAGAAACCTCCCTTTCATAAGTTATAGCATTCTTCAAATATTTAGCATAACCTTTCAAATAGTATGAACTTAATTATTTATTGATTTAGTGGGGAGGTTGTAACAACTTTGTTTGTTTATGTGCAGATACCTAAGGTTGAACTCAGGGCTCTAGCTTGGGTAGAAGGCTCACCGTCCGTGCTCTACCACTTGAGCCACTCCTCCAGTCTGGCTTTTTGCTACCCTATCTGGCTTCAAATCAAGATCCTCTAGGTCTTATTCTCCTGTGGTCTTATTTTTCGACACAGGGCATTTGCTTTAATTTTTAGAGATGATCCTATAGATTCTTTTTGTGGGTCATGGGGCTTGAACTCAGGACCCGGGTGCTGTCCTTTAGCTCTACTACTAGAGCTCTGCCACTTTGAGCCATAATCCCACTTCCATGCTTTGATTTTTAAAACATCCTAAAGATTTGCTCATCAACTTCATTTGTTTTCATATTATTGACCTATGAAATGCATCACTGAAATTAGTATCCTAATAGTAAACAAGAATAATTTGTAGCCTTCTTGTTCTTTTAAATTCTAAATTAATTTTGAATTTTAGCTTCCAACGTATGTTAACTTTGAGATACCCTACACTGTCATTGATCTTTCAGACCACTTGAGCCACAGCGCCACTTCCAGCTTTTTTCTTTTTGCTTACATGGTGCTGAGGAATCAAACCCAGGGCCTCAGGTATGCAAGGCAAGCGCTCTACCACGGAGCCACCTTCCCAGCCCCTCACTCTTATCTTGTAAATGTATATCATTAATTCATCTAGTATCTTTGATTCCCCACTGAGGAGGCTTCTCTCCTCACTTACAAGTAACTGTGCTAAGTTAGTTTTATGATTCATGCTTAATCCTACCTACTCAGGAGGCTAAGGTTTGATGATCTCTGTTCAGAATAAGCCCAGGCAGACAAATACCAACAACAAACAGAACTCGGGGTGTAGCTCAAGTGGTAGAACTCCAACTGTGAGCAAAAATGACAAGTAAAAGCACAAGGCCCAGAGTTCAAACCTCAATACTAGCACATATACACAAAGACCAAATGAAGTGCAGATTCTGTTAGATTTTGCAAGCCAAAGGATTTTTACACTTGGAAGAAAAGCTATGAGTCTAAGGCTTGAATTCATGCCATTTTTCCTGCCTATGTATACATAAAATACTGCTATACCACAAGGATTAGAATGAAGGATTCTGAGAGGTTGATGGAGGAAGCAAAGTAAAGCAGAATTGAAGCAGTAAGAATAAATGTAAGAACATAAAGGATTTTTTTCATGCTGAATACATCTCAGGAACTAGTTTCATCTTTATACAGTATTTTTATTATTTGAAAAGAAATCAGCTGGGCACTGGTGCCTATAATCCTAGATACTCAGGAAGCTGAGAACTAAGGATTGCAATTAAAAACCAGTCTGGGCAGGAAAAGCCATGAGACTCATCTCCAATTAACCTCTTGAGTAGAGCACTAGCCTTGAACAAAGAAAAGTTTAGGGGCAGCGCCCAGTCCCTGAGTTCAAGCCCAAGAACCAGAACAAACAAAAAAATAGAAAAATAAGAGGAAGAGAGAGAAAAAAGAAAGAGAGAAAGGAAGGAAGGGAGAGAGAGAGAGAAAAGAAAATCAACTGGTGGAAAACTTTATTTTTTCCCTCTACCTAAGGAATGATTTTCTAACAGCATTTTCATTAAAAAATAAAGACTCTTGCCTTCAGTAAGGTATTCATTGCTATCTCTCCTGGAATTTAAGTAGTTAGAGGTAGTCACAATACAAAAATGCCTTAATACCAGTTCTTACAAGGGACCAAATATCTTCCACTTGGTAGCTCCTATTTACCTGACCAGCTATACTCTACTGTGGTATTATAGGGCATAGATCTGTCCATGAAATAGTTCTTTAGATATTTTCTCCCTGAATAATGTATTTAGGAAATCCTTTGGGATTACATTCTTGGCTCAATATGCTGGTCTTTTTTTTTCTCAAATAAACACACACCATGCTGCACTAGCTAGAGGGCCTCAGACAAGTTACTTCCCTTCTCTGAACTTCAGAGTACTTGTCTATAAAATAAAATATTTACAGTAAATGAGAACTAAGATATTTTTTCTATTAAACCTCATAATTTGGAAAAGCTTGCAAAATATGTTTGTAAAAACCCTCTGGTTTTATCCTTAGAAGAGCTAAAATATTCTAGCTCTGTTGTCGAGTGATCTTGGCAAAAGAACTTCATATCTTTAGCCTGTATTTGCCAATTTGTTAAATGTACATTTTAACCAGGCATCAGTGACTCATGCCTATAATCTTACCTACTCAAGAGGATAAGATCTGAGAACCATGGTTCCAAGCCAGCCTGGGCAGGGAAGTCCATGAGACTCTTCCCTCCAATTACACACACACACACACACACACACACACACACACACACAAACAAACAAAATCAGAAATGGAGTTGTGGCTCAAATGCTAGAGTGGTAAGCCTTCAGTAAAACAGCTCAGAACAACACCCAGGCTTTGAGTTAAAGCCGCAGGACTAACAAAAAATGTACAACTTTATAATAGATTTCTAAGTGTCTCCTGTCTAGCTTTGCCTATGACTCAAGGGTACAGTACTAAGCCACACTCAAACAGCTCACAGCTCTAATTCTAGCTAATCAAGAGAATAACATTTAATGATCATGGTTCAAAACCAGCCTCACTAGGAAAATCCATAAAATTCTTATCTTCAATTAATTACCAAAAAATCCAGAAATGGAGCTATGGCGCGAATGGTAGAGCTCCAAGATTCCACAGAAAAAGTTAAAATACAGTGCTCCGGTCCTGAGTTTTAACCCCAATATCAGAAAAAAGTGCAGTACTTTAGGAATATCCATTTATTATATATTAGTTTCATGTTGGCAGAACCACTTTTTTGATTACCTAGGGTTTGTACAATTGCCTATATCAAATCAGTATTTAACTCTTCCCAAATAACTCATAAACACACTCTTGTCTCTTTCTTGCTTTTATTCACCCATGCAGGCTCTCATCATTTTTCTGAAATTTTTTGAAACAGTCTCTTACCTGCACAATGCTTCTCATTTTAACCTTTTCAATTTCATACCCTGTTCTATTACCAGTAATTTTTTGAAACATATTGTTCTAGTGCTCAAAATCATCAACAGCTCTTCATTGTCTCCCAAACCACCTGTCCAAACTTTTTAACCTTTTCATTTATTGTTTTTGTGATAGCACTTCCCCGATGCAGTCTCCCTTTTCAATCTTTTACCTTCTAACATCCATTCCTACACTCAGTGATGTTCCCTGTCAGACAACAACCTTCCCATAATAAACCTTTTTTATTTGCTGGATTCCACATCATTTTTAAGGTTTAGCTCATATCCTTACTGCCTCCATGAAGCCTTTTCCGACTTCCCAAATAAATAGCATCTCTCTATTTACTGTGTTCCCAGAGCACAAGGTGCTTGCTAACTTCTTTTGTGGATCTATTCATTCATGTGCATGACGTTGTTCCTCACTGGTCTGCAATTTACTTAGGGGCAATGTCCATGTTTTACTCACTCTCCAGGCTGCTCTGACATTCAGCATAGCCTAATGCAGAACCTCACTGCTCTGCATATAATGGGCACATAGAAAGAAACTTCAAAGTCACAAAGCTGACTCCAAACAGAGAACAGAAACGACTCTTCCTATCAGAGCAGTCACAGAGAAGATGAATTCTTTCTCCCCACACTAAGAGGAGGGAAAAAAATCAGGCATGAGACACCTATACAAAGCCAATAACCTGAATCCTAGGGGTCCTAAAGAGTTAACACACTGAGAACTCACAGAAAAGGAGGTTTGCAAATTTTCAAGGCACTCAAAAAGGGAATAAACAAAAGGGAAATGTGTATCATTCACATCAAAACAAAGCCCAATGTCTCCTGACAGCTGCTCCCTGATAGGTAAGATCCAGAAGCCATAACAGACAATCTGTCAGCCCTGGAGCAAAATGAAACACTAAGCATTCAGAAATGTAGATACTAACCAAGGACACATTGTGCCAAACAAAACTTAATTACTTTATTTGGAACAAATTAGAGCAATTATCAAATGAAAGCCTTAACTAGACATCCTTAAATTTAAATAAAGCAGGCAACAGGCACTTTCTGAATTTTCCATGGGGAAATAATTGGCTTTAGGGTTGATTGGCTGTGAAAGCCATATGCATGCTTAAGAAGAATGGGAAGAAGGGGTGCCCGATAATGGTTTCAAGAACTATAGGTTCAAATATTGGGCAGGGATTATGGCCCAATTTATAAAAGCATACATTAGGTACACAAAATCACTTTTTTCTTTTCTTTTTTTTTTGCTTATGTGGTGCTGAGGAATCGAACCCAGGGCCTCAGGCATGCAAGGCAAGCGTTCTACCACTGAGCCACCTTCCCAGCCCCCAAAATCACTTTTTTCATATACCAAATATTCCTATTAGTTGAAGGTAATACCAAATAAATAGAGACCACTGGCTGCTCAGGGCTATAACTGCAAAGTTGGCTGTTGAATTTATATTCATTGGTCATGCCGTACTAGTTTTCTATATCCTTTCCCTTTTCCTTAGATTCCCAAATGTCCATGGTTTCAAGTGACCCCATGATGACTCAGAATACCCTATGCCAATCTTGCCCCTCAATAATCATGACCCTGATTTCTTCTGTTAATTCTCAACTCAGAATTTCCCTGTCTCTCATTATTCACCATAATATTCAGTCCTTGACTGCCTTCATGGATCTGATAGTACCTAAGAAAAAGCTGGGAACTCATAACAACATGAGTTATTCAGCTTTTCCAAGAATTTCAGAATGTTAACAATAATAAAACTCCCAAAATTTGAGCCTTTCATGGTGGCAGATTTTTCAGACACATCAGCAAGGTATGAGAATGAGTTTCCCTCTCTTAAAACAGAATAACCACTGGTGGCTCATGCCTGTAATCCTAGCCACTCTGGAGGTTGAGATCTGAGGATCACTGTTCACATCCAATCTAGGCAGTGAAGTTCATGAGACTCTTATCTCAATGTAACCACCAAAAAGCTAGAAGTGGAGCTGTGGCTTAAGTGATAGAACACTAGCCTTAAGCATAAATGTGCACGGACAGCAACCAGGCCCTGAATTCAAGCCCCATAACTGGAGAGCACTTGTGCACGCACACACATGCGTACACACACACACACACACACACACACACACACACACACACACACACACACACACACACGAACCTAAAATAAAGTTATGACTGTTGGGCTTTAAGTAAGTCAGTTGGTTTCTATAAAGCTCAGTTTCCTCTGTGAAAAATGGAAGAGTCTGTTTAGATTCCTTTGAAGTTCTAATACTCTGAGTTTCAACACTTCACTTATTCCACTTCTGCATAAGGCCAAGGATAGTAGTCACCAAGCATGCTCATACAGAGAGAAGCTTGCATTTCCTTGTTTCATGTCACTGTATCAAACATATTTGTACTCAACAGAACTAATTACACTATAGTGGACACTAAGTAAAAACTTACTAGCTAAAAGGGTATAAGATTCCATCTACACAATAGAGACAGCTAACAAATATTATCTGTATAATAAGATGTCTCTGTTTTAGAGTATAAAAGCTGTTGTACTTAAAGTCAAACAACTTTGGTTGGCTACTTATCTGTAATTAGTTTTAAGCAAGTCTCTTAAATTCTTTACTCACAGCTGGTTCTTTACCACTTGAGCCATGCCACAGACCTAGTCTCTTAAATTCTTTTTTTTGGGGGGGGGGGTCCTGTCATGGGGCCTAAACTCTGGGCCTGGGTGCTGTCCCTCAGCTCTTCAGCTCAAGGCTTACGCTCTACCACTTGAGCCACAGCGCCACTTCCGGCTTTTTTCTTTTTGCTTATGTGGAGCTGAGGAATCGAACCCAGGGCCTCATGCATGCAAGGCAAGCGCTCTACCACTGAGCCACCTTCCCAGCCCCTAGTCTCTTAAATTCTTAAGTATCCATTTCATTTTGTTTTTTTTAAAGGCCTAATATTCCTAATTTTCAAGTCCAGGGCTATATTTCAAGAGTTAAGATAATGTATGCAAGGTATTAGCATAAAATCTAGAGAACAAAGTCTAAGTATTCAGAGCATAATACTTGCATCTGACCTGAAAACAGTAATTGCTCAAGCTTGTGTTAAAAAAAACTTGATACTAATTAAATATGCATAAACAAACTCAGTACACTGATTCAGAAGACAGATGTGTGAATGAAGTTCCACAAGCATATAATCTTCTCGCAATATTCTGAAAGAATAGAGAAAACTTTATTGATATATGAAACTCAAAGCATATGAAACTCAAAGAAATGCCAAGGACATTCACACATAGATTTATGTGTTTCTCTTGGGAGACAAGGAGAAGAAAAAGTAGAGAAGATGACATTCAGCTTTTCCAGTGTATTAAGTTTATTTCTTCCCTATATTTCCTGAAACTGTTACTTTTGTTGTTATTGTGCTTAGGATAAACATCCTGAATCTTGAAAATTCCAAATGACCCAAATTTAAATTTTTTAATGACAACAATATTGCAGATGGAAAATTCACACCCATCCTTGTACAGTGAGTTTCAGGCACATTACAATAATGTATTAAAAATTTACTCAACTGTGTGCATAACATATATACAAAATGCAACTAAATTTCACATTAAGCTGTCTCATTATGTACATGAAAATATTCAAAAATCCAAGTAAACATGAAATAAGAAAGATTTCTGGTCTCAAAAGTTTCAGATGAAGAATAATCAACCGGTATATATCCAAAAACAACATTGGAATGTCTTCTCAGAGTGTTAATGAAGAGGTATATCAGAAAATTTTGTAGCTAGTGAGTATTTGATGAGATTTTTCTAAATAATTTCTGGTGCTTTTAAAAAGAACCTTTAGAGGTCATTAAGACACAAGAGGTTTCGAATCTCTGAACTGCAGTTTCACTTACAGAGATATTCAAAATGAACAAAATTGTTATACAATAGTTTTTATTTCCCTACGAACTTGATTATTTTAAAAACAAAAGGGGAGGGATGATTTTAATCGTAAATAATGCATAACTTAGTTTCATGTCAAGGAAGAATTCATAAAATAAGCAAGTTAACCACACATAAGCTGAACACATTGTTGTGTGTTTCAGTATCTGGTAACTTTGGCTTTACACTATATACTATATACTTAGATTCCAAAAGCAAATTTCAATCAATTTAGCCAACCTTTATATGAGTAGGCTAATGACTAGGGGACTCAGAATTTAATTTGGCCATTATCTCTGCTTTCCCTGTAACACATAGATTCCTTGTTAGAGAAATGGATGAACATAACTTTTTACATAATCTGTTTTAAGTGACTGAAGGAAAACATTATTTAGAAGAAGAAAGTTAGAAGGAAGCCAGTTCAGAGGGGAAGGATGAGTTTGACTTTGAACCTATTGTGCTTGATAGTATACCTAGTGTATGCATGGATGTCTGAAAGTTACAGATTATTGAGTCATTTTGGACACAATTAAATCCAAGAGGTGATCATGATCATCCGTGAGACACAGGTAGAAAGGAATGAGACAGGAAATTGAGAAGAGAGCCCTTAAAAAGACCAATCAGAATAATGAGTTATAGAAAGACATTGTTAATTTTAAACATCATTTGTTGAACCTGTTTCTACTATTGTTGTCTCCAGAAAACCCTTACAAAATTGTGGATTTTTAAAAGTCATAAACCAATAAATGTAAAGAGAATAAGAAGGGAGAAAACATTTTGGAATCTGAAAACAGTTGGCTTTTTGGTAACTAACTTAAACAGCTAGTAGAATTGAAAGTCTCTGGAACACAAGAGAAATAGAGGAAAGTTCTAAGTGGATTAATGATTTTTTTATTTCCTATGTGACAAGCCTAGTGGAGATCTAGAAGCCAACATGTAAATGCATGTGAGTTGAATAATAAAAACATCTCAAGATTTGTCTTATTCCTTGCATATTTAAACTTATTGGAAACATAGCTAGTTCTTGATGTAAGGAATAGGAATAAAAGATTTGATGATCCTGTAATCCTTGCTACTCAGGAAGCTGAGATCTGATAATCATGCTTCTAAACAAGTTCAGGCAGGAAAGTTTGTGAGACTCATCTCCAATTAACCAGCAAGAAGCGAGAAATGGAGCTTCAGCTCAAGTGGCGGGGTTAGCACCCCCTTGATTTAAAAAGCTCAGGAACAACTCCCAGGCCCTGAGTTCAGACTAGCACATTAAAGGAAAGATTTTGTGTTTGTATAAAATAGTTGATTTTGAAACATATTTGCAAGCTATGAGTAATGATTAAAATAAGATTCAGTGATACAGGAAAGGAAAGGAAAAGGATGAATGACTATTAGGAACATTAGATGTGTAAGGAAGAGAAAATTGTCACCCTCAGGAACTTTTTTTTCCAAAAAGTAAGTCATCTGCTCAACGTAAAGGGGCCCAAAATGGGGGCCTGAGAAGAGAAATGAAGGTTTGGAACAGCTGCTGTGGGAAATGGTAGAAGTAGCCAACTACGGATGAGAAAAGGATTAAGGATAAGAGTTGAAGGTCCAGCTGAGGTTGGAAAGCACGCATTTGTAGTGGAGCCAATGAGCATGGATATGCAATTTTCCCCAGATGGGTCTTCAGCAGCCTGGGAACAAGAACAGGCACAGTGGACAACTGAACTGAGCCAGAACTGGGCAGGAATTGCCAAAGCTATGAGATGGAAGGTGAAGGAGTCAAAGGAAAAAGCTTGTGAGATTTGCAAGAGTGTCATTGAAATGGGGTCCAGAATAGGGAGGAAGGGGAGAAGACAGGATGTGGCTGTTAGCCTAAGAGATTAAGTAAGAGAGAACGGAATTGAGGTCAAAAGGAAAACAATTTGATTGATCACAAGGCCATTCAAATACAAGTTCAGGTGAATATTACTTATCTGGACACTTTTAGCTGGATGTACCAGCAAGTGCAGTGTTAATGGAGTTTAAATGACGGCTCTCTACCATGCGTTATTTCACTGTGGTGATCTTTATTCCAGTTTTCCCCCATTTTTTTCAAGGTATTTCTCACAACTAGTCTTAGTTCAGCTTGGGTGGGGGAAGGGGCTCAGGCACAATAAGAGGAAGTATGTATTCAGTAATCTTTTGTGTACGGCTCTAGGTCTGGCTCTGCCTCAGAGACCCTTTTCTGTTGGGACCACAAAGAACATTTGGAAGCTATCAATTTTTCTGAGGGTCCCAAAGTATGGCCTGCCCTGAAAAGAAATCCTGGCTAATCCCCTTTTCAACCCTCCTCTAGAGGGCAGCTGCTTCCCTCATCAGTTTGGAAACACAGCTCCTTGACCAGCTAGCTAGCCGTTCACCACTTGCAGGCCCAGATTTTACAGCAAAGAGGGGGAGGTAGGGTATGGTATTCATTCACCAGTGAATGCAGAAGACTTAAGGCCTATCAATTCCCAACCTTTACAGGCTTACTCTCACCTTCTGGATCCTGTTACCAAGAGAAATTTTTATTTATACCCTCAAAGCTGTGTGGATTCAGATATGTTTATATTACTAACAATTGCTTTGGTGAGAACAAAGACTATGTTTAACTTCTTCAGCCTCCTCCTAGTTATAGGGAAATGTCCCACACTTTCTGACTTTATTTTCTAATTACTTAATGGTTATAGGTGATAAATAGTTTTATGAGGGAGAATAACTCCAGTGATTTTAAGACTACCAACTGTGGGAGAAAAGGAGTAGGGTTGAAAGTATGGGGTAAAATGATGAAATGGGGCAACATTGATCAAGATGCATTCTACTCATATGCTATTTTGTTGAAAGGCAACTCCTTCATACATCTACTTAAAGATAAAAATAATTTTAAAAAATTACCAACCATGTTATATAACAACAAGCCTTTAATCACTGTACCTTACATTTTCAGGGACAAGTTGATGCTTACAGAAACTGGCACATCCTTAGAGCTCATCATTTTGGTCTCCTCTTTAGTACAGCCAAGCAGAAACTTATTGAGACTATGTAAATGGATTATCTCTGTTATTGCTTATTATTCATCAAATCAAATCTATACAGAAGTTGGTACTAAGCATTTCTTTGCTGTTTTTGTGTCAAAGGTATAAAAATTTTGAATGTTTGGCTCTTCCATTACCATTGAAGTTTCATTATTAGTTAGTCCTAGTAACTGTAATTAGATCATTATTTATCTTATTAGAAAATAAACTTCAAGAGAAGATTTTTAATGGCAACATCAGTTGTTCATATATCAGTGTTCAAGTGCTCTACAAAATGGTGGTTAAGAAAAACCAACAGGCTATAAAAGCTTTGACTACAACTCTTCTTTATCTTTGTTTGGAATATAACAAACCAATTGCAGTAGTAATATATCAGCTTTGATGACAGAAAGCATTTTCAGAGAAAAATAATTAAGATCCAACTGACATAGAATACATATTGACTGGGCATTTTTAAGAATCTATAAATTAAAGGACCAAAAATATGTAAATCTACATAATGGTGGCAATCTGTCCAGTTTCACAGACTTAAAGAAATCCAAGGTAAACTTTAATTCTATTTAAAGAAAAAAGGCCTTTGGCTTACTTTGGTGTTAAAATTGTATTTCCTAAAAAATGCTTTTTAAAGACTTCAGTGGGAGGAGAAAGCAACACTGTATATGCATATGGCTTCAGACAGCTAACTAGGTTTTTTTGTGTGGTTTTTTTTTTTTTGCTAATTCTAATTTATATTCATTTTTTGCTATTCTCACTCTTAAATTACAAAAATAGATCTCTATGTATGGATGAAGCTTAAATTTAGGGCATATGTGAATTTTAACAAAAAAACAATATTTGTATGTGTAGAAATCACAATGAAACCCCTTTGTACAATTAACCCATGCTAAGAAAAATCAAAGTGCAAAAATAAATAAATGTAGGACACTTGTTCTCCTTCAGGCTTAAGGAAAATAGAGGTTTTTGCTTCACAAAATTCTGGCTCTGGCTTCAAATGAATTCAGCCCACTAAAACTATCCACAGCAGCTTTCATTTCACTTCTGACTCTTACATCCTGTCACTTCTTTCAGGTAAATGTGATCTTGGCATCTCTTTCCATACCAGAGCCTTTGGTTTATGGGTTTTCATGCCTCAAAGTACAGCACACTAAGAAAAAGGTCTTTCAAAAGTCTGACATATACTGTTTGACCATGGAGAGGCCCATTCTAGGACGTGGTCATTAAAAAAATGCTCTCTTACCATAAGCCAGAACATTCCAAGGACTAGAGGTCAGTGGGAGAATCTCTCCAGCTGCAGTGCAGTTTTTATAACAGTAAAGAAAGACAGCAGTCACTTGGAGATACATAAGTGCATGTCATAGTTTCTGTGAAGCTGACTTAAAGCCTGAAACAAACAATTCTAATATGTCAGAAGGATTACAAGACTACTATAGGTATTTAAAGATGTTTATAGGTTAGTTTTGTAGGGAAAAACACAGCTTCATCTAATGGAACAAGGACATTTACTGCAAAAGAAGCCAAGAAGTCTGTTTTTCAAGAATATTTGCAATAGGAAAAAGTACCCAAAAGACAGCTCTTTTTGTAGAAAGGCTGGAAACCTTTTCTGGGTGATTTAAAATGCTCTCCAGTGAACTATGGCCAATTTTATGATTAAAAGCAGAAATAAAAACTGAAATAAAACTGCAAAGTGTTCTTTGGGTAGGGCTTTCCTTTTCAAATATCTATAATAGCTCTGATTTATGTCTTATCTAGATCCAAAATGCTGGTCATCACTGAAATTGCCTTGAAAGAAGCAATTTATTAAGTACTAAAGCCCTAACTATAAGACCACAGTAAACTAAAGTTCAAAATAACTGCCAGTCCAGCTCATAGTAGACAATTTCAATACCTCAAAAGTGGAGAAAACAGTATATCTTAACTCATTGGTTAGGCCAAATAGGTACTCATATGTACATTGTATGAACTCTAGAAAGACTATCTTTTCCCAAAATACTTCCCCAGAATTCTACTTTGTTGGTATAAATTTTAATCATGATAATCTTCTTTGGTTTAAATTTTAATCACATTAATCTCTCTTTGGGGTTAAGAATATTGTTACAATAGGTCTAACCTTGGAAGAGAGCTTGCAAAACTCATCAAAACCTATGTGGCCTTATTATCTAGTCTCTGGAAGAGAAAAGAGCCTTGACAATGATGGAACAAAGCTAAGGTGCCATTGTATTTCAAAGCAGAAGCAGGAGAATGTCAAGTTCAATGCCAACCTATGCTACATACATACCTAGACCTATCTCAAAATAAAACAACAAAAGACAAAGGATGTGCATGTACAATAAAACAGTGGATAAGAGAAAGGGTTGACTGTTGTTGGATCCCACTTGGGGGAGGAGCTTGATTGTTAGGGACATAGGGACTGGGAAGACTCTAAAATTAAAGAAATGTAACACAATAAACACCAGAATATGGTGGAAAGATCACTAGCTTTGGAGTCAAAACACACAGTTCTAGTTCCCTTTGTAGAAATACCCTATGAATCCCTATATTGAAATGTCTCCATCTATCAAAAGAGAATGCATAGATGGAAACATGATCTCTGAAATCCTTTTCAACATTCTTCTTATCAGAAGGTATGTGGGCAGGGTACAACTGAGGCCATTGTCTTTATGTGAAGATATTATGATAAATAGTAAGGGGCAAGAGGAAGAAAATAGGGGTGGATGAAGGAAAGGGCAATATTGAACAATAAGCATTGTACTCATAACCTGACTTATGGAATTTTAACCCCATTGTAAAACTACTTAATACTATTACAAAAGAACTATAGCACAAATCCTTTTCAAGAAACACATTCCAATGAGCAATAACATTCCCTATCCAAGAAACATATGTTTTCTCCCCTTGCTTCTCCTACTCTGTCATTTTTTATTGTGAACACTAAACTGCCTATTAATAACTTGTGCACAAGTTTTCTCCATCTGACACAACAAATCTTTATTTTACCAATCCATCTTCATTTATTGAAGGCCTAATGTACACTATGCCAAATTCTTTTATTTTCCTAATTGATCTTTCAAGTACGTATGTAAAAAAAAAAACAATAAAAACATGGAAATGATCATAAGAGTGGCACACCAAATAAAAGATAGGAAATGTTTAGAGTTTAATACAGTTCCTTTTCTTGCCAGTAAGATTGCTTCTATGATTTGCCTTCAATATGATTGCACAATCTATGTTGAAATGCCCTAAGTGGTGCTGTCACATCCCTTAGAAACCATGCCTTAGTAATATATTTCACTATCAAAATATATTTAACTTGCTGGTTGCCAGTGAGTCATACCTGTAATCCCAGCTACCAAGAGGCTGAGATCTGAGGATTGTGATTCCAAGCCAGCCCAGGCAAGAAAGCCCATGAGACCCTTATCTCCATTTCACCACCAGGAAACTGGAACTGGCACTGTGGCTCAAAGTAGTAGAGTGCTAGCCTTGAGAAAAGAGTTCAAGGACAGCGCTCAGGCCCTGAGTTCAAGACCCATGGCCTACCAAAAAAAAATTTGCTCGGATGAAACCCAAACTCTCCTTTACTTTTACCTCATACTTTCTCATTAAACATTAGGTAACAGTAAAAAATAAGTCACCACCATCACAAGCTTTTCAAAATTTTTCCATAACTCAGTTACATACTGCATTTTACTTTCGCATCTTGCATAGGAAAAGCACCCACATTACTCCAGTTAGCAGAATGGAGACCGGATGCTTTGAGTAGAATACATCTTTAAAAATTGTTTCATCATAGGGCTGGGAAGGTGACTCAGTGGTAGAGTGCTTGCCTTGCATGCCTGAAACCCTGGGTTCGATTCCTCAGCACCACATAAGCAAAAAGAAAAAAGTCGGAAGTGGTGCTGTGGATCAAGTGGTAGAGCGCTCGCTTTGAGCTGAAGAGCTGAAGGACAGTGCCCAGGCCCAGAGTTCAGGCCCCACGACCAGACCCCCCCAAAAAATTGTTTTATCATGGACTGGGAAGGTGGCTCAGTGATAGAGTGCTTGCCTTACATGCATAAGGCCCTGGGTTCGATTCCTCAGCACCAAATAAGAAGAAAAAGCCAGAAGTGGCACTGTGGCTCATGTTGTAGAGCGCTAGCCTTGAGCTGAAGAGCTGAGGGACAGGGCCCAGGCCAGAATTCAGACCCTACAACCAACAAAAACATTGTTTCATCCCCAGGGGCCAGTGGTTCATGCCTATAATCCTAGCTACTCAAGAGCCTGAGATCTGAGAATCACAGTTCAAAGCCAGCCCTGGCAGTAAAGTCCATGAAACTCTTACCTTCAATTAACCAGCAAAAAGCCAAAAGTGAAGATGTGATTCAAATGATAGGGTGCTAGCCTTAAGCTTGAAAAAGGTAAGAAACAGAGCCCAAGTCCTGAGTTCAAGCCTGACTACCTATACAAAGAGAATAAAATAAAATACTTTATCCTTGAAATCTTAGTGATACCCTCAACCTATTTCAAATTTTGTACTCTAATTACTTATTTTGATATAGTTACATCTAAATAACAAACTGGAAATTTCTTTTTGGAGGTATTATTTGTACAAAGTAAAAAATGTTTTTAAATGGCCCCTTCTAGTAAACAAATATCTCATGAGAAAAATCACCTAAGAATTTGGCTATGTTTGATTCAATAACTCTCTTGATATTCTATGGAAATAATAAGTTTATAATAGGGAAAATAAAAGAGATCTGTAAATCCATAAGGGCTCAATAGATCATCCAAAAAATATATAACAGCTATGCTCATCACTGTGAAGTATATAAAAGCAGTTTCTTCCTTTATGATGCTTAAGAAAATCAGTTATGGGGGATGATGGGAAGGGATGGGAAGGGGAAACAAAGGAGGAGGCTACAATGTTTGATAAGAAATGCACTCATTATCTTGCCCATGTAATTGTAACCCCTCGTACAGTATTTTCACAATAAAAAAATAAAAATTAAAAAAAATTAAAAAAGAAAATCAGTTATTTGGCATAAAAATCATAACCTAATAAGGTAAATGTCATTTAAAATTCACAAATAAGACACTAAAAGGATAGCTTCCACCTACCTTTAAGAAGCTCAATAGCTGAATTGGCAACAAAAAATTAAGTATTGGTTGAATGAAGGATGAAGGAGTGAATGAATGATAATGAGAGGACAGGACAGATACTTGAACTAAGGTTCAGTTCAAGTATGTGTCCTGTCCTCTCACTATCATGAATATAAGTTCAAATGCACAGACCTGGGAAATGTACTTTCTGAAGAAAAAAAAAAAAACAAAACATGAGGAAACCAAGGGCATAAACAGAGTCGAACGGTTCCAAAAATAGGGGCTAGAAAAGAAGCTTCCCTAAGGAAAAATTGGGATTATAAGGCAGATAGCATAAAATTCCAGGGCAAATGAGACAGACAGACAGAGATACTGAAACAGACACAGAGACAGAAACAGAAACACAGAGACATAGAGGCACACAGAGAGACAGAGATACAGAAAAAGACACAGAGACAGAGAGAAAGAGAATGTATTCACACGAGGCTTCTCCTATGTAGCAGGCATGTTGATTGTCTAGAATTCTTCTGCCTACTATGTCTTTCTCAGAAACTCTCAGTCCTTAGCTTCCACGTTAAAGTAAGGTTATTATTGTAGTATTGAAAGTAAGACGATGTCTTCACCCTCAACTCCTGACACCTAATATATATCTCAAGCAACAAAGTTCAGTACAGTGCACCTTAACCTTGATTATGTCCCTGTTGTGACAATCTGCCAATCTGAAAGTGACCAGTCCCTTCCTGAAAATTAACCACTATTGAACTTGTTTTACTCCACGTAAGTCAAATCTTGGGTTACTAACTCATGGAAGTTATAGCCTGGAAGGTGGGGATGGCTCTTTCTCCATGTTGTCATCATTTCTTTGAAATTAGTATCATCTATTTATCAGTAAGTCAAGCAGAGGACACTATCCTGAGTTAGAAGCAGTGTTGATTGCTAAATAGAAATGTACATTCATTGGGGCTGGGAAGGTGGCTCAGTGGTAGAGCGCTTGCCTTGCATGCATGAAGCCCTGGGTTCGATTCCTCAGCACCACATAAGCAAAAAGAAAAAAAGCCAGAAGTGGAGCTGTGGCTCAAGTGGTAGAGCACTAGCCTTGAGCTGAAGAGCTGAGGGACAGCGCCCAGGCCCAGAGTTCATGCCCCACAATTGGACTCCTCCCCCAAAAAAGAAATGTACATTCATGGGAAGAAACCATTCTATATGACCAAGAAACATTGTTTTCCCTGACTTTATTAACATAGACTATGCTATTGCTTTACCAGACCTACTGAGTGATAATTATATTGCATAAATAGCACATGCTTATTAGATACAAGTTGATTCTGTCATCCTCATTATAAAATAATAAATATATTCATTTAAGTGACCTTACCATGAAAAGAGCTCACATACATATAGAGAAAGAGACAGAGGGACACGAGGAACCTTGAAAATGATGCATGGATACATTAATAGTTTTACAGATGTTAGCAAATTACATATTTATGGCACAATCCCAATGCTATGGTATGTATGTTTACATATTATTATTAGACTCTGTATGGTAATATTACATTGAAGTGTTCTATCTGTAGCTTTCTTTTCTAACTTGTTGTTTAGGAAATTGTTTAGCTTCAGTACCTACCTCAAGAACATGAGTTATTAGGACAGTCAATTTGCCACTCCAGTCCACAACTCTAAGAAATTTCTCCCTACTAGCATAATATACTGAACCTGCTTAATCCTGATCATTTTGTCAGAACTTTTGTGCCCTTATCTATTCTAGGTGATGATTAAATGATGCAAAATGCAGGCTCAAACATTTCTTAAATCAGGAAAAGCTCCTTATAAATGTCAGGTGGCATGATTCTGTTCACTAGATTTTATCATATCAAACCATCAACATCTCATGGAGTCTTACCTTACCATTTTATTCATCTACTATACATAACAAAGTAACTACACAAATATTATTTCCTTCTAACAAATAATACTGGAAAATGTAGTCAACCATTTGTAAAAATATACTTATGAAATCATCTTCTTGTCCTTCATGTAGGGACATTGCATAAATTGGAAAAAATGTTTCTTTCTCAAGTAAAAATAAATAAGTTGATATATTATTATACCATTTGAACAATCATCATTGTGACTACACAAATACACACATAGTCTTGTCAGCTTGTACAGATGTTAGATAGATGCTAGGATGCACGTTATACAGATATTATTGACATTAAGTTTCTCTCCCTTGACCCAGATAACATTCCTGTATCAGATTTGGAAACTTTATGGGAGGCAAAATCAGACTTTGAGAGTGTTGAGTACAAGGAAAAAAGCATCTTCAGGGCACACATCTGGGGTGCAGCAGAGACACGGTATAACATGATTGTTGCCAGTGAATGTGTGCATGTGTACTGCACCAAGTGTGTGAGTTGCTATATGAGCCACTGAAGGTTTACATAAGAAGATGCTATTCTCTACTATTATAAAACATGTTTGGAAAATGTGGGCTACCCATGTCCCCTGTCTCTCTTGTCATACAAAATTAGCATCTGTCCATAATATAGAATTCCTTTAGATAGCGTATCCTTAAACATCCACATATAGCATTCTTACCCCGCTATCTGAGATCATCTCTGACCATTGTGCTATCAACTACACTGAGGGAAATGTAGCCTCTGCTTTGGTTCCCTAAAACAAATTTCTGTTGTTATCTTTGGGTAGCAGGAGGTGGAAATGACATTCTGTTACATCCAACCTGCTTCACAAGAATAACCACAACTGAAACAGCCAAACTTGTACTATTTGGTGACTTACTTTTCCAGGTTAATTTCAAGAAATGTCTTTTCACTAAAGAAGGTAAAATTCTTCCTCCTTTACAGGCTTACTAATATAACCTGAAACTTTGTCTCCAGGCTTATTCATTTTCTTGAACAGCTTCTTAAAACCTTTTAAATCTTTCTAAATACAGTATTTTCTTGGTAAATCAATCATAAAGCCACTTGTTTATTTTGTGAAGACAATGTTACTTTCTTTTCTGAAGTAGTGCCTTTTCGTAAACTAATGCATTAGCGTGTATGTTTTAATTGAAAGGAATTAATTCTGGTGGTTAGTTGTTTCTGTTCAATGACTCCAATCTCTAAGAGATACATTCTACAGAATGAAGCTGTCTTCCCGATATCTCACAAGCATATGAATATTTTACATATTTACTAAACACGTACTAAATATAAACTACAAATGTTAAATACTATAAAGATTGAAAAAAGATGTCACAGTTCCTAGACATGGAATGGTATAGTGGTTGACAGAAGGTACTCGAAATTAGACATGCCTATAGTTTAATTTTATTATGTTATAATGAAAATTGCTAGTTTTTCTTTTTTAGTTTTATATTACATTCCAATGGTATTTTTTTCAAATCACTTAACAAATCCACAAGATTCTGATATTCTATCAATACCTCCCATAATGGAAGGGAAGGAAGGAGAGTAGGAGGGAAAAAGGGAAGGGGGGAAGGGAGGAAGAAGTGAGGAGAGAAGGAAGGAGGGGAAAAAAGGAAGGAAAAAGAAAAAGAATAAAAGAATAAAAATAAGAGAGAAAAGGGATGGGAGTAAAACAGAAAAAGTCTAACTCCCATTTTCTGAACTCTGTCTCTCACTCAGTGTACTTTTTCTCTCTGTTGAAATCCTTGCTTTGCCACCTAAAGAAAGAAAAAGAGGAGGAAAGGAGGGGGAGGGGATGAGAGGACGAAAAGGGGGAAAGGAGAGGAGAGGAAAGGGAAAGAAAAGGGAACTTGTAAGTTAATGAGACATAATTAGGTAACAAGAAATGGAGCTGTAGGGGAGACAAGTGGCATGAACCAAGCAGTGAAAAAAGAAAGCACATGGCCTTCGGTGGAACATTCAGAAGGGAAGTCTTGGCTAGTGATGATTGCTTTGAAGAGTAAAAATAAGACTGAAGAAGATATTAAATCTCTGGGCAAATCTCACATTCACATCCTTCCCCATCTTCACTCAATTCAGGAAGAAACACACGGTTCAGTGAGTTTCTGTAGTGAATTTTGCTATTACTTTAGCCTGCAATAGATTTAATCTCTCTTAATCAACTGCTGCTTCATTTGCCAAATTTTATTTATGTTCCCTTTTATTCCAAATAAAACCTTATACTTAGAAATGCAAAAGTAGATTTAAAGAAATGTCATAATCAAGCCAATTGATAAATGAACGAATTAATACAAATAAGTGTGGCAGGGAGATGTCCAGCACCCAGATCTTGGCAGCAGTGATAAATACATCAATGTATTTTGGAGCTACTGGTCCAAAAAGAATGTGACATATTAATGCATTGAATCAAAACAAAACAGCAGACCACATAGATATGCCACATATAATTGCGCTTGGATGCATGTGACCCCCATACCAAGTTTAAGAAAGTTTTGATATTTTGTGCAGTGATAAGAGTTGAGCACCAACATTCAAAACACATAGGGGAAAGTGTCTCATAATAAAATATTTGCTAATGACAGTTTAAGGAAACACTATAGAGAATATTGAAATCTGGACACATGAGGTACAACAATATGTGAAACTGCAATAGTCAAGAATGCCCAATACTTCGAGGAAAGACAGTTGTGGCTCATAATCTGATTTGTAGAATGGAAACATCTTTGTACAACTACATGATAATTATAATAAACAATCATAATAATACACATAGCTTTCTTTATCTTAACACAAAACCTGATACTTTTAAACTGCTAACTGAAAATATAGGATTAAGGGACTGGGAAGGTGGCTCAGTGATAGAGTGCTTGCCTTGCATGCATGAGGCCCTGGGTTCAATTCCTCAGCACCACATAAGCAGAAAAAGCCAGAAGTGGTGCTATGGCTCAAGTGGTAGAGCACTAGCCTTGAGCTGAAAAGCCCAGGGACAGTGTCCAGGCCCAAAGTTTAGGCCTCACTACTGACAAAAAAAGAAAAAGAAAAAGGAATATAGAATTAAGTAATTCCTTTCTGAATAGAAACCCATTTGCTCAGGAAATAATGCGAACTGACAAATGAGAGTCCATTCAATTTTAAAGCTTCTGTGCAGCAAAGGAAATTATTACTAGAATCAAAAAAAACCCTAAAAAATGAGAAAAACAACTGGATAAAGGATAACTATCCAGAATATATAAAGACCTCCAAAAAGTAAACACAAAAAAAAACAATTTAAAAATGTCAAAATATATTGAACAAGCAAAACGTACAAATGGCAAATAAATACATAAAAATGCTGAACATCTTTAGCCATAAAGGACATATAAATTAAAAAATGACATTGAAATTTCACCTCACCTCAGTCAAAATGACCACCAAACAAGGAGTCAGAATGACAACTAATATTGGAATGCTGGTGATGGGAGGGGAAATAAACCCTTATGCATAACATGGGGATGTAAATCAGTGCATCCACTATGCAAATCAGAATGGAAGTTATATTCAATGTAAAAACTGAGCTACTTAACTTGAGGGTAGGAATGGGAGGAGGGAAATGGGAGAGAATGATGAAAATGGTGACATTGACCAAGAAGCATTGTACTGATAACCTGACTTATAGAATTGCAACCTCCTTGTAAAACTAAGTTAAAAAAAGAGCTACTAAATTATATATATCCAAAAGAATGCTAGTCAGTATATAATTGAAACACCTGCTCACCTATGTTTACAGCAGCACTATTCACAACAGCCAAAATATATTAATCCACCAAGGTATCCATCAAATCCATGAATGGATTTTAATGTGGTATGTTTGCTTATTTATTTATTTATTTACACACACACACACACACACACACACACACACACACACACACACACACACAAACAGTGGAGTATTATTCAGCCTTAAAGTATAAAATGCAGGAAATGTATGCAACTGGTGATCATCATGGTAAGTGAAATAACCAGACTGAGAAGTGAAATATAGACCAAAAGAGGATAGTCTTAGAGGAGAAATATAAAGGTTCAATGCCAAAGTGCCTCTTCATATTTATATAAAATAATATGCTTACTGAAATGAACTCCAAAATATGGAAGCAAGAGACTTCTTTTTTCTTCTTTTTTTTTAGTTTTGAGTTTTTGCTGATTCTGTCTTCTTTACCTTATATATGGTACATTCACATGCATATATTCGGGGGTGGGGGAAGCACAAAATTTGAAGGAAAAAGAGTGAAAAGTACAGCAGTGGAGCTCATTGGACACAGATGACAGTGAACTATAGTCATCCCTTGCTATATCACGGTTCACTTGTTAAGGCTTCACTGTATCGTAAGCTTTTCAAAAAAATACATAAATAGTGATCTCTCACCTATTGAGGGAGTTATTATGTTCCAGAGGCCCCTGTGATAAGTGAAAATCCTTGAAGTGCAATAAGTGAACTGCAAGATAGAGAGAGACAACTACATAATGCTGCTACTTTGTGGATTTTCATCTATCTTGGGGGTCTCTGGAACATAACTCCCAAGATAAGTAAAGGATCACTGTGTACAATTCGTGGGTGGAGATGGGATGGAGGGACTGGGAGAGAATGAGGGAACAGAAGACACTGTATAAAGGAAATGTACTCATTATCTGACTTGTAATTGTAGATCTGTATATCACCTTTATAATAACAATAAAGTAAACTAATTAAAAACAAAAAAATGACTGACAGGTTGAGTACACTGAATCACACCTGTCATCTCACTACTCAGAAGACAGAGATTAGGATGATTGAGATTTAAAGCCAATCCAAACATCAAGTTAAATGAGACACATCTTGAGCAATAATCCAGGTGTAGTTTGCACATATGTGATTCCCAGCTCCACAGGAAGCTGTAAGAAGGAGATCTTGGTCCACCAAGGCCTAGGAAAAATTCAAAACCCTGTTTGAAAAATCTGCTTAGCAAGGGCAAGAACCTGAGCTCAAACTCCAGTATTAGAAGGAAAAAGAAGAATGATAGGAATGTAAAACAGAGAAGGTTTGGAAGTGGAGACCAGCAGGAACTGAGAGTGTAAAGCAAAAGAGGAAGGGGCTACAGAGATTCCCAAGGTAGGAGAGTAAATACAGACAATTATACACACACATATGAATAATGAAACCCCTTTCAGACATTGTTTTAAAATGGGCACAGGGTGATATTGATCAAGATGCATTGTACTCATAAACTGACATGTTGAATTGAATCCCCTTTGCACAACTATCTAATAGAAAGAAAATAAACTTAAAATAATTAAAAAATAAAAATGGGGAAAGAAGTGAAACCAACAGAGGGTGTGAATGTTATCAAACAACATACATGTATAGAAATACTATGAAACCCCTCTGCAATTAATATGCACTAGAAAAGTGTAAAAAAGATTTGTGCACTTAATGAGAATATTATTCCCAAAGGAGAGTTTCTTATTAATCAAATAATATTGGATTATCTTGTAAAATATCTAGGAGTAAACTTAGAGTCCTGTGTCTGTCAGTAAAAGACTGTTCTTAATGGAAGGGCTAAAGTTTAAGAAGGTGAAAATGGTCTGAAAATAGTGGGAATACTGATAATTGTGCAGCTTTTGTCCCAGAAATATGTAGTGTACAATTGAAACACAGGTTCTGTGTGTTATCCTATTAATGTCTTAGATAGTACAATTTCTACATTTTAAGGGTTTTTAAAAATTTTTGTGTGTATGTTGCTTTTTTTAAAAAGGGTATATAAGTAATTTCTTTAATTGAACAACCTTAGACAAATTTTTGGTTTATCTATGAATTTAGGTATTCCTTGCAGTTTTAGTAAAACTTGAAACTATCAATTTTGAGATTATAATGGTTTTGAGACAGCAGCAGCAAGACAAAGAAATCTATCATTCTTTGTGGTAATACTGTCAGTAGAGAATGTGTGAGAGATTCCTCAGCTTCCCAGTTTCCCATGTTGTACGGGAATTCAGTACAAGAACCAGAGAAGCCACATTTTTAGAGGTCAAGTAGTGAGTGTTTATTAGAAAGCCTGAGACTGCAGGTGGAATCCTGTCCTACAGACCTGCAGCCCTCTTGAATATACTTAACACTGGAAAACTGAGCCATGAGAGTAGAAGAGGAAAGAAAGAGCAGAAAAACACATACCAACAAATCAAGTCAACCCCAATGGAGAGCTAAAATGGGATGAAATGGTGACCAGAGGAGAGCCAGGAGACATGAGGCATCTGGTAATGGTGCCTGAGCTGATCCGTGCCTAAATAGGGTCAGAGTCAGGAGGCAGGATCAGAGGAAACTTGAAAGACTCTGAGTTCAAAGAATATGACAGACAGGTCCAGTAACCTATGTTCCAAGTCCCGGACTCTGCCTCTAGGAATTTAGGCATGCCCATCACCTGGGGGTTGAGCTTCCCTGCCTCTAGCATGAAGACAAAATGGCACCAGTTAAACCCAATTTCCTATCATCCACCACGTGGCCAAGATGGTGCCCATTACATCCAGTATCCTTATTTCACCAACAATCACAAGTCCTTGAGATCCACTCATGAAAACCACTTCAGAATGTCTCACACAAAGGAGAGTCTTGCAAGGTGAAAGCCTTAGCAAGGATTTATTTCAATAAAACAAGTTTAAATTTGGGAGAAACTGAGAAACAGGGCAAAACATTTCCTGTTCCCCATACAGGAAGTGAGAGTTAAAGACTAAAATGACAGCTGTTACCTGCTTCCTTTAGTGTATCAGAACTGAGGGAAAACGAGTAGTCAAGTTCTCCAGCAACTCCCAACCCTTAGGCTATGGTTCTGAGTAGTCAGTATGTGTGTTACATTGTATTCTAAAATACAGAAATGCTTCTGAGGCTACCTGGTTAATAGGTCACCTTTCAGACTGGTTTCCTCACACAAGTTTCATACCTTATTGTCTCTAACCATTCACATAGAGTTGCTAGATTTTTTCTTTCTTTTTTTTTTTTTTTACCATTTTAAAGAAGATGACAATTTTAGATAGGTAGCCCATTTTATGAATCTCTTCCTTATAACAGCATTTAAATGGAGGGAAAGCATAATTGCTTTGTCAGTTGCCTCCTACTTCCAACTTCTAAATCTGGCTCTTTTATATTAAGCACAATATAATTTCCCTCTCTCCTCACCTATCAATCCTGCCTCCATACCAGGTACTGCACATTCCCAATCATTTGTAGAATTTTGTGAAATATTTTCTGAATTATTGAAATTTAGTATGGGATAATTTCATAATTGAACCCTGCTGATTACATATGGTACGGTAAATCTTGGAGATTTCATGCTTTAAAGGATTTGCAAAAAGTTTGACCAAGTCAGAAGATAGGGAGTCAGACTCCAGTGACTCATATCTATAATCCTGGCTATTCAGGAGGCTAAGAACTGAAGATCAAGGTTCAAGGTCAGCCTTGTGAGATTCTTATCTCCAATTAACCACCAAAAAGCCAGAGACACCCCTGTGGCTCAAGTGGTGGACAGTGCCCCAGCACACACACACACACACACACACACATACACACACACACACACAAGATATGGAGCAAGCAGAAAATGAGGGTAAAAATGTAACATTTCCTGGAATATGCTCATCAATTATCCCTGTAGATACATAGATACATAGTTCCTACACAGGTGGGAAGATCATATAGATATGATCTTGGCTTCTCCACTTACAAAGATCTTAAGACACTTTTTGTGTCTCATTTTCCCAATATGTACAATTGGTTGCTTAATTAGTTGAGCTAAGTATTTGGTAGACACATGAGTAAATGCCATATTTTTAATGGTTAAAATCCTCATTTCAAACTTCCTCTAAACTTTCAAAAGGCATGATTCTTACCTTTTGAAATACTCTATCAATCTGTCCTTTTTTCTAATACAAATCAATTTTCACTGACATAAAAAATAGCATGCATTTATGGAAATACTACATGAAGTTCTATACATGTACATATGGTATAATGTTTAAATCAGATTATTATTTATCTCCTTTATTACTTATCATTTATTTGTGGTAAAAGCTCTCAGGATCCTTTCTTCTAGTTTTTTATATGTACAGTGCATTCTTTTTATCTATAGTCACCCTACAAGGCAATAGGGCTCCAGAACTTCTTGTTCCTATCTAGCTATAACTTTGTTACTGTGTAGCAGCCCTTTACCGCCCTCCCTCCCACCATTTCCACCCTTGCATATAAGCTCCATTCTACTTTTAACTTCTATAAGATGACATTTTTTAGATTCCACATTTGAGTGAGATCAAGCTGTACTTATCTTTCTTGTGCCTGGTTTATTTCACTTAACCTAATAACTTTCAGTTCCAAACATGTTATCACAAATGAAAGCATTTTTCTTCTTGTTTATGTTTAGTAATATTCCATTGTGTCTATATATCATATTTGCTCTATCTACTTATCAGTTGATAGACACATAAGTTGTTTCATATCTTGGCTGCTGTGAATAGGGCTGCAATGAAATCTGAAGTGTACATATTTCTTTGACAGATAATTCAATATTGGCTTAACACAATACAACTGATTTTTGTATATTGCTTTTGTATACTGAAACTGCTGAATTCCAAGAGCTTTTTATGGCCTTTCAGGGGGGCCCAATATAAAAGTTCATGTCATCTGCAACAGTAACAATTTGACTATTATCTAAATCAGATGTTCTTTATTTCTTTCTCTTGACTAATTGCTGTAACTAAGATTTTCAGCACTGTGTTGAAAACCAGTAGTGAAAGTTGGTACCTTGTCTTGATCCACATTTTACGGAGAAAGCTTTTACTTTCCCCATTCAGTGTAATGTTACCTGTTGGCTTCTTATTATAATGGCTTTTATTATATTGAAATATGTTCCTTTTGTGCTAACATAGTCAGGATTTTTATTATATAGAAATACATTGATGAAGATGCACTGTATTCTTAAACTGTTTTGTTAAATGGCAACTCCTTTGTACAACCACTTAAAGATAATAAAAATATTCAAAAATAAACAATAATAAAAATAAAGAAATAGATATTTGCTAGGGGACAAGGGGGAGGGTAGAAGAATGAGTGGTGGAATGGAGTAGAATGCAGGGAAGAATTCATTGTATATACCACAGTATTGAGAGACGTAAGGGAAGAATGGTGAAGATGTTGAAGGGATGACACAGATCAAGATGCATTGTATGCATAAATTGCTTTGTTAAATGGCAAACAAATTCAATACATAACCTAAAAATTAAGAAAAGTAAGGGAAGGGGTGAGTTGGGAGGGGTGAGTCAGAATGGTAAAAGAAGTGACATTGATCAAGAGGTACTGTATCCATAAACTACTTTGGTAAATGGCAAATCCTTTGTACCACTACTTAAAGTTAATAAAAATACTGAAAAACAAAGACAATAACAATTAAAATTAAAAAATGAAATATTAGGTTTTACTGAATGCTTCTCAGTATCAATTGAGATTATTACATCGTTTTTGTCTTGCATGCTGTTGATATGGGGTATCATAATTTTTTTTCCAAGGCTGAGGACTGAACCCAGGGCCTTGCACGCACCGGGCGGGCGCCCTTCCGCTGGGCTAAACCCCCAGCCCCGGTGTATCATAATTTTTTATTTTTATGTATTAAGCCAATCTTGCATCCCAAACATGCATCTACTTGATTATGGTGAATCATTTTTTTAATGTTCTGCTAAATTTAATTTAGTATTTTATTTAGTATTTTGTTCAAGATTTTCATGTATGTGTTCATTAAGGATGACAAACTATAGTTTTCATGTATTCTTGTGTTCTTATCTGGTTTTGGTATCATGTTTACTCTGATACCAAATATAAATGTGTTTGAAAGAATTCTTTCCTCTTCTATTTTCTGATCTAAATTGAGGATAACTGGTATTTTCTTGTCTATTAGTAGAAGTCATTTTGATTCATTTTTATTGTGTCATATCTACTTTAGTTTTTAGTCTAAATGTTCCATTTTGACATCATCTACTTGTGTAATTTCACCAGTTTACCTGAAGAATATAAACCGTGCCTCGCTTACTGTTCCTTTATTTATAATGCAATAGTCTCAAATGTTTCCCCTACATACCTAGAACAATGTTAGAACCACACAAGATAGATGGCTACCTTTAGTCATTAAATCTGTTTTTAAACTTGACAGAAGGCAAGCAAGCCTGTTTTATTACCCATATTTTTGTTTATTCTATTTTATCTTTTATAATTTCTGTTTATATCTTTTTTTTAGTAATTCATTTAGAATATGTCTACTACTGAAAAAGTCTCAGTTTCCTTCATCTGAGTGTCTTGATTTGGTGTTTATTCCTGAAGGACAGTTTAGCTGACTTCAAGATTCTGTATTGATGCTATTTTTCCTTTAGCTCATAAAAAAAAGTTTGGGCTACTTTTTCTGACTTCCATGGTGAACGATAAGAAGAAATCCATTGAAGTTTGAACTCTTTGTCCTATATGGCAAGGTCTTGTTTTTCTCTGGCTGCTTTCACTATATTTTTTTCTTTGTCTTTTGTTTTCACAAGTTCAATTATGACATCTCTTGGCATTGATTTCTTTGGGTTCTGTTTGGAATTTGCTAAACTTGCTAAATATGTGGGTGTATCTTTTTCTACAAATATGGGAAGTTCTTAGCCACTATTTATGTATTTATTTTATTTCAGCTCTTTTCCTCTCCTCTTCTGACTCTCTCCCTTTTCTTCTATGACTCTGATACCAATGTTGAATATATTAGTTTTGTTCCACAGAGCCCTGTGAGTTCTTTAGTTTATTTGTTCTTCCAGTTGTTCGTTTGGGGCAGTTTGTATTATTATGTGTTCCAGTTTGCTGAGTCTCTCTTTGATTCTTCCCTTGTGCTCTAAAGTAGCCCAATCACTAAGGTTATTCCAGTTACTGTATTTTTTTCAGTGCTAAAATTTTTGTTTGTTAGTCGTTTAAGGATTCAGGTGGACCTGTTGCAACAATGAGAAGTACAAAATGTCATGTCAAAAACGAGCTTTACAATGTCGGTGTGGGGGGGGGGGGGAAGGATTGGGTGGGGGGGGGAGGGGGGAGGCTGGGAAGGGAGGTGAAGGGTAAACAAAGGAGGAGGCTGCAATGCTTGGTAAGAAATGTATGCATTATCCTGCCCATGTAATTGTAACCCCTCTGTACAGTATGTTCTCAAATAAAATAAAATAAAATTAAAAAAAATAAATAAAAAAATAAAAAGTGAAAAAAATTTTTTTTTGTTATTCTTTATATATTCTAATTATTTTCTGAGTCTCTCTATTTGTTTAGGGTATTTTTAAGTGTTCATTGGAGCATGTAAAAACGGCTTTTAATGTTGATATCTATTGAATGTATTTCTTTGTTCACCTAGACAACTTAACTATTTCTCAGTTTATTGCAGGTGATTTTTCTACTAAGAACTGAATATCTTTATATTTGTTGGGACTTTGGGTCTTATTTAAATCTTCCATTTCAGTTGATGTTCTCTGGCCTTGCACAGGCTCAGAAAGAGGGATATTTCATTAACTGCCAGGTGGTGGTAGAAATGCAGGTTCCTTTTTTTATCTGCACTGATTCCAAGAGTGTGGGAAGAGGAGTGGCTGTAAGATGGTGGGAATTCTGGATCTTCCTGTAGTTTCCACTGATCCCACTGTGGAAGTGACCTTATTACTGCTAAGCAATTGTGAAAATTCTAACTCTCCACTCACATCAAGCATTATAAAAATTTGTTTTCATGGGTTTGTTTCATGGAATGAACAAAATTAAGAATAGGGTTTTCAAGGCTTCTTTTTTATGTTTTGGTGATAATGCATCTGGAAAGTATATTAAAAATGAAAAGTGTCTGAGTTTTCTCAGTTTTCTCTGTCATTTTTTTCTATGTATATCACACATCTTTTTATTCACTTGTTATTCAAACTCAGGAACCATGTGATAGCCATTCTTGATTACAAGTAACAGTCCTAACATCCAAAATGTTGTTTACATTTCCTTGTCTTCTATAATGAACATATGGCTTTGCTTAGGACAAGCTGGAATTTCACATTAAATATGTATGTCTTGACTGTGTATGGGACATGTCTGAGATCTGCCAAGGTAAGTAATTTCTACTGCCCGTGGTCATTCATTTTTCCATGCACAGATTTTCCAGCTGCTGGTTTCCAACTTTTAGTGATTGCCTCATTTGTGCCAACAAAGAAATTATCCCTTCTTTAAATACACATAGAATTGGGGTGAGAAGTTAGCTCTATCACCTTGTAGAATCAAATATTCCTTCAGAGTTAACTTTAGCTAGTATTTCCCAATACTTGCATTACCAATGACATGGCATCCGCTCCTCTCTCCCCACCCCCCACCATGGGGCATGGATCCCAAATTACTAGAGGTACAAATACAACTCTAACAAGCTTCATTCTGTTGTGTATTCAGTTGGGATGTTTTATGAGAATTTCAATGCAAAGTAAGGAGCACACACAAATACACAAACACAATTATTTTACTAGGAAAAAATTATGTTTAACAGCACTCTAATTTCCCCATGAAAATTAGCTCATGTCTTCATTGAAATGACAATTTTTCTTAATTAAAACATTAGAAAAAAATCAGAGAATTCCAGTTGCAATGAGATGTAAATATAATTCATTAAGACCTTACACAAGCAAAAGTCTCTGATAAAGTAAGTTTTTGAATGAGCCAAAAAGCCATTCCATTAGGATGACTCTACTGAATACTCCCCTTTCTTAAAAATATATCTTCCCAGACTGAAGGCATGGTTTATGATAAAACAATGATATGATGTATAAACATCATTCAGCTGTCAATTAGATTAGACCGATCACAAATAAATGACAGAAATAAAAGGACACATATTGCCAGATTTCAAAGGACAAATATTAGAAGAACTTGCCCTAAAGACTCCTACTAAACATAACTGATAAGGCTGAGAGTCACCAATGGTGTCCTCCTATATTGGACAAAGTGAATGATAGTAATGACAGAGAAGTCAGGCAATGTAATGTACAAAGGAACAAAAATGATGGCACAAAATTGCTGAATTTCAGGACAAAGCAGTGCAAAAAAATAGGTAAAAGGCTTGAAGTTTCTGAATAGGAAAAAGATAAGGAAAAAAAAACAGGAATGTGCTTGGGAGTAGACAGCAGGAAAAGAAGGCTGGATAAAGGGTACTTACTGTTTTCTCTGAAGGATTCCTAAACTACAATTTGTTTTCTTTCGTTCTTATATTCTCCTAGTGCTTACATAAATAAGTAAAAATGGAAAGACTAGAACAAAATAAAAATAAATACTATCACAAATATAATGCATAGTCTTCAACCACTTTTCTAGGCATTTTAATATATTTTCTAATCTTCATAACATTACAGTGAAGTAGAGATTACCATTGCTTTACAGATGAGAGAACTGAATTTGTCCAAAGTCACATAGTAAGTTAATGGTGGAACCATAATTCCAATCCAGGTAATCTTACAATAGAGTTTCTCTTCCTCATGCTTCTAGTTAAGGAAGGAACTCTCAGGCATGTCCTGAAAGGGACACATTGAGAAAGACCAAACATAGCCCAACAAATTCAGATTGAAAATAAGAAATAAAGTTAACTACAAATGAAAGGAATAGAACATGCATACCTGTTAGAAATACGCCTTTATGTACACAGATTAAACAAACTGCCAATGCAGATGGGAGGAGGAATCCTCCTCAAATAGAACATATGTCATTAGAAGTCATTCTCTTAGCTTAAAGTTTAAATCTCTGAAAAAATATAAATCTATTTTACAAGAGATAACCCAGCAAGATTCCCTCTTTTTCCCCCACCCCACCTTGTCACAACTCAGTGCACATCCACTTTGTAGATTCTTTGCGGAATGTCCATCTAGATAGTGGAACAAGATAATGTAGACAGTATGAGATCACTACAGATGGACCTGACCTGAAAGTGAAGGCTGGACTGAGCCCCAACCACACTGTTTTTACAAGTTGGCCTAGGGCCCACCCTGGACAAAGTAAAGAGATAGAACCCGGTGCATTATAGTTCAACTGTACACATCAATCTTTGTTAAAGCCAAAAGTTTTGGCAGAGAATAAAATAATATGAAGTTAATGAGGGATGTTGAGAGAGATTCAAACATATGCTAGGTCAAATTTTTATAGTGAGAGGTAAAAAGTGTCACCTCACAGCTGCCCTAAAACCCAAGAGGAAAGGAAATAAATGCCTAACTATAAAAAGAGAGGGAAGCAATGAATGGCAAGACATAGAACCTGATTGCAAGTGTTATAATGTTTTCTACATTACTCTTTCTTCTAGAAAAAGAAAACATAGGCCTGTATGTTAAAAAAAAAAAAAAAAAGAAAACTCCAGGTTAACTGCCTGGTTATTTGCTTGTTCCCTCCAAATCCAGGCCAGCAATTTCGCAGGAAGAATACACTAGACTCATTTGTATCAACATCCTTAGTTTAGCACATGAATAGTTACTACAGCTGGAAGGCATTAGTGTTGTCCAAGTCAACAATTTTCCATAAGCCAGAGAGAAAAGAATTTTCACTGTTTGTTGTGACACATGAAAATTGGAGTCTTAAATCCTGCTTAGAATTAAAGTGACTTAAGATGAGAGGAAATGAAAAGGGGAAAAATGTTGAAGTGTTGTAACAAAGCAATCACTGCCACACCATGTTGGACACAGACTGAAGCACAGAATCACTTCAGATGTGTAGGAAACGTGCTGTAAATGGTTGGAAAGGCTAATGGATTTTGAATTAGTACTAAATGTTTGGTTGTTTGAAGAATGTGTGTGTGTGTGTGTGTGTGTGTGTGTGTGTGTGTGTGTGTGTATAATTAGATCTTTCCCTTCATAGCTGCTTGCACAGATGCTCAGACACTCACATGCAACACCAGTTCAATTACTTTCTCCAGGGCAATGCCTCTGCTAGATTATGGAAGTCAGCCAAGTTTTAGGTCAACACTCTCCATTTCTCCTTTCTGGTTTTATTTTCTTTTTTTTAACCCCCTCCATCACCACCCCCATATACCCCCAATTTTTTCTTCTTTCTACCATAATAGGGCTGACATTTGTTCCTATAAAGCATTTCATAATCAATGTGTTTGTTCATGCAAGAATTTGTTATCAGTGCCTTCAAGGAGAAACCCAGTGCTAGATAAAAGGGAGAATGTAAAAAGCCAGCCCTGGATTATACTGTTAAAGAAGTTTGTAATCAACCAGGCACCAGTGGCTCAAGCCTCTAATCCTAGTATCTGAGAATTGCAGTTCAAAGCCAGCCTGGGAAAGAAAGTCTGTGAAACTCTTATCTCAAATTAACCAACAAAAGCCAGAAGTGGAGCTATGGCTCATGTGATAGCTTAAACAAAAAAGCTTTGGTACAGAGACCAGGCCCTGAGTTCAAGCCCCAGTACTAGCAGAAAGAAGGAAGGAAGGAAGGAAGGAAGGTAGGAAGGAAGGAAGGAAGGAAGGAAGGAAGGAAGGAAGGAAGGAAGGAAGGAAGGAAGGAAGGAAGGAAGGAAGGAAGGAAGGAAGGAAGGAAGGAAGGAGAGAGAAGAGAAAAATAAAGGAAAGAAAGAAAGAAAGTAAGAAAGGGAGAAGGAATAGAAAGAGAGAGGGAGGGAGGAAGAAAAGAAAGAAGGAAGGACTGAAGGAAAAAGAGAAATAGTTTGTAATGGAATGGCAATTGTATTTCTTTGCTTGCATGTGCCTATAAAATGCTAACAAGTATAAAGAAATTCTTCATTTTCTTCAAATGTGCTGTCTTCAGAAAGTTCTCTTTGACCATGTTATATTAAGCCTTGAGTTTAATATCAAGTTAACTGCCTCTAAATTTATTCATTCTCTAAGAAAAATAAACTAGAGTACTTTATATGAATGTATAGAAACAGACCAGTAAAATCTGTTGAAATTGATTTAAAAACAGGGGGCAGAAGAGAGAGGGAGTGAGTTCCATAGGATATATTGTATGCGTGTATGGCTATATAACAATGAAACTACATTGTACAATTAATATAGGCTAACAAAATACAAGAAAAGGACAAAAAAAATTAGAACTGATGCTGAAATGCCAGCAGAAGGGTTCAAGGCTACTGACCATGCTTTGTCTATCACTCTAATCATAGAGAAATATAAACAGAATGTTTTAAAAATAACTTTAAAGGCTAAGCACTGGTGATTCATGCCTGTAATCCTAACTACTCAGGAGGCAAGATCTGAGGATCTAGGTTTGAAGTCCAGGCAGGAAAGTCATTGAGGTCTTACCTCCAATTAACTACCAAAAAGCTGGAAGTACATGTGTGGCTCAAGTGCTAGAACACTTGCCTTGAGCAAAAAGCTCAGAGACAGTGCCCAGGCCCTGAATTCAAGCCTCAGGACTCTCTCTCTCTCTCTCTCTCTCTCTCTCTCTCAATCTCTCTCTCACACACACACACAAATTTTTAATGGATCTACTAGCGTTGGGCATAGTTATGACTGTCTATACTAATGAATGGCTAAGTAATTGATGGAAACCTGATATTATGGTATAATTTTCATGTCTCACCTGAATTTCTATAGAAAAAAGGATATATAACAAGTCAAATTTAGATGTGCTGTTCTATGCACAACTCATTTCAGATAAAAAAAAAAAGTGGAAAAGTGGCTGGGAAATTGACTCAGTGGTACAGTGCTTGCCTCACATGCATGAGACCTGGGTTCAATTCCTCAGCACCACATAGCCAGAAAAAAGCTGGAAGTGGTGCTGTGGCTTAAGTGGTAGGGTGCTAGCCTTGAGCTGAAGAGGTGAGGGACAGCACCCAGGCCCAGAGTTCAGTCCCCACGACCAGCAAAAAAGGTGGTAAAGTAAAAGTATGCTTTCTCAGCAATTGTACAAAAGTTTGCTGAGGAATTTTTACTGAAAGAATGTGGAATGAAGCTGGGCTTTGGTGGCTCATGCTTGCAATCTTAGCGGCTCAAAAGGCTAAGATCTGAGGATTGCAGTACAAAACAGACAAATCTGAGAGACTCTTATGTCTAATTAAAGAGAGAAAGCTGGAAGTGGAAGAGGGCCAGTTTTGGACAACAATGTCAGGCAAGAGTGCAATACCTTGAGTTCAAGCCTCAGTAACTGGCAAAAAAGTGTGAAATGGTTATTGAATCCATTCTGCAGACCGAAGGAATCACTTTAGCAAGTTTGGACATTTAAAATTCCCACCTTTACTAGAAAGTAGTAAAATGCAATTGAAATTTAATTTTGTTCATGAAATTCATTCAGCAAAATTTCAGAGATATACTGTGCGGCAGGAGTAGAATTAAATTAATTAAGGCACAAGTCACACCCCACATTCAGGTCTTTCACCAATGTTTCACTGCACCTTGTTAACAGAATACCCAAACACCACTCTTGTCTCAAGCTCTCACTTAATACTTGTATTTTTCCCATTTTCCTTACCAAATAGAAATTTACTTTAAAGGGTCAGAGAGTTAAATATGTCAGTTGCATCTCCATCAAACCTCTAGTAAAAATAACAAAAGCAGCTCACAATGTTTGAACATTGGGTGCATGCCAGGCACTTTAGAGGATGATTTATTTGCATATATCTCATTTCATCCAACAAAATCATTGCGAAGAATGAACTGTTATTACCCCCATTTACCAGATGAAGAGAACAAGTCACAGAATGGATAACAGGAGCAGTGGCTAATCCAAGACTTGAACCTAGACATCTGGCCCAAAGACTGTACTTGTAATCACTCTGTTATACTGTGCTTCAAAATAAAAAATAAAAACAGCTAGGAGTGTAAGTGGGAGAGCACATAGATGTTGCCTGTGTTAAATTCCTAACCATGGGAAAGAAGAAAAAATGAAAGTAAGCCTAGAGCTGGTAGCACATGGACATTATCCTAGCTGCTTAGTGGCACATGGTCTATCCTAGCTGCTTCGGTGCCTAAGGTAGGGAGCATTGGGATTCCAGGCCATCACCAGCATACATGTAAAACCCCTTCTCTGACACTAGCTGGGCATGGTGATATCACCATGACTGCCAGTCATACTAGCTACATAAGGGATTGAGATCAGAGAATTGCAACTCCAGGCCATCTTGGGCAGCAGGGGGAGGTGGTGGAGAAACTGGTGAAATTCAATCTTAAAGAAAGAAGCTGGGCATAGTAAGCCATGCCTGTCTCCTTGTTGTCCCAGCTATGAAGTATACAATAGGTAGATTACTGTCCAGGACCAGGACAAAAAGACAGATCCAATCTCAAAATAACCAGTGCTTAAAAAGGTCTAGAAGCATGGCTCAGTGGAAGGGTACCTGCATGGCTCAATGAAAAGGTACCTGCCTAGCAAACACTAGGCCCTGAGTTCAAATTCTGGCACTAACAAAAGAAAAAGAATATAAAATCTATCTCCTCTTTTATCTCTAAACCAGAAGAACTCAACTGAAATGCTACCAAGTATATTTACTCAGTTCTAACAAGAAGTCATCATTTCCTTTCTGGATTTCCATTACCCTGTGTATGGACCTCTTTGAAAGGCATTTTTTGCTTGCAATCTAGAATATAGAGGTCTATGGAACAGGAGCCAATATATCATATATCTGATTGATTTGTTTCTTATCAAAGTCACAACCTACATTGTATGAGTACAATACCTTGGATAATACAGTGTTTATTAGATGAAACGGGTAACAAATTTCCTCAATGACTATTGTTTCACTCTAGATCATAATCCTCTTTATATCACCCATAATGTCATATGAATAGTGGAAATTTATTATTTCTTGAAACTGATGGAAAGTTCCTAAATTTCTTTTTTTTTTTTTTAATTTTATTTTATTTTATTTGAGAACATACTGTACAGAGGGGTTACAATTACATGAGCAGGATAATGCATACATTTCTTACCAAGCATTGCAGCCTCCTCCTTTGTTTACCCTTCACCTCCCTTCCCAGCCTCCCCCCTCCCCCCCACCCAATCATACCCCCCCTCCCCCCCCCCCACCGACATTGTAAAGCTGGTTTTGACATGACATTTTGTACTTCTCATTGTTGCAACAGGTCCACCTAAGTTCCTAAATTTCTATATGCAAATGAATTTTTGTCCAAAAGTGGAAGAGCTTGTTTTGTAAAATATATTTGGAGGTCTTTCTTCAAGTAGATTAGACATTACAATCACAAAAGAATAAAATGTGGTAGTAAATATCCTATTATTTTCCCTCTGAATCTGATAAGGCTTTAATAATATGAACAGTAATATAAACAAAAATATGATTCTATCAATTAGCATTTCTTTAATATCACGTTAAAATCATCATCACCTTTAATCCTCATTACAACTCTATGAGGAAGATATTTTTACTTCCAATCAAGTTCTCCAAATTCTGAAACCTGTTTCCTTTCTACATTTCTCTTTAAACAGACTTACAAGGGTCTTTTTTTGTTCCATCTCACACAAGTACAGATTTTGCCGATGAAGCATCAAATTTTAAAGCCGCTACAAAATGGAAACATGACTGGACTTAGGAAGGAAGGAAGGAAGGAAGGAAGGAAGGAAGGAAGGAAGGAAGGAAGGAAAGAAGGAAGGAAGGGAAGGAGGGACGGAGGGAGGGAGGGAGGAAGAAAACAGAATTAGAGCTGTGGCTCAAGTGGTACAGCACTACTCTTGAGCAAAAAAAGCTCAGAGACATACGCAGGCCCTGAGTTCAAGCCCCAGGACTAAAACACACACACAAACACACAGACACATACAGACACACACACACACACACACACACACACACACACACATACACACACAGAACTCAGAAACCAGCATCAGACAGACCCAGTTTTAGATATTATCTCCATTACCAATGAGCTATATGTGTTTGGGCAACTTATCTCCTCTGACTCTAGATTTCCTCATCTGCTAAACGGAGATTAAAGTAATATATTACAGAGCTATTATGAGAGAAAAAATAATACATTGTATCTGAAAGGCCTTGGAAAAACTCAGCAAAGAGTAGCCTTTACAAGCCCCATAATAGCCCCATCTGTCATTATTATAATAAGTGTTGGTTATCTGTCAATTCTTTTATAATAAGGAGATATGAACACTGGAAACTGTGAACTTTTACAAACCAATGATAAAAGAAAAGATAATCAACTCTAGTGAGTGGGAAAGTACAGATACTTTATGCAAACCTCACTAGGAAGCAGAGTGAAATGAGATCACGACTAAATCAGCCTTCATGCAGTAGCTGGGAAAACAGGCCATCAGTTGCCAGTCCTGAAGTGTAAACTCCAGATTATACCCAGCTCCAGTCCACAAAAAAGACTGACTCGGGGAATGCTTTAGAGTTTCTCTAGCTCAAACAGAATTTGAATACACAAGGTCTCCAACTTCTCCAAAACAAACGGAGCTATTCCTTCCACTAAAGAAAACAAAACTGTTTCTGGGACACAAGAAGCCTGCTTCCTTGTGGTTCAGTCATGCATGGTATTCCTAGTTGATTTGCAGAACCCAAAGTATATGGAATCCACATACAGCACCAGTGCACTCAAGAAAATTTGGAGGGACTGGGAAGGTGGTTCAGTGGTAGAGTGCTTGCCTTGCATGCATGAGGCCCTGGGTTCTATTCCTCAGCACCACATAAGCAGAAAAAAAAGCCAGAAGTGGCGCTGTGGCTCAAGTAGTAGAGCACTAGCCTTGAGCTAAAGAGCTGAGGGACAGCGCCCAGGCCCAGAGTTCAGGCCCCATGACTGGATCCAAAAAGAAAAAAGAAAATTTGAATCACTCTTTAAACCCCATTATCTTGAATCCCAAGTCAAGAAATATTTTAAAGACTCATATTAGTCATATTAGGATTGCCTGATCAAAGCCATTTCGAGGCAAGAATTATAAAACCTATGGACATGGTAAAACTATAAAGCTGATCAAATGAGACTACATTAGGTTCAGAGCACTGTTTAACTTGTCTGACAAACTTCAATTTCAACCAAATAGTTCCCTCATATTATGCCCTAAACATTTAAGACTTTGAATTAGGTACTCCTAAGAGGCACTTTGAGCTCCAAATGTTTCCATCTAAAGGTGATGGGAGAGCTGTGCTCTGTGTAGTGTCTGCCCAAGCTGGAAGGCATGTGATGGTATTTAAAGGAGTAACTTGTCCTTACTCTTCACAATATCCCATCACGTTTTGTCCTAGTAAAGCATGTCTTCATGGTTAACATTACTAACATAGAGAAAGTCCAGAAGGCCTCAAGTTTCATCATTCCCATAGCAACCTTAATTTTGTCCACACATATATAATTGTTTCATAAACTCATGTACGCATGTGAACAAGTTAAGTAATCATTTGTTTACAATTTGTACTTCATCAAATATACTTGTGACAGAGCTGATGAAATTTCATAAAGATGAGAATTAGAAGATCATATTCTAAAATGCAGCCATTGTTCTCCTTTTTCATTATGGGGTACATTTGTAGAAATTACTATATTTTTTGGTATGCCAAATACTCTCATTGCTTCAAGCAAAAGTACATTCTTTTGTCCCAAGATGGGTGAGTTTGAAAAATCATACTTTAACTCAGTGTATGGCTCAAGTGGTACAACACTTCCTAGTATACACGAAGCCTTGAGTTCAATCATCCTTTCCCATATACTGAACAAGAACTAGTGAGGATACTGCCAGAATACTTGTCCATTTAACCCTATAGTAATCCCTGTGAAAAGTAAGGAAACTGTGACACTGATAAAACTAAATTATAAGATAAAGAAACAATAGAGGCCTTGAAACATTCTGTGAGGAATGATCAGAATAAAAAAAAAAGATCTCCGTTCTTTTTATTTTTCTTTTCTTTTTTCTTTCTTTAAATTTTTATTTATTGTAAAGATGCTGTACAGAGGCACTACAGTTACATGACTAAGGGAATGAGGACATACCTTGTCGAGCATTATTACCCCTTCCCTTGTTGTAGTCCTACTATCCCTTCCCTCTCTCACCTCCCTCATTCCCCGCCCCCCAACGCTGAATTCCAATATACTGTCTTGTGGGTATCATTGTTGCAACGGGTCATCCTGTGTTCTTGTTTCAGTGTTTTGTTACTCCTCTTCCCCTCCCAAAATTAGACAAATGTATGATGCTAAGCGAAATGAACCCCAAGATAGGGACACAAGAGGTTTTTCTTTGTCGATGTTGTTTTTAATGTACTATGTGATTTTTTTGTTTCTTTTGTATATTCTTCCTCCCCCCCCCTCCCCCCCCCCCCCCCCCCCCCCCCCCCCCCGCCGTGGTCACTGTTGACACTGCATTTGATTCTTATATCCTGCATCTTGTATATACTTTTTTCTAATTTGGGGAGGGGAAGGGAAATCACAAAATGCTGAAACAAGAATACAGGTTGACCAATTGTAACAATGAGACATACAAAAATGTTGAAAATGATCTTTACAACTTTGGGTGGGGGTGTGGAAGAAAGAGTTGGGAAGGAGAGGGGATGGGTTAGTAGGGGAAATACAAAGGAGAGGTAACAATGCTCAATAAGAAATGTACTCATTCTAAAGCTACCAGCACAACTATGATTATTGCAGTATTATTTACCATAGCTAAGATATGGAACCAACCCAGATGCCCCTCAGTAGATGAATGGATCAAGAAAATGTGGTATATATACACAATGTAATTCTATGTCTCCATCAGAAAGAATGACATTGCCCCATTTGTTAGGAAATGGAAAGACTTGGAAAAAATTATATTAAGTGAAGTAAGCCAGGCCCAAAGAAACATAGGTCCCATGGTTTCCCTTACTTGCAATAACTAGTATATGTCTGAGACAAGCAGAAATGGTCAGATAAGTTGATGTTAGACGAAATGAACCCCAAGATAAGGACAGAAGTGTTTTTTTCTTTCTTAGTATTGTTTCTAACATATTTATAAGGTGATTTCTTTGTTGCTTTGCATGTCCCTCCCCCATGGTATAACCCCTGTTTTCACTGTATTTGATGTTGGTATAATTTGTGGAGGGGAAGGAAAAAAACAAATAGTTTAAATAGGGATACAGGTGGACCCATTGCAACAATGAGATGTACAAGATGTTATGTCCAAAACAGAACTTTGGTGCGGGGGTGGGGGTGGGGGGGGATGGGAAGGGATAGGAAGGGGAAACAAAGGAGGAGGTAACAATGCTTGATAAGAAATGTACTCATTACCTTGCTCATGTAATTAACCCCTCTGTACAGTATTTTCATAATAAAAAAGAAATGTACTCATTACCTTACTCATGTAATGTAACCCCTCTGCACATTATCTTTACAATCAAAAATATTTTAAAAGAATCTTGGCCAAGCACTGGTGGATTGTACCTGTAATTCTAGCAACTGAGGAGGCTGAGATCTGAGGATCACTGTTCAAAGCCAGCCTGGGCAGGAAAGTCCATGTGACTCTTATCTCCAATTAACCACCAGAAAACCAGAAGTGGTGCTGTGGCTTAAGCAGGAGAGCATTTGCCTTGAGCTGAAGAGCTCAGGGACAGCACCCAGGTCCAGAATTCAAGCCCACAACTGACAAAGCAATATTCACAAGACAATATGTTGGAAATAATCTATACAACTTGGGGGTTGGGGAGTGTGGAGGAAGGGAAAGTAGGAGAAAAATGAGGGAAGGGGTAACAACTTTGACAAGAAATGTACTTATTACCTTACTTATGCACTGTAATCCCTCTGTACATCACCTTGAAAAAAATACACCTCAAAAAAAGATCTTGGCCAGGTGTCAGTAGCTCATGCCTTGTAATCCTAGATAGTCAGGAGGCTGAGATCTGAGGATTGTGATTCAAAGCCACCCCAGGCAAGAGAGACATTATCTCCAAAAAATTACAGAAAAAGCTGGAAGTGGAGCTGGGACTCAAATGGTAGAACACTATCCTTGAGCTCAGAGACAGCACTCAAAGCACAGAGTTCAAGTTCCAGGACTGGCAAAAAATAATAAATAAATAAACAAGATATTGACAGACAGGAACACTGAACAGAATTCAATATGAAAGAATTAAAACAGATAAATGTAAAATTCTACAAATAGGTACAAAGAGCAGGCTCAAAGAAGGCTTCAACCAACAACAGATAGAAAACTCTATTTTAGTGGCTCTTATCAATAAGATTCAAAAAGGGTCTCCACCCAAAAATGAGTGAGATCTTGGTCTACATTCTAAGAATTTCTATATATATGCTCAATTTTAGAGTGCAGAGTTTAGCAACACACACACAGAAATTTAAAAGCCCACTGTGATCTAATTCTTCCTTCTTATTTGGTGTTATATCTTGTAATATAGCCAAAAAGATAAGTTAACTTTGTCCACTGTTTTCCACATTTTTAATCCTAATTTATCTTCTTAGCTAAAGCACCATGTCTTTTATAAATGCTTACATTTTCCACTGCATTTCAGTTTGTGGTTGGTTCTTGACACTATCCTGTGCTTTCTTCCCTCTCAGTGAAATGTTATTGACCTGTTCCTCTCTTTTTCTACCTAGAGCTCTTTGAGAACAGAGATTTTTGTCTTACTCACTTTAATATCCCCAGCATCCAGCACAGTGCTTGACAGACTTTTTAATTTTTTTTAATTATAAATGAATTGCTAAGAGAAATTGATCTACTTTTGCCAAAGAGTTGCCTAAAATAATTGTAGGGTTTGGGACACAGTAGTTACCTTCAAATATCTCAAAATCCAGCCAGACACTGGTGGGTCACTCCTGTAATCTTAGCTACTCAGGAAGCTGAGGCTCAAAATTCAAAGCTAGGCAAAGCAGGATAATCCATGAGATTCTTATCTCCTATTAACTACCAAAATGCCAGAAGTGGAGCTATGGCTAACAGAGCACTAGCCTTGAACCAAAAAGCTCAAGTACAATCTTTACAATAAAAAAAATAATAAAAACTCAGGTACAATGCCTTAGGCCCTGAGTTCAAAATCCAAGACCAACATAAAAATACTTCAGAATCTGTCACAGAAAAAAGAACTGAATTTATTTCCTTCGATCATTGAGAACAAAACAAGAAACAGTAGGTAGAAGTCATAAGGGGACATGAAGAGTTAAAAGTAGAATATTTCCTGAGATTCTAATACTTTTCCATATATAGAAATGATCAAGTACAGAGTGGACTTTTCAAAGGCATGGGAGAATATAGTCAACCATTATACAGAAAAGTCAAAATTTAACTTCCTCTGATTTCTACAATTCTCTACTTTAGAACTGTAAGGTAATGATAAAAATAACTTGGGTTCTAGTCTCAGTTCTTCCACTTACTATCTTATTAAAATGTTTAACACAGATTCCTTATGTGTGAAATAACATTTAGTCTCACATTGGACTAAAATGTCCCCCCCCACTTTAATAGGTTATAAACTAAATAATATTTACAGTTATATAGATTTTTAAACTTTATGAAGTGTATTTTATTTGCAGCTCATTTAATCCATGTAACATCTCTGAGGTTGGTGGAAAGTGCTGCTAATCCACTTGACAAATTCAAAAACTATGGTCCAGAAAAATTAGCTTGCCCCAATTCCAATGATATTTCCACAAAACTCACTGAATTTAAACTGAGACTATATGGTCAGCTTGATCATCTTTTTTGAAATCCAGACATCCATTCTAATATCTGTGGAAAGAAATCAAATCTACCATGGCATGTTTTCATTTACCATTAACAAAAATAATTATGAAATTCCTGGACTACTTCAGGCATGCCTTTATGAGTACAAATTTCTGAAACTAGTTGAAACGTCCCACCCAAACCACATAGTCCAAGCCTGTTATCTCATTGAACAAATAAAAACTTAAATAAAATGAGGTTAAAAATCCAAATGAAAGGAAAAAAATAAGCTTAAGCCTGTTGATAAAGACCTGATCATGAATCAATATTAAGGCTGATATTTAGGAGATGCATTCTAAATCCTACATATTTGACAAAAATCCATAATTTCATTTCCAGCCTATGTCAAAGCACTTAGCTATATGGGTTTAATTCACATTTATAATTGTTGTGACTTTTAACCATGATAACAAGGTAGAATCTAATGAGACTATTATTCTACATATAGAAAACCTGACTAGTTTTACTTCATGAAGAAGCCAGGATCAAGTATAATGCTAACTATAAGTATAGGACAAAGAAAAGTCATCTGTTGTTCATTGAACAGTTGAATCAATTCATTTCCGTCCAAAATCAGCAGAGCATTTTCAGTCTCTTATAACTATTGAAAAATCATAGCTGCTATCAAAACTAAACCGATAGAAGGACATGATGTTTCTCCAACATCATGTTTCACAAGGAACATTTAGTGTACTGCCAATTTTTCCCTTTGAGGATCAGAGCAAATTTGTTCTCATTTTGCTTCCTCTGAATATTAAAAAGTGAGTTCCAATACTATAGTATTTTTTGACTCTGTTATTGCTACAGGAGCCTGAGCATTTTCTTGGGTGAAGGCATATATTCTGTAAGTAAAACAAAGTGAACTTATCCTTAAAAATGAAACAAACAATGTCTGGGCATGGTGTCTCTTGAAAGATATTACTGGTATTCTGCTAAAAATATAGGTGACTCTCAAGGAGCTAAGCAATTTTTAAATGTTTGGAGTGTCTGTTCATTAAGATAATTATTTCATTAATGTCAAAAGACAACTGCAATCCATTTTATGATCAAATTCTTTCTTTGGCAAAGTAAATATATTTCTCCAGGGCACCTTCTTTGTAAATGTGAACAATAGGAAAGAATTTCTAGAAAAGAGGACTGATAAAATTCACAATCTTATTCCAGATACTCTCTATGAAGCCTTCAAACAATGAATTTCCCATCCTTACACACATGAAATAAAATATAAAATGACTCCAAAGAAAGTAATGCTGCTTTCATAAGTATTTTTCTTTTCTCAAGTACAGAATAAACTCCAAAGAAGTAAGTTGTGAACTGATTTACACCGGTAAATCTTTGAAGTTCCATAGCAAAAGCTATATGTCAAGATACAGTAAAATTCTCTTCTTTCATTGCCAAACAGAACCCCAAATGCAAGGTCTCTGTAAGAAATGAGGTCATTTTGTGTTATAACTCAATCTCAAACAAATCTGGCGCTCACTTGCAAAGCTTGACTATCACGCATTTTACAGTTCCCACTCACATGGTTCCACTTATGCTGCTTTTTGTTGTTGTTGTGTCCATGTTTGTTTATTTTGTTTGTGGTCTTAAAAGTTTTCTCAAAGTGCACAAAATAGAAAGAGATTTGAGCAAAAAAATCAAAGTATTCCTCTGCTTTGAGGACTTTGAAGTTCAAAATCTAAGTACTAGATGATCATGCGGGTTTAACCATCTTTAAATTATTTGTAAATATGCTAATGCCCAAGTACTATTAAATTTATTAGGATCTAGCAAATTTATGCTTTTGTAAATTTGTTATAACCACTACAGTGTTCAACTATGTCCTCATTTTAGTGAAGAAAATATTTTTACAGTACCAACAAAATTATGTGTTTTCTCATACAAGTAATGTGCCTCAGTAGTTAAACAGGAATTTCCCCCTGAATTCATTTTTATGAAGGATAACTTACTTGTTTGTCTGAAAACATCTGTAATTTTTATTGCTAAAGAAAGAGGAGTTTGAGGCTTCAGCTGGCTTTAAAAAATGAAAGAGACATTAAGTATCACTGAGTACAACTTTTCATTGCACTTATGAAACAAATGAAGCTTAAAGAAACAAAAGTATTTGTATATGATGAGGAGATCAAATACTGAATGCTTAAGAAAGGTTTAATGGATGGGTGAATGAGTGGATTAATTAAGTAAGGGGACAGATAGGTGGATGGGTGATGGATTGAATGAGTACATGAACTTATGATTCAGTAGGTGATATGGATAGCAGAGTAGGCTATGGAATCTGATTTTCCTGGCACCCATGATGAGGTACTTTCACTACATAAAGCATCCTCCCTGTGCATACTTAAATATAAATTTTAAAATAATTGGTTTGTCAACATGAACTAGCAGAAAAACTGTAATTAATTTTTGTACGTATGGGTGGTCCTAGAACATAAGTTCAGGGACCGGGCATTGTCCCTAAGCTTTTTATTCCCAAGGCTAACACTCTACCACTTGAGCTACAGCTCTACTTCTGGCTTTTGGGTGGCTAATTGGAGATAGGTATCTCATAAACTTTCCTACCTGGGGTGGCTTTTAACTAGAATCCTCAGATCTCTCACTCCTTAGTAGTCAGGGTTACAGGTATAAGCTACCAGTGGTCAGCTGAAAAATTATCTTTGAATCTAGACACACATAGGTTTGAATCTCAGTTGTCCCCATGATATCTCTGTGACCTTGAGAAAGTTAATTTTCTGAGCTCCATTTTTAAATTTATGAAATTCATCATTTTTAGCCTATCAAATTGAAACCAAAATGAAGTTAAATAAAACATTTGTGGACATTCAAGTATTTCATCCACAGTAGATAAATGAGTAAATGTTACCTCCTTTGTGACTTTTGAATTTTCATTTGTAGCCTGGAGATGCTGTTAACTGATAAAAAAAAAATCCTGTGGAATGTCTTTGCTACTTGTGACTCAGATCCAGTGTTGCTTAAAGTGTGGTCCCTGAGACTGGCAGCATTGGCATCACCTAGGAACCTGCTAGATAGGCAAATTTTCAAACCTCATACTATATCTACAGAGTTAAATATTTCGGAGGATAGGATCTAGAGATTGTGTGTGTGTGTGTGTGTGTGTGTGTGTGTGTGTGTGTGTGTGTGTGTGTGTGTGTGTGTTGGTCCTGGAGCTTGAACTCAGGGCCTGGGCACTGTCCCTGAGCTGCTCTTTTTTTAAATTTAATTATATTGTAAAGATGCTGTACAGAGGGGTTACAGTTACATGAGTAGGGCAATGAATACATTTCTTGTTGAACATCATTACCCCATCCTGATTTTTACTTATTATCCCTTCCCTCCCCATCCCCACTTCTCCCCTGCCCAAAGTTGTAAAGTTCATTGCCAACATAGTGTCTTGTGAGTATCATTGTTGCAATGGGTCGTCCTGTGTCCTTGTTTAAGCATTTTGTTATGCTCTACTACTTGAGCCACAGCACAGTATATCCGGATCAAATTCAATCCTTTATTATTAAACTTTCCCTCATCCTTCCTCTCCCCCCTTAAAAGAATTTTAATAGATTTCATTTTTCTGTTTACATATATGTATATAAAGCACTTCTATCACATCCACCTTCCTTTACCTTAACCATTGGCCCTTCCTGTCCTGCTGGTACCTGACTCCATTTTCTTTGATGTATTATGGATTACTCTTTATAATAGTAATTCAAGAATAGTCAATATTCATACCAGTAGTTTAGTAAAGATTGCTCTATTGTTTTGTTTTCTTTTGTTTTGTTTGATTTGGTTTGGTTAAGAAATAGCAGCTTTTGGAATAGATACATGAACTCAAGATCATTTGACATGTTTGAAGAAAGCCTAATAAGCCAGTCCAAACAGACTTAGCCAAGAAATTTTAAATTATAGATAAAGTGCCTAATGAACACTTTCTGAAGATTATATTCCCTTTTTTTCTTTTTCTTTTTGGGTACTGGGGATCAAACCCAGGATTTTGCACTTGCTAGGCAAGCGCTTTGCCGCTGAGCTACATCCCAGCCCTATACTCCCTTTTTTAAACTTAAAACTTTTGAATGAACACAGTCATTCTTCTCTTTACCAATTTTTGAGCCATGAGATGGGAACTTGAGGGTTCAATAATCATTTTGTGAAAGATAAAAAAGGATAACTACTAAAAAGGCTTGGGGGAGATCAGCATAAAGTCCTTATACTAAATAAAATTTAATCACCTGGAATATATGCAAGAGGGACAGACTCAACTATGTGAAGTTTAGTACAATTCCAAGTTCACCCTGAATATTATTATTTCAGCTGTGGTAACAAACCAAAAACAGCTGCCATAGACCAAGTCATATTGGCCCTGAAGCTAAAGCAACTGAAGCTTCATATGAGCTGTGAGAAGAAACTTCATTTTGCTTTTTAATTCTATTTCCAGTATGTTTTTATCATGTTCAAATCTAAGCTTTTCCAGGGAAAAAGATAAAATTTAAACTTCTCAAGGACTTCTCAACCATATGTAAAGTAGGTGGTTGGGGTTTAAAGAAAATTTAATAACTGGTACAGTATGACGGGGCAAGGAGAAAGAAGAGATACCACATTTATCTCCATTTGATGTCTTCACAAGCTCTGTCATCCTTCTTTTTACAAGAACGTGTGACACAAGGGAAAGTAATAATCTTATACCTGATACTTATAATAAACTGAATTTCTGAATAAATATAAAATATAGCTATAAACACTTGAATCAAGATTATAGAAGTTATGTTCAAAGTTAAGCCAGCATGGTTGCTTGTGCCTGTAATTCTGGATATTTTGGAGACAGAGATCAGGAGGATGCAGTTCTAGGGCAGCTTAAGCAAAAGAGTTTACAAGACTCCATCTCAACCAATAAAAAGCTGGATACGGTGTTGCATGTCTGTCATCCAAACTATAGGACCACAGTGGACTGGCTGGCCAAGGCATAACCTGAAAACCTAGCTGAAAAATAACTAAAGCAGAAAGGACTATGGTTAAGGCTCAAATGATATAATGCCTTTCCAGCTGAACAGTACCTGAATTCAAACCCATGCCAAAATAAAAGAAAAAGAAAGAAATTACACTGTGCACTTAGATGTATATACTGCTTGCAATCTGTAAATAATTTAGATAGTTGGGCTGGGAATGTGGCTCAGTGGTAGAGTGCTTGTCTTGCATGCATAATAATAATTTAGATAGCACATATGCAAACTTTTCCTAACATTATCTAGCATATAAATCACATGATACCAATAAAATAAATTATTTAAGATAAGATAAAATACATATTTAAACTTCAAAAGAGTCAGTGCCTAAACAAAAGTGAAGAAGCAATTAAAAATTAAAATGATAGGCTGGGAATGTGGCTTAGTGGTAGAGTGCTTGCCTAGCATGCATAAAGCTCTGGGTTTGATTCCTCACTATCACATAAACAGAAAAAGCAGGAAGTGGCACTGTGGCTCAAGTGGTAGAGTGCTAGCCTTGAGCAAAAATGAAGCTTAGGGACAATGCTCACGGCCCTGAGTTCAATCCCCAGGACTGGCAAAAAAAAATAAAATGATGAAAATATGGTGGATTTTAGGAAGCGGTATAAAAATGATTCAAATTGAAATTTAAAACTAGCTTTCAGTAAAATTCAAACAGGAAAACAGAATATGCATATATATACTTGAACTCATGGAATTTTTATAGTCAATAATGAAATTTTTGTTATGTTTAGACTGTACTTAATGAATCTGAGTTTTTGAGCTAGCATCAAATTGGCAAATGACTTGGAAGGGAAATATTCTAATTTGGAGCAAACACTAGTACTTTATTTTAGAGAGAGTGACAGACAAAGAGAGAGACAGAGGGATAGAGGCAGAGGAAGAGACACAAAAATATATGCTTGAATATTTGTGTTTCTGCAAGTCTTTGCTCTTGGTAAGTTCAAATATTTTACTTAATTTGATTAGGATCTCTTTTTAGTGTCATAGGTTTTAGGTTAGGACTGGATGTATAATTTCATCCATGTCTCAGACTAAAAAGTATTTCACCTCTGTCTGTCTTAGAAAGACAGTAATATCTGAAGTGAACCTATACAATGTGGTTTGTTGATTCACATACAAAAGAACCAAGTATTACCTGGAACAATAGAAGGGGGAGGCTGAAGACCCTGAGCATGGAAGGTCTTCCTCCAGATTTCCTGCTGATTACATTCTGTTAGAAATGCTCTTTACTGAAGAGAAAAAAGCGGGTTTTTTTAAATCATTTTTTTAAAAAAGGTTCCAAGTAGAACCAGATGTAATATTACATCTTTGAGTCTGTGTCTTGCAATTATGAAACAATATACCAAGGGGAGTTTGTGTTTCTTTTACTCTTCTTACTGAAACACTGATTTAGAAGTCTAATTATAAGGACTTTCTGTGACTACTGGCAAAATAGTATTATTTCCTCCATAATTCTCCAGCCAAAAGTATAGAAAACATATACATAATACATGTACATGACATATTTCATACATATGCAATTCTCTCTGTATAAGCATGTGTACATATATATAGCATTATATAGAGTATATGGTGTATATGCATACATAAACATACACACACACACATGCACACACAAATATATCTGAAAAGTTCCTAACAATTGTAATGGTCTTTTTAAATATTTGAGTGCTTTTAAATTTTAATTTTTTTTGTATATATTTTTATTGTAAAAAAATACTGTACAGAGGGGTTACAATTACATGAGTAAGGTAGTGAGTATATTTCGTATCGAGCATTGTTACCTCCTCCTTTGTTTTTCCCCTATCATCCCTTTCCTCCCCACCTCCACAACTCATTCTCCTCACCCTCCCACTCACCCCCACCCCCCGCACCGAAGTTGTAAAGTTCATTTTCACCATCTTATTGTGACATGGGTCAACCTGTATCCTTATTTCAGCATTTTGTTATTTCCTTTCTCTTCTTCAAATTAGAAAAATGTATATACAAGATGCAGGGCACTGGCATCAAATACAGTGACAACAGGGGTTATACCATGGGGGAAGAACATACAAAAGGAACAAAAAAATCAAAAGGTACATTATAAATACATTAAAAACAACAGCAAGAAAGATAAAACGACTTGTGTCCCTATCCTGGAGTTCATATGGTCACAAATACATAGCTTTTGACCTTTTCTGTGTGTCCTAGACATACTAGTTATTGCAAATAAGGGAAACTATGGGACCTATGTTTCTTTGTGTCTGGTTTACTTTACTTAATACAATTTTTTTCCAAATCTTTCCATTTCCTAACAAATGGGATGGTGTCATTCTTTCTGATGAGGCATAGAATTCCATTGTGTATATATGCCACATTTTCTTGATCCATTCATCTACTGAGGGGCATCTAGGCTGGTTCCATATCTTGGCTATGGTGAATAATGCTGCAATAAGCATAGTTGTGCTGGTAGCTTTACTATGGCCTTGTTTGGGTAATGCCCAAAAGTGGGATTTCTGGGTCATAAGGGAGCTCTATGTGGAATCTTTTGAAGAACCCAAATATCCAAAAGGACAGGCCCATCCAGGTAGAAAAAGCTTTTAGAACCCCAAATAGAGCAGATCAAAATAGGTCATCCCATCGCTTCATTATAGTCTGTACAGGATCAATAGCCATTAAGGAAAGAATTCTTAAATCTGCCAGGGAGAAGAGAACAATCATATAAAAGTAAGCCAATTAGAATTACCTCAGACTTCTCAGCAGAGATCATAAAAGAAAAGATGACCTGGAAATGTATGCCATGCCATAAAGACAAATAAATACCAACTAAGAATAATCTACCTAGCTAAGCTCTCAATCATAAATTTTAATTTTTAATCATCTAACAGTCATTTTAAACAGTTCATGATCGTTTGTAGCCAGGAACCTGTGACTCACTCCTGTAATCCTAGATACTTGGAGACATATCTGAGGCTAGTGGTTCAAAGCCAGTCTGGGCAGGAAAGTCCATAAAATATTTATTTCCAGGGGCTGGGAAGGTGGCTCAGTGGTAGAGCGCTTGCCTTGCATGCATGAGGCCCTGGGTTCGATTCCTCAGCTCCACATAAGCAAAAAGAAAAAAGCCGGAAGTGGCGCTGTGGCTCAAGTGGTAGAGCGTTAGCCTGGAGCTGAAGAGCTAAGGGACAGCGCCCAGGCCCAGAGTTCAGGCCTCACGACCGGACCCCCCCAAAAAAAATATTTATTTCCAATTAACTACCAAAGAAGCTAGAAGTGGAGCTGTGGCTCAAGAGCAGAACACTAGCTCGCCTTGAGAAAAAAGAAAATAAAAACACCTCAGGACTGTGCCCAGGACCTGAGTTCAAGCCCCAAGACAGACATAAAAAAGTGGATTGTAACTGAGTATGGTGGCTCAAGCTTGTAATTCTAGTTACTTGTGAGACAGTGATTGGGGGATCACAATTTAAGTCTAGTCCAGGCAAAAATAAATTCACTAGATTCCATCTCAACCAATGGCTGGGCACACTGATGTACTTCTATCATCTCAGAAATGCAGGGGAGTACATAGAGGAGGATCACAATCCAGGCCAAACCAGGCATAAAATGTGAGCCTATGTCAAAAATAAGTAAGGGCTAGTGGAATAGCTCAAGAGGTAGAACACTTGCTTCATAAAACATAGAGTCTGAGTACTCCAAAAAATAAAAATAAGAAACAGTGGTCAGGATGCATGAAGAGGTAATGTTTCTCTAAGCAAATTAACCTCATTTCATTTTAGGATAGTGTTATCATACTAGCAGATATTCACAGAATAGTATAAGCCCAATATATCTACATTTTATCAAGTCCTTTTACAAAGTCTCATGTAATATGAACAAAATGATAACATGTAGGATGACACAGAACAATTATGCACAACATGTTGGACAGCTTTATGCATGAGTTACTGATGAACGGATTTCCAACTCCTTGGCAGACCATAATACTAAAACAAAAATAAGTGGTAACATAAGGATGCCAGGATGAGAGATGGTGGTCAAAAGTATATTGTGTGAGATGCAGTTAAAAACTATTCTATCTGGAGACTACTTAAGAAAACTATCAGTGCAGTCTTCTACAAACTTGAAGGGTCATTGTATTGAAAATTTCCAACTTAGGATGGCTTCAAAAGACAAGATAAAGACTAAGGGCTAAAAATTTTAGTAAAACAAATTCAAACTGAGTATAAGGGAGAAATCTGTGGCAATCATAAAATGAGTTATCTGGACAAAAGAGTGAGTTCTCTATCCTGGGAGAAAGTTGACTCTACAATCTAGGAGTGTTTGTAGGGGTATTGAAAGTATGTTATGGAGTCCATAACTGAGCTAGATGACCTGGAAAGCTTTCTGGAGTCATTTATTTGTTCACTCATTCTAGAAATATTTATGAAACCTCTACTAAGTGCCTGATATCACTGTAAGCACAAAACAGTGGATAATAAGACAAATTTCCTGTGCTAATAAGCATGTATTCTACTGAAACAGACAATATATAAATGATACTCAGTATTATGTCAGATAATGAAATGTTAGAAAAATAAAACCATTGATTTACTTGCATTTTAAAATGATTGAAACAGGCAGCTTTTGACTTAGAGACCAGTACTGTATCTATTAAACTTATTTCTCTGACATCTTTAGGCCTGAGTTGTGCCAGATCAAATTGGAAGAGATAATTTAACATCGGTGATCCCTGCTAAAGGACATTATAAGACTCTTGAAAAGGCTGAATTACTAGTGGAAGAGTCACAGTCAGGGAAAATCCAGGGTTCTTGATTCCTAATCTAATAAATTCCTTACTCTTTCTTTCCAAAAAAACATGACTTTAAGAATGGCAATGGAAGTCAGGCACCAGTGGTTCATGCCTGTAATCCTAGTTACTCAGGAGGCTAAGATCTGAGGATCTCAGTTCGAAGCCAGCCTAGGCAGGAAAGTCTGTGAGACTCTTATCTCCAATAATCTACTCAAAAAAAGCCAGAAGTGGAGCTGTGGCTGAAGTGGTAGAGTGCTACCTTTGAGAAAAAGAAGCTCAGGGAAAGCACCCAGGTTCTGAGTTGAAGCCCTAGGACTGGTATACACACACACACACACACACACACACACACACAGGAATGGTAATGGAAATCAGGTAAATAGTGTATGTTAGTTCATGCTCTTCAATCACCATTATAAATGATTATTTGACAGACATTGGATAAAACTAAAAACACAACAGGTTTTTCTTTAGTCCAGAGACTAGCAAAAGTATCTTCACCAGATCCTTCCTACCATCCCACAGACAATTCTATTTGGTAGATTTCAACATTTTTATCTATGTCTTAGGAACCATGTTTCAGGTTAACAAAAGTCCTTCCTGAAGGTAAGGGTAACAACATCGTGGCCTCAAAGGCAGGTATAATCCTGGCAGTTTTGTGCTTCTACTTGTGACAGCTATACACCTACTACAATGCTCATACAAGATAGAGATGTGTAAAAGCAAAAAGCAAACAAATGGAAGGACTTTCTCCAGGAAACAAAATCATCCAAAAGTAAACTGTAAAATGAATTGGAAACAGCCACCCTGCTCTGGCCCAGTCAGTAAAATGCAAAGCAGAGCCTTAAGCATCCTTGATCACCCCCACTCCCTTGGGTGGTGAGTCAAAATGAAATATCACCTGATGCATTAAACAAAGCCAAGTTTAGTCAAGCCCAGAGAGACATTGCCAGAAAAGGAGGGGGGGGGGGGGGAGGACACGGGGAGGAGGAGAGTAGTTTAAAACAAATAGCCAGATGAATGTTCAAGAAGGCAAACAACCAAAACAAATACAAAAAATACAAAAGATATTTTACAAGGATAATAGCAAATTTCCCAATTTTGATTGAGACAGAGAAATAGGATCCACATAAAGGGAGGACAGTTCTGCCTGCCAAACTCGTTAATAGGCTTGTAAATCACCTCAAGGCTAGGCCACCTTATAAGCGATGATTTCTAAGGAGGGAAAAGATTGGGCAGGGTTTATGTCTCCAGGGTGTGGAAGTTGTTTGCAACTCCTAGTTCCTCAGTACTTAGCTAGGATGACAACTGCTCACTGTTGATTTTCTTGGTACAGGATAGAAAGCTGGCCTGCGTGGGGGCATTTGAAACTGTCTTTGGAGATTATTTTCACAGGGCTGGTCTTAGATTGTATAATTGACAAAATGTGGTGTCTTCCCTCTCCCCTCTCCTGTGTTTGATTCAAAGCCTTTAACCCCTTTCAGAGGTTCCTAATTCTCAGCTGTGTTCTCCTAGCAAAGCATCAGTGACTCCATAAACATACTCCACCCGAGGGTTTTTCTGTAAGAACTTAATGTAAGAGACTATCCATTTCCTAGGGCTGCCATAACAAATGATCACCAATTGTGTAACTTTGAAAATAGAAATCAATTCTCTCAAAGTTCTAGAAGTTCAAAACCAAAGCAGAGCCATGCTCCTTAAGGTACTAGGGAAGAAAACATCTTTCCTTGCCTCTTCTCGTTTCTGGTGCTCTTGGCATTTCCTGCTATGTGAATACATCCCTACAATCTCTGCCTCCATTTTCACACAGCCGCTTTCTCTGTCCATGCTTTTTGTCTACACACTGCCTTCTTGTAAAGACAGCAGTCATCTGATGGAGGGCCCACTTTAGTCATATTTTCAAAGACCCTACTTCTGAGATAGACATACAGTTAAGGAAGATATGATTCAACGCTGCAGCCAGGAGATGTTTAAGGCAGAAGAATGTATTTTCTTTCGTATAAGAGGGATGACAAGTGTGCAATGGCCGATTAAAGACAGTGGGGCTGAGGTAAAAGAGACAGATCTAGGATGGATCCCCAGCAATTAAAAGACAACAGAGGCACTTTGGGAGACAGGATAGCCATTTGCAGGCCTATAGATTCCCTCTGAAGCAGACGAACATACCACCTAAGTTGGTCTTATTTTGGAAAATAGAAGCAAATCAAAGATTTGATTATTCTGTAAATATTAAAATTTTTTAAATACTGAAAGCACAAATCACATCTCCATTTTTACTTTGGTGAATACCTAAAAGTTTGGGGGAGTGTCAGATGGCAAGCTCTTCTCTCCAGTATGTTGGTACTAGGTGAGTACCTGAGTTATACAAAAGAGTAGACATTTGGAATCCTATATTTTCCATGCATTAGTCATTGCCTTGTGTACCTCATACCCTCCTAGGGCCTCCATTTTTCATCTGTAAAATAGGACTAGTAATAATACCTGGCTGAAATTTTTAATGAAGATTAAATACAATAGTGTATGGAAAGCACCTGTACATGTGCCTATTTAGCACAAAATCCTTTATACAATATAATTGGTGACATTATTAATAGTTTACTATCATTCTTACTTTACAAGTTGAAGCAAAGTATGAAATCATCCAAACATGGGTATAATTACTGTATTAATTAAGCACAACATCTTAAACACTCCTGAAATATTTATGTTATATTTATGTTTTAGGAAATTTGTGTGTGTGTGTGCCTCTACTTGGGCTTCAACTCAGGCCCTTAGCTTTTTCACTCAAGATTAGTGCTCTACTACTTGAGCCACAGCACCACTTCTGCCTTTTTGCAGGTTAGCTGAAGATAAGAATCTCACAGACTCCTCTGGCTGGCTTTGAACTGTCATTCACCTATCTCAGCCTCTTGAATAGCTAGAGTTGAAGGCATGAACCACTAGCATCCAGTACACAAGATATTTGCCTCTAATTAATCAGCAAAAAATTGGAACTAGAGACATGTCTGAAGTGGTAGAGCAACAGCTGTGAATAAAAATGCTGAGTAAGGCTTGGGGCTCAAGCCCTGGTTACAGATACACACACACACACACACACCATCATCGTCATCATCATCATCATCATCACCATCATCAACATACATACATATATACATACATACATATATACATGCTGTTTTCTAAGCATGCCTAGACAAAAAGCAGAATATGTTACTGGTTTACATCAGTGAGGATGGGTTTATAATGTGGCAGGATAATACGAACTGATGATAACACCTAGAAAAGCGGTATTTGAAAGCAGGCAGACTGAGTAGAAAACAACTTGTGCTCAAGGTAGACCCTACCATCAATTTTTCAGAACTACAAATGGTGTAAGTATTTTGACCATCAGTTCATATTCTATTGGTAGTTAAATATTCCAGCTAACTTCATGACAACAGCACAGACCTTGAAAACCTTTGGCTGTGTATTAGAGTCGCCCTTTGTTTACAATCAACATTTCCTCACCACCCAAACCCCAACAGTAAGCTAAGCAGGAAGCAAACCTTTGCTCAGAATGCTTTGGTTGACTTTTACTTAACAGATTAATTAAGAAACTGGATTCAAAGTGCCAGGAGAAAAAAGGGAGGAAAATGCCTCAAATTGAACTCCTTCCTAAAGTCCTCAGAACCTACTAAATCCACTGGGTTTAGAACTGAAGGTCTTTCTGCGTTCTGGGAATCTGCCCTTTTATTCAGTCCTGGAGCTTGAACTTAGGTCCTGGGCACTGTCCCTGAGCTTTTTTGCTCAAGGCTAGCACTCTATCACTTGAGCCACAGTTCTGCTTCCAGCTTTTTGAAGTCTACTCAGGTTTCAAACAATGATCTTCAGATCTCAGCTTCCTGAGTAGCTAGGATTATACGTGTGAGTCACCAGTGCCCAGCTTGGGAACTTGCTTTTGAAGAAAATATCTCAGATTATTCCAATGCCATGATCTGAGTTTTAGTATTTGGGAATCATTCATTCAATACTATTGCTTTATGAGTATCTTAGTCAAAATACAATGTGCCATTTACATATAATACAAAGCACAAATCTTTAGAGGTCTTTTACACACACACACACACACACACACACACACACACACACACTTGTGACTATCACTCAGATCAACATATAGAATACTTCTATCACTCACACTCAGAAAGTTCCTTGAGCTTCCTCTCAGTCAATACTCTATCCCTTCAGCTAAATTGTAGTTTTGAAGAATTGGTGATAAGGTCTACCCATACCCTGAGCGAGTTATAGCACTATTGTTTGACTGTATCTGTTTTTGTTGACAGTGCTAGGGATTTGAATTCATAGCCTAGAGCTTACTAAACTGGTGTAGTACCAGTGAGGCACACCTCCAGGCCTGTTTTACAGTTATTATTCAGGATAAAGTTCTGTTTCTTTTTCAGCACATGCCTGAGCTGAAGTACTATAGGTCTGCCATCCTCTCTGGGATCACAGGCATGTCCTACCACATTCAGCTTCCATTCCCTAAAAACAGAGCTCATTGACTTTTCTGCTTTGGCTGGCCTGGCACTGAAATCCTCCCAATCTCAGACTCACATGTAGCTTAGAATGACACATAAGTACCACTGTGAGAAGGAATCTCATAGAATTGTTACTGCCCGGGCTTACCTCAAATCATGATCCTCCCATTCTCAGTCTCCCAGATCACTAAGATTGCCGGTAAGAGCCACAGGTATCCAGCATAGAATGTTCCTATTCCTTTTATTCTGCCATTATTGGAGCTTGAACTCAGGGCCTGGGCACTGTTCTTAGCTTTTTCACTTAAGGCTGGCTCTCTACCACTTGAGCCACACCTCCACTTTAGGCTTTTTGGTGATTACTTGAAGATAGCAGTCTCATAGACTTTCCTGGTCATGCTAGCTTCAAACTGTGATCCTAAGATCTAGGATTACCATCATGAGCCACTGGCACCCAGTTCAAATTTGTTTATTCTTGAACTCCATATGAACAGTAACATTTATTGTTGGTTCTGACTTCTTTCATTGAACATAATGTCTTTGGGATTCATCTGTTCTTGTGCATATCAGCAGCAGCTACATTACTTATTGCTACACAAAGAATCACTAAATACTGAGACTTGAAGAGATTTAAAACTATATATCGGGGATTAGAATTCAGGCTAAAAAGAACAGAAGACTAGATAGGCATAAAAAATAAAGGTGGTGGAACAATTGAAACGAGACTGTCTTCCTCAGCCAAAGGAAGTTGCTCCTGTTTATTATTACCATATAGAAATGTGAATCTGATAGCCAGATTTCCCAATTTTTCAAGAGAAATTAGAAATCTGGATTGTTCTGTTGGAAGATTGTTTTAATATTTCCAATTAACTCTACAGCAACTACAGGATGAGCAAACCAAAATGTATCTACAGACCACATCTAGGCCATGGGCAGAGAGCTTCTAAACTAGTTTAAACCAGCTAGTTTAGTATTCTTAATTTGAGATAAGGAAATAAGGACCTGAAAGGAAAGGATTTACCATAGTTAAGAAGTTAAGGGCAGAGATGTAGTAAACCTAGTATATTTGTTTAGAGCACAGAAGATGAAAAGAGACTCCCTGTGATAAAGACTTATCTCTACAATTTACAAGCTCTGACTCCTTTTCTGGGCCTCAGTTTTCTCATCTGTGAAGCAGAGGGAAAGGGTGAGAATGTCTACTTTATGGGATTGTTGTAAGCATTTGATGAGTTAATAAATGTACTCGGTATAGTACTTAGAAAAGCTATAAAAGTTTTGTCATAAGCTTTGATGTTGTTTTTCTCATGATAACATATGGAGTGGTATTCATTATTTCTGAGAAGTTAGTTTTCCAAGGACAAATTACTGAAATATAGTAATAGGACATTTCTAAATTATCAGGCTTAATGAAATAGAGAGTCCAAATGAGCTCTTTGTGCCAACTCCACATTTAATAAAAATATTTTCAAGTAATTATTAGCTCAGAAATGAAAACTAATTAGGAGGAAAACATTTAAATTTATGTCCCTAATCTTTGGGAAAAAAGATAAGGTTCCTTCTCTTGGAAAAGTGGGCTTTAACTTAAATCAAAGAAGTAGAGTTTTGGTTAAACTGCAACATGACTTATAGCCATAGTTCATAAGAACTTTAGGAACTAAAATCAATGTAATCTTAACATTTGTTTCTAGGGCTTCAAAATTTTGAAAACCTTTTCATGAATATGATAATCTTGAATTATAAGAAATAGAAGGCATTTCGTGGTACCAGTGGCTCTCAGCTATAAACCGAGCTACTCAGAAGGTTGAGATCTAAGGATCACGGTTTGAAGCCAGTGTAGACAGGAAAGTCCATGAGAGTCTTGTCTTCAATTAACCACCAAAAAGTCAGAAGTGGAGCTATGGTTCAGGTAGTAGAACACTAGCCTTGAGAAACAAAAAGCTCAGAACAGGACCCAGACCCCAGAATTGGCAGAAAAAAAATGAAGAAAGAGGCATTTAGGCAATCACTCAATCACTCAACATGTCTCCTTTGTCTAAATGAGGAAATGTACCCAAAGAGATTACTACTTGCCCCAAATCATACAATTCCTCTAACTAGTCATAGAACACCACAACAGGAAACAATTAGATTGTCAGTGAAAACTACAATCTATGTGGCTGCATTTGCAGCATTGGCACACAAGAGACTGAGAGGGACATGTGGACCAGGGAAATCATGTAAGGCTACTTGAACAGAGCTGCTTCTGAGCTGGGCCAGGAAAAAAGTATCAGATATCAAAAGGTGGAAAGCCAGGCAGGGGCATAGCTAGGTGAACGTACTATGTGGGTGGTACAGTGTAGAGAAGAACCAAGCTAGCAGAGCATAGGCAAACCTGGAGGGAATAAAACATTGACAGAAAGGATGGGACAGCATCCTACAGGACTCTGCCAAATCAATACACAGTGAGGCCATAGGATTCCTTTGTTTCCATTTTTTAAATGTCTGCTCATATTTTTAAAATAAATCAAATATGATGGAAAAATCCAAAATGAAAACCCCAACTCCCATTCATCTCTACTACCTAGACTTGCCATAATAAACAATTTTGTGTACAATTTCCAGAAATACATCCCATAAAGTCTCCTTTAAATAAGTCTATTCTTTCAAACTGTGCTGACTACTACAGCACCTCAGTGTTACACAGTGACTACGTTACATCATACCTATGTTGCACCTACAATGAACTCACAAAGCACCCTTTAAGGACTGCATGCTTACTTAAAGGTAACAGAAAAAAGACATTGCAAAGGTCTTTTTAAAAATTAAGAAAACTAAACTTCCCCTTCAGTCCTTGACAAATAATTCATCAGCATAACCTTTCCTGTTTGCACATGCTTTGCTGGCACGCATGAAGAAAATACAAATGTCCCAGGAATCTGATGTGACTCTTAGCTAATGATATTTTCTGCTTCATTCTTTCAGCCAAGAAATAATCAGAGAATAAGAGGGGGGGCCTATCTTTCTGTCAGGGGTGCATACAAAGAAGAGACACTCGGTTTTAGATAAGCCAGCTGTGCTTGAAAATCAAATAGACTAGTGACAGGAACAAAATAATGGCAGAAGTGGAATGGAAGGAAACAGGAAAACAGAATTTGGTATGCAAATCTCCTCTCAGAACAAGTGATTAAGATGAAATAACAAAAGCAAGAGCCCCATGCTATGGTTAGCATGGGAAAAATCAGAGGCAGGATTACAGTGCTGAGAAAACATACAGTATAAAGCTTTTGAAAATATTGAGAGAAGATCAACTGATAGAACAAATCCAACAAATGAATAAATGTTAATATGTACCAGTAGTTCGGTAAATGAAGGGGCAGTTAGAAATTGCCTAGGTCACATATTTCTTAGCCAAGTATCTCTAAAACATTTGTATGTTACTGTACCTCTGCCAAATCTCAACTTTCTGGTTGAGCCTCTGTGTATCACCTATGGCTACAAAGTCATGTGTTTCCCTCACATACCCCAGTCTTCACTCAAACAGAGCTATTGCTTCTCCATTCCCCATCTCTGCTTTTCTTATCACTGTTTCCTCTACCAAGAATGCCTTTTTCTTCCTCCACTCTAATATTATTGTCCTACTAGGATGATCCAATCATTTTCTTTCCACCACTTTTACTTAGCTTTCCCAGATGGTACCTCTCACTCCCCCACCCCACATCCATAAACTCTCGTTCTTTCCACCTTCAGGACTGCATTCCTCTCACTTGATATTTAGCACTAGTAGATAGCTATACATATATTAATATATATTAATGTTCCAGCACGTATTTTACCTGTTATTCTGGCCTGTATACTTTGAAAAAGAGCTCCAAGTGAAATTATCTTTGTGTTACTTCTCTAGACCACATACCCAAATACACACATACACATGCCTGCAGACAACTACAACAGTGCCATTAACCACATAAATGCTCACTGACTTGTGGAAAAAGAATGACAAGGGAATAAATATAGGTTTACTTGATGGAAAGCAAGTGAAGCTTGGAACAATCACATGTTCAGTTTGTATATAAAAAGTTGGGAGGAATTTTGTTTAGATATACATGAGATAAGCTGGCATAAAAAACAATGACAATCCTTGTACTATCAATATGATTTTTATCATCTGCTACAATTCAGTAAATGTCTATTTTTAGATACTTTTATTTCCTAATCTTCACAGAAATTCAGTAATTGTAGTGTTTTTGAGAAAAGGAAAATTAGTTTCAGACAATTTAAGTAATGTGGCCAAGATCACACAGCTAGTAAGAACAAAAGCCGAGATGGAAATTGGACCTAGACCTGCCTTACTTCAAAGCCTATGTTCCTTTCATTAGCACATTTTTTTTGGGGGGGGTCCGGTCGTGGGGCCTGAACTCTGGGCCTGGGCACTGTCCCTGAGCTCTTCAGCTCAAGGCTAGAGCTCTACCACTTGAGCCACAGTGCCACTTCTGGCTTTTTTTCTTTTTGCTTATGTGGTGCTGAGGAATTGAACCCAGGGCCTCATGTATGCAAGGCAAGCGCTCTACCACTGAGCCACCTTCCCAGCCCCTCATTAGCACATTTTTTTAAGTACTTTCTCAACTACAATCATATTTGGACAGCATACCCAAACAGCAATATTGGTAAGGCTGTGTGTTCCTTCTCTGCATTTCCCACCTTGACACCCCCATTCCCCTCCCTCTCACCAAGGGTCTATTAGTATTTCTTCAGCAAAGTCTGTGTCACACCCAAGACCTCATTAAAACTTTTAGAGGTAATCCTAACCATTAAAAAGATAAACGTCAGCCAGTGCCAGTAGCTCACACTGTAATTCTAGCTACTCACGAGGCTGAGATCTGAGGATTCCGGTTTAAAGCCAGCCCGGGCAGGAAAGTCCATGAGACTCATACTTCCAATAAACCACTAGAAAACAGGAAGTGGCTCTGTGGCTCAAGCAATAGAGTACTTGCCTTGAGCTGAAGAGCTGAGGGACAGTGCCCAAGCCCAGAGTTCAAGCCCCACAACCAAAAAAAAAAAAAAAGACATCATCTTTTAGGTAATTTTTAACTGCTGAACCATAAAATTAAATATTTATCTGACAAGTATACATTTGCTGAATTTTAAAGTGTTTTTTAGACTTTCTGATGCTATCTTCCTTTCTCCTTTCCTCACCTATCCCTGTCTTTCCCAACTATATCTCTTGTTCTCCTTCCTATGTTTTCATGTTCTCTCTCTCTCTCTCTCTCTCTCTCTCTCTCTCTCTCTCTCTCTCTCTCTCTCCTTCCTCCTCCTCCTCTCCTTCTTCATCCCCTCTTTTTTTTTTCTATCCCGCATTGCTGATACCATCAGTACAGATTTAATCTGCTTTCTGTGTGGACCAGTATTGGCAAACTCAAGGGACTAAGAGGACTAGAAAGCAGACAAAATTGTATCCTTGTAACAAGTTGACCTATTGTAACAATGAGATGCACAAGACACTATGCTGAAAAACAAACTTTACAATTTAGGTGGGGGGTGTAGTTGTGGAGATAGGAGGGAAAGGATGGTAGGGGAAAAACAAAGATGGAGGCAACAATGCTTGATAAGAAATGTACTCATTACCTTGCTCATGTAACTGTAACCCCTCTGTACAGTACTTTGACAATAAAAAACTTATTTAAAAAATACTCCTCCCAAGAATGAGATTTCCTGTACCCATGCTAGGCTGCAGGGATGGGTGCCTCAGCACATCACCAGGGTTCAGGGAAACCATAGCATTGAACTCATGAAGCAAATATGCTAACATTAGATGCCATACTGTATCAGCCTTTAAAGAAACCAGAGGGAAATACAGACATGGTGTGATCTGAAGAATGCCAAAATTCTCTTTGTCTCAGGATATCTCACCAAACAGAAGAGTCTTGAAAGGATTGACATATTTTGGAATACTCTATGAAAATTCAAATACCTGCCAAGAAATTTCCCTTTAAAGCCTTATGAGGTAGTATATAAAAGTACAGATTGGTTTACCTAATGCGATAGCTGATAGAAGAGAAAGACTTCCCCATTAGTAGGACAGAACTAAAATGAGAAGATGGTAAATATCACACAGGGAAAGGAAAGGGTAATGAATTTAGACTTCTTCAGAATTGTACTGGGATGGACCCTATTTCCATTTCATTACCAGGTGCTCTGGATCCCAGTCATAAGGGTAAAGAGAATGCTTGGTTATCAAAGGAACTGAAAACTCCCACTACTGCTCTAGTATGATATTATGGTGTGTTTTTTATTGTTTGTTTTGTGTGTGTGTGTGTGTGTGTGTGTGTGTGTGTGTGTGTGTGTGTTGTTTCTTTTTTTTTTTTTCTTTTTGTCCTGAGCTGGAACTCAGGTTCTGGGTATTGTTGTTGGGCTTTTTGCTCAAAGCTAGCACTCTACCACTTCATCCATAACTCCACTTCTGGCTTTTTGAGTGGTTAATTAAAGATGCATCTCATAGACTTTCTTACCCAGGGTAGCTTCAAACTGCAATCCTCAGATCTCAGCCTTGTGAGTAACTTGGATTACAGGCATGAGCCACCAGTGCCCATCATTATGGTATATTCTTGAAAAAAATTTCAATCTGCCCTAAGCAGATTGATGAGTTTTAAAAAAAGGGCTACAAGCTCTAATGCAACCATAGGAATAATATATCGAACAAAACACACACCTGGGTGGGACTGCTCCCAAGGATTAACTGGGCCTTGTGCCAGAGATCTGTAGCGGTAACCTGCCCTATTGATTGTATTCCAGGGTGAAGAGAGGGAAGGGTAGAAGCTTTACTTGCATAAAGATGCAGTCCAGGCAGCTTTGAGGATGAAGACCCTGGCAGAGGCCTAAAATGTTTTAGATTGTATACTTACCAACAAAATAAAATTATGCTTCGCAATGGAATGTACGAAATAAGAATTTCATCTCATTCAACCTTTTCCTTCTTTCTTCCTAAGCTAACAATCAACATATGTAACTCATTAACATAACTAAGCATGAACATTTCTTCTTATTGTACAGATTTTTCAGTTTGTTAAATGAACCTATTTGTCTTTATTTTCCCTGAAATATTCATTTGCCTGGTAACCCAAACTTCATTTATTTAAAATGTTTTCATAACCATCCTAAAGGCTCCATAAATTCCAACATGTTGTGAGGGTCAGAAGACGGATTAAAGTATAGGGAAAACATGTTGAGATTTTAAATGTGATAACTTTCCTATTCTTAACTTTCTTATTCTTACTTGACTAATTCAGGATATTAAAACTGCTTTAGGCATTTTGACAAAAGTCAGTGTAGCTCTTTTTTCCACTCAAAAAAAAAAAGAATAATTCTCTATGTTTAGGCAGTTTGGAACTTGTACTTAAGAATGTTGAATTTGGTCTTTGCTCTTTAGTGGAGGGGAATGAAAGAAGAAAGGTCCCTGTGTTTACTCACTGAATAAATATGCCTGCAGGCAATGTGCTGTTCAGCCTTTTGGTCAGGGACTGCTTAAACATCTATCTTGGCTTCTCTGAAACCCCCTTGCTAATCACCTCATCTTCTTACTTCGATGCCTTCAGCTCTGGATCTTAGAGTTATTTGACGAATTGTTTAATTCCATAACGCACCTAAGAAGAAAAGACAAAAGATCTTGAGTAGTGAAAAATAAACTCGGTAAAATTCAGACACTGTGAATTTCTTCTTATGAGACCCCCTTGCTCAGGGCCTACACAAATTTAGAAAGATCACCTACCCAAGTTCCAAGTTCACATATGTTAAAATTAAGTTACTGCTTCAACAGTTTACTATTGTTTTTATTGTGATTAAACTTGACTGGATGTAACTGGCTGCTAAATGCTGGGTTAAGCCTGTTACCCACATTGCTCAGATAATATTTTTTGTGCTGATCCTGGACTTGAATTCAGGGTCTGGTCATTGTCCCTGAGCTCATAGTTAGTGTTTGACAACATAAGCCACAGCTCCACTTCCAGCTTTCTGCTTGTTAATTGAAGATAGTCTCACAGACTTGCTTGCCTAGGCTGGCTTTGAATCCAAATCTTCAGATACCAGCCTCCTGAGTAACTAGGATTACTGTTGTGAGCCACCAAGGCCCAGAAATTCAGATTCTTTGTGATCAGCCTCTAAACTTCAGTGTTATTAATAGCTCCATTTCACAGTTTCATAAACTGAGGTTTAGACTGAATTTTAGAAAAACTAAAAAACTTACCTAATTTGCATATATTGTATGTCTTATATATAGAGGTAATGCTATAGAAGCTATTTGATAGCAAAAGAGTAGAAAATTACAATGGTAAAAAGAAATTCCATGAAGCTAGAGGTTTTCAGTTTAAGACAGGCTACTTTGTATCCATCAGTAGCTCTCAAGTAGCAGCATAATGTTCTACAGTGAAACCAGCTGATTTGTGTAAGTAGGATCCCCAAACCATTAAATAGATTATGTTCAAAATAATTTATTTAGTGATGGACAAAAACATGTAACATATGCTATAAATGTCTTTCTGATTTTTCATATTGGTGAAGTAAACAGCAACTCTGTGTTTTGGCTTCTCAACGGGAAGGAAAACTTCAGTTCTCTGAGAAATTTGCACAAACAGAATGCATCATTTGTTCCCTGGTGGTGATGGTATTTTTATGTGTGGAGTATTTCAAAACAGAAAAGAAAAGAAAGCTTTGGGAGAATAAGTTTAAAGAATATACTTATAGAATAAATTTAAATCTGCAAACCATTGTGCTTTTCAAAGTTGCTATATTTAAGATCAAGTAGCTCAGGCTGTAAACAGGCTGGCATTTGGGTCAATTGCATTAGGCTGGCTAATGTAGAATTGACCATTTTTAAAGGAGGTTTCAGACCATGGCTGACTTGGTGCATTGTCTGAGGTGACCACCCTTACTGAGATGAAAATAACTGTCCCTGAACCTTGCTATCTGGCCCATGCCCAGGTTATAATTGTGATGTGGCATAGGAAGAAAAAGTGACACAGAGCAGGATCACTTTGTAAGATGCAAGTCCCAGTAGGCTACCTGTGTGCTAGCTGGAGCTTGCAAGCCACTCAAGGAAGTGTGAAAACACTGGTTAAGACATTCAGAAAGAGCTGGATTCTGATGGCTCATGCCTAGCTACTCAAGAGACTGAGATCATGGTTGAAGCCGGCACAAATAGGAAAATCCATGAGACCCTTATCTCTAGTTAACTAGCAAAGAGCCAGAAGTGGAGTGGGTGGCTCAGTGGTAGAGTGCAAGGCTTGAGGGAAAAAAAGTGCTAAAGGACAGAGTCCTGGCCCCGAGTTCAAGCCCACTACCAGCATGCATGTACATGCGCACACACACTACTCAGCAAGAGCCAGGGCCCCTGCAGAACTCAGAACTGCTGCAAGAACTCACTGAGAAAGTGGTCTTTCTTCACATTTTTACCCCGCTCTACCTTGCCTCAATCTGTGCACAGTAAAGTTTCAAAAAAAAACATTGCAGGGAGAGACACTCAGGACTGAGTAGGTGAGAAGAAGAAAGGGCTGAGGGTGTGCAGGCTGTCCTCTAAGTGAGAATTAAACAAAAGGCCCAGTGTGGACAGAGTAGGGGTAGGTTACGTGAGACAGACGTTTAAATAAAAAATCAAGTCCCAAACCACTGTGGTCATTCAGAAATGTTTGCAACTTTTCACAAGAGCAGTGGTATTACTCCGAATTTCCTGGCCAAATATTTATTAAAGGTAAGCAAGGACAGAGTGCATGAGAGTGCTTCATATCAGCGCAGCATCCCACTCTCCTTGCTGCTGTGAACTGTGAGGTACTGTCAAGAAAAAAAAAAAAAAACTCTTCCACACTCGAAATAGCTATGTTACAGAGGAGAGTTGGAACGTGTTCTGGGAGTGGGTGTGTTTGTTTGAGTTCAGGGTGTGCAGAAAAGGCAAGCCTCCACAGCCATTCACACACTTCCCTCCTCAGCGATGGGTACGCAGACAGCCGAGCTCCTGCACTGTCTCTGAATGGTAACGTACATTTATAAATATTATATTCTTAACTATTTTGAGGCATTTTAGAAATAATATGCATGTGTCTGTTAAGCGCATATGTGTGTGCATATATATAAATATATATGTAAATATATATATTTAGTCAACTTTTGCTTGTTTTCTCCTGAGACTGGTCATGTGCGGTTTCTTATGTGGTGTGATTTCTGAGGTGTCAGAAAAGAGCTCCCCCCCTACCTCCTACTCTATTGACCCAAAAATATCTATTGGGTTAGTCCACCACAGAGCCTAAAATTCCCATATTGCTCAAACATTTGATTTAGTTGCTGAAAGCAGCTGTGAAAATCCAAGTGTTGCATTGGGATGTGAGGCAGACATTTGAAATTAAAACTGTGTAAAACTAAATATGGGGAAAGGGACTTGTGCTATAATGTTCTGTTTTCCAGAGAAGAATGCAAAATGGCATGCATGGTGTGGGTCAGGTACTACTCTTGAAATGCCATGGGGCCAGAGGCAGCATTTGTGCCTGAGTTCATGGGTATGAATCTGAGGTAAAAGTAAGCCAGCACTGTTAGACAGATTAGGATTTGATTTATGTTGAATGGAGTGCTTTCCACAGTTTCTGATCCTCAGCTCCCACTCTCTTCACAGTGTTTCTGACATTTCCCTTTGCTGAGCTCCGGAGGCTCCCAGTGACCTCTTGGTAATCAGCTTTGACGGGGCCCAAATCCCCACCCCTTGGAAAACTTGGGAAGGCTACATCTGACTGTGAGCAGCTTTCAGGAAAGACCTCACAAGCGGCCACCCAATCTCTCTTGGTAGCAAATTGCCAAACCAAGCCCATTTCCTCAAAAGATGGTAGAGGACTTAGCAGCTTCCTATGTTGCTCTGAAATTGGAGAATGAAATTCTACAGGCCCAAGTACAGAGGCTGATGGAAGAAAATGCTGCCCTCCAGGCCCAGATCCCAGAGTTCCAGAAATCCCGAGCAGCCAAAGAGGATGAAACACTCCAAAAGCCCTCAGAGGCCCAGGAGTCCCGGAAGTCCTCAGAATCCCCTGAGCCCCCAGCAGCCTCGGGGCTCCAGGAGCCCAGAGAGATCAAGGAACCCCAGGAGCCCCCAGAGAGCAAGGAGGCCCAGAAGCCTCCCAAGCTCCTGGAGCCCTCAAAGATCAAGGAGCTCAGGGATGTTCCAGCAACTTGGGAGCCCTCCGAGATTGAGGAGGCTCAGGAGCCCCCAGAGCTCCAGGAGCTCACAGCCTGGAAACCTCCAGCAAGCCAGGAGCCTCAGGCACCTCCCAAGAGCCATGAGCTCCCAACAGCCTGGGACTCAGAGCCCCCAGACAGCCAGAATAGCTCAGAGACCCAGGAGCCCCAGGATTCAGAATCCCAGGGCACCCCAAATAGTGAGGAACCCCAGAAGGAACCAGAATACCAGGAGACTTCATCACACCTGGAGGCTCTTGAGCTTCCAGCTACCCCGGAGCTCCTGGAGCCTAGGGTGTCCCAGGAATGCTTGGATTCATCAGATGCTCAGGAGTTCCTAGAACTCCCATTATCCACTCAGAGCCTGGAGGGACTAATAGTTGTGGGGACATCTGCATTTTCAGAATGCTCCCAAGCCCCCAGTGGATTAGAGGTTGCAACTTTCCCTCTAGAATACCCTTTAGCCTTCAGTGGGGATGCCCAAAAGCTTCCCGAGTTCCTGATTCAACTGAGTAGTTACATGAGAGTCAGAGGGCACCTGTATCCCACTGAAGCAGCCCTGGTGAGCTTCGTTGGCAATCGCTTCTCAGGTGAGGCAAGAAGGTGGTTCCAGCCCTTGCTGGATATTCAAAGCCCCCTGCTGGAGCAATTTGAAAGTTTCATCCAAGTGCTGCAAGATACTTTTGACAACCCAGAAGACCTGGAAGATGCCAACCACCGCATCCGTCAACTGTGCCAAGGGGAGGGCCCTGTTCACCAGTATGCCACCCATTTCCACCTCCTTGCTCAAGAGCTGAAGTGGAATGAAGGCACTCTCTGCATCCAGTTTCAAAAACGCCTGGCCAGTTCAATGGGAAACGAACTGTCTCGCAGAAGCCTGCTTGCCAAACTATCTGATCTGATCATTCACTGTGTCCGCCTAGAAGAGAAGAATAGTGGTGCAGCTGCCCTTGATTCATCAGGCCCAAGCCCCGCTGAGGAAAGAGAGGGGCCTGAGAATCCACCTGCTGAAAACCAACCAATGCAAGCTGCCAGCAATCGCCCACATCTCAGTGAAGCTGAAAGGGCCCGCCGCCGCGAAGGCCACTTGTGTCTCTACTGTGGGCATCCTGGTCATTTTGCCAGAGATTGTCCTGTGAAGCCTCATCGTGCCCAGCCGGCGGGAAACATGGAGGCCCGGCGGTAAGGGGGACCCCGGGCGGGCCAATCTACAAATACGCGTCCCCCTCTCTTCCAATATCCATGTCCCGTACCCTATGGCTAACTGTTGAAATCCGACTGGGAAGAAGACAGTTCTTTGAGCAAGCAATGGTAGATTCCGGCTCTTACAGAAACAGCATCGACAATTCAGTGGTTCTTCGAGAGAAGTTGCCAGTCCGCAATAACATCTTCCCTTTGATGCTGGAAACCGTCGATGGCCGTCCACTGCTCAATGGACCCATCACCAAGGAAACGCCACCTGTTGAAGTCAAAATTGGCAATCACGTTGAAGAGCTCCAGTTTGACATCATTCATGCACCACGATACCCTCTGATTCTTGGAATCCACTGGCTTGAAACACATGACCCAAACATCGAGTGGAGTACCCGCAAAGTGTCCTTTCCATCACGTTATTGTCACTACAATTGTTTCAGGCACAGGTGGAATAGAAGGCAGCGTGATGAAATAATTGCTGGGTAGATCCTGGGTCTTAGTGACTTTCTGGCAATGTGTCCCCTGTTACCTCAGCTGCCATCAGCATTTGCAGCTCTCAGAATCTTCCACTGAACCTCTGGCTATGGACTAAGGCTACCTGTACGATTCTGCCTCTTGGATCATGGTTTGAACCTGACGATTTGAACTGTTTTTTTTGTTCTGTTTTGTTTTTTTACCCCCACCTTGCATGCCTGCCCCTTTGAGCCCTGCATTATATGGGACTGTTTTAATCACATTTTATACTAACAATATGCATGAAAATAGATTTTAGAAACTAATATGAAAAACATGTAGCTGTGAGACTGACTTGATTCTTCTTTTTTAAATCAAGCTTCCTTTATCACAAAACTTGTAACTTTTTCAATAAATATCATTTTGAAAGTGATATTTTTAAAGCATCAATAAACATTGGCATTTCTACTTGTGTTGGAATTATTTCTGAGCTTAGTTGGGGGGAGGAGATGAAGGGCTAGTAAGGTGGGAGGGAAAGAGGAATTAGAAAAAGCTCAACTTTGGGGTGAGATCCTGGACACTTTCAGAAGCAGTGACCAGATCAGGGTGTTGTGACAATACAGTGGGAGGTGTAGATATATGGAAGGGTTGGGGCTAGGATATGGTGAGGTTGGGGGGGGATTTGGGAGAAGGTAGAGGGAAGTTTGGGAAGAAGGTTTGGGAGAGCTTGGGAGAAAGTGGGAGATGGTACAGGGGGGAGGTGGGTGGATGCTGAGGGTAGGGAAATGGGGAAGGAGAAATCTATACAAAATAAAGGAAACCGGCTGAGATTGCAAGCAGCTTTGCAGACAAACTTCTTCGACTTCACCAGTTAGCCAAGGAAGAATACTAAAACAGGTAATGTGATCTCCTTGGTAACCCAGACCTCCCTGTAAATAGACATGGTCTTATTCCCTGCAGTTGGGAAAATGGGCTCCAGGACTCCTGCCTACTACATTTCTCAGAGTACTGGAGCAGTGTGGCAGTAATCAGCTTTCAATACAAGCAGATTGTTAGAAACCACCCCTTGTACACACACAGGTTGTTCTGCCCTGTTAGCCCTGCTGCCTGCCTGATCTAGGCAGAAAGCAAAGTTGGAGAAAATAATTGATATTTTTGTGGGCCTGAGAGGGACCAGTGTCTTGACTCAAATCACGCACTATCTCTCTCTCTCTCTCTCTCTCTCTCTCTCTCTCTCTCTCTCTCTCTCTCTCTCTCTCTCTCTCTCTCCCTCCCTCTCTCTCCCTCCCTCTCTCTCTCTCTCTCTCTCTTTCTCCCTCTCTTCCTCTCTCCCTTCCTTCCTTCCCCCTTCTCTCTCCAAGGTACAAATGATGAAGTAAATGAGTATAATCCTAGAAGGACAAAAGGGAAGAACCTGCTATCCACTGAGCCCCTAATAAGTTCCAGATACAATGGTTAAGCATTTCACATATGTTAATTAGCTCAGTGCATCTCAGAACAATTGGGTGAATTATGTGTGTTTGCTTCTATTTTATCAATGGGAAGAGACCACACATTTCACTTGCCCAAAGTCCCATATGGATAGTAAATAGTGGAGGCCTGTGTGACCTGTAAGGCCTGTGCCCTTTCTCCTACAGCAGGGCAGTCTCTTGGTTGCAGCAGCAGGCACAAAACAAGACTGTGACAGCAAAGATCTATGTGGGATAACCTTCAAAATGAGGGAGAGCTTCAAGGAAAATTGCACGGACAACTTGGATAATGATTTTCTGTAAGTGGTGGCACAGCCCCCCTTTCAGATTCCACAGTGGTTTTCAGAAGAGTCAAGGGTCTAGAAACTGTTACCTGCAGGATCTGTGTTGTGCTTAGCAGCAATGCCCCACCCCTCATTCCAAATTTCCTTTCTACTCACTTCTAAAACTAATCCAATTCCTCCTACTTTCCCAAACAGTTTAATGTGGTATGTAAGGAGCCTTTCCTCACATATACATCCTACATTTTTCTCCACTACTTACTCCCTGACACACTTAGCCTGGGTATACAGAATCATCTATAATGTTTACCTATATGGCATAGCCTAACATAGCATCTGGTACATAAAAACTTCTTCATAGCAACTGATTCAATGATATTTAAATATCATTACACAGAGATTTGTATACTATGGGCTCTTCTGGGGGCGGTTCTCATACTGATTTACTCACCCTCAAGGACAAACATTATTAGTCAGTGTAGAATTCAACAGGGGAGGAAATATGTCAAGTAGCCACAAAAGGGAAAAAGAGTGACTTTTATTAATCAAACCTAGAGCTCAGGAGACCAACTGTGTTTGATTTCCCCAGGTTGGAGCAGGTTCACACAGGACTTCCTGTGTAAAATGCAGTTTGCACAAACTGAAATTTGGTTGTCAATTTACCTGAAGCCTAGGTTATATAGCCCTATCTGCCTAGAGGAGCTTCTTTAACTAGAGTGTAATTCTTTAATTAACAAAAGGAGCAATTATCTAATTATATCATCACAGACCTTGCAAATTGGAAAAGAGTCAAGAAGACTATCCCCTTATTTGTTCCTGTGAAGAAGGTAAGGAGGCCCAGAGGAAGGAGGGAAAAAGATACCATAACCAGCATCACATCCTCATCTGATTTCAATTCCAAAACCAGCGCTCTCTTTTCACCATAAACCAATGTTTCTAACCCACTAGTTAAAACTCAAGCCTGCGGGCCAGCACTTAGCTAGGTACTGTGAGCCATGTTTAAATTATAAATTGAGAGGATTATAATGTGATCAAGGAGGAAAAATAAATAACAATAGCTAGCATAGGTAATCAAATCCCAAGTTCTGAGGTGACAACAAATATGACAAACTGAAACTGAAAATATCCATTCATCAGTTTAATTAGTACTTTCATGTAATGACTATTTGATTTTTGTCGGACATTGTACATGATGATTTGGGTGTTTTCAATATTCTGAAACATAAAAATTCTTAGTTCTAAGGGTAAACAAAGCAGGCCCAGAGTTCAAGCCCCACGACCGACAAAAAAAAAAAAAGGGTAAACAAAGGAGGAGGCTGCAATGCTGGATAAGAAATGTACTCATTATCTTGCCAACGTAATTGTAACCCCTCTGTACAGTATGTTCACAAAAAATAAAAATAAAAATTAAAAAAATTCTTAGTTCTGTTATACAAATCAAAAACCTGAAGCCCACTGATTTGAGGTCACTTATCAGGGGTCGTACTGCTAGAAATTGGTGGATATTAAAATCAAGTTGTGATCTGTCCTCCTCCAAACCTGGAGTTCTAGGCTGGGGATTTTGTTTTCAGGGACACATTGCTTTCCTAGCAAGCATAAAGTCCTGGGTTCCCTCTGCAGCACTGCAAGCAGCAGAAAAAACAAAACAAAACAGTTGAGGTTCTATCTAATGTATCTCACTGATTCTCACAATGAATGACATGTGTTCTATATTAACTGGCTTAATTATATGGAGTCACTAAACATGAGTTCCTCTTCTCTAGAAATGTATGGTCATTAAGATAATATTTTATAAAATTATTAATTTATTGATTTAAAAATAATTGAATGGCTTCTATGGGTCAGGCATTGCATGCAAAGGAGGGAAAGGGAGAGAAAGATGTACAATTGTATTTAAACTCTGCCTCACAGTCCTTGCTTTGAGCACAGTTTAATTGCAGGAACTGTTGCTCCTATGGAGTAAAGAAGCACAATTTGAGTTGGGTCTTAAATGAATTTCTTTGGTGCAAACGGGAGAGCAGAGCTTTCTAGGCTGTGTAAAATGCAAACAAAGCAGAAAGCTGGAGAGAAAAATCATGGGGTCTTGAGAAAACACAGAGCCCTGTCAACGGATGGATAAGCGTGGTGTGGAGGGCCTGGTGTTTGGGACAGAAGGGAGCAGATAAATCCTGAGCTCAACAGTTTTCCTGTAGGCAGTTTGGACTGGTATCTTTTTTTTTCTTCTCTCTTTTTTTTAATCCCATTCTCACAAGCTAGAATTTTACAATCTCCAAATCATGAATGATAAAAACTACCTTTTCGTTTGGGCTTCTCAGTTTCAAATTTTAAAGATTGTAAAACAATTCTCAGTGTGTAAGATTTAAAAAAAAATATTGCAATATTTGGCATAGATGAAAAGTAAACAGTTCCCTCTTAGCTAACTTTTCAAAGTTTCAAGTTTAAAAAGAAATGATCTCTATATTTTTGTAGCTTTTCTGGGTTGGTTTTAACAAATATTCTATATTTTATGATATGGAAATATTCCTCAAATAAATCATGGTCATTCCACAGAATGATTTCTTTGCCTTCCAGTTTTAAGCTATTTCTGAAAGTATATTTTAAAAGCTTTATAGGGATATATAATTTTAAACATTCTTAGTGTAGAAAGCTTTTAGTATCTGCCAATATACTATATATCAAATATTATAGAGCACATCTCCAGGCCCATTTTTCACTTGTTCTTTTAGGATAGGGTTTTGCTTCTTGCCTAACTCATGCCTGAGTTGCAAATCTCCCCACAATAGCCTTGCCATCCTTTGTGGGATCACAGACCTGTGCTACCACATGTCCCTTAGCTTTTTTGCTCAAGGCTGTCACTCTCTCACTTGAGGCACTCAGCTTTTTGATGGTTAATTGGAGATAAGAGTCTCATGGACATTACTGGCCAGACTGGCTTTGAACTGTAATCCTCAGAATTTCAGCCCTTTGAGTTTCTAGGGTTACAGGCATGAACCACCAGTTCCTGGTGGCTTGAATGAAGAAAATGATACTGGTTTTATACACCCAAGAAAGTTATAGAAAGCATCAAAAGAGCAAACAGCAGACACTGAGTTGGCTCATGCCTATAATTCTAGCAATCTGAGGACTGTAATTCAAAGTCAACTCCAGCAGGGAAGTCTGCGAGAATCTTATCTCCAGTTAATCATCTGAAAACTGAAGGTGCAACTGTGGCTCAATGTGGTAGAGTGCTAACCTTGAGCAAAACAGCTCAGGGGCAATGCCCAGGTCCTGGGTTCAAGCCCCATGACTGACAAAAAAAGGTGCAAACTCATTTTTTAAAAAAGTAAAAAACATTACAAATCTTTGTACCAGTGGCTTATGCCTGTAATCCTAGCTACTTGAAAGGCTAAAATTGGAAGGATCATGATTTGAAGCCAGCCTGGGCAGAAAAAGTCCCAAGACTCCTCCCTAACCTATAGTTAGGCACAGCGGTACATGACTATTATAGCAAGCTACCCGAGAGGCTAAGATTGGAAGGATTTTGGTGCCAGGCCCACTTGGGCCAAAAGTCCAAGAAAATCCATCTCCAGGGAGGGAACCTGGATATGGTATCCCGGAAACTATGGGATGCCTACAGAAGTTGAATCACAGTCTAGGTACACTCAGGAAGTAAGACTATAAGAAAAATAACTAGCTGAAGGACCAAGGTTGGAGGCATGGATCAGTGGTAAAGCACCAATGAGGTAAGTCTGAGACACTGAGTTAAGACCCAGTACAACAAAAAAAAAACCCACAAACATGAAAGTTGAAAATGCTTATGAATTAAAGGTGTCATTGTAATAATTTATGTTTGTAAAACTATCCCCAAGGACCTTCAAGATAACAAAGTGTCTGTTGAGATTCATTTCAATTCAACATACTTCTACCTCTAGTAAGTACTTCCTATGTGCTAGGTACTCTGTATTGCTGGTCAAATGAAAATACAATTAGGTGTGATGTAATTATTGTATTAAGTAGTTTGGGGTAATCAAAGCATTATCATATATTCCAACCAATTCCCCTTCTGCAGCATGTCAACTAGATGATAACTTACCATAATTAGTTTGAGCTTGTTTCTTCATCTATTTAGCTTATCCTAGAGAAAACAAGTCAGAACAGACTGGTCTTTGTCTCCACCAAAAAAAAAAAAACACCTAAATTTAAAAACTTAAGTCCACAAGAAGTTTTCTTTTTCATTTCCAATTTATATGATTTCTAGGTAAAACTAATTGAAAGTTAAAAGGTCAAATGGTTCTGGCCTCTGATAAGTCATAATGGTTGTAGGAAATAACTGCCATCATCATTTACCATGACTCATAGAACCTTGACTCCGTTATTATTCTGCCTCGCAGTGATTCAGATATGTGAGAAAATTTGGTGAAGGGTATTAGTTTAGAGAATGTGGGATCTATTCCAACTAGGTTGGTGGGGAAGCAGGAGACAGGAAAAAATGCCAACAGTAGTCAACTAACTGTGACTGACTTGGCTCCCATGGAGGGACTATTAAGTATTCTGATACAGATGAAAATGGGATATGGCACAGAAACACAGAACAGTCATGTGTGCGCAGGACATCTGGAAACCTACATTTTTTGCATGAGAAAAAAAGAAAGCATGAAATTTTACAACCACACAGAACAGAATGTCTGAAACGCTATAGCTGAGCTCACTGTTTTTCTTCGTACTTCACATTGCTTTTTTCCTGTCAGTTATACCACAAATACCACATAATAGGCAACAAGTGAACCAGCTGCATTGCTAGTGAAACTCTGTTAATTATTAGAAGAAAAAGCTGACTAAACTCCAATAAATTAAAGGCATTCCCACAAAGGTAAACACAAAGGGGAATTTCCATATTTCAACTTCTGGTTTTAACACACCTTCTGCTAAAATATTGGACAGTGTTGAAGAAATGTAGAAGAGCTCAATCAGGGCCAAGTCAAAAATCAAAGAATACTTAGTTCAGTATACATTAATGGAAAAATGTGTATGTATGTTCATTTTGAAATTTAATTTTATTTAAACTGATATAAAAAGATAAAAATGATATAGATTAGCCAGGTGCTGGTTGCTTACACTTGCCATCCTAGCTATTCAGGCGGTTATGATTTGAGGATCATGGTTCAAAGCCTTCCCAAGCAGGAAAGTCCATGTCATCTCCAATTAACTATCCAGAAAAAATACAAAAGTGCAGCTGTGGCTCAAGTGGTAGATCACTAGCCTTGAGCAAAAAATGCTCAAAGACAGTGCCCAGGCCCTGAGTTCAAGCCTCAGGACCAGCAAGCAAAAAATGCAGATTTGCAGCGCGCACCAGTGACTCAAGCCTGTAATCCTAACTACTCACGAGGCTGAGCTCTGAGGACTGCAGTTCAGGCTAGCCTGGGCAGGAAAGTCTGTGAGACTCTTATCTCCGATTAACCACCAGAAAACCAGAAGTGGTGCTGTGGCTAAAGTGGTAGAGCACTAGCCTTGACCTGCAGAGCTGAGGAACAGTGCCCAGGCCCAGAGTTCAAGCCCCATGACTGACAAATAAAAAAATACAGATTAGTGTGTGTAATATTTTATGAATGTGTGTATTGCTGAACACATTCATATAAAGTTCAGCACATGATGTTCATATGTACATTGTGCATTTCTCAAATTAGGCTATGTATATTTCTTCAAACATCGATCATTTATTTATTACAGCTTTTTGAAACATTATGTGCATTATGATTATCTGTAATCACCACAGTCCAATACAATAGTACCAGAGAGTTTCTTGCACCTATAAAAATGTAACTTAACAAACATCAGCCTTCATCCATCCCTCTCTAGCTCTATTATCCTCAGACTCAGACTCTAGTAAACACCATTCGGAGCTTGTCTTCTATGACATGATCTTCTTTTTTTAATTTAATTTTATTGTCAAGGTGATGTACAGATGGTTTACAGTTACATATGTAAGGTAGTAGGTATATTTGTTGTTGAACTTGTTACACCCTCCATTTTTCTCCCACTTTCCTTCCTCCTCAATCCCCCTCCCAAGTTATACAACATCATTTTTTTAGTTTCCACACGCAAATGGCAACATCCAGTGCCTGTCTTTGTATGTCTCACTTATTTTACTTATCTCAGTTATTCATTCTTCCACATGTGGATAGCCTATTTTCCCAACACAATTTCCTGCAACACCAGCTCTTCTATTCAATAGATGTTGTTAATGCATTTGTTAAAAATCAATGGGCTGCAGATGTATGGCACAACTTCTGAGCTCTGTATTCTGTTCCATGTGTCTGTTAATATACAGATGCTATACCGTTCTAAATACTATAGTTTTGTTGAATGCCTTTAAATCAAATATTATGATGCCTCCAATAATTTAATTCTTTTAAAATATATTTTATATGACAGATAAATACATAAACATTTTGCATATTATTGGAGTGCAGACACTGTTTTGAGATTCCACCCATTATTGTTATACTATAGTATAACAATAAAGTTAAACCTTTTAGGTTTGACAGTGTTTGCTTTTTTAATTAACATATATTAGTTGTACAAGAGAAGAATTCATTGTAACATTTCCCACACATGCATGCTATGTATTCCAATCTATTTCACAACAGTGTTTGTTTTATAAAATTAGATGACTCAACAATTGGGGCACTTAGATTTACAATCATAGTAACTTCTTTTTGAACTGATCTTAAGACCAGTATATTTGCTTCTTCTTTCAAGTTTTATTTTTAATTCTGATTTGATAGAATAATAACTACTCCTGTTCACTTTTAGTTTCCACTTCCATGGAGTATTTTTTTACTATCCTTTTATTTTCAGTTTGTCTATATCTTTACAAGTGAAATGAGTTTCGTATACACAGCATAATGTTAGGTCTTCTTTTCTTAATCCATTCAGCCAGTTTCTATCTTTTAATTGAGAAATTAGACCATTTACATTCGAAGTTATTAGTAGTTTTAGTATTAGTTATTAAGTTATTAGTTATTAAGTATTAAGTTATTAGTTATTAGTAATGTTTCTGTCGATTTTCTCCTTTCTAAAATGTCATGTCTTGTCACAATCCATTTAACAATTTGATTAGATTTCAGTGAAAATTATCTTCCAGAATAGGTCCCTCCCACCCCCAGATTAGGATTAAATAAATTTACTACAATTAGTATATATGGTGCAGAATTTCATGCAAAGAAAGTGTGCCAGCAGTGTGATAATATATATAAACAACAACAACAAAAAAAAACAAAATAAAGGACAAATGCACAAAGCTGCTGCTGCTTAGATCACTGCAGCTTCTAGGGCCCAGTTTCTTTTACTGATTTAAAAACAAAATGGAAAAAAAAATAAAGAAGTTGTCCCTGAAAAAAAAATAAAATAAAAAAATTAAAAAAAATAAAATGTCGTTTGTTCCATTCTTCCTCCAGAGCTGTTCAATTTTGTAGATTACTGTTTCATTCAATTTATCCTTTATTTTTCATTTACGTGTCTACTTTACCAATGAATTTCGTACTCATATTTCCTTTCCTTTCTCAATGTAGACTTAATGAATACTTTTTTGGGTTGAACTCAGGGCCTGGGTATTGTCTCTGAGATTTTTTGCTGAAGGATAGTGCTCTACCACTTCAAGCCACAGCACCACTTCTGGTTTTCTGGTGGTTAATTAGAGATGAGTCTCACAGAGTTTTCCTGCCTGGGTTGGCTTCAAACTTTGATCCTTAAATCTCTCAGCCTCCTGAGTAGCTAGGACTCCAAGTGTGAGCCACTGGTGCCCGGCTGAATATTGTGTGTGTGTGTGTGTGTGTGTGTGTGTGCGTGTGTGTGTGTGTGTGTGTGTTAGTACTGGGGCTTGATCCCAGGGCCTGGACACTGTACATTGGGTTTTTCACACAAGTGCTTGACCACTTGAGTCACAGCTCCACTTTCAGCTTTTTGGTGGTTAATTGGAGGTACAATTTTCCTGGACTTTCCTGCCCCAGATGGCTTCAAACTGTGATCCTCAGTTCTCAAGACTCTTGAAAAGCAAAGATAACAGATCTGAGTCACTAGTCCCTGGCTTCTAATAAATTTTTTAATAATTATACTAAAATAAAAAACAGAATATACTATTTCTGGCTATAAAAAATACCACAAATTAATATTCTGAGCAGCCTTCTAATGCTCTTTTTTCCTAAGTACTTCTCCTTTCAACATCCTTTTTTATTCTCTTGATCTGTCAAAAATGAAATAACAAAACATAGAGTCAATTAGCCATCAATAAGTTGCAATAAGAAGGCTTTTCTTTGTGACCTTCCTGTGAGTGTAAAGAACAGTAAGTCATAAAACCTTATACTAAAATTTTTCTTAAAGGAATTTTTTGAACAATGAAGCCACAGAGCAAGGACTAAGGCACATTGTAAAGTTGTAAAAAGCAGAGGAATAGTTGGGAAACCTACACTTGGGTTCTTTTTTTAGGTATATGTTTACTTTTCTTTATGTTTTATTGTTATCTTCAAATAGTTGTATGAAGAGGTTTCAATGTAACATGTTCATTTATATCTATAATGAGTTAGATTTGTTTTTTAACTTGCTGGTAACCTTGGACAAGTTATTTCACTTCCCTTCTGTGTCTTAATTTCTACACAGCTAATCTTTATAATATATTGTAAAGAGTAATTTGATTCTTCAATAAATATTTGTTAATTTTTATATGTCAGACACTGAGTTTGATTTGAGATAATAAATGACAAAATAGGAAGCCAGACATGTTAGAGAACTATCATTGTTCTAAATGCTTCCTAAGGTTCCAAAGTCATATAGCCTTTACAAAAACAATTAATAAAAGAACTATATTACATTTTCTTATGTATTTTATATTATAGAAATTTCCATTACTACTTAACTATGTAGTCTGTAAACATTAGCAGAATTACAGAAGAAAGTAATGTTTTTCATTCCTAAGCTCTCAGTTGGTTATTGTTTTTAAAACTACAGATATAAGGAGCCGGATACTGGTGGTTCACATCTGTACTCCTAGGTAATTATGAGGCTGAGATCTGAGGATCACAGTTCAAAGCCAGCCTGGGCAGAAAAGTCCTCAAGACTTTTATCTTCAATTAACTACCAAAAAGCCAAAAACAGCAGTGTGGCTCAAAGCAGTCGACTACTAACCTTGAACACAAAAGCTCAGCAACAGAATCCAGACACTGAGTTCAAGTCCCAAAGCTGGCACAAAAACTGCAGATATAACTGTTAATACTGCTACTATTATTTTTCAGTGATTTTGTTTGTTCATTAGTAAAAGAAAACATAACTAATCCCCAGTGAGCACTTATTGTCCACCACTTTATGTTAAGTACATTACCTGTGAAATATCATTTAATCCTAACAAATATTTAGCAGAGAATGTGTCATTCTTCCCATTTTATAGATCAAGAAGCTGAGTTCTAGTGAGGCAAAGTTCATTTGTGAGGAACTGGATTTCTAAGATGAATTCAAGTTTGTTTCTCTCAAATCCTGTGTATTCTCTCTTCCTTCTGAAGCTTTTATGGTCCACACCTACCTACATGGAGAGATCAGAGACTACTACATGGAGAAATCAAAGAAATCACAGCAAGTTAGTGGCCAAGCCAATTCTACAATATATGATCTCTGTTTCCAGTCTATTTCACTTCTTAAAATTTTATCATATAGATGTAACAATTTAACTATATTCATAAAATATGAAAAATAAATTTAATAAGAAATTAAATAGTGTTAGTTGGTCATCTGTGGTCTCAGCTTTTCAAAAAGCTAAGGAAGGAGGATCACTGGTGTCAGGATTTTTAGTCCAACTGGAGAAATACAAAACTGACTCCAAACACAGATAGATTATTCACGTTTCTACATGACTTTTGTTGATTAGTATTTCAAGTAAAGATCTGAAATCTATGCCATACAACACTACAAACCAATATTAGATATGAAAGAAACCGATAGACAAATATATCCAACAATAACAGTATGTACATTCTTCAAGCAGCTTTGATCATTTTCCAAGATAAAACATTGGGCCACAAAATAAATATTAATAAACTGAAAAGGATTAAAATCCTGCAAAGTATGCTTTCCCAACCACTGCAAAATGAAATTAGATGTCAATAATATAGGAAATTATGTAAATACACAGCATGTGGAAATTAAACAACATACTTCTAAATAACCAATGTACCAATGGGATATCAGAAGGGAAGTTACAAAATATCTTGAAATGAATGAAACAAAGCTATAACATAACATATCTTGTATGGTATAGCAAAAAATGGCCCATACAAAGGAAATTATGGGTATAAAGGACCATATTAAAAAAGAAAAAAATCTCAAATCAGTAACCTTAATTTTAATACTTAGGAAACTAGACAAATGCAAATTAAACTCAAAACATGCAGAAACAAGGAAGAAAACAGGGCTGAAATTATTGAGCAAAACTATAAAAAAATAGAAAATGTAATTAATTTTAATGGATTGTACTGAAGTAGTATGAAAACATTCTCTAAATTAGATAAAAGAATTAGATACATTCATAGAGAGCTATAACTACTAGAACAACCTCTATAAAGAGAAAAAATATATAATAAAGAGGATTTATTGGCATAAAAACCTTTCCACAAAATAAAGCCCAGTAACAGATGGTTTGACTGTTGAAATCAAGCATTTAGAAAAAAAATTAAAATCACCCTTCACAATGTGTTTTTAAAAAGTTATAAATAAAGTGACATTTTCTAACTCATTTTCTGAGGCCAAGTTTGTTTAATACATTTTTTATTGTAAAGATACTGTACAGAGGGGTTACATGAGCAAGGTAATGAGTACATTTCCTATCAAACATTGTTACCTCCTCCTTTGTTTTTCCCCTATCATCCTTTCTCTCCCACCTCCACAACTATACTCCACACTACCCCCCCCCAAATTGTAAAGTTTGTTTTTCAACATAGTGTCTTGTACATCTCATTGTTACAATGAGTCAACCTGTATCCCTATTTAAGCATTTTGTTTTTTTCACTTCCCCTCCCCAAATTAGAAAAGTATGTATACAAGATTCAGGGCACCAACATCAAATACAGTGAAAACAGGGGTTATCAAAATCATACAAAAAGACACTAGGAAAAGAAAAATATACACCAATATCCTTTATCATCATAGATACACAAATTCTCGTCAAAATACTAGCAAACATAATCCAGGAACATAAAAAGTATTATACACCATGACCAAGTGGGATCTATTCTAGGAATTCAAAGTTTATTTCAACATCTGAAAAGCCAAATGTCATATTAATAAAATAAAGGACAAAACTACATAATCAGAAGATGATGTAGTCAAAAGATAAAAAGTATTTGATAACATCCAACATTGCTTCATGATAAAGCACTCAACAAACTAAAAAATATAAAAGAATTTCAACTTGATAAACAGCATTGAGAAAAAATATATACAGCATACATTATACTTAATGGTGCAAAACTAAATACTTTCCCTCTAAAACCAAGCAAAAGAAAAATGTATCTCTTCTCGTCATTTATAATCAACATCATAGAATCATTTTAGATAGATCAATTTGGTGTGAAATGAATGAGAAAGAGAGTGAGAGAAAGACATGGAGTAGGAAAGAGGGATGGAGAAAATGGAGGAGGGAGGGAAGGAGGAAGAAAAAAAGGAAGGAAGAAAAGAAGGAAGGAAGGAAGAAGAAGGAAGGAAGGAAGGAAGGGGAAAGAAAGAAAAACAAACAAACAAACAAACTGGAAAGGAAGAAGTAAAAATAACTTCCTTAAAAAGGATCATATATATATATATGTATATATATATAATATTTTTATTGTATTCCGTAAGATTATATATATATATATATATATAATCTTACGGAATACAATAAAAATATTAGAACCAATAAATGAGTTTAACAGAATTAGAGAATATCAATATACAATAATCAACTGAATTTTTATACACTAGCCATTAATTTTTCTAAAGTTAGAGACAATCCCGTTTGTAATAGTGGGAAAATTAAAATATATAGAAATTAATAAGAGAAATGTTATACACCAAAAAGTACAAAACATTGTTAAATGAAATTTTACAAGAATTCAATAAATGAAAAAGCATCCTACATTCAAAGAGCACAAGATTTAATGCTAAGATGGAAATATTCCTCAAATTTATGTGACTCTTCAACACAATTCTGATTTTCATAATTTCCAGGAGTCTTTTTGACAGAAATTGACCAGCTGATTATAAAATTTATATAAACATTCAAAGAACTCAGAATAGATAAAAATAATCTTGAAAAAGAACAAATTTTGAGTATTGGCAATTCCTGATTTAAAAATGTATGACAAAGCAATCATAATCAAAAGAGTGTGGAACCACCATCGAAAAAAAATCAGTTCAATACAAGTAAATTAATAGTGCAAAAATAAATCCTAATATCTATGGTCAATTAATTGTCAACAAGGATATTAGGACAAATAATGGAATTCTATGCTTCCATCAGATAGAATGACATTGCCCCATTTGTTAGGAAATGGAAAGACTGAAAAAATTTTATTAAGTGAAGTAAGCCAGGCCCAAAGAAACATAGGTCCCATGGTTTCCCTTATTTGCAATAGCTAGTATATATCTGGGACAAGCAGAAATGGTCAGATAAGTTGATGTTAGGCGAAATGAACCCCAAGATAAGGACTCAAATGGTTTTTCTTTCTTGCTATTGTTTCTAACATATTTATAAGATGATTTCTTTGTTGCTTTGTATGTCCCTCCCCCACGGTATAACTCCTGCTTTCATGGTATTTGATGTTGGTATAATTTGTGGAGGGGAAGGGAAAAAACAAATAGTTTAAATAGGGATACAGGTGGACCCATTGCAACAATGAGATGTACAAGATGTTATGTCAAAAAATGAACTTCACAACTTTGGGGGGGGAATGTGGTGGGGGGGGAATGGGAAGGGATAGGAAAGGGAAACAAAGGAGGAGGCAACAATGCTTGATAAGAAATGTACTCATTATCTTGCCCATGTAATTGTAACCCCTCTGTACGGTATTTTCACAATAAAAAATAAAATTAAAAAGAAGAGAGAGAGAGAAAAAAGAAAAGTCATTTGTTGTTGGTGGTGATGGTGGTGATGGTAGTCCTAGGGCTTGTATTCAGGGCCCGGGTGCTATCTCTGAAATTTTCTACTCAAGCCTAGTTCTCTACAACTTGAGCCACAGCTTACTTCTTGATTTTTTGTATGTTTTTTATTGTGAAATACTGTACAGAGGGGTTACAATTACATGAACAAGGTAATGAGTATATTTCTTATCAAGCTTTGTTACCTCCTCCTTTGTTTTTCCCCTTCTGTCCCTTCACACACACACACACACACACACACACACACACACACACACACACACAACCGTGCCTAGGTCTTGTACACCTCATTGTTACAATGGGTAAGCCTGGATCCCATTTAAGCATTTTGTTTTTTCCCTTTCCCTCCTCAAGCCACAGAAGTGTATATACAATATGCAGGGCACTGGAAGTAAATACAGTGAAAACAGGAGTTAAACCAGGGGAGAGGAACATACAGAGAAACAAAAAAAAAATCACATAGTACATTATAGATGTTAGAAACAATAGCAAGAAAGAAAAAAAATATTTGTGTCCCTATCTTGGGGTTCATTTTGCTTAACATCATCTTATCTGGTCATACGTACATAGCTTTTGACCTTTTCTGCTTGTCCCAGACATATGCTAGTTATTGCAAATAAGGGAAACCATGGGACCTATGTTTCTTTGGGCCTTGCTTACTTCACTTAATATAATTTTTTCCAAGTCTTTCCATTTCCTAACAAATGGGGCAATGTCTTTCTTTCTGATGGAGGCATAGAATTCCATTGTGTATATATACCACATTTTCTTGATCCATTCATCCACTGAGGGGTATCTGGGTTGGTTCCATTATCTTAGCTATGGTAAATAATGTTCTTCTGGCTTTTTTGTAGTTAAGTGGAGATAAGAGTCTCACAGACTTTCCTGAAAAGGCTGGCTTCACATTGTGATCCTCAGATCTTAGCAGAGTTAATACTACAGGCATAAGCCACCCACACCTAGCTGAGAAAAGTCATTTTGAACAAATGATACTTGGAACAATTGTCCACCTACATGAAAATGAATATCGAACTCTTACTTGAAATCATACACAATACTCAAGATGTATCAAAATATGACCTAAATTTAAAATTGTTAGAGGAAAATATACAGCTAAATCTTTATGATTATAGTTCTGGTTTTCTTGATATAACATATAAATAAACAAAAGAAAGAAATACTATCAAAGTATGTCATGTACATGTATGAAAATGTTATTATGAAACTCATTGTTACCATAATTAATACATACTAATAAAAATATTTTCAAGGTTTCAATAAATGTTTGTTAAATAAAAAATAAACAGCTGGGCACTGGTGGCTAACACTTGTAACCCTAAGCTACTCAGGAGGCTGAGATTTAAGGAATGCAGTTCAAACCCGCCTGGGAAGAAAAGTCCATGAGATTATTTCCAATTAGGTACTAAAACTAGCCAGAAGTGAAGCTGTGGCTCAAGTGGTAGAGTGCTAGCCTTGAGCAAAAAAGCTGAGGGACAGTGCCCAGGCCCCAAATTCAAGTTTCAGGACCAGCACACACACACACATTAAAAGAACATCTAGGGTTGGGAAAGTGGCTCAGTGGTAGAGCGCTTGCCTTGCATGCCTGAGGCCCTGGGTTCAATTCCTCAGCACCACATAAGCAAAAAGAAAAAATCTGGAAGTGGCACTGTGGCTCAAGTGGTAGAGCGCTAGCCTTGAGCTGAAGAGCTGAGGGACAGCGCCCAGGCCCAGAGTTCAGGCCCCACGACCGGACCAAAAAAAAAAAAAAAGAACATCTGAAAAAAAAAAAAAAGGGAAAAGGAAGGGAAGAGAAGGGAAAGGAAATGGAAAGGAAAGGAAGCTGGGCCTGGTGGCTCATTCCTGTAATCCTAGCTACTCAAGAGGCTGAGATCTTAGGATCGTGGTTCGAATCCAGCCTGGGCAGGAAAATCCATGAGACTTATCTCCAATTGCCCACTAGAAAACCGGAAGTGGCACTGTAGCCCAAAGTGGTAGACTGCTAGCCTTCCGCTGAAGAGCTCAGGGACAGCATCTAGGAACCCAGGTCAAGCCTCATGACCAGCAAAAGGGGGGGGGGCAGGAGAGAGAGAGAGGGAGAGAGGGGGAGAGGAAAAGAAAAAGAAAACTGATAATGAGTATGAGAAGTTGGAGGCAGAAGAAAAAACAAAAAGAAATGTACTCATTACCTGACATATGTAACTGCAGGCCCTCTGTACATCACCTTTACAATAAAATTTAAATTAAAAAATAAAATAAAATAAGGCAATGTTTGTGGTTGCATGCAATTCTGTGAATATACTAAAAACATTAAGCATAATTTTAAATGAGTAGATTTTATAGTCTCTAAAAATGTCTCAATGATGATGAAGGAAATAGCCAGGGGAAAAACACCCTGTAAGTATTGTATGGACAGCATTCATTCCAGGTTCACCATTTGCTGGTGGTTTTGAGAAAGCTAAGCTGATTTTCCTGAGTGTTAGTTTCTTTGTCTTTTAAATGAAATTAACAAGTCCCTTGAGTTATGACAATTCAGTGAGATGTACTGAGCATGACTGGCACATAAGAAATACTCCAAAAACATAGGCATTATAATTACATTTCAATAACTCAGTACTACTGGTCCTAGTGCTTATGCATTCCAGTACAACTTCCATTTTTCTACAGCAACTTCAAGCAAGCAATTTGTTTCACTCCCATGCAACCTCAGGGTTAGTTGTTACATAGGCAGATGAATAGGTATTTCAGCAATTTTGCTTGTTTGTCAACTATTTTCTTGCCTGTTTTTCTGGTAAGCCTGGGCACCTTATAGAGAAGACTGATGAAACAAAACTACAGTACAGTTCACTTTCAAGTCTTTCAAATATGTTCATTCATCCACAGATATTTGGGTTAGTTCTGCTATGTGGTAGGCTGTTAGAGGCTCTTCTTTCTAGTAGGCATAGAGTAGCCAGACATATATGACAATTAGAAAAAAAAAGAATAAGGGTAAATGGAGTATGTACGTAGACACAAACTCAGATTACAAGGTCCTGGGAGATATATAAACTGGGACCCAAGGATGAGAAGGAAGCATCCATGGTCCTCAACATTACCTTCCCTGCAATGGACAGTTTTGAGTGAGCTCAGACTCAGGTCCTGTGGGTCATGTCCTGACTCAAACATGTAACGTGTTCTCTTGTTTTCCATTTCAATTCCTGTGCTAAAGCCTCAGAGCTCACTGAGGCAAACCAGAAGTTGAGGAACATCAATGCCACTGAGAAGCAATAGTCAATTCTGGAGAGGAACTGGTAGATCAGTGATCTAGCCTGCCCTCTTTCCAGTAGTTCAGCATAGGAAAATGGCTTTCTTTGTATCTGTATTCTGGTAGAATCATGCACCCATTGTCTCCACAAATGGATTCAACCATTGATATTTCTTTATAATCCGTCTCATGCTTTATTTCTGCTTCATGCATTATCTTTCAGACAAAGTAGCAACATTCAAAGCCTCCCTAGCTCTGTAAAAACAAATGGGAATCATTATCCTCCAGATGGGGGCCATGGCATATATCTCAGTGTGAGGGAATGATTTCCAAACTATGGAGAAAAGGTGGGATTTTTTATTTTCAAATAAACCGAGGATACATTGAAGAGTTTCCGGTAGAGAAATAAATGTGTGTGCATGTGTGTGGGAATTCAGGGGAGAAAAATGAGGCAGAGTTCCTCCACTTATTTATTTGCCCAACCTGACTCTTTTAGCCACAGAATTTTGTTGCCAGTGATCAAGAGAAAAATGCAATACCTGTAAAAGCACTTCACATTTGAAACGAGTAAACATGGGCTTCAGTGAGAGCCAGCTGTGCTTTTCCACATCTGTAAAATCTCAAACAAGTCTCTTAATCTCTACAAATCTGTTTCTTCATGTGTCAGAAAAGGAGTTACACCTCCCTCACTAAGGCAACAAATGAGAACCCTCCCCCCAAAAAAGTGAACATCCTTTGGAATCTATAAAGCACCCCCTAAACATAAACTTTTTCATAATAAACAAGCAGGAAAAGACATCACTCAATGGACAGTTGGAAGTGGAGAAATTGCTTTAATGTGTCTTAATTCAAGTATGATTGTGCCATGTCTATTGTATTAAGGCATTCCACACTTATTGAGACGTGTGTTCCCACACTCCATGAGAGTGATACCATGCTTTATATGAAAAAAAAATCTGAATGTCTACCTCTTGAAACAGCTGGAGAAGGAAGAATAGTTCCCATTCCTTCCTGTCACCAGCTGACTGGTACAGAATGGCCTTCATTTGACCTTGAGTGCCTACAAGTGTCCACGCCTGGGAGTAATAAGCTCAATAATTTGTTGGTCATTATTTTCCTCTAAAAAATGCATTGCTAATAGACACAAAAAAGTCTCAAAATATCAAATGACAAGATTTCTCCAATCTACTACAAGTTGCCAACATCTGGGTAAGCGATTTATCAGTGAAATAGCAGGCAAACCAGAAAGAGATTTGATAAATGAACTTGGGAATGTCACATAGCTATGTGTAATCATAATTTAATTATCAGCATCAACCATCTTGCCATTTTATGGGAAGAGAATGATAAGATGTCCCACTAATAGAGAACACTTGTTGATCATAACTCAACTTTTCTTTAAAAATGGTTTCATCATGTGTGTGTGTGTGTGTGTGTGTGTGTGTGTGTGTGTGTGTGTGTGTGTGTGTGTACTAGTATGCTGAGGCTTGAACTCAAGGCAGGACCCTTTCCTTTAGCTTTTTACTCAGTGCTAGTGCTCTGCCACTTCAGCTACACTTCCACTTCTAGCTTTTTGCTGGTTAGTTGGAGGTAAGAGTCTCACAGGCTTTGTTAACTGAGCTGTCTTCCAACTGTGATGCTCACATCTCAGCCTTCTGAGTAGCTAGGACTCAGGTGTGAGCCTCCAATATCCAGCTGGTTTCATCAATTCTTAATTACAAAAGTATATGATTCATTCAGGAGCCAGTGACTAGTATCTGTAATCCTAGCTATTCAGCAGGCTGAGATCTGAAGACTGAGGTTCGAAGCCAGCCGAGGAAGGAAAGTCTATGGGACTTAATTAACCAGCAGAAAAGCCAGAGAAGAGGTCTGTGGCTCAACAGGTAGAAAGTTATACTTGCATGAAAAAGCTCAGGAACAGCACCCAGGCCCTGCATTCAAACCCCTCAATGGACACACAAAAAAGTGTATGGTTCATATGAAGTTTTAAATTAGGGAGGAGCTCAGATCCAGGGCTCTATTAAGAAGAGAGGTGTATAGAGGTAAGTATTCAAACATAGCTCTTACTTGGGGTTCGAATGAAGCTTTCAAGGGTTTAAAATGGGAGTTCAGCAAGACTACTGCAGATCCTTAAGTACTTCCCAGTGCCTTTCATTCCTACCAAGCAATATATTTCTTGTGTCCTTTTCCAAGTACTTTTATGCCAAAGTAGGTAATTTTACTTTCTTTGGATTTCTTCTCATTTTTTGTGCCAGCCTTGGGGCTTGAACTTGAACTTAGGGCCAGGCGCTGTCTCTGAGCTTTTGAGCTAAAGGCTACCTGCTCTGCCACTTGAACCACAGCTCTACTTCCAGGTTTTTGGTAGTTAATTGGAATAAGAGTCTCATGGACTTTTCTGCCCAGGCTGGCTTTGACCTAGGATCCTCAGATCTCAGCCTCCTGAGTAGCTACAACTACAGGCATGAGCCACCAATGCCCAGCAATTTCTTCTCATTTTAAAAACTGTACTCCAGGGCTGGGAAGGTAGCTCAGCGGTAGAGTGCATGCCTTGCAAGCATGAGGCCCTTGGTTCGATTCCTCAACACCACATAAACAGAAAAAGCCAGAAGTGGCGCTGTGGCTCCAGTGGTAGAGCGCTAGCCTTGAGCTGAAGAGCTGAGGGACAGCGCCCAGACCCAGAGGCCCCATGACCGGCAAAAAAAAAAAAACAAAAAAACTGTACTCCATACTACAAACATACTAGATCCAAAAACGCTGATGGCTTACACTTCTCAATCCCACCCCTTCTAAAGGTACTCTCAGCCTGACAAGTACTAAAATATAAATAAATATTTTTCTATCATATGTTACTGACTCAATGAGAGGGAAAAGCATTCAAGGATCAATATATAAAATTATTTTTTACTAATACAAGTTTTTTGAAGAGGAAGAAACAAAGATTCAAATCCCCTACTTTTTAAGCTCAGGTAATGAAGCAAAGCTAACAAAAATAATGTTCTCTAACTCAGAGAGATAGTTGGAGGGCACAACACTTGAATTCAGTGGTAGTAAAAGGATAAAAACTTTTTATAAGTTTTTATTACAAATGTGATGTACAGAGGTGCTACAGTTACATAAGTCAGTTAATGAGTAAATTCATTTTTGAACAATGTTACCCCTCCATCATTTTCCCCCAGTTTTTTCCCTCCCACCCCCTCCCTGAAGATAAAATCTTTTTACACAAAAGCAAAGGGTGGAGACAAATATCTTTCTTTCCCACCCTAAAATATATGCTCACTGAGTAAATGCTCCTCTCATCAGCACATCGCTCTATTCCCACTGTTACCTCTATACTGGGTTCTTGGAAATTTTTACCCCTCAGGCTCTACAAGTTGTATGCTTCCCTGTTCTCTGAATTTGGACTGTCTTTCAAGCCTTTGAAAGATGCCTTCTCTCCCTGCAATAGCCTCTTTGATTTGGCCAGGTAGTTATGCTGTGGTTGTTTGGTTTTTTCCAAGTCCTTGGTATTTTTGATCTCCAGCCACACGTATCCTGCGTTTTTAGATACTTTCCAGGCTTTCCTTGAGTTATTGACTTTTTAAATTCTACCTCCCAGCTTTTTTTCCTACCCAATGTCTGCATTTTGTCAATGTTCCATTTTCAAAATTAGAAAAACAACATAATGGATTCTTTGGTTTTTCATCTCCCTAAATGATGTTGAATTTTCTAGAATTTCCAAGTTCAAAGGAATTATGAAGTACATCAAGTCCAGCTTACTTGTAAGAATTTTAATCTCCCCCTCAGATTTCCCCCCTTCATTTCCCTCACCACAAGTTTGGGACCATTCTGTCTGTTAGAAAGTCTTTTCTTAGATTTAACTACCTTAGGTTTTTTGGTTGTTTCTCTGGGTTTTTGTTTTTGGATTGTACCCAGGGTGCTAAATAATCACTCTACCACTGAGATTTACCCCCAGCCAAAATTTGGCCATCATTCCTTATGCAGCTTCTTCCTTTGGACCACACAGCAAAAATGTGACCATTGCCCTGTGACAACCATCAGCTATCAGAATAAGCTGCCTTATCCCTTATCTCCTTTATCCCCCCTTTGTATCCTAAACAAATCCATTCCCTTTTACAGTTAGCTACATGCTACATATTCAAAGCCCTACAACACATTCTTGTTGTTTTACTCAGAATCACTTTATTTTTTAAAATTTTATTTTATTGTAAATATGCTGTACAGAGGGATTGCAGTTACATGAGTAAGGCAATGATATACTTCTTCTTGTTGAGCATTGTTACCCCCTCCCTTTGTTTTTTTCCTACTATCCCTTCCCTCCCCTACTCTTTCCCCCACCACTGAAGTTGTAAAGTTCATTTCCCCAACATAGTGAGTATCATTGTTGCAATGGGTCATCCTGTGTCCTTGTTTCAGCATTTTGTTATCCCCCTTCCCCTCCCCAAATTAGACAAATGCATATACAAGATGCAGGGTATGAAAATCAAATACAGTGACAACAGGGGATATACCATAGGGGGACGAACATACAAAAGAAGCAAAAAGAATGCATAGTACTTTAAGAATAACAACAACAACAAAGAAAAACCTCTTGTGTCCATATCTTGGATTTCATTTCACTTAGCATCATCTTATATGGTCAGATGTACATAGCTTTTGAATTTTTCTGCTCATCTGACAAGATTATCCTAAACGTATACTAATTATTTCAATTAAGGGAAACCTTAGGACCTATATTTCTTTGGGTCTGGCTCACTTTACTTAATATAATTTTTTTCCAAGACTTTCCATTTCCTAACAAATGGGACAATGTCATTCTTTCTGAGGAAGGCATAGAATTCCATTGTGTATGTATACCACATTTTCTTGATCCATTCATCTACTGAGGTAAATGGTGGGAGTGTAAACTTGTTCAACCACTCCGGAAAGCAGTATGGAGGTTCCTGAAAAGACTCCACATAGAGCTCCCCTATGACCCAGCAATCCCACTTCTGGGTATTTACTCCAATGATCACAAACAAGGCCATACTAAAACTACCAACACAACTATGTTTATCAGAACAATATTCACCATAGCTAAGAATCACTTTATTACTATTATTAATATGAAATACTTGCTGTTGACAAGGAAAAAAGTTCTATGTGTTGGAATACTATGATTACCTTATGAAAATTTATACTATAAGTACTGGTATGTTTATATTTATTCTGATGTGTTATTATTTTTAGCATAAATGAGTTTAGCAGTGGGAGAAAAGGCAACTGACTGACATGGTTTGTTTCAGAGTTGTGAAAGCTTTTTTGGATCATCTTTCTCTGCCAAGTGAATTAGATAACATTGTTTATTACCACTAGAGTTTTCATTGCTGTAACTTATTTGTGAAATTCTTTGTTTCATTCTGTATCCGTTCACAGACTACAAACTCTATGACAGCAAAAAGTAAGGAATAAGAATAAGCTTGGCTATCTGCAGGTGTTAATATAGCACCTAACATTTAGACAGAACCTCCTCCTCAACAAATATTAGTTCAGGCTGGGTGCAGTGGTCTAAGCCTCTAATCCTATTTGGAAGGTAAAGATAAGGAGATTGTGGTGTGAGGTCAGCTGGCAGAGCAGGAGAATAGAGAAGACCTCATCTCAATTAATACCTGGGCAGGGTGTTATGCACCTATCCTCCCAATGATGCAAGGCACTACAAATAAGAGGATTTAAGTTCAGGCTAGCCTGGGCATAAAGCAGAACTTTTTTTTTTTCTTTTTGGCCCGGTCCTGGGGCCTGAACTCTGGGTCTGGGCGCTGTCCCTCAGCTCTTCAGCTCAAGGCTAGCGCTCTACCACCTGAGCCACAGCGCCACTTCTGGCTTTTTTCTTTTTGCTTATGTGGTGCTGAGGAATCGAACCCAGGGCCTCAGGCATGCAAGGCAAGCACTCTACCACTGAGCCACCTTCCCAGCCCCATAAAGCAGAACTTTATCTCAAAAATAACCAACACAAAAAGGGGTGGTGAGGTGACTCAAGTGCCTGCTTAGCAAGTGTGAGATCCTGAGTTCAAACCTCAGTACCACCAAAGTAATTATTGATAAAATACATGAGTCAAATATAACTTTGTTACAGTCAAGATACTGGAAGGCAACATACAAGTCTCATATTTGAGATGGGTAAATTGAGAGCTAAGATGGTCAAGGGCTTTATCCAAGATTACACAGCTATTTAATGAGAAATGTCTGTTTCAGATTTTGACACCCCTCCTGTTCAACAGATAGTTTATAATTTTAGGTCATCATCATATAGGTAGTTAAATACTATTGCAAAACTACTGGCCAGATTGGAGAAATGTGATAGCCAGGTGCTAGTGGTGCATGCCTGTAATCTCAGCTACTCAAAAGAATGAGATCTGGAGGACATTGGTTTGAAGCCATCTCATACAGAAAAACCATGAGATCCCATTGCTAAAATTACTGGCAATAATCAGGTCTGGAGGTATGGCTCAAGTGGTATAGCATCAGCCCTTAATAATCAAAAGACCCTGAGTTCAAACCTTAGTACTACCAAATATAGATAGATAGATAGATAGATAGATAGATAGATAGATAGATAGATAGATAGATAGATAAATATGGCATTCCTCTATTCATACATTTTCTGCATATCAAGCTAAAACAATCTACATGTGAATCTATATTTTTAAAAACCACAAAATTACCAACTCTACTACTGGATTGAATTGAGAACTCAGAATTTTCAGATAGGTTATGCTATTTTTTCCATCCTACTATCTTAATAAATATTAAAGATATAAAACAGATCAACTGAGAATCCTTGGTTAAGAAGATGCTTGACTATTTCCTCTTGAGTTTTCCCTACCTTAAACAGGCTCTATCTAACACAATAGTCCCCAGTTCCATGTGGCTAATCTGAAGGAGATGTACTTCTAGTAAAATAGACACAAAATTTCTAAAATTTGCCACAAAAAGGATGCAAAACACTGTATTAATTTCTTTTTTAATATGATTTTTATTGTGAAAATACCATACAGAAGGGTGACAATTACATCAGCAAAGTAATGAATACATTTCTTATTAAGCATTGTTGCCTCCTCCTTTGTTTTTCCTCTACCATCCCTTCCCTCCCACCTCTACAACTACACTCCTCCGCCCCTGCCCCTTCGCCTAAATTGTAAAGTTTGTTTTGGTTTTTTTTTGTATTTTTTTTTTGGTCGGTCGTGGGGCTTGAACTCTGGACCTGGGCACTGTTCCTTAGCTCTTCAGCTCAAGGCTAGCACTCTACCACTTGAGCTACAGCGCCACTTCTGACTTTTTCTGCTTATGTGGTGCTGAGGAATTGAACTCAGAGCCCCATGCATGCAAAGCAAGCACTCTACGACTGAGCCACCTTCCCAGCCTAAAGTTCGGGTTCTTTTGGGGGGGGGGGGGTCTTGGGGGGGTTCCGATCGTAGGGCCTGAACTCTGGACCTGGGTGCTGTCCCTCAGCTCTACAGCTCAAGGCTAGCACTCTTCCACTCGAGCCACAGCAACACTTCCGGCTTTTTTCTTTTTGTTTTGTGGTGCTGAGGAATCGAACTCAGGGCCTCATGCATGCAAGGCAAGCGCTCTACCCTACCACTGAGCCACCTTCCCAGCCCCTAAAGTTTGTTTTTTTTGACACAGCAACTTGTACAACTCAATGTTGCAATGAGTCCACCTGTATCCCTATTTAAACAACTTTTTTTCCCTTTCACTCCTCAAATTATACCAACATCAAGTACAGTAAAAACAGGGTTATACCGTGGGGGGAGGGACATACAAAGCAACAAAACAGTCACCTTATAAATATGTTAGAAACAATAGCAAGAAAGAAAAACCATTTGTGTCCTTGTCTTGGGGTTCATTTCAGTTAACATCATCTTATCTGATCGTTTCTGCTTGTCTCAGACATATACTAGTTATTGCAAATAAGGGAAACCATGGGACCTATGTTTCTTTGGGCCTGGCTTACTTTACTTAATACAATTTTTTCCAAGTCTTTCCATTTCCTAACAAATGGGGCAATGCCATTCTTTCTGACGGAGGCATAGAATTCCATTGTGTATATATACCACGTTTTCTTGATCCATTCATCTACTGAGGGGCATCTGGGTTGCCTCCATATCTTAGCTGTGGTAAATAATGCTGCAATAAACATAGTTGTGCTGGTAGCTTCAGTATGGTCTTGTTTGTGATCATACCTATCAATATTCCAGCCTCATTCTTCAAGGAAATAGAAGAGGCAATCTAAAACTTCATATGGAACAATATAAGACACCAAATAGCAAAAACGATCCTTAACAGAAAGAACAGTGCTGGAGAAATATCAACACCAAATTTCAAACTCTACTACAAAGCCATAGTAATCAAAACAGCTTGGTACTGGCACAAGAACAGACCTCAGGACCAATAGAATAGAATAGATAATCCAGAAATGAACCCACAGACCTATAGCCATCTAATCATCGATAAGGGAGCTAAAAAATAGATTGGAAGAAAGACAACCTCTTCAGTAAATGGTGCTGGCAAGATTGGTTAATGACTTGTAGAAAACTAAAGCTAGATCCTTATACATCACCCTGCACCAGAATCAACTCCAAACAGATCAAAGACCCGAGTCAAAGCAGACACTCTGAAAACATTACAGGATGGAATAGGAGAAACCCTAGGTCTCCTTGGCACAGGTCAAAATTTTTTTAATAGAGACCCAGAAGCACAACAAATCAAAGAAAGGTTGGACAAATGGGATTGCATGAAGTTGCAGAGCTTCTGCATGGCAAAGGACATAGCTAGCAAGATCAATAGAAAGCCCACGGATTGGGAGACAATCTTCACTAACCATACAGTGGACAAGCATCTCATATCTAAAATATACCTGGAACTCAAAAAATTAAATCCCCCAACAATAAATCCTCAAAGAAACAACTGCCCAATAAATAAGTGGGCTAAAGACTTAAAGAGAAACTTCTCTGAAGAGGAAAGAAGGATGGCCAATAGACACATGAAGAAATGCTCAACCCCTCTAGCCATAAAAGAAATGCAAATCAGAACAACACTGAGATACCACCTCACCCCAGTTAGAATGGCTATAATCAAGAACTGTAATAAAAACAGATGCTAGAGGGGATGTGGCCAAAAGGGAACCCTACTTCATTGTTGGTGGGAATGTAAACTTATTCAACCACTTCGGAAAGTAGTATGCAGGTTCCTCAAAAGACTCCACATAGAGCTCCCCTATGACCCAGCAATCCCACCTTATTAATTTCTATGTGGATTACATAATAAAAAACTATAATACTTTGACATATTAGGTTAAATAAAATTAATTTAAATTAATATGCTTTTTAAATACTTGAAATTACACATATGACTCAGGCACTGGTGGCTCATACCTGTAATCCTAGCTACTTAGGAAGCTGAGATCTGAGAATCACAGTTCAAAGTCAACCTAGGCAGATCAGTCCATGAGACTCTTACCTCCAATCAATCAACAAAAAGCTAGAACTGAAAGTGTGGCTTAAGTGGTAGAGTGTTAAAACAAGTCAAGCAAGAAGAGCAGAAGGTCCTGAGTGCAAGCCTCAATACTGGGCACTGGCACACACACACACACACACACACACACACACACACACACACACACACACGAAGGGAAGGAAAGAAGAAGGAAGGGAGGGAGAGAGGAAAGGAAAAGAGAAAGAAAAGAAAACATGACACCCATTCATGAATAAAAATTCTCAGAAAGTCAGATATGGGGGGCAACTTCCTCAACTACATTCAGAACATCCACAAAAAACTAAAGTTTAACAGCATATTTAATGGTGAACATCTGTTTTTTCTTTAATATCAAAAAGCTGGCAAGGATATTCACTCACTCTGCTCTTATTCAACATAATATTGGAACTTTTAGCCACTGCAATAATTCAAAGAAATAAAGCAAGCACATACAAATTGAAAGGGAAACAAATGAAACTGTCTCTGTTTACTGACATGAATTTTTGCACAGATAATCCAAGGAATGTATTTTAAAACTTCTGGTAGTATTGAGAGTTTAACAAGTCATAGGATATAAGATCAACACCAAAAATCAATCATATGTCTGTGTAATAACAGTGAACTTAGAAAAATGTAGGGAAAGCTTATATAAAATAACAAGACTATTAGAAATAATTATGAGCAACTATATGTCAACAAATTTACTAACAGACAAATTCCTTGTTATATATACCTTGTTACAAAAATAAAAATCATATAAAAGAAAAATAAAAGCAAATAGATTAATAACAACTAACAAGAATGAATTTTTAAACATTTAAAAAATGTAAAACATCTTCCAGCAAAGAAAAATTCAGGATCAGAGGCTTCACTGATGAATTCTTCCAAGTATTTAAAGAATGACTTATCTAGATGGGGACAAACAAGTCGTTTAAGGATTCAGGTGAACCTGTTGCAACAATGAGAAGTACAAAATGTCATGTCAAAAACGAGCTCTACAATGTCGGTGGGGGGGGGGGGAAGGATTGGGTGGGGGGAGGGGGGAGGCTAGGAAGGGAAGTGAAGGTAAACAAAAGAGGAGGCTGCAATGCTTGGTAAGAAATGTATGCATTATCCTACCCATGTAATTGTAACCCCTCTGTACAGTATGTTCTCAAATAAAATTAAATTAAATTAAAAAAAAAAGAATGACTTATCTTTAATTACTCCAAAAAATAGAATAGGAAAAATTCTTTTAATCACATTATTTGAAGCCAGAATTATCTGCATACCAAAACCAAATAATGACTCAACAATTAAAGGAAACTACAAGCCAATATTCTTGGTGCCTATAGGGGCAAAAAAAAATTGCAACAAAATACCAGCAAATTGAATCCAATGCACATTAACCCATGATCAAGTAAGATTATCCCAGAGATGCAAATATGGCAAACAAATACAAATCCATAAACATGATATACCAGAACAGAATGACAAAATCTGTATGATTATCTTTTTATTTTGCCAGGCCTAGAGCTGGAACTCTGGGTCTATGCGCTGTCCCTGAGCTTCTTTGGCTCAAGGCTAGTGTTCTACAGCTTCTGCCACACCACCATTTTTGGCTTTAAATAAGTAGTTTATTGGAAATAAGAGTCTCACGGATCCTTATTTAAGCATTTTGTTTTTTCCCTTCCCCTCCCCAAGCTAGAGAAGTGTATATACAAGATGCAGGGCACCGATATCAAATACAGTGAAAACAGAGGTTATACTGTGAGGGAGGAACATACAGAGAAACAAAAAAAATCACATGGTACCTTATAAATATGTTAGGAACAATAGCAAGAAAGAAAAAGCCACTTGTGTCCCTATATTGGGGTTCATTTAGCTTAACATCATCTCATCTAGTCATATGTACATAGCTTTTGACTTTTGCTTTTCCCAGACATATACTAGCTATTGCAAATAAAGGAAACCATAGGACCTATGTTTTGGGGGCCTGGCTTACTTCACTTAATATAATTTTTTCCAAGTCTTTCCACTTACTAACAAATGGAACAATGTCATTCTTTCTGATAGAGGCATAGAATTCCATTGTGTGTGTGTGTGTGTGTATGTGTGTATATATATATATATATATATATATATATATATATATATATATATATATATATATATACACCACATTTTCTTGATAGATTCATCTACTGAGGGGCATCTGGGTTGCTTCCATATTTTAGCTATGGTAAATAATGCTTCAATAAACATAGTTGTGCTGGTAGCTTTAGTATGTCTTGTTTGTGATCGTTTGGGTAAATGTCCAAAAGTGGGATTGCTGGGTCATAGGGGACCTCTATGTGGAGTCTTTAGAGGAACCTCTATACTGCTTTCCAAAGTGGTGACCCATTGTAACAATGAGATGTACAAGACACTATGTTGAAAAACGAACTTTACAATTTAGGGAGGGAGGGAGTGTAGTTGTGGAGGTGGGAGGGAAGGGAGGATAGGGGAAAAACAAAAGAGGAGGTAACAATGCTTGATAGGAAATGAACTCATTATCATTACCTTGCTCATGTAACTGTAAGCACTTTGTACAGCATTTTTACAATAAAAAACATATTTAAAAAAAAGAGTTTCAAGGACTTTTCTACCCAGGCTGGCTTTGAGCCTTTATCCTCAGATCTCAGGCTCGTGAGTAGGTAGGCTTACAGGCATGAGCCACTGGCACCCAGCCCATATGATTATCTTAACAGATGCAGAAAAGGAATTTTATAAAATACAACATCCTTCATGAAAACAACATTGAATAAATTAATTTGAAAAGAATGCACCTCAAGATGAGAATGTTCCTCCTTTGTATTGATTGAGCAAAAAACAGTGTGAACTCAGGAAACTGGTTAGGGCTGAGATTCAGATTCTGACACACAGAACTGCTTGACTAGATAGTAGAAGTTGAAAATCAGTGTTGCCATACCAGAGATATCAAAGCTGCCATGAGGCTCAGGGAATGACCTAGGAGTTCCAGGAATCAAGGGCAAGCATTAAGCCAGCCAGGAGTATAGGAGCCTCCGCCAACCACTAGGAGCCAGGAGGGCTCAATGTGCAAACCTTATTCCATTTCCTTGTGCATGCTGGGTGCATACTCTGTCACTGAACTATATTCCCCATCCCTCAAATCCCTTAAGCCCTTTCTTTTAAAAATTTTTATTGCTATTATAAAGAGGTTATAGTTACATTAAGTCAGGTAAAGAGTGCATTTTTTTTTTTGGATAATGTCACCCCTCCCCTTTCTCTCTTTCAATTTTTCCCACCTGTCCCCACCCACAAGTTAGCCCTTTCTGATATAACCTGTTTGAACGTCAGAAGAAGAAAAAATTCCCCATCCACAAAGCAAACTACAAACAATAAGCATGGGATGCTGGGTACCAGTGGCTCACACCTGTAATCCTAGCTACTCAGGAGACTTACATCTGAGGATCACAGTTGGAAGCCAGGCTGGACAGGAAACTCTGTGAGACTCTTATCTCCAATAAACTACTCAAAAAAGCCAGAAGTGATGTCATGGCTTAAGAGGTAGATCAAAAAGAAGTTCAGTGACAGTGCCCAGGCCCAGAGTTCAAGCCTCAGGGCTGGCAAAAAATAATAAATAAATAAATAAGCATGGGGGGGAAATAAATGTAACTAAGATAAATAAACCAGAATCTCAGAAAACAAATATTATGTATTTTTTCTTAGAATCTAGATTTCTTTTTACCAATGAGGGTAGAATAGGTCAATTGGGATTAAGGGAGCAATGACAGGAAGGAGGACAGCAAGATGGATTGATGGTGTGAATATAGTTAAAATATATTACAGGCAAGTATATACTATCATAATGTATCTATAATTCCTTAAAACTAATAATAAAAAATATTTTAAAAATCAATTCCATTTGTAGCAGCTACAAAAATAAATCCCTAGGAATAAATATAACCAAGGTTAATAAACGTTACATTGAAAGTGATAGACATTGATGGGGGGGAAAAAAGACACCAAAAAAACAGGACGACATTCCATGTCCATAGATTAGAATAATCAATATTGTTAAAATATGTATACTACCTAAATAAATCTACACTTTGTGAAATCTTCTCAAATTACTAACTACATTCTTGAAAGAACTAGAAAAAGTAATCCTAAAATTTATGTAGAGCCACAAAAAATACTTTAATCAAAAAGAGCAAAACAAGAGGGATTCAAACTGTACTTCAATTACACATTTCATATTTTATTTTTAATTGTGAAAATACTGTACAGAGGGGTTACAATTACATGGGCAAGAACATGAGTACATTTTTTATCAAGCATTGTAGCCTCCTCCTTTGTTTACATTTCATATTTTAAAACCCCAGAAGAAAAGATTTTGATATTGTTTCCCTGATTGAAACATTTTACAAACTGGGCACTGGTGGCTCAGGCCTGTATTCTAGATACTCATTCGGTTGACATCTGATGATAGTGGTTTGAAGCCAACTCTGAAAGAAAAGTCCGTAAGACTCTTATATCCAATGAACTATGAAAAAGCTGAAGCAGAGCTGTGGTTCAGTGATAGAGCTCTAGCCTTGAGGAAAAATATCTCAAGAACCACCCAGGCCCTGGGTTCAAGTGCCAGTACTGGCCCAAATAAAATAATTTTATACAAGATACACGTGTATCAAAATCACATGGCATCCTCCTAAGTGATAAAATATATTAAAATATTTGGAGCTTTAAAATAGCATTATAAGCCCAGTGCCAATGGCTCACACCTGTAATCCTAGCTACTCAGGAGGCTGAGATCTGAGGATTGTGGTTTGAAGCCAGGCTGGACAGGAAACTCCGTGAAACTCTTATCTCCAATAAACTCAAATAAGCTAAAGTGGAGCTGTGGCTCTAGTGGTAGAGGGCTTGCCTTGAGCCAAAGAAGCTCAGGGACAGCTCCTATGCCCAGAGTTCAAGCCCCAGGAACAGCAAAATATTATTATATTATTATATAATATTATTATTATGTTCCTGGGAAAATTATAGACAACACAAGACACTGGGGATGGGACACCAGCAACCTGCCTGCTTAAAATTGTAGATCGAGCCAGGCAGTGGTAGCTCACGCCTGCAATCCTAGCTACCCAAGAGGCTAAGATCTGAGGATCATGGTTCCAAGCCAGGCCTGGCAGAAAAGTCCCCATGAGACTCTTATCTCCAATTAACCATTCAAAAATACGGAAGTGGCACTGTGGCTCAAGTGGTAGAGTGCTAGTCTTGAGTACAAACAGGCTCAGGGACTGCACCCACGCTCTGAGTTCAAGCTCCTCAACTGACAAAAAATCATTGTCATTCTCACTCTAGAGGTGACCATCTCTCAGTCTATTGTGAGTATTCCTCTTCTAATGAATTTCTATCACTTTCACTATAAAAAAAAGTTTCCTGATGGCTTTGTCTAAAAAAAAAAAAAATAGAGGTGACCTTATAAGATAGTATCAAACTGGACCTAAAAAATGGGAGTGAGGAAGGATTTATAGGGAAAAACAGTGACTGAAATTTTCCCAAATGTGATGAAAATTATGAACTCACAAATCTACACTTTAATAAAGCACAAGCAGAATAAACACAGAAAGTCATGTAATGATAAACTTGCTGAAGTACAGTAACAAAGAGCATGCCTTAAAGGCAGCCAGAGGAGAAGTGTGCATTGTTAATGGTGGAATGATGCTAAGAATGACAACAGATTTCCTGACAGAAACTTTTCATGTCAACTATATTAGAGAGCAGGAAAGTACCTCTAAAAGAGGAGTAAAATTGTTAATACAAAATTCTTCACCCACTGAAGCTATCTGAAAATATAATTTTTTTAAATTTTTATTTTTATTTTTTGTGAACATACTGTACAGAGGGGTTACAATTACATGGGCAAGATAATGAGTACATTTCTTATCAAGCATTGCAGCCTCCTCCTTTGTTTACCCTTCACATCCCTTCCCAGCCTCCCCCCCCACCCCCCCACCCAATCCTTCCCCCCCCCCCCGCACCAAAGTTGTAAAGTTCGTATGAAAATATAATTTTTAAGTGCAAGTAAATTCATGACTTCTTTCAGATAAAAGTGGAGGGAGATTAGAACTGTGTTAGAAGAAATGTTTAAGGAAGTTTCTTTGCTATGTGGAAAAGGATACAAATGGAAATTTGGGTTTCTATTCACGAAAAACAGTCCAGGGAAGGGTAAATATATGAGTAAATATAAAAAGCATTTCACCTCAATTGTAAAATATCTTTATAAACTATTGACCAGTTTGAAACAAAGTAATAGTAATGTATTGGGTTTGACAATACGTGTAGAAGTCAAATGTATGACAATTCTGTGAAGAATGGAACTTATGAAGTGGAAGTATTCTGCATATTGTACTATCTCTGAAGCCCTCTAATGTCATATGCAGGTAGTATAGAGTGGGTTAAAAATGTATATAGGTGTCTCCTGTGTTGAATCTTCCCATCCACTTACATAGCATGAATTTATATGTTCGAATTCATTTCACTAGCATTTTAAATTTTTCAGCATAGACATTCAGGATAGGTTTTGGCAGGGATATGCTTTGAGTGTTAAGCCCCTACTCCCCAGAACCAGTCCATGCACACAGTCATTATCTCAAGGGTAAAAGATCTATTGTTCCAGACTGTTCCTTGATCCACCTGAGGCTAGAATGAAGCCTTTAAGTAACCCAGATTTCTAGAACATTTTCTTTAAATGACCTCCTTCCTCTCTGGTAGGGACTAGAATGAAACCTTACCTAGGTAGAGTGGTGACCTGTTACCAAAGGACTAATGTCTTTGTTAGCCCACCCTAACCTCCTCTAGCTATACTTTTTAAGCATGCAGATTGCTTGTGTACCATCCCCATTATCTTGTGTTCTCTGTATTAATGTATCCCTACTATGTCTATCAGGTCTTGCCTGATCAAAGTTCTAAGTATTTTCTCTTCCTGAACTAGCTACCGCTTGATGGGGAATTTTAGGGGAACCAAATGAGTGAGCATAATAGTAGAATCTTAAGCTTTGTGCTCTCTTCCAAGTGTTACTTTCAACATTTAAACCAGTGACAGCTAACTGGAGTAACTTTTGGCCATGTTCCAGATAGAACTTCAATAACAAGTACTTATTAAGTCCCTTAGTATGTTCCAAACACTTTCACAAACATCGCCTCATACCTTTTCTGGAAAACAGCCAAGGCCTGTGTTAACTGTTTTACAAATGAGGACACTGAGGCACAGAGAGATTAAGTTCCATTCTCAGAAGCACATAGCAAGTAAATAACAAAGTTGAAAACTTAAATCAAAACTACCCTACATCAAGTTTAATGTTCTTTCTACTACACCTGATTCGTATTAGTTTATGGCCTCTATGACACTACAGTGACTTAGAAATCACACCGAAGTGTCAATTCACTGGCCCTGACAAAACTAGTCAAATACTACTTCCCTTGAAGTGTCTGATATAATGGTAATTGGTTATGAAAAACAAAGGAGGAGGCACCAATGCTTGATAAGAAATGTACTCATTACCTTGCTCATGTAACTCTAACCCCTCTGTATAGTATTTTCACAATAAAAAACTTATTTTAAAAAAGGAAAAAGAATAAAAAGAATGTTGTATACATCATATGGCCCTTGTCACCATGATCTCTTATCCTTCATGACTCATAAATTTATGAAAATAACATAGCCTCTATATGTATTGTTGTGCCTATAGTTTGCAGGAATATATAATTGAAGGAATATATAATTATGCCTTCAAGCATAAGATGAACCTGAGATGGTGCACACATGCAGATCTTACTGAAGCAACACAGCATGGGAACTGCTTGGGAAATGACTAAGTTCTGTAACTTTCCAAAAAGGCCATGAGAAAAATATCCTCTTACAATTTACAATGGGGATCCATCATCTTTGTACATATATTTTCCAGCTTCATTGGGACTACTGCTCAACTTAGTTAAACTTGTTTATTTGCTGTGCTATAATAAACGAGCTTAGTATAATAATAAGGAAGAAGAAAGAAGAAAAAGAAAGAAGAAGAAGAAGAAGAAGAAGAAGAAGAAGAAGAAGAAGAAGAAGAAGAAGAAGAAGAAGAAGAAGAAGAAGAAGAAGGAGAAGGAGGAGGAGGAGGAGGAGGAGGAGGAGGAGGAGGAGGAGGAGGAGGAGGAGGAGGAGGAGGAGGAGGAGGAGGAGGAGGAGGAGGAGGAGGAGGAGGAGGAGGAGGAGAAGGAGAAGGAGAAGGAGAAGAAGGAGAAGGAGAAGAAGGAAAAGAAGGAAGAGAAGAAGGAGAAGGAGGAGAAGAAGAAGGAGAAGGAGAAGAAGGAGAAGGAGAAGAAGGAGAAGGAGAAGAAGGAGAAGGAGAAGAAGGAGAAGGAGAAGAAGAAGGAGAAGAAGAAGAAGGAGAAGAAGAAGAAGGAGAAGAAGGAGGAGGAGGAGCAGGAGGAGGAGGAGGAGGAGGAGGAGGAGGAAGAGGATGTTCGAATCATCCAATTCTGTTCCCTCTTCCCAAGAATTTGACAGAAGTCAACTTTCTTAAATACCATATCATTTTGTGTCTTCATGTTCACACTTCTTACAATAGTCTGGAGTGTGATTATGATCCCACGATAAAATTTTACTTAATTAAAAAAAACCTTCTCAAATATGGTTAAGGCCTCCTATGACTTTGTCAGCCATAAAATATTTTAATCAAACATGGAAGATCAATATTAGAACACAGATACCATAGGCATGATAGTCATTTCAGCTTACATTAAAGACAATTCAAGGATAGCAAAGCTTTTCCATGAGTAGATATGGTGATCTGCTGAGGGAAATGCCAAAGATAAATACAGTCCTCTAGTTTTACATAAAAAATTACTAAAGCCCAAAAAAGAGTCACAAGATGAGATGTAAGACTAGAATTAAAGTGCTTAGGTCTCTGTCACATGAAAACATTAGAAACATGGAAATGATACAAAAATGGGTGCACCAGGTGATGGAAGGGAGCAGAAAACATCTGAAGTTACCCACTTCATAGTATAGAGAACACATGTTTGGCCTTAAATAAGTACCAAAATTAAGTAAATAATAGGAAAAACACACCTTACTTGGATGATTAAATGAGACAGTATGCATTTAAGAACTGAGTAGCAAATGAACTTTACAATTCAGGGGGAGGAGAGTACGAGAGAAGTAGGAGAGAATGAGGGAGAGGATTACTCTGTCTCAAGAAAATGTACTCATCACCTTACTTATGTAACTGTAACCCCTTTGTACGTCACATTTACAATAAAATTTAAATTAAAAAAGAACAAAGTACCAATATCTGACTTATGTAACTGTAACCCCTCTGTACATCACCTTTACAATAAAAGGAAAGAAAGAAAATAGAGACCCTAGAGAACACCTCCCCCCCCCCCAAAAAAAAAGAACTGACTACAGATTTTGGACCAGAACAGATATAGAATAAAAGACAATTTATAAATTGAAATGAAAATTCTCAAACTTGACTGATTCAGATAAGATTTTGATTTTGATGTTTAGTTCTGAATTTGCATTTTTCCTAAGTTCCTAATGATGCTAATACTAAACCTCAAGAGCCTCTGAGAAAGTAAATTAGTGAAAACTTAGGTTAACTTCCCATTTAGTTGCTCATCCAAATCTGGAAAAGACAATATACACCTTTTAAAACGTGAAACCAAGAAAAACAACTAAAGCTCTGACTGTAACGATCATTTTTCCTATTCCGGTTCTCAGTTTCCTTTTGTATGACATTATGTGTTTGCATTAGATGATCCCTAATGATCCTTATGGCTCTGAAATGTTAAGATCTAAACACCTCCAGTGCTGTAAGGATTGAATTGTTGCATAACACAAATCCCAAACAGCTACCCTGTTCAGGTAGTTCTTAGGTCTGGAGGCTATTATTGCGCTCCTCTGCTCCCCAGAACTCCTCCATAACACAAATTTCTCCACATAACATACTAGGCACAGTCCCAACTGGCCTTAATGGGAGTTGTTACCTAAGGATTAAGCTGGAATCTCAGCCGTTGCTCTTCTGAAAGCTGAAAAGATCACATCATTAAACTATGTCTAGGGAGGAAAAAAGAAGCTATTCATGGCCTCTGAACACATGCTTATGTTTCAGTTCCAACTGCTTATACATTTGCATCTGTTTTCATTCTTGGAAATGTGATTGCCTTTTTTAGGATTATGGTAACAGACAAATATTGTACTGTGAGAATCTTTCCATTGCTGTTCTGAATCGTGTACTCCGGAAACATCCTTGGAACATTTGAAATGACTGATGGTTTTATGATTATATTTCATAGGAATGGGTAATGTAACTGAACAGGTGTGGGGAATGGAAAAATTACTGTATGAGTGGAAAGGATTTACTTCCCCAAACTGCTTCTGCTGCAGGCTGGGTCTGAATGAGCCATTTCACTGCCTGACCCATTTCCTAATCTGTAAAATGAAGGGGGTCATACAAATTGAGAGTAACTGCCCTTGCCCTGTGAACCAAAATAAATTGAATGATAGCCCCCAAAATGAAGAGAAGTAAAAGGAAGTAATTCTTACGACAAAAAAGAAGAAAACTAGCAGAAAGGGATATAAAATTAAAATCCCCTCCTTCCTTCTGTTTTCCAACTTTCCAGAGATGATCAGTGTTTACAGATTTTGGGCGCTTTTGGACATTTTCTATCCATATATGAGCATCCATGTAACCTTTTACATTTTACAAGATTAAGTATATAAATACATATATAAACATCTTAAATTCCACAGTCTTATTTGTGTATAGTGTTGTGTCTTTCTCTATTTAAGTTTAATTCTCATAATCCCCAGTGCTGGAATTAAATTTTACATCATTTATTTTAAACTTTTACAGATTATGTTTTAGATGTATTTCCTATGCATACTAAAAAGTAATTTATTTTGCACTAATATATACCTGCTGTTCGTACTGTTAGACCAGTACTCCTTCAAGATACATTACCCCTATTGATGTTATGTATAGTTTTGTTTATACTTTACTTGTCCCGACTGCAGGATCAAATTCACATCAACTATTTCAGTAATTTCATTTAAATTTCAGACTGCACAAAGCTTGGGAGCATTGATGTATATAGTACTGTAAAAATACAAATCATATAGTCACATTTCCAAGGTTCATCTATAGTGTGACATGTCCTTTATTTAGTTAACATCTAGGTAGTTTCCACTTTTCAAGTGTGTCATTAATAACATCGATGATGCATCTTAGTATGCAAGCTTTTATTTGATCATCTATTTTCAATTTTCTTGGCTCTATACCTAAATTAAGGAAAGCCATAAAGCACAGAAATCCATATGTTGTATGATTCAATTTGTATAAAATGAAAAGAATAGGTAAATCCATCAAGAGGGGCTAGGACTGTGGCTTAGTGGTGGAGTGCTTGCCTAGCATGCATGAAGCCCTGGGTTTGATTCCCCAGTACCATATAAACTGAAAAAGCTGGAAGTGACACTATGGCTCAAGTAGTAGAGTGCTAGCCTTGGGCAAAAGAAGCTCAGAGACAGTGCCCAGGCCCTAAGTTCAAACCCCAAGACAAACAAAAAATAAAATAAAATAATCTATCAGTAAGTTATCGGTTGCCAATGGCTATAGAGGGAGCAGAAGACAAAGAGGGACAGTTAACATGGCTTCTTTTAGGGTGATAAAATGTTCTAAAACTCATTGTCATGGTTATACAGCCCTGTAAATGTATTAAAATCCACTAACCTGCACACTACAAATATACTTAAAATGTTCAAGTTTGTGTTAAGTGACTCTTAGCTCAGAAAATACAAATATATAGTCTATAGTACATTATGCCATTCAGTTTTGCTTTGTCTTATTTGGAGACATTTTTAGATTTACACAAAAGTTGCAAAATAGTAGCAACAAGCTCCACATAGCCTGAACTTATCTTCCCTTAAGGTCATATCCTGAATAACTGCACAACTGTCAAAATTGTCAACTTTGGTATACTAATCTGATTTTTAAATTACTTAAATTTCACCATTTTTCATTTTTTCATTTGCTTATTTCTTTCTTTGTCCTGGTTCTGGGGCTTGAATTCAGGGCCTGGGTGCTGTCCCTAAGCAGTTCTATTTCCAGCTTTTCTTGGTAGCTAATTGGACGTGAGAGTCTCACAAACTTTCTTGCCAGGGCTGGCTTTGAACAATGATCCTCAGATTTCAGCCTCTTGAATATCTAGGATTGCAGGCATTCACCACTAGAACCCAGCAAGTATTTCTTTCTTTGATTTATTGTAATAAGATCACCTCTATTTCCACCCATTTTCATATGAATTACATGATTTCATTCTTCATTATAATGAGATAATACCCCATTGTGTGTGTGTGTATCTATCTATCTATCTATCTATCTATCTATCTATATCTATATCTATATCTATCTATCTATCTATCTATCTATCTATCTATCTATCTATATATATATATATATATATATATACATACATAGTGTTTCCTTTATCCATTTATCTGTGGAATGGCATTTTGGTTGATTCCATGTCTTGGCTGCAATAAATATGGGCATATGATAACATCAATATGCCATTTTTTGGTTGATGTCCCTTGTTTTATTTTTATTTTGTTTTTTTTTTTCCATTTTCTTATTTTTAAGGTGACTTACAAAGAGGTTACAGTTGCATAAGTAATAAGCACATTTCTTTTTTTAATGTTTTTTATTGTGAAAATACTGTACAGGGGGGCTACAATCGCATGAGCAAGGTAATGAGTACATTTCTTATCAAGCATTGTTGCCTCCTCCTTTATTTTTCTCTCTCATCTCTACATCCCCCCAACCCCCCACCCCTGCCTAAATTGTAAAGCTAATTTTTTACATAGCGTCTTGTACATCTCATTGTTGCAATGGGTCAACCTGTATCCCTATTTAAACAATTTTTTCCCTTCTGTTCCCCAAATTATACCAACATCAAATACAGTGAAAACAGGAGTTATTCCATGGGGGAGGGACATACAAAGCAACAAAAAATCACGTGGTACTTTATAAATACTTTAGAACAATAGCAAGAAAGAAAAAACCACTTGTGTCCTTATCTTGGGGTTCATTTCACTTAACATCTTATCTGACCTTTTCTGCTTGTCTCAGACATATACTAGTTATTGCAAATAAGGGAAACCATAGGACCTATGTTTCTTTGCACCTGGCTTACTTCACTTAATATAATTTTTCCAAGTCTTTCCATTTCCTAACAAATGGGGCAATGTCATTCTATCTGATGGAGGCATAGAATTCCATTGATAAACACACACACACACACACACACACACACACACACACACACACACACACATACACACACACACACACACATATAGTAAAAATACTGCACAGAGGGTTACAGTTACATGAATGAGGTAATGAGTACATTTCCTATCGAGCATTGTTACCTCCTCCTTTGTTTTTCCCCTACCATTCCTTCTCTCCCCACCTCCCCAAATTCTCTCTCCTCCCATCCCAGTTGTAAAGTTCGTTTTCAACATAGTGTCTTGTACATCTCATTGTTACAATGGGTCAACCTGTATCCTTATTTCAGCATTTTGTTATTTCCCTTCCCCTCCCCAAATTAGAAAAAAAATGTATATACAAGATGCAGGACACTGCCAGGCGCTGATGGCTCACACCTGTAATCCTAGCTACTCAGGAGGATAAGATCTGAGGATTGTGGTTCAAAGCCAGCCCAGGCAGGAAAGTCCATGAAACTTGATAAGCACATTTCATGTCCCTCATTTTTCTCCTACTTTCCCTCCCTCCCAACCCCCACCCCCAAGTTGTATAGATCATTTCCAACATATTGTCTTGTGTATATTGCTGTTCCATTGGTTCCCTCCTTGTCCTTTGTCTCACCATTCTGTTGTTCCCTTTCCCTTCTCTAATTCAAATAAATGTGCATAAAATACCTGGGTACCAAAATCAAATATAAAAACAACAGAGGATATACTATAGGAGGAAGAACATACAAAAGAAACAAAAAAATCACATAGTACATTAAAACAACAACAACAAAGAAAAGCCTCTTGTATCCATGTCTTGGATTCATTTCACTAAGCATCATCTTATATGGTCACATGTACATAGCTATTGAGCTATTCTGCTCATTTGCTAAGATTATCCTAGACTTATACTTATCATTGCAAATAAGGGAAACCATGGAACTTATGTTTCTTTGGGTCTGGCTTACTTCACTTATATTGATTTTTTTCTGTCTTTCCATTTCCTTGTGAATGGGGCAGTTTCATTCTTTCTAATGGAAGCATAGAATTCCATTATACATATACATATATACACATATATACATATCACATTTTCTTTTTTTCCAGGACAGGCATAAAATGGAATATTGTTTGGCCAATATATCACATTTTCTTGATCCATTCATCTACTAAGGGGCATCTGTGTTGGTTCCATATCTTAGCTATGGTGAATAATGCTGCAATAAACATAGTTGTGCTGGTAGCTTTGGTATGACCTTGTTTGTGATCGTTTGGGTAAATGCCCAAGAGTGGATTGCTAGGTCATAGTAGAGCTCTATGTGGAGTCTTTTGAGGAACCTTCATAATGCTCTCCAAAGTGGTTGAACAAGTTTACACTCCCACCAACAATGCAGCAGAGTTCCCTTTTGGCCACATCCTCTCCAGCATCTGTTGTTATTAGATTTCTTGATTATAGCCATTCTAACTGGGTGAGGTGGAATCTCAATGATCTATTGATCTGCATTTCTTTTATTGCCAGAGAAGTTGAGTATTTCTTCATGTGTGTATATAGGCCATTTTTTTAAAATTTAATTTTATTTTATTTGAGAGCATACTGTACAGAGGGGTTACAATTACATGGGCAGGATAATGCGTACATTTCTTATCAAGCATTGCAGCCTCCTCCTTTGTTTACCCTTCACATCCCTTCCCAGCCTCCCCCCTCCTCCCCACCCAATCATACCCCCCTCCCACCTCCCACACCAACATCGTAAAGCTGGTTTTGACATGACATTTTGTACTTCTCATTGTTGCAACAGGTCCACCTGAATCCTTAAACGACTTGTTTGTCCCCATCTCCTCTACATGTTATACTGACATCAAATATAGTGAAAGCGGGGGTTACACTGTGGGGGAGGGACATACAAAGCAACAAAGAAATAATCTTATAAATGCGTTAGAAACACATGCATGAAAGAAAAAAAACATTAAAATACATATTTAAGGGTTCGTTTTCCTAACATCACATTATCTGACCTTTTCTGCTTGACTCATACCTATACTAGATGTTGCAAATAAGGGAAACCATGGGACCTATGTTTCTTTGGGCCTGGCTTACTTCACTTAATATAATTTTTTCCAAGCCTTTCCATTTCCTAACAAATGGGGAAATGTCATTCTTTCTGATGGAGGCATAGAATTCCATTGTGTGTATATACCACATTTTCTTGATCCATTCATCTACTGAGGGGCATCTGGGTTGCTTCCATATCTTAGCTATGGTAAATAATGCTGCAATAAACATAGTTGTGCTGGTAGCTTTAGTGTGGTCTTTTTTGTAAACATTAGGGTAAATGCCCAAAAGTGGGATTGCTGGGTCATAGGGGAGTTCTATGTGAAGTCTTTTGAGGAACCTCCATACTGCTATCCAAAGTGGTTGAACAAGTTTACATTCCCACCAACAATGAAGTAAGGTTCCTTTCTGTCCACAACCCCTCCAGCATCTGTTGTTGTTAGAGATCTTGATTTTTGCTGTTCTAACTGGAGTGAGGTGGTATCTCAATGTTGTTTTGATTTGCATTTCTTTTATGGCTAGGGATGTTGAACATTTCTTCATGTGTCTATTGGCCACCCTTCTTTCTTCTTCAGAGAAGCTTCTCTTTAAGTCTTTCGCCCACTTATTTATTGGGCAGTTGTTTCTTTGAGGATTTGTTGTTGGGGGGTTTAATTTTTTGAGTTCCAAGTATATTTTAGATATGAGACCCTTGTCCGTTGTATGGCTAGTAAAGATCTTCTCCCAATCTGTGGGCTTTCTATTGATCTTGCTAGCTATGTCATTTGCCTTGCAGAAGCTCTGCAACTTTATGCAATCCCATTTGTCCAACCTTTCTTTGATTTGTTGTGTTTCCGGATCTCTATTCAGAAAATTTCGGCCTGAGCCAAGGAGACCTAGGGTTTCTCCTATTCCATCCTATAATGTTTTCAGAGTGTCTGCTTTGACTTCAAGGTCTTTGATCCATTTGGAGTTGATTCTGGTGCAGGGTGATATATAAGGATCTAGCTTTAGTTTTCTACATGTAGTTAACCAGTTTTGCCAGCACCATTTACTGAAGAGGCTGTCTGTCTTCCACTCTATTGTTTTAGCTCCCTTATCGAAGATTAGATGGCTATAGGTCTGTAGGTTCATTTCTGGGTTTTCAATTCTATTCCATTGGTCCTGAGGTCTGTTCTTACGCCAGTACCAAGCTGTTTTGATTACTATGGATTTATAGTAGAGTTTGAAATTTTGTATTGATATTCCTCCAGCAGTGTTCTTTCCGTTGAGGAGCGTTTTTGCTATTCGGGGTCTTTTATTGTTCCATATGAATTTTTGGATTGCCTCTTCTATTTCCTTGAAGAATGAGGGTGGAATTTTGATAGGTATTGCGTTGAATTTGTACATAGCCTTGGGAAGTATTGCCATTTTCACGATGTTAACTTTCCAATCCAGGAGCATGGGAGGTTTTGCCATTTTTTAAGTTCTGTGTTGATTTCCTTTTTCAAGATTTTAAAGTTTTCATCATAGAGGTCCTTCACTTCTTTAGTTAAGTTAATTCCTAGGTATTTTATTTTTTGTGGGGCTATTACAAATGGAGTTGCTTTCCTAATTTCAGCCACACTTTTCTCATTGTTGGCATACAGAAAAGCCATTGATTTTTGGGGGTTAATTTTATAACCTGCTACTTTGCCAAAGTTTTGAATCAGCTTGAGTAATTTGGGAGTGGAGTCTATGGGATTCTTTAAATACAAGATCATGTCATCTGCAAAGAGGGAGAGTTTTATTTCTTCTTTCCCTATTTGGATCCCCTTTATGTCTGCATCTTGTCTTATTGCTGTAGCTAGGCATTCTAATACTAGATTGAAGAGAAGTGGAGAGAGTGGGCATCCTTGTCTTGTTCCTGAGTTAAGAGGAAATGGCTTTAGTTTTTCACCATTGAGTATAATGCTGGCTGTAGGTTTGTCATATACAGCCTTTATTGTATTGAGGAATGTTCCATGGATTCCTAATTTTTCCAAAACCTTCATCATGAAGGGGTGTTGGATCTTGTCGAATGCTTTTTCTGCATCTATTGAGATAACCATGTGGTTCTTATTCTTGTTCCTGTTGATGTGATGAATAATATTAATTGATTTGCGTATATTGAACCAGCTTTGCATCCCTGAAATGAATCCTGTTTGATCGTGGTGTATGATTTTTTGGATGAATTGTTGAAGTCGGTTGGCCAAAATTTTGTTGAGAAGTTTTGCATCAATGTTCATCAAAGAAATGGGTCTATAGTTCTCTTTCTTTGATGAGTCCCTGCCTGGTTTTGGGATGAGGGTTATGATGGCTTAGTAGAATGTGTTCGGTAGTGAGCTTTCTCCTTCAATTTCATTGAAGAGTTGGAGGAGAATTGGTGTGAGCTCTGCTTTGAAGGCCTTGTAAAATTCCGCTGTAAAACCATCTGGTCCTGGACTTTTCTTAGCTGGGAGGTCTCTTATTGCTGTTTCTATTTCAATGCTTGATATGGGCCTGTTAAGATAGTTTAACTCATCTTGGTTTAGTTTTGGCATGTCAATATTTGCTAGGAAGAGGTCCATTTCTGTCAAGTTCTCAAACTTATTAGCATAAAGTTTTGAGAAGTATTCCCTTATAATGTTCTGAATGTTGGTTGTTTCCGTGGTGATGTTTCCATTCTCATCTCTGAGTTTATTAATTTGGGTGTGTTCTCTTCTTTTTCTGATAAGATTTGCTAAGGGTCTGTCAATTTTGTTAAGTTTTTCGAAGAACCAACTCTTGGTTTTGTTGATTCTTTCTATAGTCTTTTTGGATTCTAATTCATTTAATTCTGATTTAATTTTGATTATTTCTTTCCATCTACTGGATTGGGGTTTATCTTGCTGCTCTTTTTCAAGGAGGTTTAGATGTGTCATTAAATTGTTAGTTTCAGATCTCTCCAATTTGTTGATGTAGGAGCTCAGAGCTATAAACTTGCCTCTGAGTACTGCCTTTGCTGTGTCCCAGAGGAGCTGGTAATTTGTGTGTTCATTTTTGTTGAATAGCATGAACATTTTAATTTCCTTTCTAATCTCTTCCATGACCCACTCATGATTCAGCAGTGTGTTGTTCAGCCTCCATGTGATACCGGACTTTCTTTGGTGGCTTTTGGTGTTGAGTTCTAATTTTATTCCCTTGTGGTCAGAGAGAATGCAAGGTATAACTTCAATGTTTCTGAATTTAGACAAGTTTGCTTTGTGGCCTAAAATGTGGTCTATTTTAGAAAACATTCCATGTGCTGCTGAGAAAAACGTGTATTCTGATGCTGCTGGGTGAAATGTTCGGTAGATGTCTGTTAAGTCTAGTTGATCTATGCAGCTGTTTAGATCTGCGGTTTCTCTGTTGAGTTTTTGCCAGGTTGATCTATCTAGTGGGGAGAGTGGTGTGTTAAAATCCCCAACAATTAATGTCTTTGCATCTCTATGGGATTTGAGGGAAAGTAGTGTTTCTTTGATAAATTTGGGTGCTTCATTGTTTGGCGAATAGATATTTAGAATTGTAATATCCTCCTGAAGGAGAGATCCTATAATTAGTATGTAGCGACCTTCTTTATCTCTTCTCACGAATTTTAATTTGAAGTCTATTTTGTCTCATATTAGGATTGCAACTCCCGCCTGTTTATGGGGGCCGTTTGCTTGGTAGATTTTGTTCCAGCCTTTAACATTGAAAATGTGTTTGTTTTTATGGGCAAGATGTGACTCCTGCAGGCAGCAGATAGAAGGGTCTTGTTTTTTAATCCAACTAGACAGTCTATGTCGCTTAATTGGAGAGTTAAGTCCGTTAATGTTAAGAGATAGGACTGCGAGGTATTTGGGAGTTCCTGCCATGTTATCCACCTTCTTGGGGGCTGCGAAAACTGGGTTCTTCCTATGGTTCTTGGATTCTCAGTTTGGGTGCAGTTTCTTGGCCTTTGTTGCGGTCTTGTTGGTTTTCTATGTGTAGGACATCTTTAAGAATCTTTTGTAGGGCTGGTTTGGTGGAGATGTATTGTTTCAATTTTTCTTTGCTATGGAAGGTTTTTATTTGGCCTTCAGTTATGAAGGAGAGTTTAGCTGGGTACAGTATTCTTGGTTGATAGTTGTTTGTTTTTAGGGCATGGCATACATCATTCCAGGCTCTTCTTGCTTTGATTGTCTCTGCTGAGAAATCTGAGGTGATTCTAATTGGTTTCCCTTTATAGGTGATTACCCTTTTCTCCTTGACAGCTTTAAGGATCTTTTCCTTGGTCTGAGTTGATCCTGTGTGGATGATAATGTGATGGTGGGATGTCCTATTCTGGTCTGGTCTATTTGGGGTTCTAAAGGCTTCTTGTATCTGAATAGGCCTATCTTTTTGCATGTTTGGGAAGTTCTCTGCTAGGATCCTGTTAAACAAATTTCCTAGACCATTAACTTCTGTTTCTAGGTGCTCCTCTACACCCATTATCCTTAGATTAGGCCTTCTGATGGTGTCTTCCAGGTGTTGGATAGATCTATCATATTTCTTGGACTTACCTTGGATGGTTGTATGTTCTTTATAATATCTAGGCTGTCTTCAATCCCTGAGATTCGATCTTCTGCATGGTCTAACCTGCTGTCAAGACTCTCTACTTTGTTTTTTATCTCTTTTCCTTCTAATTGGTCAGCTTTGATGGCTTCAAGTTCTTTGTTGAAGCTCTGTTTTAGGTCTTGTATGAATTTCTTTACTTCCTTAATTTGGTGTTCAGTGTTTGTCCTCAAATCACTTAGTTGATTGGTTATGGTTTCTTTGGACTCCCATTCCTTCTGTTGGGTTCCCTTCAGCATTCCCCTTGTGGTCTCCCTGACTTCCTTCAGCTCTTTGTTAATGGATTCCATGAATGCCTTTAGTGATCTTTGTGTGTTCTCTACCTGGTCTCTCAATTCCTGTATTACTCTTTGATTAGCTTCCTCCCGTTCGTGGGATTCCTGCAGTTCTCTTTGAGTGTTCTCAGCCTGCTCACGCCATTCCTCCCTTTCTCTTTTAGTATTCTCAAGTTGTTCATGCAAATCCTGTATCAGTTTTTGAGTAGCTTCCTCCCGCTTATGATATTCCTGTATAAACTTCTGGGATGCCTCCTCTCTCTCCCTGTCATGCTCATACAGAGTCCTTTGTACCTTGGCAAACTTCTCATTTATCATGTTTGCCAGCAGTGTTTGTAGAGCTATTTGGGAATTCTCCTCTGGATTATTCATTATCTGTTCTAACCCCTGATTATCAAGACTGGGAATTGAGATACCCGAATTTGCCATTTTTCTTGTGTTTTTCCGGCTTCCTCTGCCCATTTGAGATGAAGATAGCACCAGTTTTGTGCTAGAACACTATCTTAAGGCAACCATCAGCCAAAGTTTGCATTTGTACAGTCAATAGTCTACAGATACAATCTAGCTCAACAGATACATCTATTCGACATCAAACAACTATATGTTAAAGGACTTCGAACCGCAGAGAAGAATTTGGAAAACCAGAAATTATTAGGGTTAGGGAGAGATGTGGGTAAAAAATAGGAATAGATTGGTGTGGGGAGGCACAGGGAGAGTTAACTATGTCCTAATCACAATGCAGGAAATAGGTTGGGTAGGATGCAAGTAGAGAGAGAGAGAAAAAGAAGAAAGGGAAAGGGGAATGAAAAGAGACCAGAAAAAAAATAGAAATGTAAAAATTAATGTTATTATAGAGATTAAAAGACCATCTATTTAGAGAGGAATGTGAATATATTGAGAGAAAGGGAGGGACATAGAGGAGATGTGAAAAACTTTAAAAAAATGCTTAAAATATTATATAGGTATAAAGAGGTAGTACTGATATTAATGAATTTAAGTCTCAGAGGTTTTGAATTGAGTAATAAATTTGTGGATTAAGCGTGTACACAATGGGGGATAGGGTCCACTAGTTAACTACGGGTTTATCTGAGGATGTGCAGGGCAAGAGTTAAGTCACATAAAGAAGAACAAAAGGGAGGAAAAGGTGGAAAGGATAGGAAAGTGAGAAGAAAAGATCAGAAGTTCAGTAGAGCTAGACAAAAAACAAAAAGATAATTAAGAAAGAAAGAAAAAGAGAAAGAAGACAAGAAAAGAAAGGAAAATGCACATTCACGTATTCCTAAAATAAAAATTATAAGAGGAGAAAAAAAAAAGTTACTGGAAAACAATTATTTTTTCAGAAGAGGCAAAAATTAAAGATTAATAAAAGTTTTAGAAAAGGAAAAAACTTTTATATATATAAGGGAACAAAAAAAAAGAAAAGAAGAAGAAGGAAAAAAAAAGTTCTTTGATTTTTTTTTTTTGGGGGAGGGGTGGAAAGAATCCTGTATCTCCCTTTTGTCTGTAACCAGCCTCTTGCTGGAGTCTCTGGTCAGCTTGAGGTCCTGTGCCTTGATTGGTTTCTTAAGTCAGTTTGTTGGAACAGGCAGAAAAATGCTCTGCTTTTCCCAAGATTTTGAGATCCCCCTCCCAGGTTAGTTTACTGGGAGGGTGATCTGCTTTGAGAATCACAAAAGAGGGGGATGCAGTGATGAGGCTAGGTTCTGGGTAGAGTTGAGGCCTTTCAACAAACAGTAGCTTTTCCCTGGGGCTATTTTGTGAAAAAACTCACAGCGCCCAGCCTGGAGCCATTCTCAGGGTTTTTGTTTTTCAATTGATTGTGGTGGCTGCTAGAGGGAGGGGCAGCCTCTGGCTCTGGTTACCCAGTGAGGAGAGCCACTCCAATGGCTGGCGCCTGAGCTGGGTGACTTTTCCCTGGATGGAACTGAGTCTGTGAGGTCACTTCGCCGTTAAGTTCTTGTGACCTGCTAAATGACTCGTTTTATTCCAAGGCCTGAGCTGGAGCTAGCCGCTCCTCGGAGCTTTGTCGGTATCCAAGATGGAGATCACCGGTGCTGGGGGGGGTAGGGATGGCCTTCCCTCCTCTGCTCCCTGAGAAGGAGTGAGGACGTCGGGCTTCTACTCACACCGAGTCTTGGATCCTGGGTCGTCTCTGGTCTGCAAAGTGCAGGATGAAGATGTCCGCTCCTTGTCGGTTCTTGCTGGTGTTGAGTAGAATCCGCTCGTCCGCTGCGTCTGGCTCCTTCATCCCGGACTCTCTGTGTCTCAGGTATGACCCCGCGGCGGTGGTTGCCGCCGCGACCCTGCCGCAGCAGCAGCAGCTGCTGGCAAGCGCTCAGATGTGTCTCCTTGGCTTCCCCTCTCTTGACTAACTCTCTGTCCTGTGATGGCACACTTGGTGTGATTCTCTGGCTTAGGACTGTTCACTGGAACTCTAAAACTGCTTTCTATGCAAGAGCTTGTTCAGATTCCAGCTTCTCCTCCGCCATCTTCCCGGAACTCTGTATTGGCCATTTTTATTTCCTCTTCAGAGAAGTCTCTCTTTAAGTCTTTAGCCCATTTATTAATGGGACAGTTGTTTCTTTAAGGATTTGTTTTAGGGCATTTAATTTTTTTTTAGTTCTAAGTATATTTTAGATATGAGGCCCTTGTCTCCCCTTGTTTTCTTTTGATGTCCCTTAATATGTTAATTTCATTAAATAATGACACAAATGATTAGAAAATATTCAAAAATTAACTTTTTAAAATGCACTTTATGTTAAAATAATTTTTATTAATTTAGAGAAGACAATCAATGTCTGTGAGAAAGCGGGCTTTCTTTGGGATTTTCTTTTGTGGTCATTGTGAGCAATTGCTTTTTCCTGTACTTAAGTTCACATTCTTCCTCTGTTCTAAAACTTAAACTGACATCTAGCTTTGACAATCATAGTATGTTTTATTTTCCTGAGGGGAAAATAACTTATAATGCTGTTTAGTTTTGTACTATTGGTGTGTTTGTGAATTTTAAAAATGTGTGCTAATTGCAACAAATTATATGAACCAACAACATATCTTGAGCTAAAAACTGATTTACATCTTAAGCCATTCAACAGGTCAAAGGAACCTGACCTATGGGGATCAGCTCCATCCCAGGGGAAAATTGTCCTTCCCAGGGAGAGCAATCTTCACCCATGGAGGAGTGCCTTTCTTCACTGGGTAAACAGAACCAGAGGCTACCCCTCCACACTGTAGCACAGGCAGCAGACTCAGCAGCAGGAGGGTAAAAGAAAAACAATTGGAAACTCAGTAAACATAAATCCTGAGAATGACTCTGGGTTGGGCTGTGTAAGTGTCTCAGGAGCTAACCCCTTAGGGAAAAGCTACTGATTGCTGGCAGGCCTCAACCCTACCCACAACCTAGTACCATCACAGCAGCTCCAAGATAGAGAAAACAGCCATCTCCCTCTTTTGTGATACTCAATCCACATCACCCTCCCACTGAAATAGCCTGGGAAGAGGATCATAAAGTACCTGGTAAGGCAAAGTTTCTTTCTGCCTGCTCAAATAAACTGATTTAAGAAACCAATCAAGCAACAGGCAAACTAAACACCACAAGCAAACCATAGACTCGACCAACAGACTGGTTACTGACACAGGGGAGACACAAGATCCTCCCTCAAAAAAAATCTAAGAACTCTTTTTTGTACATAATTTTTTTTAATTTTTTAAAAAGATTGTTTTATATTTTTTCATCACTTTTATTTCAGGTTTTTTTTAAATTCTCTTTTTACTCTTCCCTTTTGGTCTTTTTTTGGTTTTTTGCTTTATTTAATTGCTATTCTGTTCATCTCCAGATATATACCTGTCTTCACTTATTAGTCCTCTTCCTTCATAGTGTGCATACTTAATTCAGTTATCAATTAATTCACAAACTCTCAGCCTTAACTCCTTTAATTATAGTTTTATTTCTTTATACTTCTGTAATTTTTAAGTATTTCATTTTAAATGTTTTTGCTTTTCATTTTTTCTTTTTCTTTATCTCTCTTCTTTCCTTCTGTCCTTTTCCTGTCTCTGAATTTAGGTCTTGGTTATATTCCTTCTCTCCTTTTCCCTCCCCACATCCTTCTAATATTATTTTCTCCTCAAAATTCTCCCTAAACTTACTAATTTCTGGTCTGCTGACTCCTTCTTTGATTTTTTTAGTCCATTGATCCCTAGTTGTTTGTTGTTGAGCTAGATTATATCTGTTGAACTAGATTGTACCTCTACTCATTTTGACTGTGTCAAAGAATTTGTACAACTACAGAGCTCTGGTTGATGCCTGCCTTAAAATAGTGTTCTAGCTCATAATTGGTTTTGCTTTCATACTCAAATGGGCAGAACAATCAGGAGAAACACAAGAAAAATGGCAAGTCCAGGTATCTCAACTCCCACTCATGATAATCAGGCAACAGAGCAGCTAATGAATAATCCACAGGAGAGTTCCCAAAATGCTCTATAAACACTACTGGTAAACATGGTGAATGAAAAGATTGAAAGCCTACAAAGAACTCTGTGTGAACATGATAGAAAATCCATGAGAGTGATGAGGTTAACCAAAGATTAATACACAAATTTCATGGGCATGAGGAGGCTAATCAAAGACTAATAGAGGAATTGCATGAGTGGGATGAGAATTGAGAATAAACAAAGATTAATAGAAGCATTCATGGAATGTACAAACAGAAATTGGAAGAATCCAAGGAGGCCAAAAAGGGAATGCTGAATGAAGCCCAACAGAAGGAAAGAGAGTCCAATGAAACTATAAGCAATAAACTAAAGGATTTGAAAATGAACACTTAAAACCAAATTAAAGAGGTAAAGAAGTCCATACTAGACCTAAAACAAGGCTCTAACAAAATTTGGAAGCCATCAAATCTGATCAATTGGAAGGAAAGGCAATAAAAAACAAAGTAGAAAGTCTTGACAATAGGTTAGACAATGCGAAAGATCGAATCTTGGGGATTGAAAGCCTAGATATTATAAAATAAGAACAGACAAGTATTCAAGATAAATCCAAAAAATATGATAGATCTATTCAACATATATAAGACACCATCAGAAGGTCTAACTTAAGGCTAAGATGTGTAGAGGAGGGCCTACAGACAGAAGTGAAAGATCTAGGAGGGCTGGGAAGTTGGCTCAGTGGTAGCGCTCTACCACTCAGGCATGCCTTGCATGCCTGAGGCCCTGGGTTCGATTCCTCACCACCACATAAGCAAAAAGAAAAAACCCGGAAGTGGCGCTGTGACTCAAGTGGTAGAACGCTAGCCTTGAGCTGAAGAGCTGAGGGACAGTGCCCAGGCCCAGAGTTCAGGCCCCACAACCGGACCCAAAAAAAAAAAAGAAAGAAAGAAAGAAAGATCTGGGAAATTTATTTAACAGGATCATAGCATAGAATTTCCCAAACATGCAAAAAGATAGGCCCATTCAGATGCAAGAACCCTTTAGAACCCCAAATAGACCAGACCAGACAAGGACATCCCACCAACACAATGTAATCTGCAGAGGATCAACTGAGACAAAGGAAAGGATCCTTAAAGCCATGAGGCAGAAAAGATCAATCACCCATAAGGGAAAACCAATCAAAATAACTTCATGTTTCTCAGCAGAGACCATGAAAGCAAGAAGAAACTGGAATGATGTATATCACACCCTAAAGACAATTATCAACCAAGAATACTGCACCCAGCTAAACTCTCCTTCATAAGGGAGACAAGGGAGTGGGAAAAATAGAATGGAAGAAAGACAGCCTCTTCAGTAAATGGTGCTGGCAAAATTGGTTAAACACTTGAAGAAAACTAAAGCTAGATCTGTATATATCACCCTGTAACAGAATCAACTTCAAATGGATCAAAAACCTTGAAGTCAAGGCAGACACCATGAAAATATTACAGGATGGAATAGGAGAAACTCTAGAACTCATAAGCACAGGCCAAAAATTTCTTAATAGAGACTCAGAAACAATAAATGAAAGTAAGGTTGGACAAAGGGGATCACATGAAACTTTAGAGCTTCTCCATGGCAAAGGACATAGCAAGCAAGATCAATAGAAAGCCCACAGACTGGGAGAAGATCTTCACTAGCCATACAACGGACAAGGATCTCCTATCTAAAATATACTTCCGACTCAAAAAATTAAATCCCCCAACAACAAATCCTCAAAGAAACAACTGCCCAAATAATAAGTGGGCTAGAGACTTAAAAAGAGACTTCTTTGAAGAGGAAAGAAGGATGGCCAATAGACACATGAAGAAATGCTCAAATACTGTAGCCATAAAACAAATGCAAATCAAAACAACATTGCGATTCCACCTCACACCAGTTAGAATAGCTGTAATCAAGAAATCTAGTGACAACAGATGCTGGAGGGGATGTGGCCAAAGGGAACCCAACTGCATTGTTGGTGGGAGTGTAAACTTGTTCAACCACTTGGGAGAGCAGTATGAAGGTTCCTCAAAAGACTCCACATAGAGCTCCCCTATGACCCAGCAATCCTACTCCTGGGCATGTACCCAAATGACCACAAACAAGACCATACTAAAGCTACCAACACAACTATGTTTATCGCAGCATTATTCACCATAGCTAAAATATAGAACCAGCCCAGATGCCCCTCAGTAGATGAGTGGATCAAGAAAATGTGATACACACACACACACACACACACACACACACACACGCACACACACACACACACACACACACACACTGGAATTCTATGCCTCCATCAGAATGAATGACATTGCCACATTTGTTAAAAAATGGAAAGACGCTGGGTGCCGGTGGCTCATCCCTGTAATCCTAGCTACTCAGGAGGCTGAGATCTGAGGATCACAGTTCAAAGCCAGCCCAGGCAGGAAAGTCCATGAGACTCTTATCTCCAATAAACCAATAGAAAACCAGAAGTGGGGGCTGGGAAGGTGGCTCAGTGGTAGAGCGCTTGCCTTGCATGCTTAAGGCCCTGGATTTGATTTCTCAGCACCACATAAGCAGAAAAAAAAGCCGGAAGTGGTGCTGTGGCTCAAGTGGTAGAGCGCTAGCCTTGAGCTGAAGAGCTGAGGGACAGCACCCAAGCCCAGATTTCAGGCCCCACGACCGGACCACCCCCCCCCAAAATAAAAGAAAACCAGAAGTGGCTCTGTGGCTCAAGCGGTAGAACACTCACCTTGAGCTGAAGATCTGAGGGACAGCGCCCAAGCCCCACGATCGACAAAATAAATGGAAAGACTTGGAAAAAATTGTGTTAAGTGAAGTAATACAGGCCCAAAAAAACATAAGTCCCATGGTTTTCCTTGTTTCCAATAACTATTACATGTCTAGGAAAAGCTATGTACATATGACTATATCAGATGATGTTAAGTGAAATGAACCCCAAGATAGGGACATGAGTGGTTTTATCCTTCCTGCTATTGTTTTTAATGTATTTATAATGCACTATGTGATTTTTGTTTGTTTTTCATGTTCTTCCCCCATGGTATAACGCCTGTTTGCACTGTATTTGATTCCAGTGTCCTGCATTTTGTATATACATTTTTCTAATTTGGGGAGGGGAAAGGATATAACAAAATGCTTAAATAAGGATACAGTTTAACCCATTGTAACAATAAGATGTACAAGACATTATGTTGAAAATGAACTCTACAATTTCAGGGTGGGGAGGGAGGAGTTGGGGAGGTAAGGAGCGAAGGGATAGTAGGGGAAAACAAACGAGGTAACAATGCTTGATAGGAAATGTGCCCATTACCCTACTCACATAACTGTAACCCCTCTGTACAATATTTTTTTTCTTTTTTCTTTTTTTGGGTCCGGTCGTGGGGCCTGAACTCTGGGCTTGGGTGCTGTCCCTCAGCTCTTCAGCTCAAGGCTAGCGCTCTACCACTTGAGCCACAGCACCACTTCCGGCTTTTTTTTTCTTTTTGCTTATGTGGTACTGAGAAATCGAACCCGGGGCCTCATGCATGCAAGGCAAACACTCTACCACTGAGCCACTTTCCCAGCCCCTCTGTACAGTATTTTTACAATTAAAAATATATATGAAATATATATAAAAAATATATATGAAATATATATGAAATATATATGAAAAATATATATGAAAAATCACTGACTTATCTGTATGCCAATAATGAGAAGAGTGCGGCTGAAATTAGGAAAGCAATTCATTTTATAATAGCCCCACAAAAAATAAAATACCTAGGAGTTAACTTAAGAAGTGAAGGACCTCTATAATGAAAACTTTACAAACCTGAAAAAGGAAAGTAAAGCAGAACTAAGGAAGTGGAAAAACCTCCCATGATCCTGAATTGGGAGAATTAACATCCTGAAAATGGCAATACTGCCAAAGGCTAGCTAAAATTCAATGTGATACCTATCAATATTCCAACCTCATTCTTCAAGGAAATAGAAGCAATCCAAAAATTCATATGGAACAATAAAAGACGCTGAAAAGCAAAAACAATCCTTAGCAGAAAGAACAGTGCTGGAAGACTATCAATACCAAATTTCAAACTCTACTTCAAAGCCATAGTAGCCAAAACAGCTTGGTACTGGCACAAGAACAGTCCTGAGGACTGGCAAAGGACATAGCAAACAAAATCAATAGAACACCCACAGACAGACTGGGAAAAGATCTTTACTAGCTATTCAATGGACAAGGATCTCCTATCTAAAATATACTTAGAACTCAAAAAATTAAATCCCCCAACAACAAATCCTCAAAGAAACAAACACCCGAGTAATAAGTAAGCTAAAAACTTAGAGACTCTCTGAAGAGGAAATAAAAAATGGCCAATAAACACATGAAGAAATGCTCAACTTCTCTAGCCATAAAATATATGCAAATAAAAACAACACTGAGATTCCACCTCACCCCAATTAGAATGGCTATAATGAAGAACTCTAATAACAATAGATACTGGAGGGGATGGGGCCAAAGAGAACCCTACTGAATTGTGGGTGGGAGTGTAAACTTGTTCAACCACTCTGGAAACAGTATGGAGGTTCCTCAAAAGACTACATATAAAGCTCCCCAGAAATCTCACTTCTGGGCATTTACCCAAAGAATCACAAACAAGGCCAGACTAAAGCTACCGGCACAAGAGAAAATAACCCCCAAGATAGGGACACAAGAGGTTTTCTCTTTGTTGCTGTTCTTTTTTATGGACTTATAATGCACAATGTGATTTTTTTGTTTCTTTTGTATGTTCTTCCCCCATGGTATAACCCGTTTTCACTGTATCTGATTCCTGTGCCCTGCATCTTGTATATACATTTTTCTAATTCTGGGACTGGAAGGGAAATAACAAAATGCTGAAATAAGGATACAGGTTGACCCATTGTTAGAATGAGATGTACAAGACACTATGTTGAAGCAAATTTTACAGCTTGACTGTGAGGGAGGAGTTGGAGAGGTGGGGAGGGAAGAGATGGTAGGGGAAAAACAAAGGAATGGGTAACAATGCTGGATAGTAAGTGTACTTATTACCTTACTCATGTAACTATAACCCCTTTGTACAGTATCTTTACTATAAAAAATAGCATGGAGGTTCCTCAAAAGACTCCACATAGAACTCCCCTATGACCCAGCAGTCCCACTTTTGGGCATTTACCCAAATGTTTACAAACAAGACCACACTAAAGCTACCAGCACAACTATGTTTATTGCAGCATTATTTACCATACCTAAGATCTGGAACCAACCCAGATGCCCCTCAGTAGATGAATGGATCAAGAAAATGTGGTATACATACACAATGGAATTCTATGCCTCCATCAGAAAGAATGACATTGCCCCATTTGTTAGGAAATGGCAAGACTTGGAAAAAATTATATTAAGTGAAGTAAGCCAAGCCCAAAGAAACATAGGTCCCATGATTTCCCTTATTTGCAATATCTAGTATATGTATGAGTCAAGCAGAAAAGGTCAGATAAGATGATGTTAGGAAAATGAGCCCTAAGATATGTATTTTAAATGTTTTTTTCTTTCATGCATTTGTTTCTAACATATTTATAAGATTATTTCTTTGTTGCTTTGTATGTCCCTCCCCCACAGTATAACCCCTGCTTTCACTGTATTTGATGTCGGTATAATTTGTGGAGGGGAAGGGGAAAAACAAGTCGTTTAAATAAGGATACAGGTGGACCTGTTGCAACAATGAGAAGTACAAGTTGTCATGTCAAAAACGAACTTTACAACTTGGGGGGAAATATTGAGGGGGGAGGATGGGAAGGGATGGGAAGGGGAAACAAAGGAGGAGGCTACAATGCTTGATAAGAAATGTACTCACTATCTTGCCCATGTAATTGTAACCCCTCTGTACAGTATTTTCACAATAAAAAAATCAATCAACTTAAATGTAGAATAAGAGATGCTAGAAGTTTGGAATGGGTAATAGGTGATGCGAAGTTGGATAAAGGGATGTTAGGTAAAAACTATTAAAATTTAGTTAAGTAGGACTATGTTCTAGTGTTCAGTAGCACAGAAGAAAACTATAGTTGAAATAAGCTATTATGTATTTTATGAGTAAAAGAGAAAAAATAAACAAAAGCTCCAAACAGAAAAATTGAAGAGAAACTGTAATTACTCTGAGTTTGTCAGTGCATGCTATATACATGTGTTGAAATATCACACTGAAGTTCCTTAATGTCTACAATTAATATATGCTAATAAAAATAAAATAAAACATTTTTAAATCCAGCATCTAGATTTCATCAGAAATGACTTCTCTACCTTTTGTTTCTGTCTATGACCCACACTGTCATTTTTTCCATATCTCCTATTTTTATCTGGGATACTTAAGCTTTTGAAATAACATAATATGTAAGCTCTAAAAGTAATGTTTTCCCTGTACCACAGAGCTTTCTTTTGTTTCTGTTTTTATCACATTTTTAAAGCTACATTCATAAAATCTGGATTCTTGGTCTTACACAGTCACAGAAGTCTCTGTTCAATTAGCTTAATGATGAGATAATGATTGGACAGAGATTCACTTAAACATCTAGAATGAATAAGTTTCCCAATCTTTTCAAGGAGCTGTGTGTGCATGTGTGTCTGCTCATGTTTGTGGAGACACACATTATTAATTTTCTGCTTCCACACAGCCTCAAGGTAAGCCATCAGGGTTAAGAAGTGTGTGTCTTCTCAGATTTTTTTCTGAGAATGAACATGTCCTGATCATATAGACACTCAGTGCATGCATGTGGACTCCTAGATTCTGAACATGTCAGAATTGTTCCTATGACTATCTCATTCTGCAAATTTTCCTTGAAATGTTAGCTATTTGATGGTGGTTTCATCTGTTAACTACCTCCTCATGTGCCTGAAATGTTAAAATATTGCCTCCAAATGCTTTCGACATACATCCCTAAGGCAACGAGCTTTTCTCACAGAAAGTGTCAAGTCAAATTAAGACAGCCTTCCAAAGTAGTGCCTTCTGCAAAACTTCAGATAGGTTAAACGATAGAAGTCTCTGCAAATGAAGCTGTGAAGGAACATCATGCCTATTGGCCCACCTCTAGCAGATGCCTAGGCTTCTAGTTTCCATGACAATTGTGAACTGTTAGTTTTCAACTATATTGCATGGTGAAAAGGCAAAGGCATAATTCCACAGCATTTACTATTCTTATTGGGTTTCATGTGATATTTATTGACACATAACCAGATTCATGTTAAGTAGATAATGGTGCCCATGTTGGTAACAGATGCAATTTTTACCTCATCCTGTTCTAGAAAATGGTATGAGTGGTTCCCCTCAAAACAAACCTGTTTACACTGTTCAGGAATGGAAGTTTGAGATAATGTGTACTACCATTTCCCTTGAAATGTAGCATGGACCAGTTCCTTGGAACCACATCAGCTTGAAATAAGTATGTTTGCTTTATAGTCATCCTAGAAACCAGAGGTAAGAAGAATAGAAGAGGCAAGATATAAAACAGCTGAATGTGTGTTGTGGATATCGTCCTCAATCCCCTATAGACTTTTCTGTTACTCAGTATGAGTCCGTTACTGTTAGTTTCCATCCTTTCTCTTAAATTCCCCTAGTAGATTAAGGGATTTTCAAGTTTGGATTGAAATCAAAATCAGAGTAAAAATGGAAAAAAGTGCTAGAACCTCTAAGTACACTGCCAGATAATAGCTCCCTAAAACTCTTAAAGTTTGAAATCCTTTCTTCTTCCTTGCTAAAACCACAACTTCAGCTCAGGGCATCATCTGTTTGCCCATTCACAGTTAATGCTTACTTCAGCCACACTTCAAGTTCAGCTTTTTGCTAGCTTCTTTCGGAGGTGGATTCTTGTGGACTTTCCTCTTCCAGTGGACTTCAAACCATGATCCTCTGGATCTCAGCCTCCTGAGTAGCTAGGATTATAGACATGAGCCACTTCAAATATAAAGCTTAAAAGTTTATATTTTATTCTATGGAAATAGGAGGCTAATGGTTGAATTTTTACCAATGGAATCATCTTTCAGCTACTCTTGAGTGTTCTGTCCTTCTTTGGGATTCTCAGGGCTCAGCAGAGGCAACCTCTTCCTAGTTCTTTTAATGCTTTAAGTGTGGTCAGCATTGCTAAGCAGAGAAAATCTACCAAGTAGAAACTGGCTCATACGTTTTAAATGAAAGGCGAGGATTCTCCTTTAATTCAAAATTGAGGTAATATGTGAAAGGAATTACAAAATTGAGAGGTGAGTGGAAGTGTAGGAAACAGTAAGAAGTCACTGCAAAAGTGCAGACAATGGGAGGGGTGTAGAACAGACTAATGGTGCAAAGCAAGAAAGTTTGAGGTTTTCTGCAAGTTTTCCCTGACCATTCCGCATCTCCAGCCATGTCCCCACATATATGTGGTAAGCTGATCCACTTTCAACCTCAGACCTTTCCTCATTCCCCGACCCAAAGGCCTTTGCATTTTGTTGTCAGCATCTAATCACAGAATGTGGAAGCTTAAGATCACATATCTTATAGAAGATCCAATATGAAGCCAGACAAATGGACATCATCTTAAAACTGTATACAAGTGGTAAGTAAGCAGAGATAGAAAATGGAAAATGATTGTGAAAAGTCATAAATGGGATCAATGGCTAAAGTAAGGGGAAGAAAAGACTTAAGGAATTAAGGTGGGGGGGGGAGTGGAAAGGGGGTAGGGGGAGATGGGAAGGGATGGGAAGGGGAAACAAAGGAGGAGGCAGCAATGCTTAATAAGAAATGCACTCATTATCTTGCCCATGTAATTGTAACCCCTGTGTATGGTATTTTCACAATAAAAAAATAATTAAGGTCAGCCCAATGGATTATATTGCCAAACCCTCACATTATTAGTCACCTCTGAATAATACTTGAATAACTGAGTGTTGGGTTAATGGTATCTGTTTAGAATCAGCTCTGCTTTCTGGAAACATGGGGAGAGCTGTGTGTGTTCACCCCCTTCCAGTAACTTCACACTACTCTTACTTAAATGGTCTCCAGCTGTCAGAACAGGTGGTACATGCAAAGAGCCCAGTGCCTGCTCTCTTAGAGGGCAAAAATTATTGGAGCCTAGGATAAATCAGTTTAAGAGGCCTGATTTGAGAAGAAGAGGGTCATGTAGCCCCTAGGAGATAGGACATAAGAGGATAGAGGGTTAGTGGTAAAACTGCTATGTAAGAAATTGGGAAGGGAGCTGGCAAGGTGGCTCAGTGGTAGAGTGCTTATCTCATATGCATGAGGCCCTGGGTTTGATACCTCAGCACCACATAAGCAGCAAAAGCCAGAAGTGGTGCTGTGACTCAAGTGGTAGAGTGCTAGCCTTGAGCTGAAAAGCTAAGGGACAGCGCCCAGGCCCAGAGTTCAGGCCCCATGACCAGCAAAAGAAAGAAAGAAAAGAAAGAAAGAGAGAGAGAGAGAGAGAGAGAGAGAGAGAGAGAGAGAGAGAAAGAGAGAGAGAGAGAGAAAGAAAGAAAGAAAGAAAGAGAGAAAGAAAGAGAGAAAGAGAGAAAGAGAGAAAGAAAGAAAGAAAGAAAGAAAGAAAACAAAAGAAAAGAAAGAAATTGGGAAGGGTCAAAAGACAGAGCTGAAGAGAAATGTAACAGGATGGGGAAATATGGGAGAGGTGAGAATGTGGAGAAAGAATGTGAAGTAGTATAACTAACCCTATAAGGCAATGATCTTAGAAAAACCCTATTACTAAACACAGTTGTGTGCTAAGCCTCGTCTAAGGATACAAAAAGACAATGGTGTCTCATTAATGTTTAATGCATAAATTAAAACTTGTAATTAATGTGTATATCAAGGTTAATTTAAAAAGCTTACAAATTAAGTTACTATTATAGCCCAGTGCATTAAATTTGATACATAACATTTAAGGATATATATATTTGAGGTTTTTGTTTTTCAGCCAAAATACATAATTTTTTAAACCAGAGATAAAATATTTAGACTATGAAAATCATTTTTATAAAACTCATTTTTTCACAGAGCAAGCTTTAACCTACTGGCAAAATATGTACCTTTAAACTGGTATAATTTTCCATTTACTAGGGAAATCCAAAAGAAAAGTCTTCAGTTGTACTCATTGCAACAATGAGATGTACAAGTCATGTCGAAAAACGAACTTTACAACTTTTGTGGGGGGGATGGAGGAGGAGTGGAGGGAGTATGGGAAGGGATGGAAAGGGGAAACAAAGAGGAGGTAACAATGTTTGATAAGAAATGAACTCGTTATCTTGCCAATGTAATTGTAACTCCTCTGTATGGTATTTTCACAATAAAAAAATTAAAAAAGAAAAGACTTCAATAATTAAATGAATATAAGTTTAGTGTTTAAATTCCAACAGTAGAACTTCTATGGGGGAGTATGAAAAAGATAGGCCAAGCCAGACAGGGGTGGCTCACTCCTGTAATCCTAGCTATTCAGGAAGTGCAATCTGAGGATCTCAGTTTCAAAGCCAATCCAGTCAGGTAAGTCCATGAAACTCTTAATTTAAATTAATCAGCACAAAAATCAGAAGTGGAGGTGTGCTCAAGTGGTAGAGCACCAGCTTTGAGCAGTGCCCAGACCCTGATTTCAAGCCTCCATACCAGAACAATAACAAAAAAGGACATAATTCTTAAAATTGAGAGAAATGTCCCCTTCTGCAAGACCCATATGAAAATTCTGCAGAGGGCATGAACTTTATATGGCTGTCAACTAGAAGCAGGAGATTTTTGAAGAATGAAAGCATTATTTTACAACACACAAAGTTTATGATAATATCAACAGTAAGGAGAACATGTAAAGTCTCCAGATCTTGTTTTAAATGTTATATATAAATTACCAAAGCTGAAGTGGTTGGATGGGTCTTGACAATACAGTCATGTGTCACTTAATGTCAAATTGCACAAGCCTCATTGAAGTTACTTACACATACTATGGCAGCTTCGACCACACTAGGCAATAACTTCTTAGGTAACCACTTATATGTAGTCTAGTGTTAACAAAAACATCATTATGCTGGTACATGACTGTAGTTTCTCCTACTAAAGGAAAGGTTCTAAATCCAACTCAGGGCTTCAGAATATATCTGAATTCCATGAAATTATGTGCAAAAGTGTATGTACATGTATGTACCTTTATATGGGAATAAGATCCACAGAGTTTATGTAATCCACAAAAAAGTTTCTGTCTGTCCTCCCAAGGGAAAAAAAAGTAAAGAATCCGAAAACTGAAGGATCTTCTAGCCTAGAAAATTGCTTAGACTTCCAGAGTATATGGACTGCAGAAATAGAAAAGCACTAAATGCTTAAAAAATTCAAGAGCCTCTTGGCCTCTACAATTGCAAATTTTCATCTTCTGAATTGACATAAGATTCCTGAGGAAGCTGACAATTGGTAATGCCATATTTAGGAAGGAAAATTCTCTGTAGAATGAGGGCTCAGATAAGAAAATTGACTTGGTGTTTCACCAGTTCATTAAGGAGGCATTCTTAAACTCACCTTCTTTCTTAGAAGAAAAAAATGGACCAATTTCATCGCATTGGTTTCTGCAATTGACCAAATACTTTAAATCTTTCCATTTTAATTCCATTTGATTTCTGATGCACATTGTAATAGCACCATCTTGTGGAAAATAGAAGAAATGCATGGCTTTAGGTGGCTGCTCAGTCAGCGGTTGTCAGTGAACCACTGTGAATTTTTAGGGAGTCAAAACTATTTTCACCATAATACTAATATGCCGCTTTCCTTTTTTGTTCTGTTATAATGCATACATGGTGCAAAAGCAATGGTGAGTAAAACTGCAAGCATGAATCACAGCAGTAGCTCCAAATTCCACCATTAGTTTTCATATTGTATAAAACAAAACAAAAAAGCCAGTTGCCTGCATGAATAACCTTTACAAAGTTCCAAGACAGTTAAAACTTAGGAGACTGGCATGTAGGAGTTGCAGAAGAGAAATTGGCTTTAATGTCAATTTTACTTTCAAAGGAATTAAGAAATTACTTACTAGAACTAGACATTTATGAGTGCCACGAGTAAGAGGCTTGTGCATCATTGATCTTCAGCCTCTCACGGATTACTTGAAGACCCAGGCTTCTCTACAAGGGGGAGAGTTACTTCTAGGAGATGTTCATTGAGTTCTCACTAAAAGCTCCATACAATGGCTTGTGTTGTCTTCTAATGTACTCATTTCCTCAAGAGTTTATCAAAGCATTTTATTTTTATAGCATCTATATTGAGTTGCTATTATCATCCTCCTTTTCAGATGGGAAAACAGAAGCCAAGATAGGATTCAAATGTCTTACACACAGTGAGTGGTGAAGGAAGACTTGGGTCCAGGCAACTTCAGCCCAAGGGACCAAATAGCTCTTGCAATTTCTATCAGAAAAACTTGAGGAAGGCTATAAAGGAATCTCAAGTGGTATAATTAGCTGGAGTCTAGAAAATGAAGACTATATGACACAAGAATGACAGAGATGCTTATTGGAACCTCCAAGGCCTCTAGATATACAACCTCAAACAGAATGTGAATATCAATATCCAGAAGCATCTCCTACCTTTGTAAGATTTGTAAGAAAAAGTAATATGAATGGATTTAATATTCTAATGATGATGAATCTGAGAGCCATGTGAGTACTAGCAAAATCACAGAACTAATACATAATCAAATTTGTCCTATATTACAGCCTAATGCTACATAAAGAAAACATGAAAGCCCTGGGCACCAGTGGCTCACAACTGTAGAACCTGCCTTATCAGGAGGCCAATATATGAGGATAACAGTTACAAGCCACACCAGTCAGGATAGTTGAGACTCTTATCTCCAATTAACCACCAAAAAACCTGAAGCATATCTGTTGCTCAAGTGGTAGAGTGCTGGACATGATGGGAGAAAAAAGCTCAGAGATATTACCCACGCCCAGAATGCAAGCCCTAAAATCTGCATATGTGCAAATCTGTGCTCAGGCGTGCATACATACACACACAAATATGAAAGCCTCTCAGTCACCTGAAGGATGATACTACAACAATTAAAAAAGAAACAAGCCAGGCATGTGGCTTGTAATCCTAGCTACCCAGGAAGCTGAGGCCTGGAAGATCATGATTCAAAGCCAACCTGAACAGAAAAGTCTATGAGACTCCATCTCCAATTAACCAGCAAAATGTCAGACTGAATTTGTGACTCAAATGATAAAGTATGTGCTGTGAGCAAGAAGGTCTAGCAAGAATGCAAGGCCTTGAGTTCAAGTCCCATACTGACATACATACACAAAAGAAAAAAAACACAGCTCCTCCCCTTGATTTCCCACAATAGAAATTCTATACTTGTTTTATGGACCCAAAGCACTGGAAATAATCTCTTAACCAAAAACAATTGACAAGGAAATAGGGACAAGATGATGACATCCACCATTTGGAATCCATGAGTGAGAAGACTTGGTTAAGAAGAGACTATATTCCAAAGACAAAAAGAGAGGAAGAGCACTGGAAATTGTAAAAGAGAATACAGGACAACAGAAAAGAATAGAACTGAGGCAGGAGAAAAAAGCCATAGAGTTCCATTCCTCATCCCAAGCACAGAAGGAAGAGAAGAGGATACTACAGAAATAATCACAAAAGTAAGCCACACTGGTTACAGAATGCCATTTCCATCTGCAGGATAATCTCACACAGGTCCAAATCCACCATCTCTGCTGTAGAAGGCTAGTCTCAGTGGAAGACAAAACACATTGTGTAGCTTCGCTTATCTCAGAGAGCTAGAGTAAGACATCATCTTGTTTGAGACTAAGATATTCTGAAAAAATACAAGTCAAGGCATCTTCGGACACTGTCTGGGTAAGAGACAGCCATGAGACGGGTCATAACCAGGTTTCACAGAGAAGCTCCAGCAAATAGTGGTTTGGAAGCACTCCCTCATAAGAAACAAAAAAATAAAGAAGCACCCAGCCTGTAGCTTGCATCGGTTTTGGCCTCCAGGACCGGCCTCCTGGAGAAGGCAGTGTGTATTGGCTGCTAGCTAGGTCAGTGACCTGAAACTGACTCTTCCAAACCCCATTGTACTCACATGCTCCACACACCCACAAGGATATGAACTGTTGGGCAGTGCCTAGAAGTATTGATACCCACACCTAGGTACTATGTCCCAGAATGAGTTCATTGCCAAGTGGTTTATGTGCCCCCAGGCCAGGTGTGCCCAATCATGTGATTTCCTAAGCTTCCTTCATTCCACAGGGAGATGAACTGCTGGGCAAGATCTGAAAGCACTAAAGCTTGCCACTGGCAACTGCATCCCAGTGTCAGCTGCTAAGCCAACCTAAGGGCCCAGAGCCCAAGTTATATAAATCACATGACTTCTATTGCTTCTTCCTACAAACAAGAATGAAAATTGTTGGGCTGAGGCCTAAACAGAAAACTAGAATTAATCATAGAAACTACAGACTATGGGGCTGGGAAGGGGCTCAGTGGTAGAGCGCTTGCCTTGCATGCAAACCCTGGGTTTGATTCCTCAGCACCACATATGCAGGAAAAAAAAAGCTGGCAGTGGCTCTATGGCTCAAGTGGTAGAGTGCTAGCCTTGAGCTGAAGAGCTGAGGGACAGCGCCCAGGCCTAGAGTTCAGGTCCCACGACTGGACCACACCCTCAAAAAAAGAAACTACAGAATATGTTCAAACATATGGAGACAAATACTTCACATCTGAGGAGTGGGTCATCAGAGAAATAAAGGGAAAATTAAAAAAAAAAGTTCCTAGAATCAAATGAAAATGAAAACACAACTTAGCAGAACTTTTATGATACAGGAAATGCAGTATTTAGAGGGAAACATTATAACTGTATGTTCCTTTATTAAAAATGGATAAATACGTAGTTGTACATAACCTACCAAAATTGAGCCAGAAAAATCACCTAAAGAGTTCTATGGTATAGCTAAGATCTGGAACCAACCCAAATGCCCCTCAGTAGATGAATGGATCAAGAAAATGTGGTATATATACACAATGGAATTCTATGCCTCCATCAGAAAGGATGACTGCCCCATTTGTTAGGAAATGGAAAGACTTGGAAAAAATTATATCAAGTGAAGTAAGCCAAGCCCAAAGAAACATAGGTCCCATGATTTCCCTTATTTGTAATATCTAGTATATGTCTGAGTCAAGCAGAAAAGGTCAGATAAGGTGATGTTAGGAAAATGAACCCTAAGATGTGTATTTTAAATGTTTTTCTTTCATGCATTTGTTTCTAACACAATTATAAGATTATTTCTTTGTTGCTTTGTATGTCCCTCCCCCACAGTATAACCCCTGCTTTCACTGTATTTGATGTCGGTATAATTTGTGGAGGGGAAGGGGAAAAACAAGTCGTTTAAATAAGGATACAGGTGGACCTGTTGCAACAATGAGAAGTACAAGTTGTCATGTCGAAAACAAACTTTACAACTTGGGGGGGGGAGGATTGGGTGGAGAGGAGGGAGGATTTGAAGGGATGGGAAGGGTAAACAAAGGAGGAGGCTACAATGCTTAATAAGAAATGTACTCACTATCTTGCCCATGTAACTGTAACTCTCTGTACAGCATTTTCACAATTAAAAAAAAAAAAACACCCAGTGACAGAGCCAAAGCCCTGAGTTCAAGACTGGAATACATTCAAAAAAAAAAAAAAAGAGTTCTATGGTAAGCCAGGTGCCAGTGGCTCATGCCAATAATCCTAGCTACTCAGAAGGCTGAGATCTGAGGATCATGGTTTGAAGCCAACCCAAACAGAAAAGTCCCCGTGAGACTCTTATCTCCAATTAACCATTCAAAAACTGAAAGTGGTGCTGTGCCTCAAGTGGTAGAGCCTTGAGCAGAAAGAGGCTCAAGGACTGTGCTCAGGACTTGAGTTCAAGCCCCACATCTGACAAAAAATAAAGCAAAATAAAATGAGTTCTATGATAAATAATAAAACTCAAATAATAATCATCATCCAACAAAGAAAAGAACTAACAATAATGAACTCAAACTATTCATGAAATAGAAAAGGAAGCAAAATTACCAAACTAGTTCTATGAAACCACTATGATACCAAAACCAGATAAAGATTTAAAAAAGAGAAAATTATAGCCAAACTTCCTTTATAAACATTAATGCAAAAATTCTCAATGAAATACTTTCAAACAATATTCATTAGCACATTAAAGTGATCATACACCATGGTCAATTTTATTTCTTTCATTATTTTTCAAATAGGTTATCATATTTATACCCAGACCAGCCTAGATTAGATCCTGTGATTTATACTTCCTACTTAGCTGGGAAGACAGTCATATTCCAAAGCAGAAACACTGTAAAAGAAATGAAGAATGCCTTTGATGGATTTATTAGATTGAAGAAAGTAAGTCTGAGGATAAGTTAATAGAAACTTACAAAACTGAAAAGACAAAGGAAAAAAAGACTAAGAACCATGGGACAGATGCAAAAGATGTAAAATGCATGCAAAGATGATACTGGATGAAAAAGAAATAAAAGGAATAAGAGAAATATTTGAAGTAGTAATAACAGGTATGTCACAAAATTGTCAGAAACCAAGTCACAGAATCATGAATCTCAGAAAACAACAAAATAAATAAATTCCATAAAAACTACATCCAGATTTGTCATAGTAAAGCTGCAGGAAGTCAAAGACAGAGAAGAAACTCTGAAAGGAGACAGAAGGGAAAATATGTACCTATAGAAGGGTAAAGAATTACTCTGGGAAGGTGGCTCAGTGGTAGAGCGCTTGCCTTGCATGCATGAAGCCTTGGGTTCAATTCCTCGGCAGGTTCGATTCCACATAAGCAGAAAAAAAAGCCAGAAGTGGCGCTGTGGCTCAAGTGAAAGAGTGCTAGCCTTGAGCTAAAGAGCTGAGGGACAGCACCCAGGCCCAGAGTTCAGAGTCCACAACCGGACCCCACACCCCCCCCCAAAAAAAGAAAGAATTACATTTAACAGATAAGTTGATATTAGGTGAAATGTACCCCAAGATAAGTATTCAAATGTTTTTGCTTTTCATGCAATCGTTTCTAACATATTTATAAGATGATTTTTTTGTTGCTTTGTATGTCCCTCCCCCAAAGTATAACCCCTGTTTTCATTGTATTTGATGTTGGTATAATTTGCAGAGGGGAAGGGAAAAAAACAAATCGTTTAAATAGGGATACAGGTGGACCCATCGCAACAATGAGATGTACAAATCGTTATGTTGAAAAACGAACTTTACAACTTTGGCAGGGGTGCAGGTGGGGGGGTGATGGGAAGGGATGGGAAGGGGAAACAAAGGAGGAGGCAACAATGCTTGATAAGAAATGTACTCATGGGGCTGGGAAGGTGGCTCAGTGGTAGAGGGCTTGCCTTGCATGCATGAGGCCCTGGGTTCGATTCCTCAGCACCACATAAGCAAAAGAAAAAAGCCGGAAGTGGTGCTGTGGCTCAAGTGGTAGAGTGCTAGCCTTGAGCTGAAGAGCTGAGGGACAGCGCCCAAGCCCAGAGTTCAGGCCCCACGACCGGACCAAAAAAAAAAAAAAGAAGAAGAAGAAGAAGAAATGTACTCATTATCTTGCCTATGTAATTGTAACCCCTCTATACGGTATTTTCACAATTTAAAAAAAATAAAATAATAAAATAAAAAATAAAAAAAAATTACATTTAAGATTCTCTTCAGAAATCATGTGATCAAGAAGAGAATGGCACCAAATACTGAAAGTGGTGCAAGAAAAAAAAAATCAGGCAAACATTATAGTAATACCCATATATCTGCCTTGCAAGAACTGTGAAAAGCTATGTGATTCTCTTATAATGCACTATGTGATTCTCTTGTTTCTTTTGTATGTTCTTCCCCCAAGGTATAAACTCTGTTTTCACTGTATCTGATTCCAGTGTCCTGCATCTTGTATATACATTTTTCTAATTTGGGGAGGGGAAGGAAAATAACAAAATGCTTAAATAAGGATACAGGTTGACCCATTGTAACAATGAGATGTCCAAGACACTATGTTGAAAATGAACTTTACAACTTCTGGGTGGGGGGAGGGAGAAAGGGATGGTAGGGGAAAAACAAAGGAGGAGGTAACAATGTTCCATAGGATGATGTACTCATTACCTTACTCATGTAACTGTAACCCCTCTGTACAGTATCTTTAAAATAAAAACTATATATGGAAAGAAAAAAAAGAAATGACAGTACTAATGGTAACAACAACAACAATAGAATTGTGAAAAGATCTCTTCATACATAAAGGAAATGATATAGCTAGGAGCTGGTGGCTTATGCCTATCATGCTAGCTACTCCAGAGGCTGAGATCAGAGGATCACAGCTCGAAGCCAGCCCTGGCAGGAAAGTTCATGACACTCTTACTTCCAAATATCCATCAAAAAGCCGTAAGTAGAACTGTGGCTCCAATGGTAGTGTACTATCCTTGAGCAAAAGAAGTTCAGGGACAGCACCCAGTCCCAACCACAATAGTGGTTGAAGATGTAAAATTCAGAACACGGAGATCTGTTAATATAGCCTGCAGCACCTGCTCTCAAAAAGCTTTTAAAAGCCGGGCTCCGGTGGCTCACGCCTGTAATCCTAGCTACTGAGGAGGCTGAGATCTGAGGATCAGGATTCAAAGCCATCCCAGGCAGGAAATCCATGAGACTCTTATCTCCAATAAACCACTAGAAACCGGAAGTGGCACTGTGGCTCAAGCGGTAGAGCGTTAGCCTTGAGCTGAAGAGCTGAGGGATAGCACCCAAGCCCAGAGTTCAGTACCCACGACCGACCAAAAAGAGAAGAGCTTTTAAAGAACCTTGATATCAGAAATGAAATCACAAGTGGAGCTATGGCTCAACGGTTAGAGCATCAACCATGCAAGATGAGGAGGCTTTGAGTTCACATGCCAGTACTAGCACATAAATAAATCTTGAAGTGGATAATTGTTCAGGGATAAAGATGGTTTCTCTTTTCATGTACCAGTCAAGGAGGAAGATGAACTCTGTTCTCAGAAGTAATGGGAATAGCCCCACTATTTAGACAGCCCAGATGATAAACATCAAATAATATGATAAAGGTCAAAGCCTATTAATCTAGGCTGAGCACCAGTGAAAGTAGCTCATGCCTGTAATCCTAGCTACTCAGGAGACGGAGATCGTGGTTTGAAGTCAGCTCAGGCTTATCTCCAATTAATCACAGAAAAAGCCAGAAGTGGCTCTGTGGCTCTAGTGGTAGAGTGCTAGCCTTCAGCAAGGGACAGTGCCCAGGCCGAGTTCAAGGCCCATAATTTTAAAATAAGAATGTTAATGAAAAATAAATTGTCCCTGTTCAGGATGATGATGTGGTGGTTAAGATGTGTGTCCTTCTTTGTCAGGTATGTTGCTGCCTACCTCCGTAGGTAGCCCGGATAGAAAAAAAATAAAAACAGCCAAAAAATATTGGTTCAGGATGAAGGATGTGTTCCGAATGAGAGACCTTCTGCTGACATATTAGAAAACACACTCTCCATGCACAAACCAGAGAGTGAGGATGACAGCAAGTTACTGGATTATGGCTAGGATTCACAAGGCAGTTTTGAAGGAGCTAGGGAGTGAGGCAATTTGAAAACTGAGTAGTTAGGAAACAGAATCTATGAAGATCCCAGAGGCCAAAGATTTGGGGTCCTAGACCCCCTCAAACCTTAACATGTGGTGATGGAACTAGTGCAATGAAAGGTGCAAAAACACCTGCCCAGATGACACGTGCCAATGACTTTTCCAGCATGATTATTTGCTTCCTGGAGGACAACAGGAGCAGATCATGTGGCAGGTCCGTGCTAAGGTGTTTTCTGACAAAGGCAAATTCAGAATGCATGAAAACCTCCATAGCACAGGGAGGCTCATGACGTGTGATCAGAGTACAAAAGTATTCACCATCTAGGCCCACTTGAAAGAGCACTTGAAAATCCACATGGGGACCAAGTCCTGCAGGTGTGAGGAGTGTGGCACATCATTTACTCATGCCTCAGACTTAAGCATGACTGAGTTCATAGTAACAACAGGCCATTATGCATGCCCAGTGTGTTTCAAAGCCTTCACACACAAGAACCATGTCAAGTACCACAAGCAGAGGCACAGACAGGAAAAGCCTCAAAAATACATGACCATTGCAGGCCACAGCTATGGTGGCCAAAATGAGCAGCCATTGGAAACAAAACCCTCCATCTACAGGCAATGGGAACTGAACTTTTTGTAAGCAGAAGAGATGGCCTCAGGGGAAGAGCTGCCGTTGGAGACAATAACCTGCAGTAGGCGTGACCTTTGACCCTGGAGGCAGCAAGGAGACTTAACTAGATATAATCATGAAACAGCAGTGACTATTACTATGGGAAACTCAGAGGGTTGTACTCTCCAGACTCAAGACAGTGCTTTTTTTTATTTGTAAAGAAAGAAGAGAAGTTTATTTTTATTTTTGACTCATGGTTCTAAGATCAAGATGAAGTGACCACATATGATCAGCTTCTACTGAGGACTTTATGTAATCATGGTGGAGAAGAAAGGGAAAGCAGTTACTTTCAGAAAGAACATATGTGCAAGGTAATGCTTGGACCATCTTTTTTTATTATTTTATTTTATTTAGATTTTTTAAATCTTATTGTAAAAGTGATATATAGAGGGGTTACAATTATAGAGGTCAGGTAATGAGTACATTCCCCTTTTTTTGCTAGTCCTGGGGCTTGAACTCAGGGCCTTGGCATTGTCCCTGAGCTTCTTTTGCTCAATGCTAGCACTCTACCACTTAAGCCATGGCTCCACTTCCAGCTTTTTCTGTTTATGTGGTACTGAGAATACAAACCCAGGGCTTCATGCATGCTAGGCAAACATTCTACCACTAAGCCACATTCCCAGCCCCTGAGTACATTTCCTTTTGAACAATGTCATCCTCTCTCTCAATCTCTCCCAGCTTTTGCCCTCCTGACTCCCCTCTACCCCCAAGTTGTTTGGTTCATTTCCAGCATTGTGTCTAGTGGGTGTCACTGCTGAATTGGTCCAACCTTTGTACCACCATTTCTGTGCTTCCTCTTCCCCTCCCCAAATTAGATAACTTATATATAAGACAAACCTTTGTTAAGTACTTTTCAAACTGTTTAAGGAAATTGCATTCCTAAGTTGTCACTGAATAGTTTCACTGGCTTTTGTGCTGTTTCATATTAATGTCGCTCCGCCTCTCCCCTTCTTTTTGATGGTTTTGAAGACATTGATGTTTAGTTTAAAGTGAGAGTTTAAATCCTCTGTACTTGGAGAGCAGAAGAGTATATGGCATACACATTAGAGTAAATTTCTTTTTTTTTTTTATTTTATTTTATTTTATTTTATTTGAAAACATACTGTACAGAGGGGTTACAATTACATGGGCAGGAAAATGCATACATTTCTTACCAAGCATTGCAGCCTCCTCCTTTGTTTACCCTTCACCTCCCTTCCCAGCCTCCCCCCTCCCCCCCACCCAATCATACCCCCCCTCCCTCCCCCCCACCGACATTGTAAAGCTGGTTTTGACCTGACATTTTGTAATTCTCATTGTTGCAACAGGTCCACCTGAATCCTTAAACGACTTGTTTGTCCCCGTCTCCTCCACATGTTATACTGACATCAAATATAGTGAAAGCGGGGGTTACACTGTGGGGGAGGGACATACAAAGCAACAAAGAAATAATATTATAAATGCGTTAGAAACACATGCATGAATGAAACAAAAACATTAAAATACATATTTGAGGGTTCGTTTTCCTAACATCACATTCTCTGACTTTTTCCGCTTGACTCATACCTATACTAGATATTGCAAATAAGGGAAACCATGGGACCTATGTTTCTTTGGGCCTGGCTTACTTCACTTAATATAATTTTTTCCAAGCCTTTCCATTTCCTAACAAATGGGGCAATGTCATTCTTTCTGATGGAGGCATAGAATTCCATTGTGTATATATACCACATCTTCTTGATCCATTCATCTACTGAGGGGCATCTGGGTTGGTTCCATATCTTAGCTATGGTAAATAATGCTGCAATAAACATAGTTGTGCTGGTAGCTTTAGTGTGGCCTTGTTTGTGGTCATTTGGGTAAATGCCCAAAAGTGGGATTGCTGGGTCATTGGGGAGCTCTATATGGAGTCTTTTGAGGAACCTCCATACTGCTTTCCAAAGTGGTTGAACAAATTTACATTCCCACCAACAATGAAGTAAGGTTCCTTTCTGTCCACATCCCCTCCAGCATCTGTTGTTGTTAGAGTTCTTGATTTTTGCCGTTCTAACTGGAGTGAGGGTGATATCTCAATGTTGTTTTGATTTGCATTTCTTTTATGGCTAGGGATGTTGAACATTTCTTCATGTGTCTATTGGCCATCCTTCTTTCTTCTTCAGAGAAGCTTCTCTTTAAGTCTTTCGCCCACTTACTTATTGGGCAGTTGTTTCTTTGAGGATTTGTTGTTGGGTGGTTTAATTTTTTGAGTTCCAAGTATATTTTAGATATGAGACCCTTGTCCGTTGTATGGCTAGTAAAGATCTTCTCCCAGTCCGTGGGCTTTCTATTGATCTTGCTAGCTATGTCATTTGCCCTGCAGAAGCTCTGCAACCTTATACAATCCCATTTGTCCAACCTTTCTTTGATTTGTTGTGTTTCCGGGTCTCTATTCAGAAAATTTCGGCCTGAGCCAAGGAGACCCAGGGTTTCTCCTATTCCATCCTGTAATGTTTTCAGAGTGTCTGCTTTGACTTCAAGGTCTTTGATCCATTTGGAGTTGATTCTGGTGCAGGGTGATATATAAGGATCTAGCTTTAGTTTTCTACATGTAGTTAACCAGTTTTGCCAGCACCATTTACTGAAGAGGCTGTCTGTCTTCCATTCTATTGTTTTAGCTCCCTTATCGAAGATTAGATGGCTATAGGTCTGTAGGTTCATTTCTGGGTTTTCAATTCTATTCCATTGGTCCTGAGGTCTGTTCTTATGCCAATACCAAGCTGTTTTGATTACTATGGCTTTATAGTAGAGTTTGAAATTTGGTATTGGTATTCCTCCAGCCGTGTTCTTTCCGTTGAGGAGCGTTTTTGCTATTCGGGGTCTTTTATTGTTCCATATGAATTTTTGGATTGCCTCTTCTATTTCCTTGAAGAATGAGGGTGGAATTTTGATAGGTATTGCGTTGAATTTGTAGATAGCCTTGGGAAGTATTGCCATTTTCACGATGTTAATCTTTCCAATCCACCACCACATTTTCTTGATCCATTCATCTACTGAGGGGCAGCTGGGTTGCTTCCATATCTTAGCTATGGTAAATAATGCTGCAATAAACATAGTCGTGCAGGTAGCTTTAGTGTGGTTTTGTTTGTGAACATTTGGGTAAATGCCCCAAAGTGGGATTGCTGGGTCATAGGGGAGCTCTATGTGGAGTCTTTTGAGGAACCTCCATATTACTTTCCAAAGTGGTTGAACAAGTTTACACTCCCACCAACAATGCAGCAAGGTTTCCTTCTGTCCACATCCCCTCCAGCATCTGTTGTTATTAGAGTTCTTGATTTTTGCCATTCTAACTGGGGTGAAGTGGTATCTCAATGTTGTTTTGATTTGCATTTCTTTTATGGCTAGGGAGGTTGAGCATTTCTTCATGTGTCTATTGGCCATCCTTCTTTCCTCTTCAGACAAGTTTCTACAGAGCAATTATTTATCAAGTAAAGCATGGATTTAGTGCCAAGCATTTTGCTGGAACACAGCCAGGACATTCCCTTTCATGTGATTGCTGTACTCAGAGCACAAATATTGACCTGCAAGAGACAGGAATTAAAACTGGAGTTGGCCACTTCTTCTAATGAATGGGATAAATTTTTAAATGTATGAAATAATTCTCACTAAGAATGTATACTATTTATTCTTCCAATTTCAATTCTGAACTAGGTACTTATACACACTACTGAGAAATTCTTACATTGCAGATATTCAATGCTACAGGTGAACTATTCTCTTCTAGAGGAAAAGAATTCTGTGTGTGTTGGTGTGAGAGAGAGAGAGAGAGATACAGAAGAGAGAGACAGAGTCATGGTTTGTATGTTAAAAAAAATAAGGTTGTAGGGCAAGAGTAAATGAAATTAATAATACTCTCCATTTGAAAAATAGGTCCTGTTAGGTTTTATACTATACGTATAAGAACATAGAAAAGCACAATGAATAAATTGACACTTCATGACGCTCAAAATTTCTGATTAACCAAAATTCCTTATTCCTTAACTGCTGGAAAGCAAAGCTTATTGGAATAACCTTTTGAGTAGTGAATCATAAAGTATGAAGACCTCTATACCCCTAAGCAACTATCAAGAGATTTTTAGAACACCCAAAATAAATTCTTATGTTGGAAAGTCAACAGGACCATGGAATACTGAGATAAATTGCTTCATAAATATTTATCAATAATTTTCTCTAAAGATATTACAAAGACAGTTGAGGATTTGACTGTCAACATCCATAGAATGTCATCTTACACTCTAATCCAGCAACCAGTATTATGATAATTCTTTTTTTTTTTTTAATTTTATTTTATTTTATTTGAGAACATACTGTACAGAGGGGTTACAATTACATGGTCAGGATAATGCATACATTTCTTACCAAGCATTGCAGCCTCCTCCTTTGTTTACCCTTCACCTCCCTTCCCAGCCTCCCCCCTCCCCCCCCACCCAATCATACCCCCCTCCCCCCCCCTTATGATAATTCTTATCTCTGCCATTTACTCTAGGATAGGCCATCTGTGGAGAAGGCAAGACCTGAAAGTTCTTGGTATCTGTGCTTCTGAAAGTTGATCCAAGCTTTACACAGACACCCAAGTAAAAGTTCTGTTGCTGCATGAATGGATAGACTATACTGCTTCCAGTATAAATGTCTAAAATATAAAATAAATCTAATATCAAAAAAACCAAGTCTCAGAAAGTTAAACCGAAGCTCAAATAGAATTTTGTGATTTAAAAATTAATTCACTGTTTCTTTTTTTTGTATGTTTTTTTATTGTAAAAATGTTATACAGAGGGGTTACGGTTACATGAGCAAGGTAATGAGTACATATCTTATTGAGCATTGATGCCTCCTCCTTTAACTCACTGTTTCTTTTACTCATTTTTGGGATTTGTAAAGAACTGACAGTTTGAAGAAGTCATTCATTCACTATTTGTTTGCCACTTTACTGTGCCATGAGAGGAGATGCAATCTTTTTATTTTTATTGTCATTGTGCCAGTACTGGGGCTTGAAATTAAAATCTGGGTATTGTCTCTTTGCTTTTTCACTCAAAGCTGGTGCTCTACCACTTAAGCCATGCCTCCACTTCCAGCTTTGGAAAGGGGCAGTTAATTGGAGATAACAGTCTCATAGACATTCCTGCCTGAGCTGGCTTTGAACCATGATCCTCAGATCTTAGCCCCCTGAGTAGCTAGAATTACAGGCATGAGCCACCAATACCCAGCTAAAGTAAAATCTTTTATAAGCCTGTAATAGTCCTCCTGAAAAATCTCAAGGTATGGTGTAAAAGCCTGAAACTTAGTGTATTAAGGGCCATGATAGGGGTAAACACTGGAGAGAGCACAGAGAATGATTATTTAGGTCACAGTAACGTGGAGCCTTGAAGGATGAGGAAAAAAGCTAAGATGAAATGAGGACACTACCAGCAGAGGGAGCAAGCAGCAAATGTGTAAATCGTAAATCCCACACTGAAGAGCAAGACACAACAGAGAAATTGTCAAGGGTAAATGAAGAAAATAAGACTAGAAAGGAACAAATGATCAAATTGGGAAAGGTGTTTTGTTCTAAGTTAAACAGGAAAGAGAAAACATCTAGAAAATTTACACTTAAAAGGCTTAACCAGGTCTGGGAAGGTGGCTCAGTGGTAGAGTGCTTGCCTTGCATGCATGAGGCCCTGAGTTCGATTCCTCAGCACCACATAAGCAGAAAAGGCCAGAAGTGGCGCTATGGCTCAAGTGATAGAGCGCTAGCCTTGAGCTGAAGAGCTGAGGAACAGCACCCAGGCCCAGAGTTCAGGCCCTACGACTGACAAAAAAAAAGGCTTAACCACCATTATTACTTCTAATTTCCTCTAAGAAAACAAATTAGACAAACAAGGCAATGTCTATATAAAAGCATATTCATTGCAACCTTATATTTGTAATGGTGAATTTAAAACAAATAAGTGATATGTAAATAGATCATGCTACAAAAAATAGATTTCAGAAATTATTTATGTATTTCCTCATGTCAAGAGAAGTTTTGTTTGAACATAGATTTTTGTTCTGAAAAGGGCTTTATCAAAATTTACCCCAGTATTTTAAATATAAATTTCACATATAAATATGTATTTATTTATATTTATATATACATATATACATATAATTCTCTTCTGCACTGAAGTCATATTCTAGGGACATACTGATTGTTTTGTGGTTTTTTTATACATTTTTTGGGGGGGTCCGGTCGTGGGGCCTGAACTCTGGGCCTGGGCGCTGTCCCTCAGCTCTTAAGCTCAAAGCTAGCACTCTACCACTTGAATCACTTTCAGGCTTTTTTCTTTTTGCTTATATGGTGCTGAGGAATCGAACCCAGGGCCTCGAGAATGCAAGGCAAGCGCTCTACCACTGAGTCACCTTCCCAGCCCCTTTTTATGCATTATTATTATTATTATTATCATTATTATCTTTAAGTAGTTGTACAAAGAGGTTCCCATTCTACAAAACAGTATATGAATACAAGGTGTTTGACAACATTGTTACCCATCGATCCTAACCCATCCCTTCTCTCACTTTTCTTTCTTTTTTTTTTTTAATTGAGATTAGGTGATTATATAAATTTCACATATTTCACAGAACTGTGGAATAGTGATACTTAGTAAAGTCACAAACACATTTTAGCCTCACAATGCAAGGCAAATTGTCATTATCATGGTCTATAGTTTGTGAATTCTATGAGTGTTGACAATACAAATTAATTCTTCCACATCAGGTGATGATTACATTTCTTTCCTTTTGCTTAGTGTAAGCTGTTCCCTCTTTCCTCATTCCTCCCTTCCCATCACTGTCTTTGGGTTGCTTAGTTGTTTTTTTTTTTTCTTCTATGTCCAGGGCAGCTGATGGGCCGATTTTTTTTCCCTTTCCCACTTATTCTGTGTCCTCCTCCTGGCTTCCCTCCATTGTGAGCATATATCTACCATATATATGGTCAAGAACATGGAGTCATTTAGTAATGATATGACAAGTGTGAGTGGCTGTCCTTTGTTCCTCAAGTCCTGTTTACTTTGTCATATCTTCTTGTATTTTGGCTCTAACATCCACCTATCAGCGAGACCATATGCCATTTGTCTCTGTTCTTGACTTACCTTACTCAAAATAATTTGTTCTAGTTCCATCCATTTGATTGATTTATGTTTAATAAATATAGAAATATATTTGAAGGTTCATATATTAAATATATGTCCAATGATATTTAATGGATTTCAGGGTTAATTTTTTCACTTGTGCTATTCTTGGGACTTGAACTCAGGACTTGAGCATTGTTCTTGAGCTTTTTCACTCAAGGCTAATGCACTGCGACTTGAGCCACAGATCTACTTCTTGTTTTTTTTTTTCCTGGTTTTCCTGCTCAGCCTGGCTTTGAACAGTGATACTCAAATCTCAGCCTCCTGAATAGACAGGATTATATGTGTGAGTCACCAGTGCCTGGCCAGGGTTAATATTTTGTTCCTAAATAATACACCAAATGGCTCAGTAGTAGATCGAGTGCCTAGCATGCATGCAAGATTTTCATTACCATACTCAGTTCCGCAAACACACAAGCTGAACAAATATATTTAGAATGCCTATGCTATACTGTGTTGGACATAAATACAGGAAATTATCTGCACTGAGGAGATGGCCCAAGTGATAGAGCAGCCTGCTGAGTGTGAGATACTGAGATCAAAATCTAGTATAGCCAAAGATAAAAGGAAAAGGAAAAAAAAGAGACCAATTTTTGAGCTCCACGAAATTATATTTTACTTAGGAAGATGAGCCCTCACCTATAAAGCTATTCAGAAATGCAGGCTACTGATATGGATCAAAACCATTAAAGAAGCTATTAAGAACTATTAAAGAAGCCTGCGGTTAATGTACATATTGTTAGGTTATGTATATAGGGGGAAATGGCAGTGGATCCACTACTACAAGGTAGTAAGAGGAAATACAGTGTCAGAGGAACATATTCTCAATTGAGGATCAGGGTAAACAAAGACTTGGAAATAATAATAGTACATGCCAGGTGCCAGTGGTTCATGCCTATAATCCTAAATACTCAGGACACTGAGATCTGAGGACCTTTATCTCCAATTAAGCTGTGGCTCGAGTGGTAGAGTGTGAGCCTTGAGCAAAAAAGCACAGGGACAGTGTCAAAAGGAAAAGAAAGTAAAGGAAAGTAGAAAGGAAGAAAGTAAATGGGAAAGGAAGGAAGGGAGGGAGGGAAGGAGGGAAGGAGGGAGGAAGGAAGGAAGGAAGGAAGGAAGGAAGGAAGGAAGGAAGGAAGGAAGGAAGGAAGGAAGGAAGGAAGGAAGGAAGGAAGGAAGGAAGGAAGGAAGGAAGGAAGGAAAGATCATGGTTCATGGTACATTTAAGACAAACGTGGGGAGAACAGAAAATGAACCAGTCTAGGTCCCTCTGGACCAAGATCACAACAAAGCTATTTCATTTGTGTTCTGATCATCTCTGAAGGCTTCCATTTACATAGATTCTGGTGCAAATCCAACCTTAACTTGCCCCCTCAGGAGTGAAAGTGAAGCATTTGAAAATGTGAGGAATTCAAAAAAGGAAACAAAACAAAGAAAATGCCAGGCTCTGTTCTCTTGCCTCAACAGGAATTGAGTATCATAGGTAGCCTGCCTAGCAAGGCAATGATTAGGCCATAGCAATGTGAAAATCTGATGTGATAATCCAAGTGATAATGGCAGTTATAACCTGTGGGATTATTACATAGCAGATGAGCATAGATAGTTACAACTCAGCCCTTAGGCAAGCTGAATCATACACAGCAGTCAAGGATTGCACCACTAAGAAACTCAGATGTTCAGATGGAAACACCCAGATATTGCCTGCCAAGGAGGAGGGTGCTCCAATAATATCTTGGTCCACGCTGACAGTGGCCTCATATGTACTGCAAAGAGTGAAGACTAAACAGAAAGCTAATCAATAAGGCCATCAGACTATAAGCATAACTATAACAATATATAACAGACTATAACAAACTGTAATATATCATCAATTCCAAATGTTCTTGGTGCCAATATAGAGTTTTCACAAATATAAGTTTGAATTGTGATGTTTAATGTATTTCTCAGGTGTTCAGGGATATAACTAAACACCATTAGGAAATTCTGACTCTAGTCAAAACTCCTCTGAGAATATGGTTAAAAGTACTGGGCTTCATATAACCCTACGACCCTATGACCCAGTTAACATTTGCTTCATAGTTAACCTTAGAATCCTCTGGATTTTGCTTGGACATTTACAAACAACTATGAAGAATATAACCTTATTTCAACTATTCACATAAAAACTGTATCTCTCTCTTGAGACGAAAAAGTATAAATGGACTTCCAATGAAACCCAAATCTGAAATCAGTTCCCAGCATATACTTCCAAAAATAAAAATAACTCCCCAAAGGAAAGTAACTACTATTTTCATTCCATGGAAGTAAACCACTCAAGAAATTATGGTGCAAGATTAAAGAAACATAATTCAGGAATCTCATCTTTGCAATCCAATCTCAGGTGTCTAACACCATAAACTATCTCCCTCCCCAGTGATGCCACATTCTTCTCCATAGCTCCAACAAACGTAAAATAAGCCTGATTTGTGGGCCTTACCAATGCATTTCTAGAATCAAGTGAATCAGTGTGTTGTTTCCCCATTTTAGTGGGATTTTCTGAAAGTGCATTCTGTGTCCTGGCTGTGAGAATTATTAGCAACCTATATATTCTGAACACCTATTCAGTTTGGGAGCTGAGAATTCGGTGAACTTGATCTTGGTTTGTTTTTATGTTGTTGTTTCATTTTGCTTTGTTTTGTTTGTGTGTCACTAGTGAGATTTGAATCTAGAGCTTGGGCACTGTCTCTGAGCTTTTGTTGTCAAGGTTGGCATTCTACCACTTGAGCCACAGCTCCACTTCTGGCTTTTTGGTAGTTAATTGGAGATAACAGTCTCATGGACTTTCCTGCCTAAGCTGATTTTGAACCATGATCCTCAAATGTCAGCCTCCTGAGTAGCCAGGATTATAGGCATGAGCCACTGGGACCCAGCTAAGAATCTTCATCTTGAAGATGTTTAGATAACAGAGTTGTAGTGAGTATATAAGGGGACAAAGTTGAGAAAATGACACTTTGATTTTGAAAATAATAAAAAGAATGGAATACAGTAAGACACAAGTAAGTATATGAACACAGAATAGGAAGATAATTATAAATGTCCAACCTGAGAAATAATTTGTTGAGTATTATGAAATTCAATCAGTCAAGAAAGCTATGTACCTATTTCTCTAAAACTCCTCTGGCCAATATTATAAAAACAGATTGTCAGCAAGCATGAAAATAGAACAATGAAACCTATTGAAATTGTATCCAGAAGGGGGAGGGATTAAGGAAGAGTGATAGAAGGGAGAAGATAGAGTGGAATACATTGAAAAAAGATGTGGAAATGTCCCAAAGAAATTCTCCCTTGGAAACTAATGTATGCTAAAGAATAAAATACAAACTGAAGAATTTTAAACTGCTCTAGTATATCTACATCAAAATGTACCTGACAGGTGACATCAACAATGTGTTTGAAAAGAAAGCTCCAGACCCTCCCTTTCTCCCACTTAGAGATTAGTGCAACAATGCAAGGACCAATTCACTGTAGGAAAATTAGAAACCAGTTAAGAAGCTCTTATACCTTAGGCAAGCATAACAACCAACCACAATGAAGTTGGTACAAAATTCGTGTCATCTGCTAACCACATACCATTGTGACAATGTTGTATCATAGACTCTAACACAAATATCGAGTGTTCAGAAGAGAATTCTAAGCTCCTGATTTCTCTGGAGGAGGGAAAAGGAGGTGGAATTACAGGTCTCATGTTTTAATTTTTCAGGGTATTTCCCAAGAGCATTATGCTCCACGTAGCTCTGAGCACTAAAGGAACCTGGCATGCTTTAGAAGCTTGGAAGCCTCTGAAAACAAAAAAAAAATGAGAGCAAGAAAAAAATAGAGCTAAATGATATATTGCTGCTGCTCAGAAAGAACCACCAAAGAGATGTATACAGCTCCTCTGTTGCCCTACATGAGGAAGAGTACGCATGTAACACTCTGCCATTTTAAGACACCTAAAACTTTTCTGTCTGTCTCATAGATAGAACATTGCATATTTTAGATGCCTAGGGTAGCTAAAGCAAAAACAACAGCAAAATACCCCCAAGCAGCAGGATGCTGTTTCAGGGGACTTAGGGTATAGTTAACTGATACCAGAGGGAGCTCCTAAAATAAACTAAGAAATCTTTCTAATGAAACTGCAGTCATCTTATTCTAAACCAAGCTGCCAAAACATATATTAGATAAAAGAAAATCACTTCTTTTAAAAACAGGAAAACTCGCTGTCCGTATATAGAAGATTGAAGTTAGATCACAAGCACTCATACAAAACTCAACTCAAAATGAACTGAAGACTTAATTTAAGACCTAAAAGTCTGAATGTACTAGAGGAAAACATGAGTCACACCTCAGGATCTAGACTGAGGCAAGGAAAAAATAGCAAGAATTCTAAATAAGATTTGGGTCAAATATAAAAAGTTTCTGCACTGGATGCCTGTGGCACACCTGTAATCCTAGCTACTCAGGAGGCTGAGATCTGAGGATCACTGTTCAAAGTCAGCCCATGCAGGAAAGTCGGTGAGACTCTTATCTCCAATAAATCACTCAGAAAACTGGAAGTGATGCTATGGCTCAAGTGGTAGAGCACTAGCCCTGAGCTGAAGAGCTGAGGGACAGTGCTCAGGCCCAGGCCCAGAGTTCAAGCCTCACGACTGACAAAAGAAAAAAAAAGTTTCTGCACAGCAAGAAAAAAATGAAGGAGCTGGGAAGGTGGCTCAGTGGTAGAGCACTTGCCTTGCATGCATGAGGCTCTGGGTTCGATTCCTCAGCACCACATAAATAGAAAAAGCTGGAAGTGGTGCTGTGATTCAAGTGGTAGAGCACTGGCTTGAGCTGAAGAGCGGAGGGACAGCGCCCAAGCCCAGAGTTCAAGCCCCACAACCAACCAAAAAAAAAAAAAAAAATGAACAGAGAGCCTACAGAATAAGAGAAACTATTTTCTAGCTAGTTATCTGAGAAGAGATAAATACATATACAGAATTTAACACCAATGCAGCAAATAATTCAATAAGTAGGCAAATGAATTAAGCAAAACACTTTTCCAATGAAGAAGTACAAGGGGCAATAAATGCATAAAAATAGTTCAACATCTTTAGCTATTAATGCAATTCAATTCACAACTACAGTGAAATTTTATCTCAAGCCAATCACAATGACTATCTTCAAGAGAACTGGCCAGGTGCCAAGGGATGACTCCTATAATCCTATTACTAAAGAGGATAAGAACAGAGGATCTAGATTCACAGCCATCAGGGTAGAAAAGTTCTCAAAACTCCATCTAGAATGATCCAGCAAAAAGCAAGGCTGAAGTATAGTCCCAACTATGAGAAAGAGGGCAAAGCAAGTACAAAGCCCTGTTTACAAGCCCTGGTAGAAACATTTACAAAAAGATAAGGGAAGGGAAGGGGAAGGGGAAGGGGAAGGGGAAGGGAAGGGAAGGGGAGGGGAGGGGAGGGGAGGGGAGGGGAGGGGAGGGGAGGGGGAGGGGAGGGGGAGGGGAGGGGAGGGGAGGGGAGGGGAAGGGGAAGGGGAAGGGGAAGGGGAAGGGGAAGGGGAAGGGGAAGGGGAAGGGGGAAGGGGAGGGGGAGGGGAGGGGAGGGGGAGGGGAAGGGAAGGGAAGGGAAGGGAAGGGAAGGGAAGGGAAGGGAAGGGAAGGGAAGGGAAGGGAAGGGAAGGGAAGGGAAGGGCAAACGAAAAACGTAAATTCTGGGAGGATGAAGGAGAAAATGAAATCCTACACATTGTTGCTGGGAATATAAATTATTGAAGTCACTATAGAAATTTAGTATGGAATTTCCTCAAAGATTAGAAATAGAACTACCATATGATCATCTATGCCACTTCTGGGTAAATACCAGAAAAAACCCAGTGTCAACTTACAATACAGATACCATGTTTAATGTGGCACTATTCACAATACCCAAGTTATAAAATCAGCCTAGACACCCACCAACAAAAGAATAAAGAACTTATACTTTGAAATTTGATCAGTCATTACAAACAATAAAAATTATCATTTACAGAAAATAAATGGAAGACCATTGCAGATCATTATATTTAGCAAACAAAACCAGACCCCAAAAGACAAATATTGCATGTTTTCTCTTTTTTTTTTTTTTTGGCCATAATGGGGATTGAACTTGAAGCCTATGTGCTATCCCTTACCACCTCTGTGTGTGTGTGTGTGTGTGTGTGTGTGTGTGTGTGTGTGTGTGTGTGTGTGTGTGTCTCTGCTAGGACTGGGGCTTGAACTCAGGGCCTAGGTGCTGTTCCTTAGATTTTTTTCAAAGCTGATACTGTACTACAAGAACCACAACTTCACTTCTGCTTTCTGGAGATTAATTGGAGGTAAGAGCCTCCAGCACGTTCTTTTCTGGCTAGTTAATCTTAATCTGGTTAATCTTAATCTCTCAACAACCAGCCAAGAAGCTAAGATTACAGGTATAAACAACTGGAACCTGCTAGAGAGTCCTTGAAGTTAAAATGAAAGGAGTTAGAGAGGAACAGGAAATCATGACAGCTGTGGCATAAAGAGAGATCTTATCTTGAAAATCAGTGACTTAAAAATGCATTGGTAGAGTGGCTCAACTGATAAGAGTGCCTGCTTTGTATGCATAAGGCCTTGAGTTCAAAACCCCAGTAACACCAGACCAAGCACAATCTTAAAGGCAATCTAGTTCCACATGTAAAGTATCAAAAAAGAATATAAACAAAATAGAAACTAGAAAAGTAACAGAAAAAAGTTATGTATTTTTCAGATCACTAAAACTGACAAACTTTTATATTTTTTTTATTGTGAAAATACCGTGCAGTGAGGTTACAATTACATGGGCAAGATAATGAGTACATTTCTTATCAAGCATTGTTGCCTCCTCCTTTGTTTCCCCTTCCTATCCCTTCCCATCTCCACCCACTCACCTGCCCACCAATCCCCAATTCCCCTCCCCTTTTTCCATATAACGACTTGCACATCTCCTTGTTGCAATGGTTCCACCTGTAACCCTACATAAACGATTTGTTTTTTCCCTTCCTCTCCACAAATTATACCATTATCAAATACAGTGAAGGCTGGGGTTATACTGTGGGGGAGGGACATACAAAGCAACAAAGAAATCATCTTATAAATATGTTAGAAACAATCTCATGAAAGAAAAAATATTTGAATACTTATCTTGGGGTTCATTTCACCTAACATCAACTTATCTGAGCTTTTCTGCTTGCCTCAGACCTATACTAGTAATTGCAAATAAGGGAAACTATGGAACCTATGTTTCTTTGGGCCTGGCTCACTTCACTTAATATAACAAATGGGGCAATGTCATTCTTTCTGATGGAGGCATAGAATTCCATTGTGTATATATACCACATTTTCTTGATCCATTCATCTACTGAGGGGCATCTGGGTTGCTTCCATATCTTAGCTATGGTAAATAATGCTGCAATAAACATAGTTGTGTTGGTAGCTTTAGTATGGTCTGGTTTGGGATCATTTGGGTAAATGCCCAAAAGTGGGATTGCTGGGTCATAGGGGATCTCTATGTGGAGTCTTTTGAGGAACCTGCATACTACTTTCCAAAGTGGTTGAACAAGTTTACACTCCCACCAAAATGCAGTAGGGTTCCCTTCTGTCCACATTCCCTCCAGCATCTGTTGTTATTAGAGTTCTTGATTATAGCCATTCTAACTGGAGTGAGGTGGAATCTCAATGTTGTTTTGATTTGCATTTCTTTTATGGCTAGGGAGGTTGAGCATTTCTTCATGTGTCTATTGGCCATCCTTCTTTCCTCTTCAGCGAAGATTCTCTTTAAGTCTTTAGCCCACTTATTTATTGGGCAGTTGTTTCTTTGAGGATTTGTTGTTGGGGGATTTAATTTTTTGAGTTCCAAGTATATTTTAGATATGAGGCCCTTGTCCATTGTATGGCTAGTGAAGATCTTCTCCCAATCCGTGGGCTTTCTATTGATCTTGCTAGCTATGTCCTTTGCCATGCAGAAGCTCTGCAACTTCAGGCAATCCCATTTGTCCAACCTTTCTTTGATTTGTTGTGTTTCCAGGTCTCTATTAAGAAAATTTCGGCCTGTGCCAAGGAGACCTAGGGTTTCTCCTATTCCATCCTGTTATGTCAGAGTGTCTGTTTTGACTCTGAGATCTTTGATCCATTTGGAGTTGATTCTGGTGCAGGGTGATATATAAGGATCTAGCTTTAGTTTTCTTCAAGTAGTTAACCAATTTTGCCAGCACCATTTACTGAAGAGGCTGTCTTTCTTCCAATCCAATTTTTTAGCTCCCTTATTGAAGATTAGATGGCTATAGGTCTGTAGGTTCATTTCTGGGTTTCAATTCTGTTCCATTGGTCCTGAGGTCTGTTCTTGTGCCAGTACCAAGCTGTTTTGATTACTATGGCTTTGGAGTAGAGTTTGAAATTTTGTATTGATATTCCTTCAGCACCGTACTTTCTGTTAAGGATCGTTTTTGCTATTCAGGGTCTTTGATTGTTCCATATGAATTTTTGGATTGCCTCTTCTATTTCCTTGAAGAATGAGGTTGAAATATTGATAGGTATCACATTGAATTTGTAGATAACCTTGGGAAGTATCGCCATTTTCACGTATGTTGATCCTTCCAATCCAGGAGCATGGGAGGTTTTGCCACTTTCTAAATTCTGTTTTGATTTCCTTTTTCAGGTTTTTAAAGTTTTCATCATAAAGATCCTTCACTTCTTTTGTTAATTCCTAGGTATTTTATTTTTGTGGGGCTCTTAAGAATGGAGTTGCTCTCCTAATTTCAGCCACGCTTTTCTCATTGTTGGCATACAGAAAAGCCATTGATTTTTGAGGGATAATTTTGTACCTTGCTACTTTGCCGAAGTTTTGAATCAGCTTGAGTAATTTGGGAGTGGAGTCCGTGGGATTCTTTAAATACAACATCATGCCATCTGTAAAGAGGGAGAGTTTTACTTCATCTTTCCCTATTTGGATCCTTTTTGTGTTTGCATCTTGCATTATTGCTGTAGCTAGGCGTTCTAATACCAGATTGAAGAGAAGTGAGAGAGTGGGCATCCTTGTCTCGTTCCTGAGTTAAGAGGAAATAGCTTTAGTTTTTCACCATTAAGTATAATTCTGGCTGTAGGTTTGTCATATACAGCCTTTATTGTATTGAGGAATGTTCCATGGATTCCTAATTTTTCCAAAACCTTCATCATAAAGGGGTGTTGGATCTTGTCAAATGCTTTTTCTGCATCTATTGAGATAACCATGTGGTTCTTATCCTTGCTCTTGTTGATGTGATGAATTATACTAATTGATTTGCATATATTGAATCAGCTTTGCATCCCTGAAATAAATCCTGTTTGATTGTGGTGTATGATTTTTTTGGATGCATTGTTGAAACTGACAAACTCTTAGATGAAAAGACATTGCAATTAAGGCTAACCAAATAAGAAAGATTAAGACTAATGTGAATGATTATATGCCAACAAATTGGATAACCTAGAAAGAAATTATGAATTGGGGGCTGGGAAGTTGGCTCGGTGGTAGAGTGCTTGCCTTGCATGCATGAGGTCCTGGGTTCAATCCCTCAGCAAGACATAAGCAGAAAAAGCAGGAAGTGGCACTGTGGCTCAAGTTGTAGAGCACTAGCCTTGAGCTGAAGAGCTGAGGGACAGTGCCCAGGCCCAGAGTTCAGCTCCCACAACTGGCAAAAAAAGAAAAAAGAAATTATGAATTGCTAGACACACAACCCATATAGTCTGAAACATGAAGACAGAAAAACATCAATACCTTTAACGAGTAAAATAATTATGTTAGGAATGAAAACCCTCCGAACAAACAAACAAAAAGCCCAGGACCAGATAACTTCACTGGTGAATTCTATCAAAGGTTTAAGAAATAATTAAAGCCAATGTTTCCCAAGCTCTTCCAGATAATGAAAAGGAAAGAACACTTCTAGACTCATTTTACAAAGCGAACATTACTCAAATATCAAAGCCACAAAAAGAAGAAGAAAGGAAAACAAGTCAATATTTGTGATGAAAACACATACAAAAAATCTTTAATGAAATACTAATGTTCACTAATATATGTTCTTCCTCTGTTTTTTAGGAATATCAAGGAATACAGTTCCCACTGTGGAAACTAACTCTGGTCAGTGAAATCTGAGCAGACATAGTATGTGTCACTGGCAAGACCAAGCATTGTCATTGCTTATTTCTCTAGATCTCCCTTTTCCTATTCTAGCTACCATGGAAGTATATGAGATATTAGAGAGAATATTAGAGAATCTGTTATGAGATATTAGAGATATCTGTTAGTTTGGGTACATGAGTGATTACATTTAGCTGAGACCCTGTGGACCTTTATGGAGCACATAGAGGGTAAGACAGAAAATTATTTTTGTTTTAAGTTAATGAGATTTATAGGATTTTTGTTACTACCACTAGCCTATTATGGGCAATTCATTCTCTGTCACTCCTCTACTTATTTACTCCATGTTTAATATTTTTATCAACTACTTTGATATTTGTTATTTTCCCATTTTTATTAGCATGTATCAGGTTTACAAAAAAAGCTGCATTGTGATGTTCACATACATGCACACAATGTACCTAGATCACATTCATCTCTCTAACACTCCCCCTAATCTCCCTTCTCCTTCTTGGAACAATTTCAACAGGTTTCATTGTTCAATTTTCACACATGTATACAAAATACTTTGAAAGTCTTCACTCTTTATACCCTTCTCTTTTATTCTCCTTCCTTCTACTGGTACCTATTCCCAAACACAACTTGTTTTACATTCTTGTACATTCATTTTTAAAAAGCAGATTCTGCATATGAGAACATGAAATGTCTGTTTTTCTCAGTTTGGCCTATTTTGCTTGACGTGATGAGTTGTTAAGGTCTATTAGTGTGGCTGTGACACACATATTTTACAATGACCTCCTAATCCAAGTTGCTCTCTGTTCAGAACTGGCCCCCACCCACTCAGAGTAATAGATCTTTTCATGGAAGCATGGCCAAGGTTAAACATCTAACCACTCTGAGCTACCTAGAATTTGGATGTGATTGCAAGAAAAGTTAGAATGGTTTCAGATCTCAAAAGGAGTTGACTGGAGGAAATATAAACTTAGAAGAAATGAAGTTGCTTCCATTTGGATATGCACAGTCAACAAAATAAAAGAGGAAGGAAAGAAAATAAAGATGAATAGAGGAGAATAAAGTGAGGGCAGAATGAGGAAGGAGGGAGATGAAAGGGTAGGGAAAAAAGATGAATAATAAGAAATAATATTCAGGGAAACATAGAGTTGAGAATTTTTGTCAATGCTCTTAATGATTCCTACCTCTGATTCCATTGCCTGAGGAAACCACATGTCCTGCTCTTGATTGCTTCCATATTTTCACACTACATTACCTTTGCTGCTTGTTAATTTGTAATGTGATTATATACCCTAAAAACTACATTCATCAAGAAAGACTGACTTCTAACTCTAGGTACTTTCTACTTGGAATTAATGCTAGTGCTTAGTTCATCTATGTGTCATCCATGATTCAGTCAATTGTGCAAGCCAGAATCTGTTTGCCCAGAGAAAACAAAGAACTAACATTTGGGGGAATAACCTCATTAAAAGGTGAGGGAGAAGGAAAAAATCATATTAAGTGAAGTAAGCCAGACCCCAAATCAAAGCAGGTCATATGATTTCCCTCATTTGTAAGAGCTAGAATTTGAATATGATCTTCTTAACAGGAGATTTCAACAACCCAAGTGCTTAGTGCAAAGGACTATATATAATGAAGCATATTAACATAAACTACAACTTATGGAAACAAGAAGTTCTCATTATACCTTGTATACAGTTTGTTCTTTTTTCTCTATTGTTGTTTTTCTTCTTTCTTCATTTCTCTTAGTTTTTTGTACCTTGTGTTTTGCATAATAGGCAATGCAATATGTGAAAGGGGAAGGGAATCACAGAAACAGCAGAACAACGGATGAACCACTGCAACATTAATACTCACTTGACACTATGTAAGATATGAGCATTACAACTTGAGGAGAGAGAAGGAGGGGTAAATGGGAGATAAAGAGGGATGGGGGAACAATGTTTAAAACAAATGTACTTATTGCCTTACCTATGTAACTGTAACCCCCCAGCTCATCACATTTTCAATTAAAAAAATAAAAAGAAAAAAAACAAAAATGAAAACACAAGGTGGAGCTGTAATTCAAGTGTTAGAGCACTAGTCTTGAGCAAAAAGCTAAGGGACAGCACTCAGGCTTTGAGTTCAAGACCAAGCATTGGCATAAGAAACAAAAATATCTATATATTGAAAGAGATTTGGATTGATTATTTTCTTTGTATAATACATTTCTAGAATAAAGTATTGCTTGCCTAAAATAAGAGGTGAGGGAGAAGAAAGAATGGAAACAGAGAATGAGGTATAGATGTGTTGAGAGACATAAGAAGATCCCTTCAATAAATGTGAATTGAATGTTTATTGAATGTCAACTATTGATTCATGAACTAAGTATATGACATTGACCAGGATAGACACAAATCTCTGCTCTTGCCCAGCTTACATTCTAATGATAGGTACAGGTAGAAAATAAATAACAAGAAAATATGAGATGCCAATAAATGAAAAAAATTGAAAACAAAAACTGATTGGATAATGACCAAATATCCAACTGTCCAAATAGATGACATTTAAAACAACTCAGACAGTGATAAGCATAATACTATGAGAAATCAAGAAAGTACAGCAAGGAGAACTCAAAAAATACATTCAAAGACTTATACATAGATATACATACATAACAGTTTCACCAAAATAGTCAAAATATTGAAACAACCCAGATTGAAAGAATAGCAAATGAATAAGCAAATGGCAGGATATTTGTACAACGGAATACTATTCTGTAGTTTAAAGGAACAATTCACTCAAGCAACAACATAGATAAATTGTAAGTATGTTTTAACAAATGAAAGAAAGCAAACTGAAAAAATCCACATGTATTGTTGTTCCATTTATTCTGGAAAAGGCAAACTAGAGAGACTAAAAACAAGAGGTCTTGAGACATGTGGTAAGAAGAGGGGCTCACATTATAGGAACAACACATGAGAACTTGATGCAAAGTATAATTCTAATTTTTACCATACACAGAATAAATATTGCTACTTGTATGCTTTGAAGTTTCTAGAACTTTTAATCAAGTTTTTCAAATTTGGCAAATCTGAAATTAATTTGTTGAATTCATTGTTCCTAAGCAAAGAGTGGATCCCAGAGCACACTGAAAATCAGCAACAAGTTCATGGAACTGAAGAGCTGACATAGCGATTTATAGCATCCTCAAGATAAACTGCCCTTTGGAAAGCCTGTGAAAACTATCATTTTTCTAGTCACTGAATTTCTCAGGGAAAACAGAAGCCATGAATTAAGAGCACAGTGGACATAGGCTTACTCAATGTCAAACACTAAAAGACATTTCTTAGAAATAAGTCTACTTGGAAAGCTGAGAGTAGAAAGATTGTGGTTGGAGGTCACCTCAGGGAATAAAGTTTGCAAGACCCCTTCTCAGCCAATAGCTGGGCACGATTGCATGAACAATGGAATCTTAGCTACATAAGAAGCTAAAATCTTAAGTACCATAGTTCCAGGCTAGCCTGAGCAGAAAAATCTGTGAGACATCAATATCAACAAAAGAAACTAAATGTGGAAGTACAACTGTCATCCCAGACAGAACAAGAAACCCAGAATAGGCAGATGGATATCCAGAAATGTGTCTGAACAAGAACCAAGAGGCTATCTTAAAATAACTAGCCCTCGGACGGGGGTGTAGCTCAGTGGCAAAGTGCTCGCCTAACAAGTGCAACATCCTGGTTTCTATCTCCAGTACCAAAATTGAAAAGACAAAAAAAAGAGCTCAAAAATTAAACCCTCCAATTACAAATCCAAAAAAACCCACAACTACCCCGTTAATAAATGGGCTATAGAATTAAAAAAGAGACTTCTTTGGTGAGGAAATAAGAATGACCAATAGACACATGAAGAAATGCTCAACTTCTCTGGCCATAAAAGAAATGCAAATCAAAACAACATTGAGATTCCACCTCACCCCAATTAGAATGGCTATAATCAAGAAATCTAATAACAACAGATGCTGGAGGGGATGTGGCCAAAATAGAATCCTATGGCACTGTTAGTGGGAGTGTAAACTTGTTCAACCACTCTGGAAAGCAGTGTGGAGGTTCCTCAAAAGACTACACAGAGTCCCCTATGATCCAGCAATCCTACTTCTGGGCATTTATCCAAATGATCACAACCAAGGCCACACTAAAGCTACCAGCACAACTATGCTCATTGCAGCATTATTTACTATAGCTAAGATATGCAACCAACCCAGATGCCCCTCAATAGAGGAATGGATCAAGAAAATGTGGTATTATATATACATATATGTATATATAATACCACATTTATATATATACATATATATATAATGGAATTTTATGCTTCTATCAGAAAGAATGACATGGCCCCTTTGTAAGGCAATGGAAAGACTTGGAAGAAATCACATCAAGTAAAGAAACATAGGCTCCATGGTTTCCCTCATTTGTAATAATTAGTAATAATTAGTATATGTCTAGGATAGTCCTGGCAGAGAATCATAATAGCTCAATAGCTGTGTACATATAACCATACAAAATGATGTTAATTGAAATGAACTCCAAGACATGGAAACAACAGGTCTTTTTTTTTGGTTGTTGACCTTGTTATCATCAATGTACTATATCAGTTCTTTCATTTTATTTCATTTTTCTTTTTCCATTGGTTTACCCCTTGAAATCACTGTGTTTGATTCTTGTACCCTGCATCTTGTATATACATTTATCTAATTTGGGGAAGGGATGAAGAATAACAAAATGCTGAAACAAGGGCAAAGGATGGTCTATTTCAAAAAAAAATTGAAACAATGATATTCACAAGACACTATGTCAGAAATGAACTTTACAACTCGGGCAAGGTGGAGATTGGGAGAGGGAAGAGATAATGGGAGAAAAACAAGAGTGAGTAACAATGTTCAACAAGAAATGTACTCATTACCTTACTCATGTTACTGTAGCCCTTCTGTACAGCATCTTTACAATAAAATAAAATTAAAAATTAAAAATAAAATTTTAAAAAAACAAACAAAATAACTAGCCCCCCAAACAGAGCTGGAGGCATGGCTCAGCTGTAAGAGTAAGTACCTAGCAAACCTGAGACCCTGAATCCAAACTCCAGTATTGTTCCTCTCTCCACAAAAAAAGGATGATCTGCAAGTAGTCTTAAAACTCCATGATGAGTAGAGTTAGTCTGTTCTGATAGAAAACAAAATTCAAAATAAAAATCACAATTAAAAAGAAACAAAAACTGAAGAGAAACATTGACTTGTAAATAAACCTAATTGGTTCCAGTGACCTGAGCCTTGCTAGCCTCCATTTATAAAATTCAGATAAAACCTACCTGTTGTGAAGTTAGGAAGCTAGACTAGATGCTCTCAAGATTGTGTCTTGTCACTATGTTGAAAATGAACTTTACAACTTTGGAGAGGTGGGGAGGGAAGTGATGGTAGGGGAAAAACAAAGGAGGGGGTAACAATGCTTCATAGGAAATGTACTCATTACCTTACTCTTAGCTGTAACCCCTCTGTACAGTATGTTTACAATAAAAAAATTTTTAAAGATTGTGTCGTAAGCCGGGTGCCGGTAGCTCATGCCTGTAATCCTAGCGACTCAGGAGGCTCAGATCTGAGGATTGCGGTTCAAAGCCAGCCCGGGCAGGAAAGTCTGTGAAACCGACCCAAAAAAATTGTGTCTTGTTTGTATAGGGTATTCTAAAATATTTGCTTTATGGAAAGAAAACTTCTTTTTGAATATCAAATGCTGAATTGGTTACACAGGACTGAAGAAAATCACTGAATGATTAAAAGTCCTACAGGAAAAAAAAAGTTTCAAATCTATCTGTACTTTGAAAATACAGATAGAAATAAATTTTATCAAAGGAGGATATACATGAAACAACATTGTTTCCTTTGAAAAGGATGGCTGAATTATGTTCAATGTTTTGAATTTGTCAGAGGAAGATCCGATTTATGGCATTGCAAATGTTCTTGTCCTAATGTATCATTGGCAATGGGGTCACAAGAGTACAGAATGATTTGTGCTTTCATTGAAAATAATGACTTTTAGTGTACTCTGATTTAGAGTAAGAGATCATTATCTAGTCAATAGCAGCTGGGAAGATGGTTAGAAATGTCAAAGCAGGAGATAAGATATATAACTTAGAAAAATATCCCAATCTTACTTTGTAATATGTAATAAACTCATCATTTCTTTATTTTATCAGATTTGCTTAGGGTAGATGACAAAGATTGCATTTGTTAAATCACAAAAACTAAATGTTAGACCTCTACTATACTCTTCATTGGCAGGAAACCTGTGGGGATTGAAGAATTACACATCAGTTAAAGAGGATGATGCTTATCTGGGAGTGGGAGTCAGGCTTGTAACAAACTTACCCATTTAGAAAGCAACTTTAGAACAAGAATTAAGGGGGAAAAATCTCTGAAGCTCCAGAGGTAGAGATTTGGTCAAGTCTAGAAACTTTTCTCAAAGACCATTCACTAAGCATTATATGAAAAATATAACCACCTCATTAACCGGTTTTATCTAGTAGCTCTCAGCTTGCCCCTATAGATTTGTTCAATTCAATGAAAATCAGTATCTGACAGTAGGGGAAACAACACAAATGTTACCAAGTTGAGAATCGAAATTTATTATAGAGGCACAGGTAGTCATACCACAAAACTGTCTCAGAAATTATAGCAGAACACCACTGCCCAGCTTATATAGCTTTTAAGGACCCTATATCAATCATAAAAGGGTTAAATTGATTTTGTTAAAAAAAATCTGTACAGTATGTTCACAGATAAAATTAAATTAAATTAAAAAAAAAAAAATCTGTGTAAATTGGGCACTGGTGGCACACTCCTGTAATCCTACTCAGGAGCCTGAGATCTGAGAATCACAGTTCAAAGTGAGCCCAGGCAGGAAAGTCCATGACACTCTCTAATAAACTATTCAGAAAGAGTCAGGAGTAGCATTGTAGCTCAAGTGATAGAGTGCTAGCCTTGAGCACCAAAAGGTTGAGGGACAGTACCTAGGCCCTGAGTCCAAGCCCCAGGGCCGGCAATAAAAAAAAAAATCTGTATATCTGAGGTGCCAGTGATTCATGCCTGTAATCCTAGCTGATTAGAAGGCTGAGAGCTAAGGATTAAGGTTCAAATCCAGGCTGGACAGACAATAATAATAATAAATATAATAATTACATATTATTATGTATATTAATATAATTATAAAAATAATAATAATGATAATCCCAGAGATTATCTCCAATTAAGCCTGAAATAGAGACATGGATCAAGTAAAGTATGAACTGTGAGTGGAAAAGCTAAGTAAGGCCCTGTGTTCAAGCTCCTGTACTGGCACAAGAGCTGGGGTTAGTGATGGTTATGGAAGGCTGGCTCAAATGGTAGAGTGCCTAACAAATATGAGGCCCTGCATTCAAATTCCAGTATCAAAAAAATCCATATATCTATTGAAACTACAAAGAAAATGTGATAAATCTAGACATGGTTCCACCTCCAATGGTGAAAAGTTTCCAGTATTTTGGTAATTAATGGGGAAAAGACAATTATCCCTGACACTATCAGCTCAATGAAACTGTCTTTTTTTTTTTTAATTATAAGGCCAAAAATATCCATCTAATAGGAGCATCCTGACAAATGACAGCAATAGGGAATTGACTAGGACTTAGAATATATAAAACAATGGGTTAGGAATAATCTATGCACACAAGTTGGGGCTCACTAATTGCACATTTATCAACTCTTAAGACTTCAGCTGTTTTAGGCGTAAGAACACTTGGGGAAGCTATTAAACTTTCTTATTCAGCATAAGTACTCTATTTGCCAAGCTAATTTAGGGAATAATTTCATTCAACTCAAAAGTGTGTTATCCAGGAACTCGTGTATATACAACTTTAGTTAAAGGCTGGGGAGGTAGATATTCTAGATGGCAAAGGAAGACTTGGGCCTCATGAAAACTAGTAACAAGTTCAAGAAGCATGGTGAACAGTCAGTGTATATCAGAGGGAAATAGAGGAAAGTTCTTCAGTTGGCTTAGGAAGTATTTGGAAAGGCCTTTTGAACTAGCCAAGACTTGAACATATCCTGAAGAACTGAGCATGTGTAAGGTAAAACAAAATGACAGAAGATGTGGTACATTTTTTAAACAAAGGCAATTATCCTTGGTAGCTAGAGTGAGAGATTATGTAGGAAAAGTAAATTAAGATGCTTTGATTCTCAAGATGAATTTTAAATTTTTGTCCTGCTGGCAATAATGAGCCATTGAAATTTTTTAATGAGAGAATGATGTAGGGAAAGATTTTCTTGTTTTGTTTTTAGCATATATTTTTATACTGTATAGAAGGATTCCAGTTATATGAGTAAGGTAATGAGTACATTTCCTATGGAGAGCATTGTTACCTCCTTTGTTTTTCCCCTACCATCCCTTCCCTCCTCACCTCCTCAACTCCTCCCTCCCCCTCCCCAAAGTTGTAAAGTTCATTTCCAACATAGTGCCTTCTTAAGGAAAATTGACCTAGGATATGCAACTACTATATCCTTCAGGAGAAGAAAACATAAAGGCCTAAACTAAATCAACAATAGTAGTAACAGAAGAGGGAACCATAAACTATAACCTTTACGTTTACATGTTTCTCTGACTTGAGCCAGTCACTAGTGACTCATACCTGTAATCCGAGCTACTCAGGAAGCTAAAATCTGAGGATCTCAGATTGAAGTCAGCCTGGGCAGGAAAACCCATGAGTCTTACCTACAATTAACCACTAAAAGTAAGAAGCAGAGCTGTGGTGCAAGAGGTAGAGTGCCAGCCTTGAGTAGAAAAAGCTAAGGAACAGGACCTGGACTTGAATTCAAGCCCTAGTACCTTCACACAGTGCTTGTACGCATGCAGTGTGTACACACACACACACACACACACAATTCTCTGACTTGAATAAAACCTAGAATACTGTAACTTCTAAGTTGGTTTTTAGTAAGTGTAAATTACACCAAGAGTTTCATTGTAGTATTTCCATACATGCATATAACGTACTTCTTTTTTACTCTTTCTTAATCCCTCACTCTTCCCAACCCATCCATCCTTTTTGTTACAGTTTTTTGTTTTTGTCAGTTTTGGGGCTTAAACTCAGAGTCTGGGTGCTGCCCTTGAGCTTTTTTTGCTCCTGGCTAGGACTCTACCACTTTGAGCCACAGCGCCACTTCCAGTTTTCTGGTTTCATTAGAGCTAAAAATATCCAAAATTTTGGCAAAGTAGCAGGGTACAAAATTAACCCTCAAAAATCAATGGCTTTTCTGTATGCCAACAATGAGAAAAGTGTGGCTGAAATTAGGAAAGCAACTCCATTTGTAATAGCCCCACAAAAAATAAAATACCTAGGAATTAACTTAACCAAAGAAGTGAAGGACCTCTATGATGAAAACTTTAAAAACTTGAAAAAAGAAATCAAAACAGAACTTAGAAAGTGGCAAAAACTCCCATGCTCCTGGATTGGAAATACTTCCAAAGGCTATCTACAAATTCAATGCAATACCTATCAAAAGTCCAACCTCATTCTTCAAGGAAATAAAAGAGGCAATCCAAAAATTCATATGGAACAATCAAAGACCCCGAATAGCAAAAACGATCCTCAACAGAAAGAACACTGCTGGAGGAATATCAATACCAAATTTCAAACTCTACTATAAAGCCATAGTAATCAAAACAGCTTGGTACTGGCACAAGAACAGACCTCAGGACCAATGGAATAGAATTGAAAACCCAGAAATGAACCTACAGACCTATAGCCACCTAATCTTCGATAAGGGAGCTGAAAAAATAGAATGGAAGAAAGACAGCCTCTTCAGTAAATGGTGCTGGCAAAATTGGTTAACTACTTGCAGAAAACTAAAGCTAGATCCTTATATATCACCCTGCACCAGAATCAACTCCAAATGGATCAAAGACCTCGAGTCAAAGCAGACACTCTGAAAACATTAAAGGATGGAATAGGAGACACCCTAAGTCTCCTTGGCACAGGCCGAAATTTTCTTAATAGAGACCTGGAAACACAACAAATCAAAGAAAGGCTGGACAAATGGGATTGCCTGAAGTTGCAGAGCTTCTGCATGGCAAAGGACATAGCTAGCAAGATCAATAGAAAGCCCATGGATTGGGAGAAGATCTTCACTAGCCATACAACGGACAAGGGTCTCATATCTAAAATATACCTGGAACTCAAAAAATTAAATCCCCCAACAACAAATCCTCAAAGAAACAACTGCCCAATAAATAAGTGGGCTAAAGACTTAAAGAGAAACTTCTCTGAAGAGGAAAGAAGGATTGCCAATAGACACATGAAGAAATGCTCAACCTCCTCAGTCATAAAAGAAATGCAAATCAAAACAACATTGAGATACCACCTCATTCCAGTTAGAATGGCTAAAATCAAGATCTCTAATAACAACAGATGCTGGAGGGGATGTGGACAGAAGGGAACCCTACTGCATTGTTGGTGGGAATGTAAACTTGTTCAACCACTTTGGAAAGTAGAGCTCCCCTATGACCCAGCAATCCCACTTTGGGGCATTTACCCAAATGTTTACAAACAAGACCACACTAAAGCTACCAGCACGACTATGTTTATTGCAGTACTATTTACTATAGCTAAGATATGGAACCAACCCAGATGCCCCTCAGTAGATGAATGGATCAAGAAAATGTGGTATATATACACAATGCAATTCTATGCCTCCATCAGAAAGAATGACATTGCCCCATTTGTTAGGAAATGGAAAGACTTGGAAAAAATTATATTAAGTGAAGTTAGCCAGGCCCAAAGAAACATAGGTCCCATGGTTTCCCTTATTTGCAATATCTAGTATATGTCTGAGTCAAGCAGAAAAGGTCAGATAAGGTGATGTTAGGGAAATGAACCCTAAGATATGTATTCAAATGTTTTTTTTCTTTCATGTGATTGTTTCTAACACATTTATAAGATTATTTCTTTGTTGCTTTGTATGTCCCTCCTCCACAGTATAACCCCTGCTTTCACTGTATTTGATGTCGGAATAATTTGTGGAGGGGAAGGGGAAAAACAAGTCGTTTAAATAGGGATACAGGTGGACCCATTGCAACAATGAGAAGTACAAGTCGTTATGTTGAAAACGAACTTTACAACTTTGGTGGGGAGAGGGGGAGAGACGGGGACAATTGGGTGGGGGGTGGGGGGAGGATGGGAAGGGATGGGAAGGGGAAACAAAGGAGGAGGCTACAATGCTTGATAAGAAATGTACTCATTATCTTGCCCACCTAATTGTAACCCCTCTGTACAGTATTTTCACAATAAAAAAAATAGGAAAAAAAAAAAGAATCTCATGGACTTGACTGCCCAGGAACCGTGATCCTCAGATCTCAGCCTCCTGAGTAGCTAGGATTACAGGTTTGAGCCACCAGTACCCAGCTTTGTTACACTCTTTAATGAGATATATTGTGCTATTTTCACATCTGTATACAATGCATTCAAATTTCATTAGTATGTGCATGATGAATCCAAGATTCAAACAAGGGAAGGATTTACCCTAGGGTCTCATGGCCTGTTAGTGGGTCTGGGAAAACCAAGACTAAATTAGATTCCTAGAGGTGATCATCATGAAGAAGTATAGTTTTCACAATGTGCTTTAGCCAACCTTAGGCCTACAAGATCCCAAGCATGTGGTGAAACACTAAACTCACTTAGATTTTTTATAAAAGCTCAACAATATCTTCAAAGTTTAAGAAGTAGAGAGTTCTGGGCTCAGATTTAAATCTTCAAAATCCACCTTTGGCAACTTTTCAATAAGAATTTCCATCTTAGGAGGCTGGGAAGGTGGCTCAGTGGTAGAGCGCTTGCCTTGCATGCTCGAGGCCCTGGGTTCGATTCCTCAGCACCACATAAGCAAAAAGAAAAAAGCCGGAAGTGGCACTGTGGCTCAAGTGGTACAGTGCTAGCCTTGAGCTGAAGAGCTGAGGGACAGCGTCCAGCCCAGAGTTCAGGCCCCACGACCGGACCCCCCCCCAAAAAAAAAAGAATTTCCATCTTAGGGATTTAAAAACCTCAAACTGATGTGATGGTTGAGATCTATCGCCTCTCTGAAATGTGTCTTCCTTCAAGTAGCACACACGAGACTTCTCAAAGTGTTTTCTGAAATCTTGTCTGAGTTACAATTGAATGTTGTGGTAGGAATCACAGGGCACTTCTTCTGATCCTTTGTTGTAGGATATGAGTCTGATTGATTGATTGTTGGTACCAGGGTTTGAACTCAAAGACCTCATGCTTGGCTTTTTCACTCACAACTGGTGCTGTAGTATCTAAGCCATGCCTCTAGCCCAGGAAAGAATTTCCTGCTGGTTTGCTTTCAAACCACAATCCTCTACTTTTCAGCCTCCTCAGTAGGATTACAGGCATGAGCCACTGGAACTTGGCTCATTATATTTTAGTTTAGCAGTTTTACTGAGATAAAATTCTCTTGTCATATAGTTTACCTTTAAAAGTGTGCAATTAAATGGCATTTAGTTATTTTTTAAAAAATAATTTTGGGGCTGGGAAGGTGGCTCAGTGGTAGAGAGCTTGCCTTGCATGCATGAGGCCCTGGGTTTGATTCCTCAGCACCACATGAACAGAAAAATTCAGAAGTGGTACTGTGGCTCAAGTGGTAGAATGCTAGTCTTGAGCTGAATAGCTGAGGGACAGCACCCAGACCCAGAGTTCAGGCCCCATGACAGGCCAAAAAAAAAATTCCATCTGAGAACATGATGCTCTTTTGCAGAGAACTTTCCAGGCAGAGATATGGTGCTTTTTCTTGCTGTTGCTTGTTGCCTTATTTATTGCAGAAGATTGTGGTATACCATAATTGAGGGCCCAAGTACTTCTCTAACCACTTGGTGTTCATTTTGTGTTTACGGAGTCATCAGATTTACCTAAATTGCTAAGAAGAGACCTAAAATTCCGAAGTAATGCTTCCTGTTCAGTGTGACTTCAGACTAGGAAAAATCTACCATTCAACCCCACAGTTTATCACAGGAAACAATGCATCAACCAGAAGATTAAGAATCAGTAATCCAGACTGAGTGAGTCCTTTGGGTCTGAGATTTTTCATGTGAAAACTAAGGCATAAGTAATATCCAATGATCCTATATCCTGAGATATATATGGAGAGAGAGAGAAAAGAGAAAGAGAGAGTGAGGAGGGAGGGAAAGAGGGAAGGAGGGTGGGAGGGAGAGAGGGGCTAGAAAAAACTGTGGGCCTTCAATTTGTCCCAAATGGTTACACTGTAAATCTAAATCTCCTCCAGATTAGCAAAACACTCAGTATTTGCAAAATGCTCAGAATATGAAAATTGCATACCTTTCCTGATCCATTTGTTCCCCTGCAGTTCCATCTCACAAATAGTTCCCTTTCAAGGAAGACCTTCCCTTGCATTGAAAAGGAAGAACCTTTTAAGCACCTGAGTTTTCTTCCTGATTCTTTTTATGTTCTTAGTTAAGCTGTGTGTCTAAAGTCTTCACGCCCTCTTGGCAGTATATCTGTTATTGGCAATCATTAGGTCAGTCAGTATTCCTGGCTAAGTAGATTACTCTGGTGCCCAAAATAACCGGAAGAATCACCACTGATCCCTAAGACTCTTAAACTGATTTCTCCATCTGGAGATGAAGTAAACTAAACTAGATACTGCTGTGGCCATTAATCCATTTCAAGAAAGCATTCACTTGGCTTAGGCAGAGCTCTTTTGGAATGCTAAAAGGACATTTCTACTTCTTTTTTTTTTTATCTGTAAAGAATGAAAACATCATAGGAGGGAAACTGCCTTGGTCTGCTGACTATGACTGGTTCTTTTACTTTATCCCCATAAGACCAAGAAAATAATGAAAAGAGGAACAAAGTAGAGTAGGTTTTGCAATCTTCAGAGCCATGTCAGTGAAAGAAGCAAAGAAGGAAATAAAAACACTAGGGAATCTCTATTGAAAGTGTGCCAGTTTCTAAAATACCTAATTCATGCTCCCACTAGCTCCAGCTCAAGTAGTCTTATTTCTATTCCTAGAATCACTCAAAGCTAAATACCATAGTACACACTCTACCTTTTTGTATCTTTCTTCCTGCTTTCCAATTCCATAAGGTCCATGCACTTGATTTCAATGCTAGTGATCCAAAAACAGCAATTACAGAAATATTTCTGTCCAATAACTTGGTCTCTGTCTTTTAATTTTTAATACTGGTCTTTTGATCCAATATGGATTCATTCTTCTATGACTCACTGAATAATGTATAGATAGTTGGTGAAAGGTTGCATCCAGACTAAAACAAATACCTGCAAATAAAGCATGCTTAGCATATCTGCTTAAGCTGTCTCAAGATTCAATTACCAAAGAGACTATAGTTGGTAACTGGGGATGCCAAATCCTCTGAACCATGTAATAGATATAAAAAGAAATAAGTGTCCATGCACTATTTTTCAGGACAAATTGTAGTTGATCATTCTAGAATTCATTCTACAGAGTTACCCATAAACTTCATGCCTATTACACAATTAAAGTCCCACATACTTTGTCAGATCTTTGCTTAAAAAACTCAGTACAAAATATCCTTTTCCCTTTATAGGCATTTACTAGATGAAGCATCACTTACCATATAAACTCCACTGTTTTTTCATATGTCTTATCTACTCATGTATATTCAGCATATATCCTGGGCACAGTTCATCTTAATCTCTGGCACTATTAATGCCAGGAAAATACTTCCTGTACCATGTATATCATTTATCTTCTACCTTAGAAGCAAAAGAAATTCAAAGGAACCAGGTGGTATTCCTAAATTCCAAATTAATGAAACCATTGTTGTGGTTCCTAGTGGCAATATTCCTTTATTTCATGAGTAAATTTTTTGACAGTGTAGGGTTTGAACTCAGGACCTTTCACTTGCTAGGCAGGTGTTCTACACCCTGAGCCACATCCACAGCCTTTTTTTTTATTCATCCTCTTTATAACTAAGAGTTCTAGGCCAGAACAGCTTAAGGTGGCAGAGATAAATCTGCCTGGGCATGCAATGTATTGCCACCTAAGTGGCACAATAAACTGCTCCAAAGTTGACATGTTGAATTGAACCCCCTTTGTACAAGTATTTAAGATAAGGAAGGAAGGAAGGGAGGGAGGGAGGGAGGGAGGGAGGGAGGGAGGAAGGAAGGAAGGAAGGAAGAAAGTCTATACTTTAAAGAAAAACAAAAGACCATAACAGGTACCAGTAGCTCATGCCTATATTCCTAGCTTCTCAAGAGGCTGAGATCTGAGGATTGTGGTTCAAAGCCAGCCCAGGCAGACAAATCTGAGAGAATTTTATCTCCAATTAATTGTTGACTCAATTGCCTCATTAGAAAAAGCTAAGCAAGAACACAAGGCCTGGAATTCATGCCTTAGTTCTTGGTACAAAACAAATAGAAGGTCTTCCCACAACTCCATTATGTCATCTGCTCCAGATACATAAGGGAAGAGTAAGAGCAGTGAATGTCATGAACATAAGCCCATTGCCACCATACATTGTCAAGTAGTTTCTTTCTTGATAATTACCAGTATTGGATGATAAAATCATAATGGATAAGGCATTCAATAAATTATGAATAGCAGTTTTAGCATTGCTTAAAGAGAAGACAAATCCACATTAAGATTTACTCTTTTATTATTTCCTGTGAAGTCATTGAACTGGGGTAGAGCACTAGTCTGTGAGCAAAGGCATCAGGTATAGAGTCTGAGTCCTGGTCTCAGACCTAAAAAACAGTATTCAACCCTGTCAGTCACAAGTTATTGCCTTTGGCTATGCCCTATGTATAATACCCAGCTTCCTGGCCAATACAAATGTCTCCTCAATACTTTCTCCTTCAGTTACCAGATGCCAAAGAGGACCTGACCCTGCCCTGAAAGTCACAGATAAAGAAGTGCTCTTTAAGAAGCTGAGACCTTGCAATACACATGTGTGCTTCAAGGAAGCAAAACCTAAGCAACTTGGTGATCACTTCATTAAGACCATGAATGCTGCTTGTGTGGCTATGCAAAGTTACAGGGTCTATTCAACCAGTTACGCAACTGACTGTGTATATCCAACTGAACAGAGAAAAGATACAAGGGCTATATTTCCGTGGGTACTCTCCAGAACTGATTCCCTGGGGTGGAGTACAAGGAATATGAGTTTGTGAATATGGGGCCTCACCCCTACACTACTTGTACGACACCACATGCTGATCCTCAGTCGTGATGATAAATTTTGAGTTTTCACTATTTTGTCCAGCTTCCAAGCAATGTTTTTTTATGGGGGGAGGGAGGAGTGAGAAGAGCCATTATCAGTCTGAAGGTTTATTATAATAAGAACAAGGCTTTCTTCTTCCACAATAGAAATTAGCCTGCTATATAATCAGCCTGCTGTCAGGTAACTTACTGATCAACCCAAAGAATGATACTATATTGGGATTTTGTGTTAGCCTCTTTGTAGCTGACAGATTAGGGATTCAATAGTGGGTACATCCAGGTCAGCCTTGATGAATGGGAGCTTATGTTGCTGAGTCTTTGATTAACTTCTATGCCTGCCATCATGGCCACTTTGTCCATAACCCTATTGGGTAATGACAGAAATGAGTATGGAAAGAGACTGCTATTTATAGATTAAGTCATCCTAGCCTAAATTATCAGAATCCTTCTCTGATGAGATCATCCTTTTGTAAATAAATATTCTCAGGGAACAAAAAAGACCTCATGGTTTTCACCGATGAAAAGAGATCCATGTTCTCCAGATGTCTTTGTTACCAACTTTTCCTGTCACGTCTTTTCCAAGTTCCTCATTATCCAGCCAAGCCATTAGCCACAACCCATCTGGCCATTCATTTCTCCTTCTAAATAAAGTGAACAACCATGTACATTGCACGTTCTGTCCTCTGGGATCTGGGAGGATTTTTCATCACTGTTCTTCAGAAAAATCCCAGAAAAGAGCTACAATGCTACCTCTGTCCACATTCAGATGGTACCTGTAGCTCATGTATAACCATCTATAAATTAAGCCTCAGGCCTCTCCACTTTTGTCAGCTACATATTCATATGGAAGTCTTCATAAGCCCATAGAAGCAGGCTGGAAGTAAAATGCTTTGACATAATTTCTAAGGTTTGGTAATTTATAAAGAAAGTAAATTTGTCTCTTGCAGTGTTGAAGACTGAAAGAACAAGATTAAGTGGCTGCATCTGTTCAGCCTTCTGTTTGTGTTACAACATGGCAGAGAAATGGAAAAGAAGCAGTCACATGTAGAAGACGTTGAGCATGAGACTTGCCATATCTTTCTGGTGATAGAATGTGTCTATGAAACATATTTTCTGGCTTGATGTATTTCATGATATCAAGTTCAGGTTGAGCTGAAGTTACACATAAACTATGCCCATAGTTAAGCATTCTGTTTTTATCAACGTCCAGTAGTAGACCAAACACTATTTCTCAAAGTAAATTAGTGCTAGGCACTAGTGGTTCATGCCTATAATCCCAGTTACTCAGGAGATTGAGATCTGAGGACCAAGATTCAAAGCCAGCCTAGGAAGACAAATTCAAGACACTCTTATCTATAATCAACCAGCAAAAGGCCAGAAGATGAGGCATGGTTCAATTCATAGAGTGCTATCCTTTAGTGGAAACATCAAGCAAGAATACAAGGCCCAGAGTTAAAGCCCTAGAGTATTATCACACACAAAAAAAATAGTTATAGACTGCTAATAGCAAGACTTCACTCCAAAATCTTGAGTCTATGCTATGATTCATCTTTAATGACTTCTCAGAGGCTCCAGAAAGCATTAATATCTACCAACTGCCACTATGTCTAATCAGTCATATGAGTCAAGTGGCAGCACAGCTTATACAGTAGGCTGGACCTGTTGCAGAGACTTTACTTGCTCTGTGTTCCACGCAATCTACCAAGTTTTCAGCTAACTCAGTAAATATTTCTAATACCATACTCGAATAAGAAATATGCTGTTTCCAAAATCTAATGAAGCTCACTAGATATTGTGCTGTTTTTGTTGTAACAGGAGCAAATTGTAGCAAACTAATCATTCATGTTATATAGGATATCTTGATATTCACCTTCTACAATTTATTTTACTTACTTATTTTTAATTTATTTTTTGTGCTGGTCCTGGGGCTTGAACTCAGACTCTGGGCTTGGTCCCTGAGCTTCTTTTGCTTAAGGCTAGCACTCTACCACTTGAGTCACAGATCACTTTCAGCTTTATCAATGGTTAATTGGAGATAAGTGTCTGACAGACTTTTCTTCCTAGACTACTTCGAACCATGATCCTCAGTTCTCAGCCTCCTGAGGGGTAGCTAGGATTACAGGTGTGAGATACCAGCACCCAGCTATTTTATTTATGTATGTATGTATGTATGTATTTATTCACTCATTCATTATTTTATTTTTTTCTGGAACCAGGGTTTAAACTCTGGGCCTCATGCTAGCTCATCTTGCTTGCTTAGCTGGTATTCTACTTGAGCCACATCTCCAGCCCAGCCTTTTCTTAATTGTCTTGGAGTCTCGCAGACTAGCTAGCTTCAACCCCAAATCTGCTAGATCTCAGCCTCCTTATCAGCTAACATTATAGAGTGACCCACTTTGCCCAGCTCCTCTACAAGCTAACTGAGATAGAAGGTACTTGTAGTTTTTAAGTTACTTTATTGTTTTAGAGGCGGTATACAGTGGGGTTACCTTTTCATATGTCAGATAATGAGTACATTTCCTTCCTTTTGCATAGTATTATCAGTTCCCTCATTCTCTCCCACTCCCTCCCTCCCATCTCCTCCCATTAGTTGCAATGATTCACTTTCAGCAATATCCAGTACAGCAAGTGGGCTCTGCTGCTGCATGTTTTTTTCCCCATTTTCCACTGATTCTGTGCCTTCCCTCAGAAGTGCATGTGTATACACCATATATGAGGTAAAGAATATAGAGTCATCAGAAAACAAAAAGAAAAATTTTAAAAAGTCCTTTGTTTTCTAATCTTTGGAGTTCATTTCAGTAGGTACATTATTTTATATGCATATGAAGAGGCACTTGGGTATTGCAACTTGCTGATTTTCTCCTGAGACTATCCATATTGGTCTCACTGTATCTAGAATCCTGTATAATTTGTCCTAAACAGAATCAACTTAGGGATTTATCTTCCAGAAAACGCATTATGAATTGAGAAAATTCATCTTATGATTCTTCTCTTCTTAGATGATTCTCTGTACCAAAAACCATTATCAGAGTTCCCCACAAATAATACAAGCAATACAGTGTGAATTTTTCATATTTTAATTTTAACTAATTATCTCACATGATTATCAGGGATGAAAAGTCCAAAACCTGGAGGGCAGGCCATCAGTTTGGAATCTCAGGCAAAAGTGATGCTGTAATCTTGTGTTTGAAGTCTGTAGAGCAGGCCTAGTAACTTGACAATCAAGCAAGATTTTGGTGCTACAGCCTTGAAACTAAATTATCTCTTCCTGTAGGAAAACTTGATTTTTGTCCTTAATACTTGTTGATTGGATGAGGTCCGCACTATTTAAAGTAATCTCCTTAAATTCAACTGATTATAAACATTAATCCTAACTACAAAATGTTTTCAGAGGAACATCTATATTAGGGTTTGCCAAAATCTGAGCCCTAAGCCTACCCAAGTTGATATATACAATTAACTATTACCAGCTCGGAAATAAATTTTATAAAAGAGATAAACATTGAAGATTCTTAAAAGTAGCCCAATTGGGTAAATAAGTGATTTTAGCACTTTTGTGGCTCCAAAACAAAAATTCAGCAACAGCAAAACTTGTCTGTGAATGTCAAGATAAGAAATGCCAACGTCTTTGAAACACTCAAGCTGATAAAGGAAACATTCGATAATTATAGCCATCCAGATGATCTGAGAAGCCACCCTAGCATACCTAACAGTTCTAAAGTGGCGTGTCTCTACTGGAAGAAAAGTAATCAGAAAGGCCTCAAGGCTCACACAGCTGAGTAAAAGAGAACTGATGTGGAAATTTGCAGTCAGGAAATTCTCCCTCAAGGTTGATTGGAAAAAAGATGATCTTTCACTACTTATGATACCTTGAGTCATGGCAGAAAAAATGGTGCAGCCAACTAAGATATCTGCCTGAGCTATGTTATTAATAAACACTGAAGTAGACTTTCTTGATACAGAAGGCAAGGTCAGAATCACCATGACATACAGACTGGCAAACAATCCCAGCAGTGTGATGATGATATTTGGAGATGGTAGGATTAGATACTGGATGTATTTGAAGGTCAGGTACCTTCGGAGATCTTTCATGTGGTCTCGATTCATAAAAATACTAAGATGAGCAGGATTCCTGTAGTGAAATAGAAAAGTGATGTAAGGATATATTCAAAATGGCATCTTTAAAGTCACTTAACACTATGGTTTGGTCCACTAGATTTAATATTCTAGCAGGCTAAAATAATACCATTAATATCTTTCCCATGGTTAGACTTGATTTCATGGAAGGTCAAACAGCCATATGAAATTACATCTTACGGGATAGGAAGGTGACTCAGTGATAGAGCGCTTGCCATGCATGCATGAGGCCCTGGGTTCGATTCTTCAGCACCACATAAGCAAAAAAAAAAGTCGGAAATGGCGCTGTGGCTCAAGTGGTAGAGCACTAGCCTTGAGCTGAAGAGCTGAGCGACAGCGCCCAGGTCCAGAGTTCAGGCCCCACGACTAGACCCCCCCCCCAAAAAAAGAAATTACATCTTACTTATGTTGACAATTGATGGTAAAAACAAAAAATATTTCATCAAATTCAATATTTTATCACATAAATTGATGTTTTTTACTCATATTTGTTCTTGCTACTCTTATTATTTGGATTAAAGAACTTGAAGAAATTTTCCTACTTGGATACATGTATGTATCAATATCAGAATAAAGAACTCAAGGCAGATATCTAATAAGGGAACAGTAAGATTCCTATTTATTTATTTATATATACATTGCTAGTACTGGGATTTGAACTCAGGACCTCACAGTTTTGCTTGGCTTTTTCACTCAAGGCTGTCACTCTACAACTTGAGCCACCCCTCTACTTCTGGCATTTTGCTGGTTAATTAGAGATGATGACTTATAGACTTTTCTGCCTGGGCTGGCTTTGAACTCAGACTCCTGAGTAGCTTGAATTACAGGTGTGAGCCACTAGCACCTGAAAAGTTTCTTCTTGGTTAATGCACTACTAAATGAGCTGGAAATTTTCCAATTAAGTTTCTTTGTGTGAAATGAACAGAATGAAATAAAACCTGAAATGTCATTGTTCTCTCTTCCTCTAAGTAGAAGCAGTGGTCCAAACTAATAACCAGTTCTACTACAGCCCCAAATAATTCATATTGGTATTCTTCACATTTGAAAGTATCATGCCTGGAATATTCTCTCTCTTTATCTGAATCCTCCATTATTTCCTGTACTTTAACACCATGGCACACAAGTATAGGGTACAGCTTTGTGTGAGGTAGGTATTTAAGATAAATTTGACATGCTGGGCCTCCTCAAGAGGCAAGTATAAAACACTGATAGCAGAAATTAAATTCTCTCTGTCTCTCTCCTTCCTTTTCCTCAAATTGGAAATGTTGATGTGGCAATAATGAATGCTAAGCTTGATTTCGTGATTTGATATATTAAACAGAACAAATAAAAAGTTAAGTTGATATAAAACTTAGAGAAAGTTGAGAGGAAATTTCTACATCAAAGAAAGCTGCATAAACATCTTATGTCTGTGATAAGTAACTGAAAATTCCAGGTAAGAAGTTTGTTTCTAATAGACAAACTGGTTAAAATAATTGTTGTTTACACAAGAATTATGACTAAACAGGAATGCTTACAGGAGTCACAATTTCAAATGTCTTCAGGGTTCAAAAAAGCAAGTTAAGTGAGTCCCTGTCTGAGGGAAACAAACAATAATCAGCTCCAGCCAAACATTGCCACCAAATGCTATTATCATGCCTTTATTTTCCAAGAGCCAGAAGTCAGACTTTTAGGTGAGATTATTCAAATATTTAACATAGGCAATCATTTCAAAATTTTGGGCTTTTTTGTTTTTATGGCACTTAAGGTTATTTTAATCCTTTACATTGTGGTATATGTATTATTATGCATTTTAGACATCACAAAACTGAAATCTAGATGGATTAAGTAACTTGACTAAAGTCACAACTAAGAAGTGAGGTAAGTGAATCCACATTTACCTAACATTGAAATATTTGTTTTGTGTCCAGTTTCCCAAGAGTCAAGAGGAGCTTACTTTTTGATTCTTTTTGTTCATCTGGAGTCATTGTCAATGCTCAAGGAGTTAAATAAAATCAAACAGCCTTTAAAACCCATTCTCATTATTAAGGTAACGCCAGTAATTTTACTATCTCTAAGGAACTATTGATTCCCATAACACATAGGACTTTATTGACTCTGTTTCCAAATCCTATGTGAAATACCTATACTTTTCCATAAGGCCAAACAAAATTCTAAAATGTTTTTATTTCTCTTATTATGGAAAAACCTTCCATATTTTCCATTCTTTCTTTCTACACAGATTAGCCAACCAAGCTTATATCGGAACTAAGTTGTTAAGCAGCACTATTAAGAAGCTGGGTTGTCAGGAAAACTTACCTGTATCTGCCTTCCTCCCTCCTACACCACTCTTTTCATATACATGGAATAATTACTGGCCAGTAAAAACTCCAATACATGTAAGTATGTGCAAATCAAATAGGAGAGAGAAAAAAGTTTTCCTTTACTTTCCTCTGGTCAATCAATGATGATGACAATTAGTTTGAAATTAACATCTGTTGCTCATCGAGGAAAAATGATGTCAAAATTTTCTCAGGCTGAAATACTGGTACTTGAAAAGTTTTATGGGCATATTCACTATGGTATTGACTATCAAAGTAAGATAAAACTCAACCAGTGAAACTTGAATATAAGGAAAGACACTTGCTGATTGTTTTTATTGCTCTACTGATGATGATTTTAGATAGCCTATTGAATAAAATATTCATTAGGCCATGCAACAGTGGCTCAAACCTATAATCCTGCTACTCTGAGGACTGCAGTTCAAAGCCAGCCCAGACAGGAAAGTCCATAAGACTCTTATCTGCAATTAACCACCAGAAAACCGGAAGTGGCACTGTGGTCCAAAGTTGAAGAGCACTAGCCTTTAGTGAAAAAGCTCAGGGCCAGCACCCAGGCACTGACTTTAAGCCCTACAACCACCAAAAAAATAAATAAAAATTATACATATATATATATATATATATATATATATATATTACACAATGGTAGCCCTGAAGGATATAGCCACAGTTCATTAGCTCTGCAGTATCGTAAGTCAAATCTTAACTGAACCTACTGGTAACACTAGCCCTGTTTTCTAAAGGAATAAGATAGTGGCTATCACCAGAAACTTCTTTACAGACACAGGAGCTATTTAGTAGGACCTATATGGCCAGAATCTGCAATATCTAATTAGGTTGAGGGGAAAGAAAAAAAAAAGATTCATAGACAGTAGAAATTGACAGTCTGCTAGAAATTAGCATGTCCTTCATGGAAACATTTATTAATCACTAACTAATATGTCTCTATCATGAAAGAAAAATCCACAGGGGGTGTGAAGATCATTAATATGTATTCTCTTGCCAAGAGTTTTCTCAAATACCTGCCACAATGGAAACTCACTTGAATTCTATTTTTAACCTCAATTTCTTTAGGTTCCAAAGGCTAGAAACAAGAGGAAATAGTCTCGCTTAGGAGTACAATTGTGATATTGCTTTAAAAAAATCTTTATTGGGGGGGGCATGCAGGGGCATAAAAAACACCAGTGTTGGGCTGGGAAGGTGGCTCAGTGGTAGAGTGCTTGCCTTGCATGCATGGGATCCTGAGTTTGATTCCTCAGCACTACATAAGCAGAAAAAGCTGGAAGTGGCACTATGGCTCAAGTGGTAGAGCGCTAGCTTTGAGCTGAAGGACAGAGCCCAAGGCCAGAGTTCAGGTCCCACAACCTACCAAAAAAAAAAAAAAACACTAGTGTTATAATTTGATCTTAATGTGTGGTGTCAGTCATGGTGAAATGATAACTTCCAGTTAGAAGAACACAAGTTTGTTCTCTGAACAAGCCTTCATTCTTTTGTTATGTTATGCAGTAAACTCTAAGGTCTGCTCAGTTTTCCTCTAAGGACTTATTTCCACACATGGACCATTCTTAGCAGCTTTCCTTAGTGATGGAATATCATGATGGTGAGTCATTATTTAGCTGTCATATATTGCACAAATAAACTTACAGTTTTGAAAAACAAATCTTCACAGAGAAGTTACAGAAGAAAATGAGGTAGTGCATTCAAGACTCTCCCAGGTCATCTTAATGTCACACTGAAGCTCTCAAGGTCATTTTGAAACAAAGTTCTCTATCTTCAATGTCGTCAGTCTGGTCTTTTCAATCTGTTCTTTGCTTAGACCCTACAACTAAAACTTCACCTTGCCTGGAATCCTTCATCATGTTTTCCTTACTCCAAACCTTTACTCACACTAATCTCTCTGCCTACGCCATTCTTCCACATCTGGCAACACTACTCATCCCATCTTTCAGTGTCCATTACAGATGATACTTACATGTAAATGAATCAAACCTTCTCGGCCACCCTCATTTTCCTGAGCCTTTATTGGCACTCACTAGTTTTGATATTATGCTTGGGATATTTGAAAGCAAAGACTATATATTCCTTATTTTTTGTATAATGCTTTCTACAACTGTATCTTATCTCCCACACCAGACATTTTCCCTTGTGTAAGATATATTAGCATTATTTACTGAAAATGAAAAGGTAGAGATTGAATATAAGATTTAAGGAAAATGGTAAAAAAAATTAATCTCAAGAGCTGACTCTCTTATTTCCTTCAATTTCTTACCTATTCACTGCCACCTATCAAGTTAGTGTATTCTATATTTATCTTTACTCTTTTCCTCATGGTGTCAAATATGATGTTTCTCTTCCCCTCATATCCTCTGAAATTCACCTCGGCACCATCTACTTCTCTAGGCCCTTATTCTATCAGACATCCCTCCAACCAATGAGAATGCCCAACTCTCTTACAACCTATAAACTGGAAGAAGAAACTTTGTCTCCCGTGCCCCTTTCTGCTACTTCCCTTCTTCTCTCCTCTTTGAAACCATAAAGCTTGAACATGTTCAACTTCACTATCATCACTTTCTTATCTCCCATGCTCTCCTCAACCTATGCAGTCTCATTTCTTCCCCCAATATTCTAATACTCCTTCCAGTAAACGTAATGTATCTTTCCCACCCTTCTGTTAGTGGACTTTGCTGCATTTGATACCCTGGATATATATAATATATGTACTATATATATATACATATGTATACTTTATATCCTTACAGTGCCACATTATCTGCTTCCTTCATTGATTCCTGGTTATCATTTGCTCCCAAAAATGGTTATCTTCTCTAGCATTCCATCACTTATCCACTTCTATTTTCTACCTATATACATTTGTACACAACTGTTTTCAGGCAGTATCTCCCTTTTTAAACTTCAAAACTGAAGATTCATCTGTTACAGTTCTCTACTTAGAAGGTTTAAAGATAGTCCAGTCTAGATAAATGAGAAATTCACTTCTACCTTCTTCTCATATAGTCAATTTTACTTTGTCCCTTCTAAAATTCTTCCCCTTAGCTCTTCTTTACTTCTACTGTCTTAAATTACAACCTCATCTTTACTTCTACTGTCTTAAAGTAGAACCTCATCATTTTTTTCACCTGGATGATTATGAAAACTCAATCTGCCTTCGAGAAACCAAAGATGCTGCTAGAGTGGTTAAGTAAGTGTACTATTGAGCCAAACTGTCTTGGTTCAAATACTCAATCTATCACTCATTAGCTGTGATATGTTGAAAAAGCTACTAAACTTTTCCATGCCTCCGATTCCCCACAAATGCAGAGGAAATAAGAATAACTTACCATAGGGTTGTGTGAGGATTATGTTAATAAACAAAGAAATCCCTTGGGGCTATGGCTGGCATAGTAAGATCTAAATGAGCTACATGAGACAGTGTGAGCTGTCCTTATCATCAAAACATGATCAGGTAATATGACTGCTAAAAATTCCTCATTGGTTTCCATGACCTAAAAGATGCAATCTAGACTCCTACATGTGGTGCGTTATGATGTGTCCTGTGCCCAACTTCTATTCACCCATCTCTTTAACTCCATCTACCTCAAAATTTACACTCCAATACACAAGAAATTATAGACCTCTATAGAGTTTGTCATGCTTCATTATTTTGTTTTTTAATTTTATTTTATTGTAAAGATGCTGTACAGAGGAGTTAAAGTTACACAAGTAAGGCAATGAGTACATTTCTTGTTGAGCATTGTTACCCCTCCCTTGTTGTTCTCCCACTGTCCCTTCCCTCCCCTACCTCCCTCATTTCTTCCACTCTCCAAAGTTGTAAGGTTCATTTCCAATATACTGTCTTGTAGGTATCATTGTTGCAATGGGTCATCCTGTGTCCTTGTTTCAGAGTTTTGTTTATTCCCTTCCCCTTCCCCAAATGTATATACAAATGTATATACCAGATACACAGTACCAAAATCAAGAACAGTGACAACAGGGGATATACCATAGGGGGAAGAACATACAAACAAAACAAAAAAAATCACACATACTACATTAAAATCAACAACAACAAAGAATGACCTCTTGTGTCCCATATCTTGGGGTTCATTTCACTTTCATCTGGGATTCTTTTTTTTTAATTTTTATTTATTTTTTATTGTGAAAATACTGTACAGAGGGGTTACAATTAGATGGGCAAGATAATGAGTACATTTCTTATCAAGCATTGCAGCCTCCTCCTTTGTTTCCCCTTCCCATCCCTTCCCAGCCTCCCCCCACCCCCCCACCCAATCCTCCCCCCCCCACCAAAGTTGTAAAGTTCGTTTTCAACATGTCATGCTTCATTTTTTGTGTAATTCTGTTTTACGCATTCCCTTCCCCCTTGAAATTCTTTTCTTTCCTAAACTTCACCTGAGTAACTTCTACTCATCCTTTAAAACTCAGCTTACTCTCCAAGGTGATTAGTTTTAGGAGGCTGTAAACATGTGACGTTAAGTTGTAGATTTTAGGGCCTGTACTCACCCAACTTACAAATGAAGGAACAGTCAATTGAGAAGTCAAAATTATAATATAGTTGGGTATGTTTTACATAATAGACTGATTTCTATCTTTGTTAAGTTAATGTAGTCTAAAACTCATTGGCCCCCAGGAAACAATGAATGTCCCTATGTTCGTTCAAGTGTTCATTCAAGTGAACTAGGTCTACTAAATTTCATTCATAATATAATGATAATATAATGACCTAATTTATCATAATTTGTTCCTGAGATCTCTTCCTTGGTAAACCATTCATTTTAGTCCTAGCCTTCTAAAGAAGTAATGCCCACTATTTTGCCTATAAGACTGCTGCTGGGAAGTGGCTATGTGGCTCAAGTGGTAGAGCGCTCGCCTTGAGCTGAAGATCTCAGGGACAGCACTCAGGCCCAGAGTTCAAGCCCCACGACTGACCAAAAAAATTATAGAAAAGGTCAAAAGCTATGTGCATATGACCATATAAGATGATCCTAAGTGAAATGAACCCCAAGATAGGGACACAAGAGGTTTTATCTTTTTGCTATTGTTTCTAATGTATTCATATTATACTATGTGATTTTTGTTTTCTATGTTCTTCCCCCATGGTATAACCCCTGTTGTCATTGTATTTGATTCCAGTGCCCTGCATCTTGTATATACATTTTTCAAATTTGGGGAGAGGAAGGAAAATAACAAAATGCTGAAATAAGGATTCAGGTTGACCCATTGTAACCATGAGATGTACAAGACACTATGTCGAAAATGAACTTTACAACTTGGATGAGGGAGAAGTTAGGGAGGTGGGAGGGAATGGATGGTAGGGAAAAAACAAAAGAGGGGGTAACAATGCTTGATAGGAAATGTACTCATTACCTTACTCATGTAACTGTAACCCCTCTGTACAAAAAGACTGCTTCTGCTGAGTATCAGGAACACTGGCTATCCTGAGAAAAGCTATTTTCAGAGACATCTTTGGGACCACCTTTCACATTATACTACACACATATGGACGCACTCCTCCCATGAATCCTCTGCGCTGCAGATCCCCACAATTCTCTCTTTTGTTACCCCACAGGCTTTAGGGGCAGTCAGTGACTTTCACTGTGAAAGAATACAAACAATTCAAGATACATACAAGAATCCTGAAGAAAAGAAAAAGAATCACAAGGGTGTATAAATCAATACACATGTATGAAGTGCCTATTTTATGAAAGATAGTATATTAGGTGGTAGGCAGTGACAGATGAAAAGACATCAAGGTATTTATAAGTAGAAAAATATGAAGACACTGTGTACAATATGAAGTGAAAGGCAGAAAGACTAATAAATAAAAATAAAGGCAAATAAATGACCAAGGGAAAAAAATCCTTTACTTCTCACTTTGTTCAAAAAGACTAAGGTCAAAAGATCCAGCCAGGTGCTGGTGACTCACACCTGTAATCTTAGCTATCAAGAGGCTGAGAGCTAAGGATCACAGAAGGTAAACCAGGAAAGTCCATAAGACACTTATCTCCAATAAACTACTCTGAAAAGCTGGAAGTGTGGCTGTGGCTCAAGTTGTAGAGTGTTATCCTTGAGCAAAAGAAGCTCAGGACAGTGCCCAGGCCCAGATTTCAAGCTCCAAGACCAGCAAAATAAAGAAAGGAAGAAAGAAAGAGAGAAAGAAAGAAAGAGAGAGAGAGAGAGGAAGGAAGGAAGGAAGGAAAGAAGGAAGAAAGGAAGGAAGGAAGGAAGGAAAAAAGAGTCACCCAGTCCTAGTCAAATCATATCTGATTTACTGTCTAATGACTAAAAAATAAATAAATAAAACGGGTCAACATTCCCTTTTCCCCATTCCACACCCATTATTCACACAGTACTAGGGTTTGAAGTGCACAGGGCTGGCACTCTACCACTTGAGCCACAGCTTTACTTCTGGTTGTTTGCCCCATTAATTAGATATAAGAGTCTCAGACTTCCCTGCTCTGAATGGCTTCAAATCACAGTTCTTAGATCACCATCTTCTAAGTAACTAGGATTACAGGCATGATCCACAGGCACTTGGCCTCTTAGTTTTATGGCAAATCCAGATTGTATGTTCACAATCTAGAAAAAAAAAAAGTGTAACTAGAACCTTCTCTCCAGCACAAAAAGTCAATATGATCATCTTGCTCAAGTCATGACATTTTATGCCTTTGTGTATCAGAAAGGGGATTCCTTCATGAATAATACTTTAGAGGGAACTGGGTAAGAGCAGGAAACATAAGACAGCTGCTGTTCAGAATTCTGTTGCCAACCAGGTCTTCTTATCTGTGCCAGGAATACCACTTCAAAGTCCCTTGCATGAGTAAGCAGTGCCAATGTTGAATCATGCATCACCTCAGTAGGATGTAGAATCCAACAGCTCTTAACCACACAAAAGTAAAACTATGCCCTTTAACTTCAATTAAAATCTGAATAGGTTTGTTACGTTGGTTGTGGCTTTATGTATCTATGTTCAAACACATACATTGTATGCATTAAGTATGTGAATATTTTTATAACTATACCTTAATAACAGTTACAAAGACAGATATAAATAAATTTTACAAAAAGGAGTAGTACCCTGCAATCCAGTCAGGTGAACTAATGATGATGCATCTACACTAGTGACAGTTGTCAAGTTGAATTGTGGATGTTATTAAACACACACAAGAAAATCCACTTATTTTTTATGGAAAGGACAAGCTAATGCTTCCCCTGAAGTCAGACTATCCAAAATAAACTAGAAAGTATTACCAGAGATGGCAGGATTACCTCTACAGTTTTGTTTTCCAGTAGGAAAATACAGCCTCTAATCAACAAGAAGTATGGCATTAAACACAAGAAAAAAGACACAGTATCCTACTCCCAATTAGTTTTGAGTCCAGTTAATAAGAACACAATCAGACACATGTATGTACATATACACATGAAAATCTGCTCACAAGTAATAGTAGGTATTAAGAGATATTTCACAAGCATATTGGGTGCAACAATTTAAAGCAAAAATCCTATCCTCATCTGTTGACAATTCAGTTACATTTTTCTTTCCCAACTAACCTTTTACACATTCCTATAGAGACTCGTTACAGACATGCTTAATGCTTCTAGTTAGATATTTTCAAAATTAGATGTTATACTTACATGATAAAGGAGACTCCAACTAGAGATACTCCCTCAGTGGTCTGTGAGGCTGATTCTCAACAGGGCACACTTCTCTTTATATGTGTTCTTCCCCCTGAAACATTTTGCTGTAAGCCGTAGGAAAGCTATGCAGTCTACACAAGTCTATAATAAATTTATTCAAAGTAGATTTCACAAGAAATATCTGAATCACCAATGCTATTAACTTTTTATGCAATGTGGAAAAGATGATATTTCTTTTTTTTGCTGAATAACTCAGCAACTTCTTATTTTCCCTTTGAAGATGAGGAATGCAGTCTTCATTGGCTTGAACACCACCTAAAAGTTTTGAACAAGTTAGAACTTGGCTGCCTCAAATCCTTTGTGAAAGAAGGCTGGCTACAAGTAAATAAACATACATTCAGGGGTGGAAAATATAACATCATATAAGACCCTTGAAATTACTTGGTGGAACAGACATGTATGTGTGTGCTTTTCATGGCTGCATTGATAATTAACAAGGATTTCAAATGGCCCTTGGCAGTAAGAAGTATTCTCTACCCCGGATAATAAACTGAAATTGAAGTTCAAGGCAGAAACAGAGTCTTGGAGAAGTTATAAAATTCAAAAGTTCTCTGTGTTTTTAAGGCTCCATGCCAAAAGGTGCAGCTTTTTAAATTGCCTTTCAGTTCAGTGTGTGGAGGTGTGTGTGTGTCTGTGACTGTGTATGAGAGAGAGGCAAAAGAAGAAAGAAAAGAAGAAGCAGGGGGAGAATAGGAGAAAGGGAGGAAAAGGGGAAGTGAAAGAGGAAAAAGGAGAGGATAACTAGAGGATAGGGCTAGCATAGCGTTGGGGGGAAATGATGAAATGGGTAACATTGAATCAAGGTGTATTGTACTCACAAACTGACATGTTGAACTGAAACCCCTTTGTACAACTACTTACAGACTATAAAAATATAAATTAAAAATAAAAATAAATAAATAAAAATGAATAAGCTTTCACTGGCCTAAAAAAAGAGTGAAAAAAATTTTTAATGAGAATAGAGTTTATTTTCTTAGTTCTTATCATTAGGTACTCCTCCCTCCCTCCTTCCCTTCCTTCCTTCCTTCCTTCCTTCCTCCCTCCCTCCCTTCCTCCTTCCTTTCCTTCCTTCCTTCTTTCCTTCCTTCTTTTGTTCTTCTATTCTTCCTTTCTTCCTTTCTCCCTTTCTTTTTTTGCCAGTCCTAGGGCTTGGGTGTTGTCCCTAAGCTTCAGAAGAGTGAAAAAAAAATTTTAACAGAGACCACTAACTAGAACAGGTCTTTCCCTAAAACTCACGGATTGTATTTCGGAGGCAAATTTTCAGACTGAAAATTGAAGTAAAAGCAGTTTCCAAATATTCCCAGGCTCCACAATAGAGTTGAAGTAGTAATATCACCTGGTTTCTGTACAGCCCACTAATCTTCATATACAGTTTTTTTAACAACCACCACAACTCTTCCCAGTAAGCTAAATATTCATTTTTCAGATGGTAAAACCAAGGAGCAATGAGAAAGCAGAACTAGTCATTCATGATTATGAATTATCTCCAGTAGGGCAGAGACTGGGTTAAGTATGAGACTCCAAGGTATTGAAAAGAAGGAGCCAGTGCTAGTGGCTCATGCCTGTAATATTAACTACTCAGAAGGCTGAAATCTGAGGATCACAGTTCAAAGCTAGCCAACCAGAAACGTCTGTGCAACTCTTATTTCCAATTCACTTTCAAAAAGCCAAAAGTGGAGCTGTGGCTCCAGTTTTAGAGCACTAGCCTTGAGTGAAAGAATACTTAGGGACAGGTCTCAGACCCTGAGTTCAAGCCCCAAAACCAAAACTGCACCCAAAAAGCACTACTAGTTATGTCATGGAACATGAACATTTTTCAGACAATCTCATTTTTGGCTGAGGTTAGTGTTTGGTAGGCAGTGGGGACATGCCCTGACAATCTAATACCTGCAACACAGCAAGCTTGTACTTAGCTAGGAGTAGCCTCAAACTTCAGGGAAAGGACTGTTGGCAGCTGTTGGCTCACAGTTGATTTGTTTGTCCTTGAAGGTCTGCCATGGGTGAATGATTGATTGGTGACCAGATTCCTGGTCTATGTCAATATTTGAGTACTGACTTTTCTGCTCTTTTTCTGCTCTTTCCTTTATCTGCCAGGGCCAAGTATTCTCAACTTCCCTCCCTGATTAGCAGGACAGAGTTAGCTGCTGGCAGAGAACAGTAGGGGGCTCTCATTTCTATGGAAAGGGTACAAACTGGGAGAGAAAAAAAGAAAATGTTCCAAACTTAACCCTGATAGGTCTGATAAGCCTACAAATATCTCTAGGCTGTGAGTTTTGTTTTGTTTTGTTTTGTTTTGTTTTGTTTTTTGGTCAGTTATGGGGCTTGAACTCTGGGCCTGGGTGCTGTCCCTCAGCTCTTCAGCTCAAGGTGAGGGCTCTACCTCTTGAGCCACAGCACCACTTCCAGTTTTCTAGTGGTTTATTGGAAACAAACCAGACTCTCACAGACTTTCCTGCCCAGGCTGGCTTTGAACCGTGATCCTCAGATCTCAGCCTCCTGAGTAGCTAGGATTATAGGTGTGGCCCACCGGCGCCCAGCTAGGCTGTGATTTTTCTGTTCTCTATTTTTCCATGAGATAATGTAAAAGAATTACAAGGTTTTTTTTTTAAGTTCCTCCAAAATGGAAAGGTGTAGCAGAGGCCCTCAGTGGTTTGGCTAGAATTAAGTCCAAATCCCCCCTTCTCAAAGACTATCCCAGAATGTATAGATATACATTATACATCTCTGTCTCTGTCTGCATCTCTTTCTCTCCTTTCCTCCTTCCCCCTCCCTCCTCCTCCTCCTCCTCTTCCTCCTCTTCTTCCTCTCTCCCTCTTCCTCACTCCCTCCCCCCCTCTCTTCCCCTCCTCTTCCCCCAATTGTCATTTGGCCCTCACCAGGCATCAACATGCTGCATAGAAGTCATTTGCATAAATGTTTCATCTCTCCCCCCTCCCACACACACACGTAGGTTTGAGAGTCCTAGAGTAAAGAACCTTTGCTTTTTTGTAGCTAGCTCTGGGTTTAGTACTTTAGACAAATCAGCTAAACTCTCATCTTGGTGAATTAATGAAATACAAACGTGTTGGCCAGAATTATCAGTTGTTGTTAAAAAGACAATGCTATTATCTCGCCCTGCAATACTTCCTGCAAATCATTAAGCAATAGGTAATTCCCTGACAGAAATCCAAAGGAAACACCATGACTTATGTTAACCTCTAACTGCGCAATTCTCTAACTTAGAAGATCAATCCTACCAGATAGAAAAATCAAATCTCTCTTGCTCCAACTCCCAAGAGGGAGTTCTTTATCCATTATCACTATTATTTATTAGAAGCATACCTTCAAATAATTAAATCAGATAATTTTCCTCAGGGGAGATGGGATGGATTTGTTACCAAGAAATTATCTGATTTAGCCATCCTAAAGGTTTGCTACTAATAAATAATAGTAATAATGGATAAAGAACACTGACTTCTACCCTCAGGCACTTCCTTCTCCTACAATGGACGTAATACAAGTGTAACAAAAGTTTAGAACAAACTCAAGATTGTCTTTTGAATCTTACTGATATTAAGCATATTTTCTATCCTTCCCAGTTTTATACCATATGTAGGCTTGATCAAAATATTGTTTCCATTTAAGTCACCAATGAAAATATTGACTTAGGACAAGGCCTAGAACAGATGTCTCTGACCTTCCACATTAGAAATCTGTGTTTATTGACATAAATCCATTAGAATCAACTCTAATCAATCATAAAACTCATTCTCATCTATACTCTTAATTTCACCAATCAAATGTAACAAACTAGGTAGTGTTTGCCCTATACCTATACTCTTAGGTACAAAATCAACCTTTCCCTGAAATATTTACCAGAAATGCTGAGGGCAAATGACTGGTTGTGGAGTTGGGTAACAGAAGAGAAACAGATAGGGCTTACAAACCTACCAAAATTCCCCAGTGTCCACTTTTCATGGGAAAACTGAGTCACCTCCCTAATCTTGGCAACTTTTAAAATTGAGTTTTTCTTCACAGAGCATAGAATGGTGATTACTAGGGGTGAGAAGATGAGGGAACATAGAGATATGTCAAAGGGTACAAAGTTTATGTAGTATTAGTAAGTATTATGAGATACAGTATGGGAACCATAGTTAATGATATTGTATGCTGTACTTGAAATGTATGAAGAGAGTAGAACTGAAGTGTTATGACAAAAACAGAAGCTATTAAATATTGGCTATACATCATGTATACAAAATAAATACATAAACACAAAAATATGCCTGCCTTAATCAAATCCTCTCTCTCTCTCTCTCTCTCTCTCTCTCTCTCTCTCTCTGTGTGTGTGTGTGTGTGTGTGTGTGTGTGTGTGTGTGCATGTGTGCTGATACTGGGGATTGAATTCAGGGTCTGGAACTCTCTTTTCTTGCTCAAAGCTGCCACTCTACCACTTAAACCACAACTCCACTTCCTGGCTTTTGGATGGTTAATTGGAAATAAGAGTTTCATGGACTTTTCTGCCTAGGCTGCCTTTAAATTGTGGTCCTCAGTAGCTAGGATTACATGCATGAGCTACTAGCACCTGGCTCAAATCCTGATCCTTAGGCCTACCCTCTTCATAGGCTCATATAGAGGACCTAATTTTTTCCTTATGAAAAACACATATTGGGTCCTTCAGATATTCTAATGTTTTAAAACCAGGAAGCTCATGAGAAATGCATTACTACCACTCCCTACATTATCAGATGATGATATTGAGTTCCAGAAAGAGGAAGTCATTTGTTGTAGATGTTACCTCGAATATACATTGAAACTAGAAACACTTCCTGACTGCTGGCTAGCAGTGTCCTCTCCACCATGATTCTCAGCCTCTAAAGAGACTGCACAAAAAATGAGATAATATGCTGCTTTTGTGTCATCTTTTCTGAGTCATCTTATAATTTGTCCTGTTGTGCTTTCTTGGGCTCTAGCCCTTTTTTCCATAGACTGAAATAGAGAGGGGCAAATAGTTTAGATCAGTGATGTGCTTTGTTTGGCATTTGTCTCACCTAGCACAAAGCCCAATGGTTTATTTTTCACATAACTGCTGTCAAACATGCTGTCAGATCCTAAATTTGAATAAGAATAGCTGGAAGTGTGTCTCAGTCATGCTGTGTCTGCCTACCATGCTTCAAGCTCTGAGTTCAAATCCCAGTACTGTGAAAGCTTAGATAAGAATAAGCATTTCTACTTAGCAGAGACAACAGGATGCTGCAAAATTTTAAGTTAGGAACAATTCCACACTTTGTATATTCTTGTAAACAAAAGATTAGCTATTGGAACAATTATCTACCCATAAAGCATATAATGGGCATGTGAGAATATAATTTACCTCAGAGCAAAACATTTGCAAAATTTTGGAGCAGAATTGATATTTTGGATATTTGGATATTAGTCTTTCTATGTAATCCAGGCTGGACTCAAGCGCACAATTATCTTGTCTCAAACTCTCAAGTGCTGTGATTACAGGGGGTGTACTACCTTTCTGGCTTGTAACAATTTTTAAATCCTTAAGATAAATATTATTTCAAGCAACAGCACACCACAGAGCCATAAAAATATTCAAGGTAATGTCTTAACTGAAAATGAAACAGAGCCCAAAGAATATGTATGAACTGTGTGTGGTTGGTTCATCCTTGTAATTCTATTTACTCGGGAGGATACTGAGGATAGAGGTTAGCAGGCAGCCCCAGTAGACAAGTTCCAGAGACAATTAACTAGAAAAAAGCTAAGTGGAGGTGTGGCTCAACTTGTAGAGTGCTAACTGAATTAAAACACCAAGCAAGAGCAAAGAAGCCTTGAGCTCAAACCCCAATAGCAGCACACACACAAAGAAAATATATTCAAAACCAAAGAAGAAAAAAATGAATGAAAAGATATTCCATATTCAAAGATAGGAAGAATAAATATTGTTAAAATGTCCATACTGTCCAGTGTAATATACAGATTTAATGTATCCCCTTCAAAAATCCCTATGACATTCTTCACAGAAGTAGTAAAAACAATCCTAAAATTTATATAGAACTACAAAGGATACTGAATGCATTTTGGATGATTCCATTTGTGATATACGGTCTTATATTCACTTACAATGCTGGTCAGCATAGTAAACAAAATCTCCCAGTCAGCCACACTGATATTTTCAACTTCTCAAGAGTTTATTGGGACTTAGTTCCATGGTAGTTGAATGTGTGTGTGTTTGTGTGTGTGTGTGTGTGTGTGTGTGTGTGTGTGAGAGAGAGAGAGAGAGAGAGAGAGAGAGAGAGAGAGAGAGAGAGAGAGAAATAAAGAGATTGAGAGAGGGAGAGAGGGGAGAGAAGGAAGGAATTACAGAAGGCCCTGACAATGGGATTTCGATTGTCCTAAACTGAATCTTAAATATTGCTTTCAAAGAAAGCTTGTTCAACTAGCTGTGAATTACTCGTGGTAATTTCATTCTGTGTGTCCTGAGTGAGTCAAGAAGATTACATAATCAACACTCTAACTAGCATTTGCATTTGCTTACTCTTTGCCTTCAGTAACTTGTATATCTACATTGTCATTTTCATGACAGCTTTTAGAAAGGCTTATTTTATGCATAACTGAAATTTTTGTTTTCAGTTTGATAAATTCTTCAGAACATGTAAGATCATTCTGTTTAAAACCAACTTGAATTTCTTTGAGACAAGTATACAAAATATTTAAAGCATATTATATATTTTTATTGAGAGATATGAAAAAACTTTAAATCAGACTATAGCTTTCATCTTTCCTCAACTAGAAGAATGAGTGAAAGTTTTGTGTGTGTAGTAGGCTTATAGAAGCTTATCTCACGTCCACTGAAATCCAAAGACCAAGCAAACAAACACAACTTATATCCCAGTTCATCTCAAAATTTAGCAGTCTTCAAGACTTACTTATGGCCGAGCACAGTGACACACACCTTAATCCCAGCACTCCACCAGGCACATGCACATCTGTAACCTAACTACTTAGGAGGCTGAGATCTGAGGACCACAAGTCCAAGATAGCTTGGGTAGGAAAGTCTGTGAGACTCTTATCTCCAATTAACCAGCAAAAAAAGCAGGAAGTAAGGTGTGGCTCAATTGGTAGAGTGCTAACCTTGAGCAAAACATGCTAAGGGCCCAGCCCTGGCCCCAAGTTCAAGCCCCAGTACCAGCACATACATACACATACAAAATCCTACAACTCCAGAAAGTAAAGTGAGATGATCAAAGCTAGCCTAGGCTGTTTAGCAAAAGCCTATTTCAAAAAATCAGGAGGCAAGGGGCGTATGTGGGGGGAAGACTTACACATTGTTTTGGTAGTCTTATCAGTAAACATAACATTGAGTGATCACTTCTGTTTTTATTAGTGTAAATTAATTGTACAAGGAGGTTAATAATAATTCTTCCATAGATGCATACAATTTACCCCTATCAAATGTGCTCCTCTATTATGCTCTCTTAACTCTCAACCTCTTTTTCAAACAGTAGTCAGTTTCTTAATGCTGTCTTCATATATATAGTGTACTTCAATCATGTTCACTCCTCAGTAGGCTCTCTTTTCCCGCTCTCCCTCCTGCTGGTTCCCACAGCCAGACAATCCTTTATTTAAGCTCATGTCCCATTTTATCATTATTATTAATCATTTTAAGTCTAAATTCCACATATGAGAGAAAGCACACATTGATGACTTTTTGAGGTTGTCTTATCTCACTAAATATACCCCAACTAACCATTGTCCCAAATTGAAGTCATTTCTTTGATAGAAGAAACATTATATTACATATGCATATAAGTACATAAGCTCTAGAATCAGAAATCGTAGATTTTGTCCAAGCTATACTGTGTAAACTTTAGTCAAGTTACTGAACTTCTCTGAACTTCAAATTCCTCCTAGATAAAAAAATGGAGATAATAATAATGCTAAAAAAAATTAGGTGCTTTGTTTACAACAGTGCCCAGCATGTAATAAATGCACCATGGATGGTAGCTATTATTTGGTTAGTACAGTAAACTCATACCATCAATTGAGTAAAGAAAATGAATTATATTCTTTATAGGTACATTGTTAACTCTGTAATGATAGGAATACTAGCTGACCCTATTTTGCCTCCTCCTGACTCCATCACTCAAAATCCTAACTCCCAAGAACGATCCAGTCTTAAGGCAAGAATGAAGGTTTTAAATGTTTCCAGCTTATGGTTCCCCCCGCCCCCCGCCCCGCCACACAAACCTCTTCTATAAAAGCTTTCTTCACAAAAACTTACAAAAGCATCTCAATTAGTCAGTTTGAGTATACATATAGAAGATATTTATTAACTCCACAGAAGAAAAAAACTCAGGATTTGAAACAAGACAGCAGTTTGAATCTAGGCTCTAGTGTCTTTGCTTGTGGCTTTGGGCAAGTTGATTCCCAAAATTACTTAACATCTCAGAAATTGGCCCCTTGGTATGAATAATGATAATGAGATCTTCATGCAAGCATTATAGGGTGGGAACAAAATCCCACTTTGGTAAGTTCTTACCTCAAACACTCAGCATGGAAGGATCACTTCACAGATGGTTGTTCTCTCCACCCTCTTTCTCAAGTCCCATCTTCTCCTTTGTCTTGTGGTTTGCTGTGATCTAAAGCACTCAGGAACACACAGACTTGGGGAAAGATATGTAATGAAAGAATATGAGATGAAGGCACAGGATAGAGTGAAGGCTAGGCAGGAAGCAGGCTGAGAATGCACAATGCTCCCCAGGATTGTTGTGGATTCGACTGAAGCACACACAGAGGTAGAAGCTGTCTGTCTGGAGTTGTTTCTTGGACTGAGGAAAGGGTTATATGCACAGATGTCCCTGGCCAAAAGAATCCAAACCCTGCAGGATGAGGCAAAACAGGTGATCTGGGAAAACAGATAACAAGAAGAGGAAGGGAGAAGCTCTGCTGTGGAGTCAGGTAGGCCTAAACCAGAAACTCCGATTGCCACTTACTGAAGAACCTTAGGCAAATTATTGAAATTCTTTGTACCACAGTTTCCTTATCTCTAGAGTAGAGATAATACATCACAGAGTCCTTGTGACTTCTTACCTAGTGGTGAGGACACAGTACTGAGTAAGTGGTCCAGAGTATGGAGGTCCAGTCACTTTTATGCTTTGATTTTGGGGCTGAGGTCTAGTGAACTATTTGCTGGGGCTGGCCTTGAATTGTGATCCTCCTGACCCTGATCTCTCCAGTAACTAGGATTACAAGTGTGAATCATCCATACCTAGCACTCATGTTTATTGATAATAAATTCCCATTGCTCTCCCTAATCTCCAGGTAAAAATTGAGCTGCTTTTGGTCACTACAGGATCAGTTTATTTTCAAGACATTTTGACAAATGGAATTATCCAGAATGTATTCATTTCTGCATGGATTCTTTCATGTAGCATAACTGAGATTCATTTGTGTTGTCGAGTGTATTAATAGTTTATTCCCTTTTTATTACACCATAGTATACTATTGCGGAGCACTTTTACTTGAGGTTCCTATGTCTTGATGTCAGATATATGTAAAAAATCCACAAAGGGTCCTCATTTAATAGCTTTGTTCAGTGACATGTACAGTTTATTTATTAAAGGTGAAAGGTATAGGAGTGAATGATCAAGATGCACCATAAACATAAGTCAATATAGTGAATTGAAACCTCTTTGTGCAACTATTTTTAAATACTTATAGTTATAGCAAAGGATAAAAGCTATGGAGTCACATTGCTTGCCATTTTACTGGTATATTAAAATGCTGCTGATTTTATTTTAATTTTTTGTTTACCATGACCTTAATGAATTCATTTACTAGTTCTAATTGTCCTTTAGTGAAGTTTTGGGTTTTTTCAATATATAGTGACATATCATCTACAAACAGGTACAATTTGACTTCCTCCACTGTTATGTGTATGCCTTTAATTTCTTTGTCTTGTCTGGCTATAACTTTATTACTACATTGAATGAGAGTTATGACAATGTACACCATTGTCTTCTTCCTAAACTTAGAGGAAATAATCTCAGCTTTCTCCCATTCAATGTGATGTTGGCTGTAGCTCTTTGAAATTTTAAAAGGTCTTAATCTGAGATCCATAAACAATGGAGAGGGAGAGGGAGAGGATGAGAGAGAGAGAGAGAGAGAGAGAGAGAGAGAGAGAGAGAGAGAGAGAGAGAGAGAGAAGCAGATAACAAAAACCTTAGGAATATCCACTTTGGTGAATAACCCCACCTAAACAATTTGATGTTATAAGGAAAGAGAAAAATTAGAAACATTCCCTGCTGTTAAAAAGGTTCCAATCAAGTAGAGAGGTTTTCAAAGTGGGGAGAAACTATTAGTAATAATACAAGGGAAAGAGAAAGAAAGGACATAATAGAGGTGCAAGTCAATTGCTGTTGTGGAGAGAAAAAGTAGTCATTCCAACGGTAGGAATCCAAGCTGGCCTTACTGAAGTAATGGGAGTAACATTTTTAATCCTTCAAGAATGAGTAGGGTTTGGATGATTAAACAAAGGAAGAATGTTCCAAGCTTTGGAAATATGTCTGGCTCATAAGATATTTGCAGGAAAAAAGTGAGAAGCATGGAAGGAATGGACTGCCAATGTCCATTCCATGGACATTGACAGTTTATATATGTTTTGTTGAAGTGAATCAGTTGCCTTCAACAGATGTGAAAAATGTAAAGTAAAAGAATTGAAATGAAGTAATATAATTTAAGAAGATTTTCTTTACTTCTGTATTAGCTTCCAATGCTGCCATAACAAAGACAAGCTAGAGTAAAACAACAGAAATATACCTATCATCTGACTTCTTTCTATGTCCTTTCTGCTCTTCTCCCCATCTTAGGTCATAATGGTGCCTTGTATATCTCAAAATACTTAACAGAATAGGTTCTGGACATACTATAAAGAAATGATAACAAGCTGGGTACCAGGGGCTCATGCCTGTAATCTTAACAACTCAGGATGCTGAGATCTGAGCATCACAGTTCAAAGCCAGCCCAGGCAGAAAAGCCCAATAAACTACTCAGAAAAAGCTGGAATAGGGGCTGGGAAGGTGGCTCAGTGGTAGAGTACTTGCCTTGCAAGCATGAGGCCTTGGGTTCGATTCCTCAGTACCACATAAGCAGAAAAAGCCAGAAGTGGTGGTGTGGGTAAAGTGGTAGAGCGCTAGCCTTGAGCTAAAGAGCTGAGGGACAGTGCCCAGGCCCAGAATTCAGGCTCTACGACCAACCAAAAAAAATAAAATCTGGAAGTGACACTGTGGCTTGAGTGGTAGAGTGCTAGCCTTGAACACAAAAAGGCTCAGGGATAGCACCCAGGCCCTGAGTTCAAGCCCCAGGGCCAGCAATAAAAAGGAAAAAAGAAATGATAACAGTTTAAGGTGATAAGTATAGTGATTATTCTAAATTGAACATTACATAATATATGTGTATTAAAACCTCATATTCAGAAATACTAGGTCAATAAAAAATAAAATATATTAATCCAGTGTGTAAAGACAGAAATCTATTGCCTCAGAGTTGTAAAGAGTAGATGTATAAAATCAAGCATTTGAAATGACAGTAAGTCCCTATATGGCCTCTAGGGGAAGATACTTCATTGCTTCTTGCATGTATTCCTGAGTTTGTAATTGCATTACTCTAACCCATCTCCATGTTTGCACAACCATCCTTCCTCTTTGTCCAAATGTTCCTCTTTTTATAAGCATGCCAGTCATATTGGATTTAGGGCTCTTCCTACTCTTGAATGAATCAATTTAACTAATTACATCCATAATGAACCCATTCCTAAATAAGGTCACATTCTGAGGTACTGCTAGAACTTCAACATGTATTTAGGGGTGACATACTTGAACTCATAACCTCTACTGTGTACAGCGTCAATAAACTGTGGCCTTAGAAAACCTAGAAATATCACGGGACAAAACAGAATTCAATGATATTTTCAGAAAATCAAATAAGTTTGGTGATAGATAAAAGCAAGATGCTACAAGAGAAAAAAACACAGTAACAAAGAAACACCCATTTACAAATATAAACACCCTCGTCAGCATTCTCAGTATCAGATTAAGAACAAGTTGAAGATACTGGTGTGGTCACAAGCCTTCCTGTTGATGAAGTAGGGGAGAAAACAGCACTGAGCCATTTGCATCTGTGAGTTCTGAGTGGCCAAAGGCCAGAAAAGGAAATAAAAGGTTAATCTTCACAGGAAGTATAACAGGTACTTATAAATGCTCAGAATTGGTGAGCCAGTAAATTGTGGTTGGGATCCTTCCTGCCCTTTACTCTCAGATCCTCTCTTCTAATGTAAGAATTCACACAGATAAGAAATATAAGCTGAATTCTTAGTATCTTTTTAACTGAATAAGTGTCTGCAATACTACTAATAATGAAGTAATATTCTATTTCTTTCCAGTTTGAGGTTTCCAAAGCCTTTTCACAATAAATTTTTAGTTGCAAAGCAAATATTTAGTAGACTATGACTGTCTCCCAAAACTTTCTCAGAAGTATTTAGGTCTACTCACAGTAATTTTGATTACTCTTATGGAAAGATAATGTACCATTCTAGGAACAATTTGTAAAAGGACAAATAAAAGTTCCAGGCAGGAAATTTGTTTCACATTCAGAAACACACTGGGCCACATGCATGTGTAAGCAATCAAACTGACTAAAGAATGATATACACAAGGGTGGATTCCAATGCTGTAACTCACTTGAACAATTAACTGACAATTTTACCAAAATAGATATCAAAGAAGAGACACTTCTCCAAACAAGTTATGCAATTGGCCAATAAGAACATAAAAACTATTCTTATAGCAGAATGAAGAAAGTAGGATGTAGGGCTGGGAAGGTGGCTCAGTGGTAGAGTGCTTGCCTTGTATGCATGAGGCCCTGGGTTCGATTCCTCAGCACCACATAAGCAAAAAGAAAAAAGCCGGAAGTGGTGCTGTGGCTCAAGTGGTAGAGCTCTAGCCTTGAGCTGAAGAGCTGAGGGACAGCGCCCAGGCCCAGAGTTCAGGCCCCACGACCGGAACCAAAAAAAAAAAAATCAAAGAAAGGAGGATATAGCCATAATCAGTACACATCCTATAAAATTGAGGGGAGAGGTTGGGTTGGGAGGGATGGGGGAAAAATGATGAAAGGGATGACATCAATCAAGATATTTTCACAATAAAAAAGATACATTGTATTTATGAACTGATCTATTGAATGGAAACTACTTTGTACGACTACTTAAAGATAAAATATAATTTTCAAAAAGATCCTCATAATCACTAGTATTAGGAAAATGAAAAACAAAACCACAATAGGGGTCTAGGAAGGTAGCTCAGTGGTAGAGCGCTTGCCTTGCATGCATGAGGCCCTGGGTTCGATTCTTCAGCACCACATAAGCAAAAAGAAAAAAGCCAGAAGTGGCGCAGTGGCTCAAGTGGTAGAGCGCTAGCCTTGAGCTGAAGAGCTGAGGGACAGTGCCTAGGCCCAGAGTTCAGGCCCCATGACCAGACCCAAAAAAAAAAAGAACACAATAGGATATCAGCCCACATCCACTAAGATGTTGCCATGACTTAAGCACTTTTGTCCTCTTAAATTCATCTGATGAATCCTAATCACTAATGCAATACCATTAAGAGATGTGAAGTTTGGGAGATGATTAGATCATGAGGGAAGAGCCCTTGTGAATGGGGTTGTTGCCTTTCTTACAATGTTAGAGAAAGAATGCTGCTCTTTTTGCCATGTCATGCATCATCTAGGAGGAACAGGCCCTCATCTGACATTAAAGCTGCTGATGCGAACATCTTAGGCTTTACAGCCTCCAAAGCTGTGATAAATAAACTTCTATTTTTGACAAGTTACCCAGTCTAAGGAATTTTGTCCCAGCAACCCAAATGGGCTAAGATGACAACAATTGTTTAAATAACAATACATGTTAGGGGGACCAAGATGGCAATGGTACAGTAGGGAAATGCCACAGCTCTCTCCAACCAAAAAGAGAGTTCAAGTTCCAACGCTTAATTTCCCCAAGAGACTGACAACAACAAGACAAACACCCAGAGAAAAATAGGAAGCTGAAAAAAAAGAAAGAAAAGGAAGAATATCAGAACAGAGAAGCACGAAGACCCCTCCCCCTTACTGGCGCCACAACACACCAAGCCGTGGCCAGCCCAGCCCCCTGGTGGGAGCTGCCGTAGTCACCAGAGACACAGGGGGCTGCCTGCAGATCACCTACGCAGAAGACACCTGAGGTACAGTGTTGGACCCGCTGATGGCGAAGAACAGAGAAACCTCCTAGCCAGGAGCCTGCACAAAGATCCCACCCCCACCCCTCACTCTCCGAGCAGTGGGGCTCCATCCCGCCAAAGTGACTAGGCCCCACGGCGGAAACCCCAGAACTACATGGGTCACCCACAGAACGCCAGAACAGAAGACCTGCAAGGTACTGGTGCTGATCCGGAGAGCACAAACAGAGACAAACCCCAGCGCTCAGAACCTATATGGAGACCCTTCCCCCCGCCCTCAGCCAGAGGTCCATCCTGCAGCATCGACCCAAACAGCATCAACAGAGGCAGAGGCAGAGGAGACATGTGCAGAGCCACCACCGCCTGGCCCAGCCCACAAACATCTCAACTGAACTCTGATTGCAGCAGCAACCATCAACCTACATCACACAGAAACAACAACTAGCTCCAGAGTGAATACCCTGCAGGGGACAGTGTATCCCTCATGGAAGACCAGAGCTGGCCGGAACTCCCAGACCTTGACCCAGACCCCTACCCCAACACCTGGATTACAAGACCCACTAAAACTGGGAACTGTACGAGAGCTCCACCAGCCCGTGGAGCACATCCAGCTGGCCAGGCTAGATCAAGAGCACCCCTGGAAGGGAGCTTAAACACCCAAGCCAGGAACAGTACTCCTAGGTCACAACAGCCAACAGTGGAAAAAAATTGAACTATGTACTCCAGGCTGCGCAGCCCAGGCGGGATTCACAGCACAGGTCCAAATGACGTGCCCCAGGCCAGGGACTAGGAGCCAGGACCAGGCCTGGGGATCCAGTGCCTGAGTAACACAACCAACTCCTCCTGATTGAAATCAGAAGCTGAGCATATGCCTCAGCAGAGGGGAGAAAACAGGGAACTGCACCCCCTGGGAATCACACCCATTACAGCAAAAGACCTGGGTGTCCAGGGCAAGAGAACCAGAAGCCCAAACCCCACCAGAACCCGACCCATATATCTCAGGCTGGGAATTGGACAACTCAGGCTGCCAGCACCTGATAGTCAGGAGCTCAGGTTGGTAACGTGGCTCAGAGGTAGAGTGCTTGCCTTGTGTGCATGAGGCCCTGGATCTGATTCCTCAGCACCACACAAGCAGAAAGGGTCAGAAGTGGCGCTGTGGCACAAATGGTAGGGTGCCAGCCTGGAGCTGAAGAGCTGAGGGACAGCACCCAGGCCCAGAGTTCAGGCCCACAAACAGGCAAAAAAAAAAAAATCAGGAGTCCATAGCAGACTCCAGCAACTGGGAGAGCACATCCAGCACATTCAATCTTGCCAAGAGCACCTGTAAGAGTAAACAGGAGCAGTCTAGGCCACTCAGTCCTTCTAAAGGCACCAACTGCCAGTGATCTACAGCAGAGAGCCGACAGCCTTATGTGGGTCAGACCAGCAGCTGGAAGTCGGCCCCCAACAGAACAGAGACCAGATACAGACTCTCTCCGACAGCCCAGAAACAGCAACCAAGCTAAGACAGACACCTATTGATGAAAACAAAATTTCTGATTAGTCTCCAATAATCCCTGAATCCCCATGCAAAAATCATAGAGAACAATTACAAGGTTTATCAACACCCAGGATAGCAAGTTACCCCCAAAAGCAAGCAACCACCCAGGGGAGAGCCCCAGTGGAAGCAAAGCAGGAATGGAAGACAAAAGCTTCATCCAAGAGATGCTGGAGGCAATGACTCAAGAATTAAAGCGAGAAATAGACCAGAAATTGAAAGAACACAGGGACAAACTATCGAAAGAGATGCAGGATCTCAAACGGGAGATCTCACTAAAAGGTGAGATTAGTACTTTGAGAACCAACATCAAATCCATAAATGAGTACATTTCCTCCATGCAGACCACAATAGAAGCCATTAACAGAGTGAAGGAAATGGAATTTAGAGTGTCAGATACAGAAGACAGAATACACCAATTGGACCAAAAAAAAAAACACAGATATGGGAAAATCACTTAAATTATGCCAAAGAGAAATCCAAGAGCAAGTGCATAGTGCCAAGAAATTTAACCTTCATATAATTGGAGTGGCCAAAGGTGAGGAATATCAAAGCAAGGGAATGCAACACCTATTCAACAAGATTATCAATGAAAATTTCTCCCATCTTAAAAAAAGAATATCTTATCTACATAACAGAACACCTAGCAAGCAGGATCCCAGGAGAAACACTTCTAGACACATTATAGCAAAAATGTCAGATCTGAATAATAAGGAAACAATCTTGCATGCAGCAAAAATGAAGAAGGAGCCATATTACAATGGGAAAAATTAGAATCATTGCAGATCTCTCCACACAGATACTGAATGCAAGAAAGACCTGGGAAAGTACCATCTGAGCCCTGAGAACCAATAACTGCCAGCCCAGACTGATATACCCGGCAAAGCTAGCATTCACATTAGATGGAGAATTGAAAATTTTTAATAGTAAAGAAAAACTAAATGAATTCATAAACAATAAGACAGCATTACAAAGAATACTAAGAGGGGGAACACAACCTGAAGAAAGCAACCAGGAACGGGGACCCGCACCAGACAGGCATTAATAAAAGTCTAACTGAGCAAGTACAGAAGGAAAGGAAAGAAGAAAACTTAGGAAAACAGGGAATGACAGGGACCACAATGCATCTCTCTATAATATCCTTAAATATTAATGGACTTAATTCACCAATCAAAAGAAAAAGAACTGCAGATTGGATCAGAAAACAAGACCCATCCATCTGGTGCTTTCAGGAGACCCACCTCTCAGCCAAACATACAAACAAATTCAGAGTGAAGGGTTGGGAAAGGATCTACCAATCAAATGCCCCCAGTAAGAAAGTAGGAGTAGCTATCTTGATTTCTGACAAAATAAACTTTTCATTAAAAATCAATACAAAAAGACAAGGAAGGACACTACATATTAATACAGGGAACAATCCAAGAGGAAGATATTATCATTATCAACTTATATTCCCCAAACTCTGGAGCACCCAAATATGTTAAGCAAATACTCTCAAACTTACAGAATAAAATAGATCCTAGTATGATAATACTAAGAGATTTTAACACCCCACTCTCACCAAAGGACAGGTCTCCAACCAGAGGATTGGCAAAGAAGCTACCAAATTAAGTGAGTCCATACTTCAAGCAAAACTAACTGACATCTACCAAGCATTTCACCCTAAAACAACACAGTGCACGTTCTTCTCAGCATCACATGGAACTTTCTCCAAAATAAACCATATCATAGGTCATGCAAGGAACTTAAGCAAATACAAAGGGACTGACATAATCCCCTGTATCCTATCCAACCACAGTGGAATCAAACTAGTTCTCAATAAGAAAGCATATTGCAGAAATTACTCAAGTACATGGAAATTGAACAGCACACTTCTAAGCACCACCTGGGTAACAGAAGAAATTAGAGAAGAAATTAAAAGGTTCCTACAATTCAATGATAATTAAGACACATCACAAAGAAGCTTGTGGGACACAGCAAAAGCAGTCCTGAGGGGCAACTTTATCACCCTCAGTGCCCACATCAAGAAAATAGAGATAGACCAAGTAAATAATCTTATGTTGCAATTAAAACAGCTAGAAAAACATGAAAAAATGGAACCTAAAGTTACTAGGTGGAGCCAGATAATCAAATTAAGAGCAGAAATTAGTGAGATAGAGAATAGGAAAGTTATAAATAAAATTAATAAAACAAAAAGCTGGTTCTTTGAAAAACTAAATAAAATTGATAGACTTTTGGCAAGATTAATTAAGAAGAGAGGAAACCCAAAATAACAAGATCAGGGGTGCCACAGGAAAAGTCACAAGTACCCAAGATATCCAAACAATTATAAAGAACTATTTTCAAAAGTTATACTCTCTAAAGAAAGAAAACCTAGCAGAAATTGATGCATTTTTAGAGAAATACAAGCTGCCCAAACTGAGCAAAGAAGAAGTAAATCAATTAAATAAGTCAATATCTTATAATGAGATACAGGAAGCAAGCAGAAGTCTTCCAACAAAGAAAAATCCAGGACCAGATGGATTCACAGTGGAATTCTATAAGACTTTTAAAGAAGAACTAATACCCATACTCCTCAAGCTCTTCAAAGAAGCAGAGAAGGAGAGAGCTATCCCAAACTCATTCTACGATGCCAATATCACACTCATCCCCAAACCAGGCAAAGACCCAACCAAAAAAGAGAACTACAGACCAATCTCCTTGTTGAACACAGATGCAAAGATCCTTAACAAAATTCTAGCGAACAGAATCCAGAAATAAATTTATTTTATTTTATTTTATTTTATTTGTGAACATACTGTACAGAGGGGTTACAATTACATGGGCAGGATAATGCGTACATTTCTTACCAAGCATTGCAGCCTCCTCCTTTGGTTTACCCTTCACATCCCTTCCCAGCCTCCCCCCTCCCCCCAATCCCAATCCTTCTCCTTCCCCCCCTTCCCCCCCCCCCGAACCGACGTTGTAAAGCTCGTTTTGGACATGACAACTTGTACTTCTCATTGCTGCAACAGGTCCACCTGTATCCTTAAACAACTGGTTTTTCCCCATCTCCTCCACAAGTTATACTGACATCAAATATAGTGAAAGCAGGGGTTATACTGTGGGGGAGGGACATACAAAGCAACAAAGAGATAATCTTATAAATAAATGCATTACAAACACATGCATGAAAGAAAAAAACATTAAAATACATATCTAAGGGTTCATTTTCCTGACATCACATTATCTGACCTTTTCCGCTTGACTCATACATATACTAGATATTGCAAATAAGGGAAACCATGGGACCTATGTTTCTTTGGGCCTGGCTTACTTCACTTAATATAATTTTTTCCAAGTTTTTCCATTTCCTAACAAATGGGGCAATGTCATTCTTTCTGATGGAGGCATAGAATTCCATGGTGTATATATACCACATTTTCTTGATCCATTCATCTACTGAGGGGCATCTGGGTTGGTTCCATATCTTAGCTATGGTAAATAATGCTGCAATAAACATTGTTGTGCTGGTAGCTTTAGTGTGGTCTTGTTTATAAACATTTGGGTAAATTCCCAAAAGTGGGATTGCTGGGTCATAGGGGAGTTCTATGTGAAGTCTTTTGAGGAACCTCCATACTGCTTTCCAAAGTGGTTGAACAAGTTTACATTCCCACCAACAATGAAGTAAGGTTCCTTTCTGTCCACATCCCCTCCAGCATCTGTTGTTGTTAGAGTTCTTGATTTTTGCCGTTCTAACTGGGGTGAGGTGATATCTCAATGTTGTTTTGATTTGCATTTCTTTTATGGCTAGGGATGTTGAACATTTCTTCATGTGTCTATTGGCCATCCTTCTTTCTTCTTCAGAGAAGTTTCTCTTTAAGTCTTTCGCCCACTTATTTATTGGGCAGTTGTTTCTTTGAGGATTTGTTGTTGGGGGATTTAATTTTTTGAGTTCCAAGTATATTTTAGGTATGAGACCCTTGTCCGTTGTATGGCTAGTAAAGATCTTCTCCCAATCCGTGGGCTTTCTATTGATCTTGCTAGCTATGTCATTTGCACTGCAGAAGCTCTGCAACTTTATGCAATCCCATTTGTCCAAACTTTCTTTGATTTGTTGTGTTTCCAGGTCTCTATTCAAAACATTTCGGCTTGAGCCAAGGAGACCCAGGGTTTCTCCTATTCCATCCTGTAATGTTTTCAGAGTGTCTGCTTTGACTTCAAGGTCTTTGATCCATTTGGAGTTGATTCTGGTGCAGGGTGATATATAAGGATCTAGCTTTAGTTTTCTACATGTAGTTAACCAATTTTGCCAGCACCATTTACTGAAGAGGCTGTCTTTCTTCCATTGTATTGTTTTAGCTCCCTTATTGAAGATTAGATGGCTATAGGTCTGTAGGTTCATTTCTGGGTTTTCAATTCTATTCCATTGGTCCTGAGGTCTGTTCTTATGCCAATACCAAGCTGTTTTGATTACTATGGCTTTATAGTAGAGTTTGAAATTTGGCATTGATATTCCTCCAGCAGTGTTCTTTCCATTCAGGAGCGTTTTTTGCTATTCGGGGTCTTTTATTGTTCCATATGAATTTTTGGATTGCCTCTTCTATTTCCTTGAAGAATGAGGTTGGAATTTTGATAGGTATTGCGTTGAATTTGTAGATAACCTTGGGAAGTATTGCCATTTTCACGATGTTAATCTTTCCAATCCAGGAGCATGGGAGGTTTTGCCATTTTTTTAGTTCTGTGTTGATTTCCTTTTTCAAGATTTTGAAGTTTTCATCATAGAGGTCCTTCACTTCTTTAGTTAAGTTAATTCCTAGGTATTTTATTTTTTGTGGGGCTATTACAAATGGAGTTGCTTTCCTAATTTCAGCCACACTTTTCTCATTGTTGGCATACAGAAAAGCCATTGATTTTGGGGGGTTAATTTTATAACCTGCTACTTTGCCAAAGTTTTGAATCAGCTTGCAGAAATACATTTTTAAAAAAATCATACACTACGACCAGGTAGGCTTCATCCCAGAGATGCAGAGATGGTTTAACGTACATAAATCAATAAATGTAATCCAACACTTCAACAGAGCCAAGGTCAAGAATCACATGATTATTTCCACAGATGCAGAAAAGGCTTTTGATAAAATACAACATTCATTCATGTTAAAAGCTCTGGAGAAAATAGGAATAGAAGGAACATTCCTTAAAACAATAAAAGCCATATACGACAGACCAATAGTCAATATTATACTTAATGGAGAAAAACTACAACCAATTCTCCTAAAATCAGGAACAATGCAAAGATGTCCACTGTCTCCATTCCTCTTCAATATAGTCCTGGAACCCTTAGCCAGGGCAATAAGGCTAGAAAAAGACATTAAAGGGATCTGCATAGGGAAAGAAGTTAAACTATCCCTTTTTGCAGATGACATGATACTATACCTTCATGATCCAAAAAGCTCCATCCCCAAACTCTTAGAAATTATAATCACTTTGGCAAAGTAGTAGGATTCAAAATCAACCCACAAAAATCAGTAACCTTCCTTCCTGTACACTGACAATGTACAAGCAGAGAAGGAAATAAAGGAAGCAACCCCATTTACAATAACTCTCCCCAAAAATAAAATATTTAGGAATTAACCTAACCAAAGATGTAAAAGAACTATTTAATGAAAACTATAAAAACTTAAAGAAAGAAATTACAGAAGACACTAAGAAATGGAAAGAACTGCCATGCTTTTGGATAGGCAGACAATATAGTGAAAATGCCAATGCTGCCAAAATTAATATACAAATTCAATGCAATTCCCATTAAAATCCCAATTACGTACTTTCTGAAATACAGAAAACAGTCCAAACTTATTCATATGGAACAACAAAATACCTAGAATAGCCAAAACAATTCTAGGCAAAAAAGACAACATGGGAGGGATCTCAATGCCGGACTTCAAACTCTACTATAGAGCCATAATAACAAAGACAGCATTGTACTGGCACAAAAACAGACTAGACGACCAATGGAATAGAATAGAAGATCCAGAAATAAAACCACATACTTACAGTCAGTTGATATTTGACAAAGGAGCCAAAGACATACAGTGGAAGAAACACAGCCTCTTCAACTAACGGTGCTGGGAAAACTGGGCGGCCACATGCAGAAAACTAAAAGTAGACCCCAGCCTATCACCATGCACCAACCTCAACTCAAAATGGAATAAAGACCTTAACATCAAACCTGAATCTCTGAAACTACTTCAGGACAGAGTAGGAGAGACACTTGAACTTATAGGCACAGGCAGGAACTTCATGAGCAGAGTTCCAGGGTCACAACAAATTGGAGAGAGACTTGACAAATGGGATAAATAAAAAGTTTCTGCACAGCTGAAGTTATAGCAATCAAGCTAGAAAGACAACCAACTAACTGGGAAAAAAATATTTACCAGCAAGATATCAGACAAGGGGTTAATATCCAGTATATACAGTATATACCAATTACTAAATGGGCAAGGGAACTAAAGAGAGATTTCTCAGAAGAGATAAAAATGGCAAAGAAACATATGAGGAAATGTTTGTCATCCCTGGTTGTGAAGGAAATGCAAATAAAGACAACCATAAGATACCACCTTACCCCAGTCAGAATGGCCCACATCCTAAAGTCAGCCAATGACAAATGCTGGAGCGGATGCGGAGAAAGAGGAACCCTATTACACTGCTGGTGGAAATGTACACTTTTACAACCACTTTGGAAAGCAGTCTGGAGGGTCTTCAGAAAGCTAAATATTGACCTCCCTTATGACCCAGTCATACCACTTCTAGACAACTATCCTGAACAACAGGAACCAGTATACAAGGACACATGCACCTCCATGTTTATTGCAGCACTGTTCACAATAGCCAGGGTATGGAAACAACCCAGATGTCCCACCACAGATGAATGGATCCAAAAATTGTGGTATCTATAGACAATGGAATATTATGCAGCCATTAGAAAGGACAAAATAATGGCATTTGGAGGGAAATGGATGGAGCTAGAAGAATCATGTTGAGCCAAGAGCAAAGAGACAAACGGCACATGGTCTCCCTGATAAGTGGATGTTAAATCCAAAATGTTAGGTGATATGACAAAATTAAGAAGACTTAAGAAACAAAGGACTTCCACTCATTTGGTCAAATCCCTACTAAATAACCCCATGCTGCTGATCACATATATGGTATATATGTGCACACCGGAGGGAAACCAGAAGGACGACACAGAACTAGAGGGAATCAGGGGAAAACATACAACAGAAGAACCCATCAGCTGCACTGGACATTGATCAAAATGAACTAAGTGATGGGAGGGAGTGAACGAGTGGGAAAGAGGGAACAGCTGATGCTATGCAAAACAAAAGGAATGTACATATCACCCTATGTGGAAGAAATAACTGTATTGCAAAGCTCATAGAATTCACAAATGTTATAGACCATGATAGACAATTTGCCCCCATGAAAGTTAGAATGTGTTTGTGACTTTAACTAAGCATCACTATCCCACAATACTGTGAAAATTGGAAAATTGTGTAACCACTTAATCACAATAAAAAATTTGAAAAAAATTGAAAAAAAGAACAATACATGTTGATGCTGCTACACAGAAATTGGTACCTTTTTGCATTTTTGGTAGGGATATAACCTTGAAACATCAGAAACAGTTTGGTGGCCCCTACAAAAGCCAACACAAAAATCCCGTCTCAAGAATTCTATTCCAAGTTATCTACCCAAATCATATTATGTACTTTTAGTTAACAGTAAGTATTACAAACTATATTTAGATATAAACTAAAATAAAAAACAGAAGTAATTCCTAGGAAATAGGCTTTAAGGATTAATGATTCAAGTATCCTTTGAAGGAAATGAGTCATGAAGAAGTGAGGTCTATTGAGGTAACTTTTTTTGCCGATCCTGGGGCTTGAACTAAGGGCCTGGGCACTGTCCCTGAACTTTTTGCTCAAGGCTAGCATGCTACCACTTGAGCCACAGAGCCACTTCCAGCTTTTTTCTGTTTATGTTGTACTGAGAAATCAAACCACGATTTCATGCATGCTAGGCAAGCACTTTATCTCTAAGCCACACCCCAGCCCCATTGAAGCAATTTTTGCAAGTTTTCATCTGGGGTAAGTGAAGGTAATGAAATGCTTACAGCAAGAGAAAATATCTAGGAGAGCAAAAAATGTTAAGACAGAGACTGCATATCTTGTCAACGCTCATCTTGTACGACAGCGATGAAGAAATAGAGTGAGTCCCTAGGACACAGCATAAATTGTAACTATACCTCAGCCAGAAAGTATGGCATTTGAACCAGTCCTACCCTTTCTTTCCGCATAAGTGAACTGGAGCTAATAGGTATTTTCTTGTTACAAGAAATTAGAAGAATCAAGTCAGATCACATTCATTCATTGTCTTTGGAAACTTCAAAAGTATCATGTAAAAGACATTATCATTCAAATTATCTGTTATTGGAGCCCTCCCCCCTTCACTTGAGAGGCTGGGAAGGTGGCTCAGTGGTAGAGTGCTAGCCTTGAGCTGAAGAACTGGGGACAGCGCCCTGGCCCAGAGTTCAGGCAAAACCCTGGGGCGGGGGGGGGGGGGGGGAAGGACACCTTCACTTAGTTTTTGTTTGATTTTTTGTACATTTTTTATTGTAAAAATGCTATACAGAGGGGTTACAGTTACATGAGCAAGGTAATGAGTACATTTCCTATTGAGCATTGTTGCCTCCTCCTTTGTTTTCCCCCATCATTCAATCCAAAGCATGAGACTTTTCTATTTCTACTCTAGTGTAATGGATGTCAGATATTGTTGAGTAAATAAAGAAATCTCAAACCAAATACATGGCAGTTTATTTTATTTTTTGGTCAGTCATGGGGCTTGAACTCTGGGTTTGGGCGATGTGCCTCAGCTCTTCAGCTCAAGGCAAGCACTCTACCGCTTGAGCCACAGCGCCACTTCCATTTTTCTATCGGTTTATTGGAGATATGACTCTCATGGACTTTCTTGCCCGGGCTGGCTTTGAACTGTGATCCTCATATCTCAGCCTCTTGAGTAGCTAAGATTCAAGGCATGAGCCACCAGCCCCGGCTACATGGCAGTTTATTATAACACGGTTTATATGGCTAAGAGCAAGAACAAGAGGCAAAGGAATAATTCAGCATTTGACATTAGATGACAAATGGCCAGAACAGATATGTTTCCTTCAGCTTAGCAACGAACTGTTGTACTTGGTTGCTAGGACACACATTCTTTTGACCTGAATGTTTTAAGCATTCAATTCACCCATGTAATTTAACTAAACATGTATGACCAACTGTTCTTTCAATCCTTCTTAGTTTTTTCCCCCAGAACAAAATAATCTGAAATAAGGATATTCATTGGTATGGACGAAAGTATTTAATATAAAGTAAAAATATATCTTCTTTGTGCTTTGGCATTCTTTCATGAAGAGCCAAAACTGTAAAAAATTTCAAGTATGTCTTTCTGACCAATTCCCAGTTGTTGGGTAACATCTCCCACCAAACTGCCCCTATCCCCTGTCATCCAGAACTCTCTACTGCTTCACAGTACAGAAAGACAATTCTTTTTTTTTTACAGTGTATATGAGTGGGAGATGCAATATTGGCAGGTTGAGGCAAGATCAAAATGTCTATGGAATTTGTTGGTGGGGGCAGAATAAAAGACTTAAGAAAGATCCTTTCAAGAATCTTGAAGAAGGGAGTTCCGGGAAGATGGCGGAGGAGAAGCTGGAATCTGAACAAGCTCTCGCATAGAAAGCAGTTTTAGAGTTCCAGTGAACAGTCCTAAGCCAGAGAATCACACCAAGTGAGCTATCACAAGACAGAGAGTTAGACAAGAGAGGGGAAGCCAAGACAAGGAGACACATCTGAGCGGCTGCCAGCAGCCGCCACGGCGGCAGGGTCGCAGCGGTGACCGCAGCCGCGGCCATACCTGAGCGCTCACACAGAGAGTCTGGGACGAAGGAGCCAGACGCAGCGGGCGAGAGGATTCTACTCAACACCAGCAAGAACTGACAAGGAGCGGACATCTTCATCCTGCAGTTTGCAGACCAGAGACGACCCAGGATCCAAGGCTCGGCGTGAGTAGAAGCCCGACGTCCTCACTCCTTCTCAGGGAGCAGAGGAGGGAAGGCCACCCCTCCCCAACCAGCACCGGTGATCTCCATCTTGGATACCGACAAAGCTCGGAGGAGCTGCTAGCTCCAACTCAGGCCTTGGAATAAAACGAGTCATTTAACAGGTCACAAGAACTTAACGGCGAAGTGACCTGCCAGACTCAGCTCCATCCAGGGAAAAGTCACCCAGCTCAGGCACCAGCCATTGGAGTGGCTTTCCTCACTGGGTAACCAGAGCCAGAGGCTGCCCCTCCCTCTAGCAGCCTCCACAATCAATTGAAAAACAGAAACCCTGAGAATGGCTCCAGGGTGGGCTCTGTGAATTTTTCACAAAATAGCCCCAGGGAAAAGCTACTGTTTGTTGAAAGGCCTCAACTCTACCAGAACCTAGCCTCAACACCCCTCTTTTGTGATTCTTAAAGCAGATCACCCTCCCATTAAACTAACCTGGGAGGGGGATCTCAAAATCTTGGGTAAAGCAGAGCATTTTTCTGCCTGTTCAAACAAACTGACTTAAGAAACCAATCAAGCCACAGGACCTCAAGCTGACCAGAGACTCCAACAAGAGGCTGGTTACAGACAAAAGGGAGATACAGGATTCTTCCCACCCCTCCCAAAAAAATCAAAAAAAAAAATCAAAGAACTTTTTTTTCTTCTTTTCTTTTTTCTTTTTTTTTTTTTTTGGTACCTTATATATATAAAAAAAAATTTTTTTCCTTTTCTAAAACTTTTATTAATCTTTAATTTTTGCCTTTTTTGAAAAATAATTGTGTTCCAGTAACTTTTTTTTCCCCTCTTATAATTTTTATTTTAGGAATACGTAAATGTACGTTTTCCTTTCTTTTCTTGTCTTCTCTCTCTTTTTCTTTCTTTCTTAATTATCTTTTTGTTCTTTGTCTAGCTCTACTGAACTTCTGATCTTTTTTTTTCTCCCTTTCTTATCCTTTTCACCTTTTCCTTTCTTTTGTTCTTCTGTATGTGACTTAACTCTTGTCCTGCACATCCTCAGATAAACCCATAGTTAACTAGTAGACCCTATCCCCCATTGTGTACACACTTAATCCACAAATTTATTACTCAATCCAAAACCTCTGAGACTTAAATTCCTTACTAGCAGTACTACCTCTTTATACCTATATAATATTTTAAGCATTTTTTAAGTTTTTCACATCTCCTCTATCTCCCTCCTGTTTTCTCATTATATTCACATTCCTCTCTAAATAGATGGTCTTTCAATCTCCATTACTATATTAATTTTTACGTTTCTAATTTTTTTTTCTGGTCTCTTTTCATTTCCCTTTCCCTTTCTTCTTTTTCTCTCCCTCTCTACTTGCATCCTACCCAACCTATTTCCTGCATTGAGATTAGGACATAGTTAACTCTCCCTGTGCCTCCCCACACCAATCTATTCCTAATTTTTACCCACATCTCTACCTAACCCTAAAAATTTCTGGTTTTCCAAATTCTTCTCTGCGGTTCGAAGCCCATTAACATATAGTTGTTTGATGTTGAATAGATGTATCTGTTGAACTAGATTGCATCTGTAGACTATTGACTGTATAAATGCAAACGTTGGTTGATGGTTGCCTTAAGATAGTGTTCTAGCACAAAACTGGTGCTATTTTCATCTCAAATGGGCAGAATAAGCCGAAAAAACACAAGAAAAATGGCAAATCCGGGTATCTCAATTCCCAATCTTGATAATCAGGGTTCTGATCAGATAATGAACAATCCAGAGGAGAGTTCCCAAATAGCTCTACAAACACTGGTGGCAAACATGATAAATGAGAAGTTTGACAACTTACAAAGGACTCTGTATGAGCGTGATAGGGAGAGAGAGGAGGCATCCCAAAAGTTTATACAGGAATATCATAAGCGTGAGGAAGCTACTCAAAAACTGATACAGGATTTGCGTGAACGACTTGAGAATACTCAAAGAGAAAGGGAGGAATGGCGTGAGCAGGCTGAGAACACTCAAAGAGAACTGCAGGAATCCCACGAACGGGAGGAAAGAGAACTGCAGGAATCCCACAAACGGGAGGAAGCTAATCAAAGAGTAATTCAGGAATTGAGAGACCAGGTAGAGAACACACAAAGATCACTAAAGGCATTCATGGAATCCATTAACAAAGAGCTGAAGGAAGTCAGGGAGACCACAAAGGGAATGCTGAATGGAACCCAACAGAAGGAATGGGAGTCCAAAGAAACCATAACCAATCAATTAAGTGATTTGAGAACAAACACTGAACACCAAATTAAGGAAGTAAAGAAATTCATACAAGACCTAAAACAGAGCTTCAACAAAGAACTTGAAGCCATCAAAGCTGACCAATTAGAAGGAAAAGAGATAAAAAACAAAGTAGAGAGTCTTGACAGCAGGTTAGACCATGCAGAAGATCGAATCTCAGGGATTGAAGACAGCCTAGATATTATAGAGAAAGAACATACAACCATCCAAGACAAGTCCAAGAAGTATGATAGATCTATCCAACACCTGGAAGACACCATCAGAAGGCCTAATCTAAGGATAATGGGTGTAGAGGAGCACCTAGAAACAGAAGTTAATGGTCTAGGAAATTTGTTTAACAGGATCCTAGCAGAGAACTTCCCAAACATACAAAAAGATAGGCCTATTCAGATACAAGAAGCTTTTAGAACCCCAAATAGACCAGACCAGAATAGGACATCCCACCGTCACATTATCATCCACACAGGATCAACTCAGACCAAGGAAAAGATCCTTAAAGCTGTCAAGGAGAAAAGGGTAATCACCTATAAAGGGAAACCAATTAGAATCACCTCAGATTTCTCAGCAGAGACAATCAAAGCAAGAAGAGCCTGGAATGATGTATGCCATGCCCTAAAAACAAACAACTATCAACCAAGAATACTGTACCCAGCTAAACTCTCCTTCATAACTGAAGGCCAAATAAAAACCTTCCATAGCAAAGAAAAATTGAAACAATACATCTCCACCAAACCAGCCCTACAAAAGATTCTTAAAGATGTCCTACACATAGAAAACCAACAAGACCGCAACAAAGGCCAAGAAACTGCACCCAAACTGAGAATCCAAGAACCATAGGAAGAACCCAGTTTTCGCAGCCCCCAAGAAGGTGGATAACATGGCAGGAACTCCCAAATACCTCTCAGTCCTATCTCTTAACGTTAACGGACTGAACTCTCCAATTAAGCGACACAGACTGTCTAGTTGGATTAAAAAACAAGACCCTTCTATCTGCTGCCTGCAGGAGTCACATCTTGCCCGTAAAAACAAACACATTTTCAATGTTAAAGGCTGGAACAAAATCTACCAAGCAAACGGCCCCCATAAACAGGCGGGAGTTGCAATCCTAATATCAGACAAAATAGACTTCAAATTAAAATTCGTGAGAAGAGATAAAGAAGGTCGCTACATACTAATTATAGGATCTCTCCTTCAGGAGGATATTACAATTCTAAATATCTATTCGCCAAACAATGAAGCACCCAAATTTATCAAAGAAACATTACTTTCCCTCAAATCCCATATAGATGCAAAGACATTAATTGTTGGGGATTTTAACACACCACTCTCCCCACTAGATAGATCAACTCGGCAAAAACTCAACAGAGAAACCGCAGATCTAAACAGCTGCATAGATCACCTAGACTTAACAGACATCTACCGAACATTTCACCCAGCAGCATCAGAATACACGTTTTTCTCAGCAGCACATGGAACGTTTTCTAAAATAGACCACATTTTAGGCCACAAAGCAAACTTGTCTAAATTCAGAAACATTGAAGTTATACCTTGCATTCTCTCTGACCACAAGGGAATAAAATTAGAACACCAAAAGCCACCAAAGAAAGTCCGGTATCACATGGAGGCTGAACAACACACTGCTGAATCAAGAGTGGGTCATGGAAGAGATTAGAAAGGAAATTCAAATGTTCATGCTATTCAACAAAAATGAACACACAAATTACCAGCTCCTCTGGGACACAGCAAAGGCAGTACTCAGAGGCAAGTTTATAGCTCTGAGCTCCTACATCAACAAATTGGAGAGATCTGAAACTAGCAATTTAATGACACATCTAAACCTCCTTGAAAAAGAGCAGCAAGATAAACCTCAATCCAGTAGATGGAAAGAAATAATCAAAATTAAATCAGAATTAAATGAATTAGAATCCAAAAAAACTATAGAAAGAATCAACAAAACCAAGAGTTGGTTCTTCGAAAAACTTAACAAAATTGACAGACCCTTAGCAAATCTTATCAGAAAAAGAAGAGAACACACCCAAATTAATAAACAGAGATGAGAATGGAAACATCACCACGGAGACAACCAAGATTCAGAATATTATAAGGGAATACTTCTCAAAACTTTATGCTAATAAGTTTGAGAACTTGACAGAAATGGACCTCTTCCTAGCAAATATTGACATGCCAAAACTAAACCAAGATGAGTTAAACCATCTTAACAGGCCCATATCAAACATTGAAATAGAAACAGCAATAAGAGACCTCCCAGCTAAGAAAAGTCCAGGACCAGATGGTTTTACAGCGGAATTTTACAAGGCCTTCAAAGCAGAGCTCACACCAATACTCCTCCAACTCTTCAATGAAATTGAAAGAAAAAGCTCACTACCGAACACATTCTATGAAGCCATCATAACCCTCATCCCAAAACCAGGCAGGGACTCATCAAAGAAAGAGAACTATAGACCCATTTCTTTGATGAACATTGATGCAAAACTTCTCAACAAAATTTTGGCCAATCGACTTCAACAATTCATCCAAAAAATCATACACCACAATCAAACAGGATTCATTTCAGGGATGCAAAGCTGGTTCAATATACGCAAATCAATTAATATTATTCATCACATCAACAGGAGCAAGAATAAGAACCACATGGTTATCTCAATAGATGCAGAAAAAGCATTCGACAAGATCCAACACCCCTTCATGATGAAGGTTTTGGAAAAATTAGGAATCCATGGAACATTCCTCAATACAATAAAGGCTGTATATGACAAACCTACAGCCAGCATTATACTCAATGGTGAAAAACTAAAGCCATTTCCTCTTAACTCAGGAACAAGACAAGGATGCCCACTCTCTCCACTTCTCTTCAATCTAGTATTACAATGCCTAGCTACAGCAATAAGACAAGATGCAGACATAAAGGGGATCCAAATAGGGAAAGAAGAAATAAAACTCTTCCTCTTTGCAGATGACATGATCTTGTATTTAAAGAATCCCATAGACTCCACTCCCAAATTACTCAAGCTGATTCAAAACTTTGGCAAAGTAGCAGGTTATAAAATTAACCCCCAAAAATCAATGGCTTTTCTGTATGCCAACAATGAGAAAAGTGTGGCTGAAATTAGGAAAGCAACTCCATTTGTAATAGCCCCACAAAAAATAAAATACCTAGGAATTAACTTAACTAAAGAAGCGAAGGACCTCTATGATGAAAACTTTAAAATCTTGAAAAAGGAAATCAACACAGAACTTAAAAAATGGCAAAACCTCCCATGCTCCTGGATTGGAAAGATTAACATCGTGAAAATGGCAATACTTCCCAAGGCTATCTACAAATTCAACGCAATACCTATCCAAATTCCAACCTCATTCTTCAAAGAAATAGAAGAGGCAATCCAAAAATTCATATGGAACAATAAAAGACCCCGAATAGCAAAAAACGCTCCTGAATGGAAAGAACACTGCTGGAGGAATATCAATACCAAACTTCAAACTCTACTATAAAGCCATAGTAATCAAAACAGCTTGGTATTGGCATAAGAACAGACCTCAGGACCAATGGAATAGAATTGAAAACCCAGAAATGAACCTACAGACCTATAGCCATCTAATCTTCGATAAGGGAGCTAAAACAATAGAATGGACGAAAGACAACCTCTTCAGTAAATGGTGCTGGCAAAATTGGTTAACTACACGTAGAAAACTTAAGCTAGATCCTTATATATTCTGCACCAGAATCAACTCCAAATGGATCAAAGACCTTGAAGTCAAAGCAGACACTCTGAAAACATTACAGGATGGAATAGGAGAAAACCTAGGTCTTCTTGGCTCAGGCCGAAATTTTCTGAATAGAGACCCGGAAACACAACAAATCAAAGAAAGGTTGGACAAATGGGATTGCATAAAGTTGCAGGGCTTCTGCAGGGCAAATGACATAGCTAGCATGATCAATAGAAAGCCCACGGATTGGGAGAAGATCTTTACTAGCCATACAACGGACAAGGGTCTCATATCTAAAATATACTTGGAACTCAAAAAATTAAACCCCCCAACAACAAATCCTCAAAGAAACAACTGCCCAATAAATAAGTGGGCGAAAGACTTAAAGAGAAACTTCTCTGAAGAAGAAAGAAGGATGGCCAATAGACACATGAAGAAATGTTCAACATCCCTAGCCATAAAAGAAATGCAAATCAAAACAACATTGAGATATCACCTCACTCCAGTTAGAATGGCAAAAATCAAGAACTCTAACAACAACAGATGCTGGAGGGGATGTGGACAGAAAGGAACCTTACTTCATTGTTGGTGGGAATGTAAACTTGTTCAACCACTTTGGAAAGCAGTATGGAGGTTCCTCAAAAGACTTCACATAGAGCTCCCCTATGACCCAGCAATCCCACTTTTGGGCATTTACCCTAATGTTTACAAACAAGACCACACTAAAGCTACCAGCACAATTATGTTTATTGCAGCATTATTTACCATAGTTAAGATATGGAACCAACCCAGATGCCCCTCAGTAGATGAATGGATCAAGAAAATGTGGTATATATACACAATGGAATTCTATGCCTCCATCAGAAAGAATGACATTGCCCCATTTGTTAGGAAATGGAAAAACTTGGAAAAAATTATATGAAGTGAAGTAAGCCAGGCCCAAAGAAACGTAGGTCCCATGGTTTCCCTTATTTGTAATATCTAGTATATGTATGAGTCAAGCGGAAAAGGTCAGATAATGTGATGTCAGGAAAATGAACCCTTAGATGTGTATTTTAATGTTTTTTTCTTTCATGCATGTGTTTCTAACACATTTATAAGATTATCTCTTTGTTGCTTTGTATGTCCCTCCCCCACAGTATAACCTCTGCTTTCACTATATTTGATGTCAGTATAACTTGTGGAGGAGATGGGGAAAAACCTGTTGTTTAAGGATACAGGTGGACCTGTTGCAACAATGAGAAGTACAACTTGTCATGTCCAAAACGAGCTTTACAACGTTGGTGCGGGGGGGGGGGGGCGGTGGGGGGAGGGAAGGAGAAGGATTGGGATTGGGGGGGAGGGGGGAGGCTGGGAAGGGATGTGAAGGGTAAACAAAGGAGGAGGCTGCAATGCTTGGTAAGAAATGTACGCATTATCCTGCCCATGTAACTGTAACTCCTCTGTACAGTATGTTCACAAATAAAATTAAATTAAATTTAAAAAAAAAAAGAAAATTATACAAAAAAAAAAAAAGAATCTTGAAGAAGAAATTGGTTAAAGAATTCTAATGTGAACTGAGAAATTTTTACAGTAACTTTACCTCAATTTTGTTTCATTTGAAATAGAAAAATAGAATGTAGTCAATTTTATAATAGCAACAAACACTGAGTATTGCAGACACAGAAATCTCATTTTATATATGCATGAAAGTAGTACAATAAACTTACCAAAATTGTTGTAAATGAGAATATTAAAAAAGGAGGTAGGGAGGGTGGGAGGGGGGAGATGGGAAAAGATAGGAGGGGAAACAAAGGAGAAGGCAACAATGTTTGATAATAAATGTACTCATTACCTTGCCCATGTAATTGTAACCCCCTGTACGGTATTTTCACAATAAAAATAAAAGGAGGTAGGTATCGGCACACCCATGGCTCATACCTATAATCCTAGCTACTCAGAAGGCTGAGATCTGAAATTCACGGTTCAAAGCCAACTAAAGCAGCAAAGTCCATAAGACTCTTATCTCCAATTAAGCATCAAAAAGTTGGAAGTAGAGATGTGGCCCAAATGGTAGAACACTAGCCTTGAGCAAAAAGCTTAGGAACAGTGCCCAAGCCCTGAGTTTAAGCCCCAAGGCTGGCACAAAAAAAAACATGACTAAGAAAGAGCAATACAGATAAAGTGATCCTGACCAAAGTACATTAGATCCATGTTATAAATGTCACAATGAAATCATTTTGTACAATTAATTTGTTCCAATAAAATTTTAAAGAGAAATATTGTGTCAAAGTTAAAATACCTTTGTCACATATTTAATTACATGAGCAGATGTACAGAGCCAAACACTTTTTGTGAATAAAACCATTTCTTTATAGAAAATAATAAGGCCATCATTCCACTACCACAGCAAGCATTTGTGGAATCTGTTTTCTATTTCTGCCTGGCTCTCTGTCTGTCAAATTAGGAGTGGATTCTGTCATATATTCACTTATTCATACTGCCCAGTTCCCAAATTGGAAGAAGCAAACCTTTGCGCCAAGCAAAGGTTCTCATCAACTACTGGCTAAAGTTTCTTCACAAAAGGAAAGTATAGGCCATTTGCTCTGAACAAGTCATTTCTAGAAACCTAAACACAAGTGGCACCCACCTTACAGAAAGGCATGATGGTAGGGGTTGTGTAAGCATGAAGAGCTCTTAGAACTGGCAGCTCTTTGCAGCCAATAGGGTGCATCAGAGAATAAGAAGTACAAGCTTAAACAGGAAGACAGGAAAAAGTACATTTCCAAACATTGAAGCATTTAATTATATTGATTTCCCAATGCATATCATTAAAGGAAAGATTATTGAATGATTTAGAGTTACAATATAGCTTAGCAATACAAACATTTTGAAGATGATCTTGGGGAAGTGACTTTTGAACAAGATTGTGGCCAAGAGCATTCAGGGATTCTAGGGAAAAGTAAGCTGTAAGATGAGAGACCTAGCATCTAAACATTAACTTTACAGACACTGACATAAAAACAAACAAATCTGATCACTTTTCTCCTAAACATCAACATAGTTATCATTTATATTGCTGAGTTTCACATCATAGCACCATTCAATATATTAATTCTAGTAACAATATTTACGGTTAATTCCATTACTGTAAATAAAACTGACTATAATTAATACTGGTGTTATTTATTCAATCCAGTTGAAAGAATATCAATTTAATCCCAAACATATAATGCACTAAATCAAATGAATTCATTTATAAGTGGTAGCAACTCAGTCTTTGACCAAGTATAGGGCTTGAATTGAGGACCTAGAGCTCTTACAGCACTCTTGCTTATGACTGGTGCTCTACTACTTGCACAATGCCTTCAGCCTAGATTTTTGCCTGTTAATTGGACATAAGAGTCCCTTGGATTTCTCTGCCTAGGCTGACTTCAAAACATGAGTTCTCAGATCTCAACCTCTTAAGTAGCTAGGATAATAGATATGAGCCACTGGCACCCAGTGGTAGTTTTCTTTTGACAATGGGGTGGAACTGGGAAGATGATGTTGGAACATGTGAGTCCTGCAAGGGAAACTGAATTTTGTAATATTGAGATAAGCTCCAACAAAAATTCTCTCCTCCATAAAAGTACCAAGAACACTGGTAATAGTCTCAACATTAACTTTTTTAGAATTCTGGAAATTCACTAAAGCAACGTAATAAACAATACATGAATCTTGGTACAAACAGCAAGATTTGTGGCATTTAAGTTTCTGTTCACACTTCCTTCTTCCCAGCTTTGCAGAAAGTTTGAAAAACAACAACATTGTAATCATGGTAGACATGAAAGATATCATTCCAACAAGCCTATGAAGAGAGTAAAATACACTTTAAGGGTCTCAAAAACAGCTTGTTCTGTAATCAAAACTACTCAGGAGGTTGAGATCTGATGATCACAGTTCAAAAACAGCAAGGGTAGAATGGGCATGAGACTCTTTTGTGTGTGTGTCTTTTTTATTAATAACTATTTTATTGTGAAAAATACTGTACAGAGGGGTTACAATCACATGAATAAGGTAATGAGTACACTTCTTATTAAGCATTGTTGCTTCCTCCTTCATTTTTTCCCTACCATCCCTTCCCTCCCACCTCTACAACTACATTCCTCCCTTCCCCCCCCAAATTGTAAAGTTCATTTTTCAACACAGCATCTTGTACATCTCATTGAGGCAATGGGTCCACGTGTATTTCTACTTAAACAATTTGTTTTCTCCACTCTGCTCCCCAAATTATACCAACATCAAATACAGTGAAAACAGGGGTTATACCGTGGGGGAGGGACATACAAAGCAACAAAGAAAATCACGTGGTACCTTATAAATATGTTAGAAACAATAGCAAGAAAGAAAAAAACACTTCTGTCCTTATCTTGGGGTTCATTTTGCCTAACATCATCTTATTTGACTTTTTCTGCTTGTCTCAAATATATACTAGTTATTGCAAATAAGGGAAACCATGGGACCTATGTTTCTTTGGGCCTGGCTTACTTCACTTAATATAATTTTTTCCAAGTCTTTCCACTTCCTAACAAATAGAGCAATGTCATTCTTTCTGATGGAGGTATAGAATTCCATTGTGCATATATACCACATGTTCTTGATCCATTCATCTACTGAGGGGCATCTGGGTTGGTTCCATATCTTAGCTATGGTAAATAATGCTGCAATAAACATAGTTGTGCTGGTAGCTTTAGTATGGTCTTGTTTGGGATCATTTGGGTAAATGCCCAAAAGTGGGATTTCTGGGTCATAGGGGAGCTCTATGTGGAGTCTTTTGAGGAACCTGCATACTACTTTCCAAAGTGGTTGAACAAGTTTACATTCCCACCAACAATGCAGTAAGGTTCCCTTCTGTCCATATCCCCTCCAGCATCTGTTGTTATTAGAGTTCTTCATTATAGCCAATCTAACTGGGGAGAGGTGTATCTCAATGTTGTTTTGATTTGCATTTCTTTTGTGGCTAGCGAGGTTGAGTATTTCTTCATGTGTCTATTGGCCATTCTTATTTCCTCTTCAGAGAAGTTTCTCTTTAAGTCTTTAGCCCACTTATTAATAGGGTGATTTCTTTGAGGACTTGTTTTGGGGGGACTTAATCTTTTGAGTTCAAAGCATATTTTAGATATGAGGCTCTTATCTGTTGTATGGCTAGTGAAAATCTTTTCCTAATCTGTGGGCTTTCTATTGATCTTGCCAGCTATGTCCATTGCCATGCAGAAGCTCTGCAACTTCATGCAATCCTATTTGTCCAACCTTCTTTGATTTGTTGTGTTTCTGGGTCTCTAGTATGAAATTTTCAGCCTGTGCCAAGGAGATCTAGGGTTTCTCCAATTCCTTCCTGTAATGTTTTCGGGGTGTCTACTTTGACTCTGAGGAAATCAAAACAGAACTTAGAAAGTCAAAAAACCTCCCATGCTCCTGGATTGGAAGGATCAACATCGTGAAAATGGCAATACTTCCCAAGGCTATCTACAAATTCAATGCGATACCTATCAATATTCCAACCTCATTCTTCAATGATCTAGAGCAAGCAATCCAAAAATTCATATGGAATAATAAGGCCCCGAATAGCAAAAACAATCCTTAGCAGGAACAACAGTTATTGGAGGACTATCAATACCAAATTTCAAACTTTACTACAAATTCATAGTAATCAAAACAGCTTGGTACTGGCACATAAACAAGCCCAGAGATCGAAGGGATAGACTTGAAGACCCAGAAATGAACCTACAGACCTATGGCCACATAGTCTTTGATAAGGGAGCTAAACACAGGATGGAAGAAAGACAGACTCTTCAACACATGGTGTTGACAGAATTGGCTATACACATGTAGAAAATTGATGTTAGATCCTTATATATCACCCTGCACCAGAATCAAATCCAAATGGATCAAAGACCTCACTGTAAGATCAGATACCCTTAAAATATTACAGGAAGGGATAGGGGAAACACTAGGGCTCCTTGTACAGATCAAAACTTTCTAAATAAAGATCCAGAAACACAACAAATCAAATAAAGTCTGGATAAATGGGAGTGCATTAAACTGCACATCTTCTGTATGGCAAAAGACATAGCTGGCAAGATAAATAGAAAGTCATCAGAATGGGAGATCTTTACTAGCTATACAACAGTCAAAGGCCTCATATTTAAAAATATACTTAGAACTCAAAAAATTAAACCTCCCAAAAGCAAATCTTCAAAGAAACAACCCATTAACAAGTGGGCTTAAGACTTAAAGAAACCTTTCTCTGATGAAGAAATAAGAATGGCCAATAGACACTGAAGAAATGTTCAATATCTCTGACCATAAAAGAAATGAAAATCAAAACAACACTGAGATTCTACCTCACCCCAACTAGAATGGCCATTACCAAGAAAACTAAAAATAACAGATGCTGACAGGGATATGGTCAAAAGGGAACACTATTACACTGTTGGTAGGAATGTAAACGTATTCAACCATTCTGGAAAGCAGTATGGAGGTCCCTCAAAATACTAAACATAGAGCTTCCCTATGAACTAGCAATTCCACTCCTGGGCATATATCCAATAGATCACAAACAATACACACTAAATCTACAGCACAGCCATGTTCATAACTAGGTTTGTATTATGTAACTGAAAAATAAAAGGAATATTTAGTATAGATATTTTGAAAGATTTAGGAGCCAGAGTGATTTCAAAATATCTATAAAAATCAGAGCCATTAATTTAGTAAAAGTAAGCAAACTATAAAAATTTATCAATTTCTATAGAATTATATTGTAAATCATTCAAGAATGTTTTCATGGACTTTAATAAGGACATAAATGGTATTTTTCAGATATGCAGCTAATATAAAGTTATTGAACATAATGGAAAAGACAAAAATCTGGGTTCAAGAAGATTTCACTAGACCAAAGAGGTAGATAGAATTTAAAGAGATAGGATTAAATAAAAAAATTAAAAAGTAGAATCCTGAGTTGTAAAAGTTAGCCCCAGCTTTACTTATATACTCCCAAATTTGCCATAGTGGTTGGAACATAAGAAGGTTTCAATTTCTATTTACTCAAGAAATAAATTGTTAAGAGCATATGGGCAACAACATGTCTTTACATGTCTTAATTGCACTTTGAAGCTGGGTAGAGATGGCTTATGCTTATAATCCTACTACTCAGAAGGGTGAGATCTGAGAATCACAGTTCAAAGCCAGCTTGGGCAGATAAGTCCTTGAGACTCTTATATCCAAGTATGTACCAAAAAAATCCAGAAGTGAAGCTGTGGCTCAAGTGGTAGAGCACTAGCCTTAAGGGGGCAAAAAAGCTCAGGGACAACGCCCAGGCCCTGAATTCAAGCCCAGGACCAGCACGTGTGTGGGCGCACACACGCGCACACACACACACACACACACACACACACACACACACACAGAGATACACACACAAATACCACTTTGAACAATGATGTTTCAGGAATGTAGCTCACTATAATTGAATATAAATTTATGCTGTTATATGACTGGCAAAAATAAAACAGAGATTGAGAAGATAAATTTATGAAAGGATGTGCCCAAACCAAAGAGGATGTCACTCTACTTGGTAAGAAAAGATGACATGTGGAATATAGCACTCAAGTATGTGCCCACATTCTAGTGGGGATTTAGATATACTAGGATATAGTTACAGTCATATAATCAGAAAGCAGTGAATGGATCAGAAAAAAATACACATGAATAGTTGATGAAACTGGCCATGCTTAGTCTAGAGAGGAGGAATTTCAAAATGAAACATGCTTTTAAATGCCTTAAAGAACTTTCACTGGGAGATTTCCGGGAAGATGGTTAGAACAGCTATAATGAAGAACTCTAATAACAACAGATGCTGGAGGGGATATGGACAGAAGGGAACCCTACTGCATTGTTGGTGGGAGTGTAAACTTGTTCAACCACTTTGGAAAGTAGTATGCAGGTTCCTCAAAAGACTCCACATAGAGCTCCCCTATGACCCAGAAATCCCACTTTTGGGCATTTACCCAAATGATCCCAAACAAGACCATGCTAAAGCTACCAGCACAACTATGTTTACCATAGCTAAGATATGGAACCAACCCAGATGCCCCTCAGTAGATGAATGGATCAAGAACATGTGGTATATATACACAATGGAATTCTATACCTCCATCAGAAAGAATGACATTACCCCATTTGTTAGGAAATGGAATGACTTGGAAAAAAGGCCCAAAGAAACGTAGGCCCCATGGTTTCCCTTATTTGCAACAACTAGTATATGTCTGAGACAAACAGAACTAGTATATGTCTGAGACAAACAGAAACTGTCAAACAAATTGATGTTAGGCAAAATGAACCCCAAGATAAGGATTCAAATTTTTTTCTTTCTTGCGATTGTTTCCAACATATTTATAAGATGATTTCTTTGTTGCTTTGTATGTACCTCCCCCAGGGTATAAGCCCTGCTTTCACTGTATTTGATGTTGATATAATTTGTGGAGGGGAAGGGAAAAAACAAACGGTTTAAATAGGGTTACAGGTGGACCCATTATAACAATTAGATGTACAAGACATTATGTCGAAAAACAAACTTTACAACTTTGGCGGGGTGGGGAGTTGGGGAGTGGGGGGTGGTGGTAGGGAGGTGTGGGGGGTCGAGAGGGGAAGGGATGGTATGGAGAAACAAGGGAGGAGGCAACAATACTTGATAAGAAATATAGTCACTATCTTGCCCATAGAATTGTAACCCCTCTGTATGGTATTTTCACAATAAAAAAAAAGAACTTTCACTGAGGAAAAGGAGCAAGGTTTGTTGTGTGTCATCTTACACCTTTGGTGAGAATTATAAAAGAAACAGACTATGAATCCACAAAAGATAGATCTTTTTAGCCAGGCGCTGGCAGATCAAACCTATAGTGCTAGATAGCCAAGAGGCTGAGATCTAAGGATCAAGGTTTGAAGCCAGTCTGGGAAGCAAAGTCCTTAAGACTCTTATCTCAAATTAATTATCCAGAAAAAGCTGGAAGTGGTGCTGTGGCTCAATGGTAAAGCCCTAGCCTTATACAAAAAAATAATTTAAAAAGCTCAAGGAGGGCTGGGAAGTTGGCTCAGTGGTAGAGCGCTTGCCTTGCATGCTCGAGGCCCTGGGTTCGATTCCTCAGCACCACATAAGCAAAAAGAAAAAAGCCGGAAGTGGCACTGTGGCTCAAGTGGTAGAGCGCTAGCCTTGAGCTGAAGAGCTGAGGGACAGCGCCCAGGCTCAGAATTCAGGCCCCATATTTACCCAAATGACCACAAACAAGGCCACACTAAAGCTACCAGCACAACTATGTTTATTGCAGCATTATTTACCATAGCTAAGCTATGGAACCAACCCAGATGCCCCTCAGTAGATGAATGGATCAAGAAGATGTGGTATATATACACAATGGAATTCTATGCCTCCATCAGAAAGAATGACATTGCCCCATTTGTTAGGAAATGGAAAGGCTTGGAAAAAATTATATTAAGTGAAGTAAGCCAGGCCCAAAGAAACATAGGCCCCATGGTTTCCCTTATTTGCAATATCTAGTATAGGTATGAGTCAAGCGGAAAAAGTCAGAGAATGTGATGTTAGGAAAACGAACCCTCAAATATGTATTTTAATGTTTTTGTTTCATTCATGCATGTGTTTCTAACGCATTTATAATATTATTTCTTTGTTGCTTTGTATGTCCCTCCCCCACAGTGTAACCCCCGCTTTCACTATATTTGATGTCAGTATAACATGTGGAGGAGACGGGGACAAACAAGTCGTTTAAGGATTCAGGTGGACCTGTTGCAACAATGAGAAGTACAAAATGTCATGTCCAAACCAGCTTTACAATGTCGGTGGGGGGGAGGGAGGGGGGGTATGATTGGGTGGGGGGGAGGGGGGAGGGTGGGAAGGGAGGTGAAGGGTAAACAAAGGAGGAGGCTGCAATGCTTGGTAAGAAATGTATGCATTTTCCTGCCCATGTAATTGTAACCCCTCTGTACAGTATGTTTTCAAATAAAATAAAATAAAATAAATAAATAAATAAATAAATAAATAAAAAGAATTCAGGCCCCATGACTGGACCTCAAAAAAAAAAAAAAAAGCTCAAGGACAATACCCAAACCATTAGCCATTAGTTACATCCCTGGAGTCATCTCTCTCTCTCTCTCTCTCTCTCTCTCTCTCTCTCTCTCTCGCCCTTGCTTTCTCTCATACACACACACACACACACACACACACACACACACACACAATAGATATGCCTATCTACTAATTAGCACTGTCTGTAAAAATGATACAAAATGCTAAAGTCTTTGTTTTGGGAAGAGATCAATTAGTATCTAGATGATCATTTGTATAGGGCTTTACACAGGGAGTTTATAGACCATTTACTATAGAGTAGGTTTGGGTGACATAAGCTCCATTTCATCTGTCTGTTTTCTTTGCAAGTCACAAAATCTTAAATTCAGCTATGTTAATGTGTCTTTCCATACCTTTAAGATGTTCTTCCTTATTCTAACTTCCTTCCACTGGAAAGATTTTCTTTTGGGGTAGTCTTCATCACTGATTGAAAATGTTTCAGTTCCTCAGGTCAGTAAACAAAAGAAGGGCTTGGTGAACAAAACCTACAATAAATATCATCAGTTGAAGAGGAACAGGAAAAGCTGTTTTCAAATCATCTGATTGTTCAATTGATACACTTTGGGTGTGGGGGGTTGATCCCAGGGTTTTGTGCGTGCTAGACAAGTGCTCTATCACAGAGTTACACCTCATCCCTTGATACACTTTCATTTAGATCATCTACCAGAATTGTGGATCTAACAGAAAATGTCTATTAATGACTACCCTAAATCTTATTTGAATGCAACTTATACTGTTTAATGTCTTCTTGTAAAAAAGTTGCTTAGTGGCAAGATCTTAGCATTTAGTTTGAAAAAAGAGAGCTGCCCATTGTGATTGCAACTGGTATCATCAGCGAGGGACACAAATTAGTTAGGTGCTCTATAAATATGGCATAAATAAATGCCTTTGTTGTTCTACCATTTGAGGGCCTAAGTTGTAATCTAAATTAAGAAAATTATTTGTGATGGTCCATCTATTCTTCCCTGAAGAAGAAGAAGAAACCTAAATGCCTTCATAGTAAACAAGCTAGAGACTGAAAGACATCCTTTATAAGTGTGTTTAAACATCACAAGAGAATTCCAAGGAAGGATAGTGTCTAGTCTATTGGTTCAGTAGCTAATTATACAAATCCAAGCTTAAAGTAGCATTTTTTCTGAAGTTTTCAAATCTTAGCGCATAGGATATAGATGCAAACAAAATTATGAGAGTGAGAATTCAATGAGAAAGAGATTGCATAATGGTTTGGGCTGGTTAAGGAGTCAGAAACCATACTACCTTAAGTGGGATTTTTAATAGAAGATTCTTCTGTCTCTGTCTCTCTCTCCCTCTTTCCTCCCTCCTTCTCATCATTTTCTTTAAACAATTGTATAAAGGGAGTTCAATTTAATGTGTCCATTAATGTGTATAATGCATTTCCCCATTCACCAATCTATCCATTGAACATTGAGTATTGTGACTATATTAACCCTGAGAAAAAGCATTAGAGAAGGCCTTTTTATTAACATGGGGTCTTATGTTACCAAGGCTAACCTTAAATTCCTGGGTTTAAGTCATGTCCCCTCCTCAACCTCCTAAGGATCAGGGATCACATGTATATGCAACTGTGTTGAGCTCTACAACAAATCTTAACAGATAGGCGACCTCTTTGTAGAGATGGAAGGAATGACATAATAAATTTTAAAATGTAAATAAAGACACAAAATCAGGAAGACTTAGGTAGAATCAACTAAATAGCAAGTGGATCAATTTGTATAAAAGGGAGGACTAGAGATGAAAGTGATGAATACGCAGAGAAAGGGGCACTTTTTAGAGCACAGCAGCTCTGAAGCAAGAGTAGGCTAAGGAATCAGAACGTTATTCTGTAGGTAACTGGAAGGCATGGAAGAATTTTGAATCACATAATATTATGAGCAGAAGTATTTTTAGGAAGATTAGTCTAGATGAACCTCATCCAGTTCCAACCACTCTGTTGAAGAAAGTAGTATTAGCAGTAATAGAAAACCCATTATTGAACTTTTTACTCCGATTATTTTTAGGTCAGTGATTCCCAGCAGAGACTAAACGGACCAAGGTGCAGGTTTCTCTTCTCTTGGTAGTAACTTTGAGAGAAGGTAAGGTGATTCATGAGAATTATATTGCAAACATGAATTGCTTGGGCAATGACCTTTCCTCCTCCATGTCACTAAAATAATACTACAACATGTTATTTAGACTGTGAAGGTTTACCTAAGGGTGATTTACTTACGAGTCATACAGAGTAATAGAAAAATAAGGACATTTCTATGGGAATATGTTAGACCCTCATAGGCAAAACTGTTCTTTGAGGACCAGTAACATCAGTATAACTTGAGAACTTGTTTGAAGTGAATAATCTTGATATAGACCATTTGTAGGGGATAGGAAGGGAACTGGGGTTTGAACTCAGGGCCTAGGCACTGTCTCTGAGATTTTTGGTTCAAGGCTAGCACTTTCACTTGAGCCACAGATTACTCTGTGGATAATTCCCTAAGAGAACAATGACCCAATCCCGGTAAATGGGATTGAATAAAGGCAGAAGGAAGTGAAAAAAAGAATCTTGAGCTGTGTACCCCAGGCTACTTAATCATAATTCAAATTTTTAAAGGAACCCTACATTATTCCTTTGGACCTTAAACTTCAGAGATGTACTTAATTTTAAATCCTGGCACTGAGTCACTTCACTTTTGAAGGGATTACTGTTCAGGTGAATAATAAATAATAAGGGTTGGAGGCATGGGTCACTTGATACAGTGCTAGCCAATGATCAAGAGCAGATGCAAGTACCTGTTAATAGGATGGCAAATCATTTAAGATTCTGACTTCATTGTCTGTGTGGTTGAAATAAAGTACAAGCTACCAAATGAGCTGTTCCTAGGATTGACAATTATGGTTTATGTGAAATGTGTACATGTTTTACATAGGAACCAGAAGCTTAGTATTTTCTAGTTCAATTTCAACCACAACTTTGTAGACTATCACATATAACTCCTGAGAATAATAATTAATACATATACACGTGCTTTTTTCTGGAACATTTGAGAGCATATTTAAGGATATCACAGTTTACTTCTAAATACTTTAGCCTCTATTTCTTTCTTTTTTCTTTCTTTTTTTTTTTGTTGGTCATGGGGCTTGAACTCTGGGCCTGAGCACTGTTCTTCAGCTCTTCAGCTCAAGGCGAGTGCTCTACCACTTGAGCTACAGCTACAGCGCCACTTCCTAGCCTCTATTTCTTACAACCAAATTTTCCTATATAATAACAAAACAATTATTACTCAGAGAACATAAGAGATGCCACAGCAATTTTCATTAATTGTCTACACTATTACTTTTTTTGTGGTCCTGTGGTTTGAAATCAGGTCCTCTTACTTGTTTGGCTGGTGTTCTACCACTTGAACCACACCTCCAGTCCAGCTTTTGTTGTATTATGGTTTTTTTAAGATGGAGTCTCAAAAACTTTTCTATCAGGCTTGGCCTTGAACTGAAAGATTTCAGTCACCTGAATGGAGAAGATTACAGATGTGAGCTACCAACACCTGAGCATATTATCTTTTCTAGTTGTTTTGATTTGGTGTTGCTTTTTTAATTTCAGGAGCAAAGATTTTACATTATATTTAGCTATCACATCCCTTTACTCTCAATTGTTTTGAATCCTTTTGTAGCCTTGTTTTGGATGGCTTCCACTTAAGATTCTATACTAATTTTTGTGTAACATTTCTTTTCTTTCTTCCTTTCTTTCTTTCTTTCTTTATTATTTTTTTTTTTTTGCTAGTCCTGGGGCTTGAACTCAGGACCTGGGCATTGTCCATGAACTTCTTTTGCTCAAGGCTATCACTCTACCACTTGAGCCACTGCACACCACTTCTGGCTTTTTCTGTTTATGTGATACTAAGGAATCAAACCCAGGGCTTCATGAATGGGGGGCAAGCACTCTACCACTAAGCCACATTCCCAGACCCATGTGTAACATTTCTTAATATTCATCTAGTTGCTTTCTCATAAGTAGAGTTAAATTATGCATTTTAAACAAAAATTCCATGTGGATGATCCTGTGTCCTTTAGAATCACCTAGATATGGTGCTGGTGCAAAGCAGGAGACAGAGTCAGGAAGATCACACATTTGAGGCCAGCCTGGGTTACACAGTGAGAAGGATTTATTATGTCAAAATAATTTTTCTATCCCTATGTTATTCTTCATTTTTATAAAAGTGTACTATACTTTTTAAAATACTTTTCTGCATCTATGGAGATGACTGTGTGGATTTTTGCTTCATTTTGTTAGTAGGATGTATCACACTTAGTGACTTTCATATGTTGAACTATCCTTAAATCCCAGGAATAAATTTTTCTTGTTCATAGAGTATAATACTCTTAGTATTCTGTTGAATTCTACTTAGTAATATTTTGGTGAGGATTTCTGCATCAATAGAGAGAGAAATATACATCTCTTGTTTTCTTTTCTTGTAGTGTCTTGTTTCCTGTTCATACCAGGGTAATGCTGGCCTCACAATACAAGTTTTTGGAAGTCTTTCGACCTTTTCTACTTTTTGGAAGAACTTGAGAATTGGCATTAATTATTCTTTAAATGTTTGACCAAATTCACTCATGAACCCTTGTGGTTCTATGGTTTACTTTGTTGGGAACTTTTTGCTACTACAGTTCTATTTATAAATCTTTTCATTTCTTCATGATCCAGTTTGGAGAAGTTGAGCATTTCTTGAATTTTACCTAAGATTTCTTCTAGGTTATCCAACTTAATTGCATACAATTATTCCTATTATTCTCATATAATTCTTTTTGTTTATTTTTGTACTAGTACTGGGGTTTGAACACAAAGTTTGGCACTCTTGCCCAAAGGTTGGTGTTCTAACAACTGAGCTACAGCTCCAATTCCAGCTTTTGCTAGTTAATTGGAGAAACCAGTCTCTAGGACTTTTCTGTTGGAGCTGGCTTCACACCAAGGTCATCAGATCTCAGCCTCCTGAGTAGCTAGTATTATAAGCATGAGCCATCAGCACCCATCTACAATGCTTTTTATTTTTATAGAGTCAATAATATCTCTTCTTTGTGATTTTCAGTTATTTCAGTTTTCTCTTGTGTCTCCATCAGTCTACCTAAAGATCTGTTAATTTTGTTGGTCTTAATGTATTTCCTCTATTATTTTTCTTGATTCTATTTTGCTTATCTTTCTTATCTTTAGCATTTCCTTCCTTCAGATAGCTCTGGGTTTGCTTTGTTCTTATTCTCATTCGATAAGGCATAAAAATGCATTCTTGATGTGTGGTCATTGTCTCTCAATGTAAACATTTACAAATAAATTTCCCTTTTAGCACTGCTTTCACCATCTCTCATTAGTTTTGGCAAATTGTGGTTTCATTTTCATTGGTCTTAAGATATTTTCTATTTACTCAGTTAACTTCCACAAAGACCCATCTCTTTGTCAGTACACAGGCAGTTTAGAAAGTTGAAAATTTGATCCACTCTGCTCTCCCAAATGAGTGGAAGAGAGCCAAGGACTGGGCTGCTAATTTTCTGTACCAGGATAGAGACCATGAGTGGATCAAAGTGAGCTAAAATTCCACAGAATTTCCTATTGTTTTGAACAATTGTGTTTGCTGTTTAATCAGAATTTGCTTGGTTGCTATGTATCCGTGGGTGATTTCCAGAGCTCATAAAGAGCTCTTTGGGTTACTTTCTAGTTGTTAATTTAGTTTCTGTGGCAGAATTGTAACCTGGAGTTTCCTAGTCTCCCATCTTGCAGCTGTCAGTCTTAGGAATTTCTTAAAGTAGTAGGTCACAAGTTCAAGGTTGTAAATGACTATCATGGCCACATTTTTCCCCTTGTCATCTGAGTTAGTCTAAGTAATAGGTGAAAGGAAAAGTGTCCAAAAGACCACGCAAACAAATGTCAGGTATAGGAAAGAAAAGATTTATTGTCAGCAGAACTGACAAGTCCAAGTTCTCACGAGGAGAGGAGAAAATGCCTCTGACCAGCTCCTTGGAGGACCCTGTATACAGTTGGGAGACTGGAGGTGGGAGGTGCCTCACCTACACACACACACACACACACACACACACACACACACACACACACACACACACACACACACACACACACACGGCAAGCAAGGGGGGCTGTTTCCTTACTTACAATAGGTAAATGAATCAATCAATCAATAATGGACCTAAGTATTTACTATTTTAAGAACAAATAAATGGTTCTACCCAGGGACCTGCCTTTGTGTTTACTGTAATGACAATAACTGCCCCAAGGTTACCAATACATCTTTCTGTGTTCAGCAATTTGTTCTCAAATTCCAACTATAGTTTTAGGACTGCCTACAGAATCTGTGATTTCAGACCTAAGAATGAAATGAGGCAGATGTTTCTGCTTCCTAATCTGAACAACTCATTCCTCATGACTGCTTTTTCACTTCTCCTAAGCTGTCCGTTCTGCATTTGATGACAGAAACAGTATTGATTCCTGCTTATTTCCAGTAGAAAACGTCAAGAAGTCTAAATATATATTTACGCCTTTGTAGTTTTTACAGTTTTTTCCATGAAGAAATAAGCATTCCATCTACCTTTTTTTTGTGAACATACTGTACAGAAGGGTTACAATTACATAGGCAAGATAATGAGTACATTTCTTATCAAGCATTGCAGCCTCCTCCTTTGTTTACCCTTCCCATCCCTTCCCAGCCTCCCTCCATCTACCTTTTTATTCTTTAGAAATGTCATCTTCTGCCAGGCACGGGTGGCTTATGCCTGTAATCCTAGCTACTCAGGAGGCTGAGATCTGAGGAGTACAGTTCAAGGCCGGCCCAGGCAGGAAAGAGCATGAGATTCTTATCTCCAATTAGCCACCAGAAAACCCAAAGGGGAGCCCAAAGAGGCTCAGGAACAGCACCCAGACCTTGAGTTAAAGCCCCAGGACTGACAGGAAAAAAATATGCCACTTTTCAACAAGTGGTACTTAATTTCTGCCATATTTTATATTTTGTAAAAGCTAAAGGAAAGATGAATTATAGCTAAAGTATTTTGTGAGCACTCTAGTAGTTTGTATTTAAATGAAGAAGATTGAGGAAAGTGTGTGTGTGTGTGTGTGTGTGTGTGTGTGTGTGTGTGTGTGTGTGTGTGTGTGTTTTGATACTGAGGCTTGGACTCAGGGCCTCACATTTTTGCTTGCCTTTTCTGACAGGCTGTCTTTAATCCTCAATCCTCAGATCTCAGTCTCCTAAATAGCTAGGATTACAAGCATGACTCACCAGCACCCAGTGGCATTTTTTTTTAACTCTGACAGAAGAACTTAAGTGTAGGGGTGTGTGTGTGTGTGTGTGTGTGTGTGTGTGTGTGTGTGTGTGTGTGTGTGTGTGTGTGTGTGTGTGTGTGTGTTTGCTGGTCCTGGGGCTTGAACTCAGGGCCTGAGCTCCTTTTGCTCAAGACTAGTGCTCTACCACTTAAGCTACAGTGTCACTTTGAGCCTTTTCTGAGTAGTTTATTGGAGACAAGAGTCTTACAGACTTTCCTGCCTGGGGTGACTTTGAACTACAATCCTCAGATCTTAGCCTTCTGAGTAGCTAAGGTTATAGGCATGAGCCACTGGTGCCCAGATAAGAAATCAGATTTCTTGGGCTGGGAAGGTGGCTCAGTGGTAAAGGGTTTGCCTTGCATGCATGAGGCCCTGGGTTTGATTCCTCAGCACCACATAAGCAAAAAGAAAAAGGCCAGAAGTGGCATTGTGGCTCAAGTGGTAGAGTGCTAGCCTTGAGCTGAAGAGCTGAGGGACAGCACCCAGGCCCAGAGTTCAGGCCCCACGACCGGACTCCTCCCCCAAAAAAAAGAAAAAAGAAATTAGGTTTCTTAAAATCCATGATGTTCTGTTGTAAACAGCCTCAGAGTCATTCTGACTACTTTCAAGGTAATTGGTAAAGAGAGAGAGAAGAGAGAAAGGAAAAGGGGAGAAGAGAAAAGGGAAGGGTAACAGGAGGGGAGATTTCCTGGTCTGTGAACATAAAAGGATAATTTTCTGGTCTTTATCCACATATACACACAAAAAGAGGAAATAAGAATCCATGTCTTGTATTTGATTGTAGCTTCCTTTAAAATATATTTAACATGTTCTGGATGATTTTTTCTAAATTGTCAAAGCTGAAGTCTCAGCCAAAGAGGAAGAGACTCCTTGTCGTAATTAAATGATGATTGTTGTTTTCAACAGTGTTCTTCCTCTTCCTTTCCAGAATCTAAGACTCTGCAAGACCCATAGTTGACATTAACTCAATTGAACTTATTAAACTCCAAACAAGTCTTCTCTTGTTTGAGCAGACAAGTTTTGATATGGTATGTGCAAGAGATTGTTCTTTTTTTCAGGCTTTACAACAGAGTTGACCTTAAATGAGTAAAAAGGAGTTTGTTTTCATTTCAGGCTTGAGAAATGATGGGCTTCAGCCTGTTAAATTTATCTTATTCTTCCTCACTAACTAAGGTTTTACAAAGTAGTAGAAGCTCAGAATGGAGAATTTTTGCTTACATCCATTCATCAGAAGGGAATGCAGGTATTGACAACCATTCATAGAAAAGGTAAGATGGCACACAAAAGGGTTAAGACTTTACCTAAGACCTAATTGAAGGCTATGAAATGTGAAGTCTGGTACCACTAGAAGCCCGGATGGAGGGAAAAGAAAACCTAATGGGAGGAAGTGAAATCTGCTAAATGCATAAAATATAGGAATTCTCCTTCCTGTTACTAGGGTCTTTGTCTCTCTGCATAAAGCAAAACTACACTTGGGAGATGGTAGTGTGATAAGAACAAAGTGCAAACAAGGTGTAAGGGCCATTGGACAGATGTACAACTCAAAAAGAGCAGAGGAATGCAGAAGCTGGAAAAGAATCTCCAAAGGGATCAACATGTATGTAGCAAAAATGTAATTAACAAGAGCCAAGCCACCTAGCCAAAGCTGGAACCCTTTAGAAAACAGTTCTCTGAAGATTAACAGAAAGGAATCAAACTACTTTTATAGAAAAGATACTTTTCTCACATCTTAATCCTCCTACTTCTGCCTGTGACATAGCTAGGATTACAGACATGAACCATCAGAAGGAGCTTGCTCTTTAACATAAATTCTCACCAATGGGAGGGAGGGGGTGGCTGGGCTATCCTTAAACTGTATGCTTATTAGTAATCATACTAAATCTGAATGTAAGGAAAGAAAGCAGACACATGGCATAATTAAACAAAATGCTTAGCTGGACGCAGTGGCTCGGGCCTAAATTAGGAGACTAGAAAATATGAAACAAATCAGCACATCTAAAAGTTAGTTTTTTGAAAAGAAATAAAATTGTCGAACTCTTAACTAATCTTTTCCCAAATGAGAGAACTCAAGCAAAGTTATAAAATAACACATACATTAAAAGTGAGCACAAGCCAGGCACCGGTTTTTCACACCTGTAATCCTAGCTACTCAGGAGGCTGAGATCTGAGGACTGCTATTCAAAGCCAGCCCTGGGAGGAAAGTCCGTGAGACTCTTATCTCCAATTAACTACCAGAAAACCAGAAGTGGTGCTGTGGCTCAAGTGGCAGAGTGCTAGCCTTGAGCAACTGGCAGAGTGCTAGCCTTGAGCTGAAGAGCTGAGGGACAGCGTCCAGGCTGAGTTCAAGTTCCAAGACTGACCAAAAAAAAAAAAAACAGCACAAACAAAATCATAAAAGACATTAGACTCTTTTTTTAGATTCAACATAAATGTAAGATTGTTTAAATTTTTTTCTTTCTGTAAGAGAGAAGAAATGTAAATGTATAGATTAGAGGATATAAAGTAGCAGATGTATAAAATTATCAAGTCTAGTCTAGAGGGAATTAGGCAAGGAGCCTGAGGCTCAAGCTTGTAACCCTAGTTACTCAGGAGGCTAAGGAATGATGATGGAGATTTGAAGGCAGCCAGGACAGAAAAGTCCATGAGACTTTTATCTACAATTAACCAGCAAAAATCCTGAAGTAGAAGTATGGTTCAAGTGATAGAACATTAGCCTTCAGTGAAAAAGCTGAGAGCTTGAGGCCCTGTGTTCAATACCCAGTACACAGTACACACACACACACACACACACACACACACACACACCATGGCACCTGGCTCACACAACTGATTCTGATCTGGTGCCATCATCTTACAACAGCTCTAGAATAAATCTTGCCAGTAAGTGTTGAAGAAAAGATTCAAAGCACATGCAAAATTCAAATGTAAAATGTGGAATACAAGTTTATATGCTGTAGGACAAATATGAACACTTAGGCTGGAAACGTTCTGAACTCTGTCTTCCATGCTCTCATAGTAAATAATTTTCTCTTTTTTAATCATTAAAAGCATACTCTTGTCTCCAATTAACCAAAAAGCCGGAAATGAATCTGTGGTTCAAGTGGTAGAGTGCTAACCTTGAGCAATAAAAGCTCAGGGACAGAACCCATGCCCCGAGTTAAAGACACAGGACCTTCACAAAGCATAACTCCAGGAGCTACTGAGATGTGTGGAGTGATTGGACCTATACTAAATATTCCCAAATGCTTTGATTTATATAGTGTTTGTGTCTTTTCTGTCTTTTTACTTTTCAAAGCTCACTCATTGTCTATTTTGAGCAGCCTCTTTCAGTACTTGTGATTTAGCAGTGGTAACTGTAGTACTGGAAAATCAGACAGCCATATTTGACAAGACTAGACACCAACAAACTTCTTCCATTTCTACTCCTTTTCCAAGGCTCCTGTGCTCTTGCCAGTTTAACAATTGAGTGTGCATATTATATAGCCACAAATATGTAATAATGCCCATATATAATATCACATATTCTTTATATACATGTATATATTATCCACATAGACCCATGTATATGCAACTGGTATGTGCACCCTTCTTAGTCTCTGCCTACCTAATTCTTCTTTCTTCAAGAATCTGATCAACCTAGTGACTCTGGAGGCTGAGATCTGAGAACCATGGTTCAAAGCTAGCCTCTGGCAGGAAGTCCATGAAACTCTTAGCTCCAACAGAAAACTTCAGAAGTGGCAATGTGGCTCAATTGGTAGAGGGATAACCTTGAGCAGAAAAGCTCAAGGACAATGTCCAGGCCCTAAGTGCAAGCTAAAAAAAAAAACCAATAACAAAAAAAAAAAAACAGAAAGGCTGAAATCTGAGGATTGTGGTTCAAAGACAGCCTAGGCAAGGAAGTCCATAAGACTCATATTTTAATTAATTGGCAAAATGCTAGAAGTGGAGTTGTGGTTCAAGTGGTAGAATGCTAGCCTTGAGCAAAAACACTCAGGACTTGAAGCCATAGGACCAGCACTGAGAGACAGACAGACAGACAGACAGACAGACAGAGACAGAGACAGAGAGACAGAGGAATGTGATCAACCATCAACACCTTCAGGAAATTGTCCCTAATCACTCTGAACTAGGTTAGGTGACATCTCTGTGCCACTATATGGTAATACTTAGTACATTACTGTAATTCTCTACTCAGATAACTGTCCATACACATACATACACACCCTGAACTGGGAGCACTAGACAGCAGGGACCTAATGAAATGTTCTGCATTAACAGAGCAGCTTTTTTCTTTTAATTTTGTGCTGGTCCTGAGGCTTGAACTCAGAGCCTGGGCATTGTTCCTGAGCTTTTTTGCTCAAGGCTAGCACTCTATTACTTGGGCCACAGCTCCACTTCTGGCTTTTGGAGTGGTTAATTGGAGATAAGAGTCTCACAGACTTTCCTGCCAGAGCTGGCTTTGAACTGCAATCTTCAGTAGCTAGGATTACACCAGCACCCAGCTAGAGGACATTTTTAATAATTGAGGTGCAATCCACTGAATTTGTCTGTCCACTTTTTCTCTGAAGTTCTATCCTTTGATGATTGGGATCTGAGAATTAAGCCAGAAGCTAAGCATAGAATAACAACAGTGACAGGAAGGGAGAGAGGCAGGGCAGCATATTATCAAAATACTATCTGCTGGAAGTTTTCTTCACATCTTTTATTATCTTTAAGTAGTTTACAAATGAGTTTCAATTCAACTTATCAGTTTATGATTACAATGCATCTCCCTTATTTGTGTGTCCATACTGGGGTTGAGACACTGTCCCTTAGCTTTCTTCACTTAAGGCTGTTGCTCTACTCCTTGAGTCACAGCTCCACTTCCACAATGCAAGTTGATCAATGTCACCACTGCCATTCTTCTCCCCCATCTCTCTCAACCCCACCCATCCCCTCAAGTTACCTGATTCCATTTTAGCACATGTATATTGACTCCTTTCCTAAGTTCCAAGTGCTTACTGGAGAGGTAATAGTGTTAAATTAATTTAAATTAAAGGCATTGAGGGAATTGGAATATATGTCAAACACTGTCAAATTGAATACTCAAACCTAAGGAAAGAGCTTGACTTATATCCCCAAGGACAAATAAAGAGTCTGAACATACAGTAATTGAAATTTAATAGGAGAGGGTTGAAAGCAGTGAGTTAACCACATAATGGATCAGCTGAGATAATGAATGCTAATGGGTCCTTGTGGAGGAAGAGAAAGCAGGATATTGAATTTTAGAAGAATGCTCACAGTTAATCAGCAATGACAATAAAGAGAATTCAAAAACAAAAGAAATGGATAAGTAATGTGGCCCCAAAAGCCAGAAAAGCTGTAATGCTGTTTTGCAAGTCTTCCTGCATTTACATATTAGATAATCTTAATTAAGGTTAAAAGGCCAATGGCAGCATTCCAGTTTCCTCTTGATGCCATTTACAAGAAAAATCTACTTGCCAGAAACACTTCAATTGTTTGTCTTGAATTGTTAAAGAATAATAGCAAGCATTTAACAGATTCATTTATAATCCTTGTGATGTCTGCAAGATCACTGGGTGGGGTAAGGGAAAAGGGAAATTCCATTTGTCAGGTAAGAGAACTTCTAAACTGGGTAGAGATCTTAGAATATATTCAAACACACAACTGAAGGAATATTCAAATAAAAAGAGATGTTCTGTTCAAGTTTCTCAACATCCTCCCCTGACCCATCCCCTTGTAGTATACCCAAAATGCATTTATTTGGCATGGGATCTAAAAGCATGACAGAGATTAAAACAGTTAAGTAACCTTATCTGGGTCTGCACATTTCTCAATCCTCAGAAACAGTGGAGTTACAAAATATTTTCCAAATGAATTTGGTCATATGCCTCCAGTGCAAAATACAACCTAAATTGTACAAAGCTGCAGGGAGATTCCTGTATTATGAATGTATAAAATATTACCAGTAAAAGTTAAGTGTTTACTACACAAGTGTACAAAAAGTAACCAGCTTTAGCAGGTAGGATGTTTCCAAACTAGTTCATCTGGTCTGATGATCTTTCTAGAATATATGATCTATGTGATCATACATCCCTCAAGGCATCTGGGCCTATTACTTTTCTAAAAACATGGCCAAATATACACTCTTTCCTCTGGCTTCTGAGCATATCCTGACATGTTAACTGACATACTCCTACTCTCTTTGGACCTAAGTAATTCTAGTTGTCTCCATGTAGAGCTGAAGATAGCAGGATTTAATGCAACTGGATGGTTGCTTCACCATCCATCAGCACTTTAACTCCAGTCAACTACTTTCCAAGAAGTCATAAATCACAAAAAAGACCTGATCTAAGTTATTTGCTATTAAGTAATGAAGAAAGTAGCCAAAGTTACTGCATAAGTACCTGAAGAAATAACTCCAAATACAATATAATCTTTGTATATTAAGGAATATATTCTTTGGCACTGCTTTGGTGTGTGTGTGTGTGTGTGTGTGTGTGTGTGTGTGTGTGTGTGTGTGTGTGTGTGTGTGTGTGTGTGTGCATGTGCATGCATTAGCTGGTCCTGGGACTTGAACTCAAGGCCTGGGCACTGTATCTGTGGTTTTTTCCTCAAGGCTAGTACTCTACCACTTGAGCCACAGCTCCACTTCTGGCATTTTTGGTAGTTAATTGCGATAAGCATCTCACAAACTCACCTGCCTGGGCTGGTTTTGAACTGTGATTCTCAGATCTCAGCCTCCTGAATAGGATTATGAGTATGAGCAACTGGCATGTTGTTGGCACTACTTTGTTTTTAAGAGTTGATCAAGATGGATATCTCTGACTCATTCTTATAATCCTAGCTACTCAGGAGATTAAAATTTTAGAGCATCTGACAAATCCCCTATCTATGCCTCTTACATTGAAGGAATCACAGAAATGTACCATTGTGCCCAACTTATTTGTTGACATACAGCCTCACTGACTTTATGGCCTGGACTAGCCTTGAAGTGAAGTCTTCTTGATCTCTACCTCCAGAATAGCTGGAACACTAGTCAAATTATAAAGCATCCATGAAGTAGAATACACAAAGCCTGGAAGCCATGTAAGGTCAACAAAATCATTTGATATGTGACAGTACAGACATATGTGCTTCTTATCAGCTGCCTAAGGCCGGAAAACTACCTGTACTGATAATTCTGTATGGCCATGAATGATGTTATAAATTTCCAAAGAGCCCTTGGCAGGAGAAATGTTTCCCACTCCTGCATGAGAAACTTCTCTTGGTGTCACTGTAGAAAGATTCATAAGAAACATTATGAAGATAATAAAAAGAAACAAAACAGAACACTTAGAATGCCATATTTTGCTTTCAAAAATGGGAAGAGGTGTAAAATCAAAATATAATTTTATATATTCTTTTTAAAAAGCTATGAGACAAAAATAAAATATTTTTTATCTTGTTTTAAAAGAAAGCGATGAGATTGTGCACAAAAGACTAGTTTAAGCCAAGCATCAGTGACTCATACCTACACTCCTAGCTACTAAGGAGGTTGAGATCTGATTATCACAGTTCAAAGCCAGCCTGGGCAAGACAGTCCATGAAACTCTTGTTTCCAATTAACCACTAGAAAACGAAGTGGTGCTGTGGCTCAAAGTGGTAGATTACTAGCCTTGAGCAAAAAAGGTCAGGTACAGCACCCAGGCTCTGAGTTCAAGCCCCAGGATGAGCCAAAAAAAAAAGACCTTGTTTAAGAAAACACTTGTGGAAGAGCAAAAGAGTGAACAGAAACAAAGACAAGGACAAAAGATGTCCTTATTCACCTTTGTATGTCATCTGAAATTTGAATAATGTGATTCTATTTTGTATTCGAATGATGAAGTAAAACTAATGTGATATAAAAATGAACTGGTAGGGGCTAGCAATGTGGCTTAGTGGTAGAATGCTTGTCTATGGTGCCTGAAGCCCTGGGTTTGATTCCTCAGTACCACATAAACAAAAAAATAAAATAAATAAAATTAAAACAAAAAAATTAATGAACTGGTAAACAACCATGTTCATTGTGAAACTATTCATCATAGCCAAGTTATGGAAACAGCCCAGATGCCCCTTAATGGATAAATGGATCAAGAAAATGTGGTATACACACAATGGAATTTTATTCATCCATTAGGATGATATTGTACCATTCATAAAGAAATTGAAAGACCTGGAAAAAATTTACGTTAAATGAAGTAAGTCAGGCTCAGAGAGACAAAGGATCCATGTTTTCTCTTATATGTAAAAGCTAGAATTAGCTTATAAACATATAAGTAAATACATTGGGTGGTATGCAAGTATATACAAATGCATTAATTGAAATATGGTAGATTCAAGGGAGAACTCAAATAGTGTAATTCCTTAGAACAGCAAAATCAAAGTTCAGTAAAGTAAAATGCCAGGAAGCAGGTGCTCAAAAGGGTGGGGTGGGGTCAAAGGGAAAAGAGTAGGTGAATGAAGAGGGGGAGAATACAGTCAAGAAGATTGTATTCATAAATTGCTTTGTTAAATGGCAACTCATTTGTACAATTACTTAAAGATAATAATAAAAATATATGTACTGGTGAAGTAATGTGGTAAGTGAAAAAACAACTAGGAAAATAACTGTACAGTATGCTATTTTCCAAAAAAACCCCACAATTACCTGTGTGTTTATGTTCAGAAAGACAAATGTTAACAGTGGTAATATTTGATTATGGAAGTCACAGAGTTTTTATGCTTTTCTGATTGGTTAGATTTCATGAATTTAGCAGTAATTAATTTTCCAACTTAAAAAGAAAATGTTAGCAGGGCACGGCGGCTCACACCTGTAATCCTAGCTACTCAAGAGACTGTGATCTGAAGATTGCAGTTTGAAGCCAGCCACAGCAGAAAAGTCTATGAGACTCTTATCTCCAAGTAACCACCAGAAAACTTGAAGTGGTACTGTGCCTCAAGTGGCAGAGCACCAGCCTTGAGAAAAAAAAGCTCAGGGTCAGCATTCAGGTCCTGAGTTCAAGCCCCGTACTGGCACAGAAAATGAAGAATCTAGGGGTTATTCCAAACTAAAAAAAAACAAGCTATGAAGACATGAAAAGATATAGAAGAAACTTAAATTCACACTGCTAAGTGAAAAAAGACAAGGTGGGAAAGCTATATATGTATGATTCCAGCTATAGAGCTTTGTGGAAAGACAACACTGCACATCTAGCAAAAGATCAGTGGTTACTAGAGGTGGTGGGGAATGGATGAGTAGATGAAACTCAGGTGACTCTCAGAACAATGAAAATACTCTGTATGATACTTAGATGAATGTATTTCATGCATCTCTCCTGACCCATAGAACACACAACACCAAGAGCAAAGTATAAGAAAACTATGGACCTTAGATGATAATGATGTGATGGCATCAGTTCATCGACTGTAAAAAAAAAAAAAAAAAGTGTTACTCAAAAGGAAGGTGTTGACAAGGGGAGCAATTTCAATATCCATGTGGGAAAACTCTATACCTTGCTCTCAATTTTTCTATAAGTTTAAAATTGCTCTTAAATGTAAAGACTTGGCCATGCACTGGTGGCTCACACTTGTAATCCTAGCTATCCAGGAGGCTGAGATCTGAGAATCCACAGTTCAAAGGCAATCGGGCAGAAAGTCTGTGAGACTCTTATCTTCAATTAACCACCAGGAAACTGCAAGGGGCTCTGTGGCTCAACGTGGTAGAGTGTAGCTTTAAGCAGAAAAGCTCAGGGACTGCACCCAGGCCCTGAGTTCAAGCCCCACAACCAACAAAAATAAAAAGTAAAAATATAAAAATGTAAAGAGTTGGGGCTGTGTATTTAGCTCAGTGGAAAAGCACTTGCCTAGCAATTGCAAGGCCCTGAGTTCAGTCCATTGTTCTGCACATAAATACATACATAAAACACAAATACATAAATAAAATAAGCCAAACACCAATGGCTCATACCTATTATCCTAGCTACTCAGGAGGCTGCAATCCAACGATCAGGGTTCAAAGCCAGCAGCTCAGGAAGACAAATTCATGAGAACTGAGGCACAGCTTAAGTACAGAGGGTCATCCATGACTCAAAAAGCCAAGTTAGCCAGGTGCCAGTGGCTCACATCTGTAATCCTATCTACCCAGGAGGCTGAGATCTGAGGATTGTGGTTCAAAGCCAGCCCATGCAGGAAAAGCCATGAAACTCTTATCTCCAATAAAACCACCAGAAAACTGGAAGTGGCACTATTGCTCAAGTGGTATAGAGCTAGCCTTGAAGAGCTGAGGGACAGCGCTCAGACCCAGAGCTCAAGCCACATGACCAACAAAAATTTTTTTAAAAAAGTCAAGTGAAAGCAAGAGGCCAAGAGTTCAAGCCCCAGTATCAGCGCACACACACACACACACACACACAAAACATAAAGAAGCCGGGCACAGGTGGCTCACGCCTGTAATCCTAGCTACTCAGGAGGCTGAGATCTGAGGATCATGGTTCAAAGCCAGTCCGGGCAGGAAACTCCGTGAGACTCCTATCTCCAATAAACCACCAGAAAAACCGGAAGTGGTGCTGTAGCTCAAGTGGTAGAGCGCTTGCCTTGAGCTGAAGAGCTGAGGGACAGCACTCAGGCCCAGAGTTCAAGGCCCACAACTGACAAAAAATAATAAATAATAAATAAAGAAGAAAAATAGAGGTCTAAAAAGATAGCAATCCCAAATAGATATAGAACAACATTATATAATAATAAAGAATATCATGTACCAAATAGATACGAAAATATCAAAATGTTATGCTAGGTATTGGTGGCTCATGCCTGTGATCCTAGCTACTCAGGAGGTTTAGATCCAGAGAATCGAGGTTTGAAGCCAGTCGGGGCAGAAAAGTATGGGAAATTCCATCTCCAATTAATCAACAAAATACTGACAGGAAGCATGGCTCAAGTGGTAAAGTGTCCACTGTGAACAAGAAAGTTTAACAAGGACATGAGTTCAAGCCCTGGTACTAGGATGCTATTTTTATATTAGAATCACAAAATTATATAGTTCTCTTAAATCATGTCACAAGTTCTGAGTGTAAATGGAAAACGAAAATGAGTACTCTTCTTTTTTCTTTTTTGTCAGTTATGGGACTTGAACTTGGGGCCTGGGAACTGTGGGGCTTATTTGTGCTCAAGGCTAGCATTCTACCACTTGAGCCACAGCTCTACTTCCAGATTTTTTAGTGGTTAATTGGAAATAAGTGTCTCATGGGGATTGTTCTGCCCAGGCAGGCTTCAAACCACAATCCTCAGATCTCAGCCTCCTGAATAGCTAGGATTACAGGTGTTAGCCACCAATGCCTGGCTAAAAAGGAGTAGTCTTTAGAGATACCTTTCTTTGCGGGCAAACCAAAGTCTTTATCTTATATTCATTTCATTCTAAAAAATAGAGTCAGAGTAATCATTTCTATTTTCCTAGTAGCATAATGGTTCTTGTCCTCTGATGGTCAAGTCCTTAGGTTAATTTCCATTCTAACATAGTGATGTTAAAATCTAAAATACTATATCCTGTGATCTAATTGCAACTAGATTTGCAGTGATGAAGTTCTCTGCCTGCTCAAGGTTACTGTGATGAGCTCCCGAGGCTTGCTAAGTCCTTCCCATACCAGTAGGTTAAGAGAAAAATTTAATGCATAGTAGAAATCAGTCATATTTTGATCTGCACTATCTTTTCTTTTCGGTGGTGCTACTGGAATGTTATCTCCAGACCTTATACTTGCTAGGCAAGCACTCTACCACTTAAGTCACTCCTCTAACTCTTTTTTTGCACTGGTTATTTTTTTTAGATATATCTCAATTCCTGACCAGACACGCACTTGGACCTTAATCTGCCTATTTTATCTTCGCATCATAGCTGAGATAATAAGCACATACCGCTTCTTCTGTTGCAGTGGAGCTCCAGAGACTTTTCTACCTGGGCTGGCCTGGAATTGTGGCCCTATTGATCACAATTCTGTTGTAGCTAGGATGACAAGGATGAGACACTGAGCTCAGGTATGGGTTGAGAAAAGGTCTTGTGACCTTTTCATCCCAGGCTGGCTTCAAACTTCATTCATTGTATTCTCAGCCTCCACAGTTGCTAGGATTACAACCAGAAGCAACCAGTATGTGGCCTAACTTTGTGTGTGTGTGTGTGTGTGTGTGTGTGTGTGCGCGCATGTGTGTGTGTGTGTGCATGTGTTTAGATTTCTGTAAAGAAGTGGCAATGACACACACTGCGTGATTAATTAGTGCATCACTGAAGGATTTATCAAAATAAGTTTGTCAAAGTTGACATGCTGTGTGAGGAATGCTAGTCTGAAGTAAAGTAATAGTCATATCCTACTCCTGACTTGCATTGGGAAAATCCTATTTCTTTCTGGGAATTTTTTGCCCATCGTAGGGCTTGAACTCAGGGCCTGGGTGATGTCCCTGAGCTTCTTTGTGCTCTAGACTAGTGCTCTACCACTTGATTCATAGCAACACTTCCGGTGTTTTCTGAGTAGTTTATTAGAGTCTCCCTGATTTTCCTGTCTGAACCAAGATCCTCAGATCTGTTTCCTGAGCCACTGGCGCCCCGCTGGATTTTTTTTGTCGGATGTGGAGCTTGAACTCTGGGCCTGGGCGCTGTCCCTCAGCTCTTCAGCTCAGGCAAGCACTCTACCACTTGAGCCACAGCACCACTTCTGGTCTTCTGGTGGTTTATTGGATATAAGAGTCTCACAGACTTTCCTGCCCGGGCTGGCTTTGAACTGCAATCCTCAGATCTCAGCCTCCTAAGCAGCTAGGATTACAGGTGTGAGCCACCGGCACCCGGCCCCCACTGGATTTTTTAATCAATGAAATAATTGAGCTAGATGCCAATGGCTCACTCTTGTAATCCTAGCTACTCAGGAGGATAAAATCTGAGGACCTCATTTCTAAGCTAGCCCTAGATGGAAAGTCTGTGAGATGCTTATCTCCAATTAACCACCAAAAAAGTCAGAAGTGGAGCTGTGGCTCAAATGGAAGAGTACTGGCCTTGAGCACAAAAGTTCAGGGGCAGCATCCAGATCCTGAGTTCAAGCCCTATAACTGACAGAATAAAAAAAATAAAGCACCATCCATCTAGTAGTTACTGTCATTTCCTAAAAGAAAACACAGGTTAATACTAGAAATACAGATAATATGTTATGTCCAAATTTTCAGTATATGTAACTGTATTAACTTTACTTTGCTTCTTTAATGGAAACTTTTGCATTTGGGGATGTTGTAGTAGAGGCAACATCTGTCATAACTTGTTTAGTGTGAAATTACACATGAGAAGAAATAAAGCCAGGACTTCAGGACACAAGGATTTCCATTCTGCTTGCTAAGTTCGGCTCTCAGACACTTTCTTTAGAGTGAATTTGGTCAGAGAGGAGGATGAGCACCTAAGGAAAGGAGAATGGGGAGCAAGAGTCACAGAGAGATGGAGGTTCCAGAAAATTAAAGTCATACATCACAGAAGTGCTTCCCCCATAACTGGAATAACAGGTGGACACCGCCTCTCTCAGCCATTGGTTGAGATGGAGTTTCATGAATATTTATGCTTAGGCTAGCCTTGAACTATGATCCTCCAATCTTTGCCTCCCATATACCTATGATTACAGGCTTGAACCATGTACCCAGCAGGAGTGTGTTTCCTACATGCTAATAAAACACTGATTTTTAATCATAAAAATCAAAAGACATAAGCTAACTTTCTGTGATTAACTTCATAAGTTTTATTCTCTGGTGCCCCTTGAGGATCTTGTCCTTCATTCAAGTCTGCATAGACTCCTACTTTATTTCCAGAATACATTCAATGAGTGTTATTTTCAAAACTGAAGAATTGTTAGAAGTTTAAACTTGATCACACTTACCTAAGCACGTTTTATCACCATAAAATATTACAGAAATCTTGACCCTTGTGGGTGATTGTTAGGGAAAGAATTCACTATAACTTATCAAAATTTTGCACAACTCTGTGTAACCCAAAACAAAATTCCTCTGCACCAAAGTAAGTCTGTGAATATAACTAAGCCAGTCTTCATCCTTCTTTATTCTATTGTTCCAATATATCATGTACAAGTGGGGTTTTGGTAAAATATAAAACTATACTGTTGAGTTTTAGACACTAACATGGTATTGAGCATTTAATAGCTTTGTTTATTTAAGGTTAACCCACTAAGAACTTATTACATGCCAAACAGAGTGGGAGGCAGTGAAACCCTATTTCCTACCCTCAGGTTCAGAGTCTAAGGGAGAAGAAAGACAATAATACTAGGAATTGAAACAGTACGTTCTACAGTGAATAATACAAAGATTTCCTTTTCATGGCATATCATAAAAATTCCCCTCTCTGCCTTTTCAAACCTTTTGGTTAGAAGAATAGAGAAAAAGGTGAGTAGGAACAGAGTAAGACCCAACCAAAATTGGAGAAGAAGAATTACGATGGAGGAAAGGAGATGCTACTAAACTGTTGAATGATTGAATGTGAACCAGAACCCTCCCCTACTACAAAAAACAAATCCACAGGCCAAAAGAAGCAAGGAATATGGGCCTAATGAGAAGATATTACCTTAGGAATCAGACCACCCAAGGTTAAAATCAGTTTCTGTCCAGAAAAACAGTGATTTAATCAGCAGAACAGTAAAAGGGTGAGATTAAACAATGAGGAGATTAGTGGAGAATCAAGAGAGATGAGAGGAGGGTAGACAGAGATGTAAGAGAACTTCATTTGTAAAATAAGTCAGAACTGTTTTCAGATTCCCTAAAATAGATTCCTCTGCACTTACCTCAGTAGTCAGCAATGATGATAAATGGTGTGCTAAACTTTCTATCTTCTCATTTTTCCAGGAATGTAGGAGAATTACCTATTCCTTTTATGGGACTACTAGCTGGTTCAGTAGACAAATGATACTGTGAGAATATTGGTAACTAGATTGCTTTCCTGATCCTACAGTCTCTTCAAAATCAGGAACATGTTTTCTTGAATGTCTAACTTTTGTTATACATGTAACTTTTTGTTTCATATCTATTACGTGCTACACTGAGGATTTTTACAATATTTAGAATATTTCAGTGTAGAATTATATAATACTACCAATTATAAAAATTTTACATAAGCATGAATGTGATAATTCTTTCTATACACACCTACCACATATAGCTTTCAAATCTGCCATAAGAAGCACAATTTTCCAGATGCTGGTGGCTAATACATGTTATCCTATCTTCTCAAGCGACTGAGATCTGAGGATTGCAGTTCAAAGCCAGCCCAGGCAGGAAGATTCATGAGACTCTTATCTCCAATTAACCACCAAAACGCTGGAGGTACAACTGTGACTTAAGTGGTAGAGCATGAGCCTTGAACAAAAAAGCTCAAGGGCAGTGCCCAGACCCTTGAATTCAAGCTCCAGAATGGGAGGGGAGGGAAGGGAAGGGAGGAAAGGGGGGGGGAGGGAGGAGGAGGAGGAGGGGGGAGGAGGAGGGGGGGAGGAGGGGGGGAGGAGGAAGAGGAGGAGGAGGAGGAGGAGGAGGAGGAGGAGGAGGAGGAGGAGGAGGAGGAGGAGGAGGAGGAGGAGCTCAATTCAGTAATCCTTAAAACTGCCAAATGTTTGTAGATATTCTTGTTAGAAAGTTTTTATGTTGTATATTCCAATTTTCTGTCACTTTCATCCTGTTAATTTCATATTCCCTTTCAGAAGCTAGAATTACTGCTTTTACTCTGCAGTGGATTCAACCTTCTTGGTTCACCTTGTTCATTTCTCTTCCTTGACAATGAGGAAAGTTTTAGTTTTAGACCAGGCCCCACTGACTACACCAAGTTCAGCTTGCCAACCTATACCTACAATAAAGATAATTACAATGATGTGAGTAATGAGGGATGAAATAATTGAGAATAGCTGGTCATCTTGGCACTCATGAGTCTGGGAAAGGAAGATCTTAGGTTCAATCCCAACTTGGGCGATGTAGCCAGTTCAAAGCCAACCTGGGCTACATACTGAGACCGTGTCTCAGTAAAAAGATGGATTCAGACATCCCCCCTTTAATAAGGAAATGGAAAGACTTGGAAAAATCATATTAAGTAAACTAAGCCAGGCCCAAAGAAACATAGGCTCTATGGTTTCCCTCATTTGCAATAATGAGTATAAGTCTAAGTCCTGACAGAGAATCATAATAACTCAAGAGCTATGAACATATGACCATACAAAATGATGCTAATTGAAATGAATGCCAAGACATGGAAACAACAGGTCTTTTTTTTTAAATTGTCAACCTTGATGTGGCCAATGTACTGTATCTAGTTCTTTCTTCTTATTTTATTTCATTCTTCTTTTTCTATTGGTTTATCCCTGGCAATCTCTGTCTTTGATTCAGGTACCCTCTGTCTTGTATATGTGTTTATCTGATTGGGGGAAGGAAGGGAGGGAAATAACAAAATGCTGAAAGAAGTACAAAAGATGACTCATTGCAACAATGATACAGTACACTACCTTGGAAATGAACTTTACAACTTTGTGGGGGGGGAGGAATGGGAGAGAGAAGGTATAGTGGGAGAACAACAATGGAGTGGGTAACAATGTTCAGTGAGAAATATACCTTACTCGTGTAAATGTACCCCCTCTATACAGCATCTTTACAATAAAATAAAATTTGAAAAAAGATGGATTCAGTGTCTAAATATTTCTGAAAAAATATGAACCCATAGCAAAAAGGTTACTCACGAAAATGTAATACTACATGTTATTAGCCAATCTCTAGGTTGGTTCAACACAATGGAAAATATTAGAAACAAAGGAAGCTTCCGATGGGATTAGCCTACAAAATTAATCTAACCAGGTGAATTAGGCACACTTTGTTTTTCTTTGCTCCCCATTAATCACTTATCAGTTACAATCACATTACTTCAGTCTTTGTAATAATTCTCCTGATTATATAATAATTTGCTCATGATCCATTTGACTCTATTAGTATTTTATTCACTCATTCATTTAGTGCTAGCACTCTACCACTTGAGCCACATTTCCACTCTAGCTTTTTGATAGTTAATTGGAGATAAGAGTCTCACAGACTTTCCTGCCTGTGCTGGCTTTGAACTGTGATCCTCAGATCTCAGCCTTCAGAGTAGCTAGAATTACAGGCATGAGTCACTGGCATTGGTTTATGTTTTTTAAAAATTATAGTTTTTTATTATTTTACTGACATTTTGAGATAGAAATAGAACAATTTTAAAAGGAAATGAATTTTAAAATTATTCTATTCATCTTATAATTTTATTCAAAAATATTTAAAATTTCAACATTTAAAGTTAATAAATCAAAATATCTGTTATCTATGTAGAGTATATTTAAAGTTATAATCTAATAAATATAACATGAAAGTAACATAGGTTTACATTTAAGTTTGTGTTACTAGAAATTTTCTTTTAAATAAATTAATTTTCACATGATTTCTTTTTTCTCTTTTATGTGCTTATGGAGAATTAAAGCCATGAAGTAATCAACAATTACAGATGATCTTTCAATATTTCACATGCATTTGCACATTATATTTTATTTTTTAATTTTATTTTATTGTAAAGATGCTGTACCGAGGGGTTACAGATACATGAGTAAGGTAATGAGTATATTTCTTGTTGAACATTGTTACCCTCTCCTTTGTTTTTCTCCTACTACCCCTTCCTCCCCCACCCCTTCCAAGTTGTAAAGTTCATTTCCAAAATAGTGTCTTATGAATATCATTGTTGCAATGGGTCATTCTGTGTCCTTGTTTCAGCATTTTGTTATTCCCCTTCCCTCCCAAAATTAGATAAATGTATATACAAGATGCAGGGTACCAAAATCAAGTACAGTGACAACAGGGGATATACCATAGGAGAAAGAACACACAAAAGAAACAAAAAAAATCACATAATACATTAAAAACAACAACAACAAAGAAAAACCTCTTGTGTCTATGTCTTAGGGTTCATTTTGCTTACCATCATCTTATAGGGTCACATGTACTTAGATTTTGAGCTTTACTGCTCATCTGATAAGATTATTCTAGAGTGGCTTACTTCACTTAATATGATTTTTCCCTAACAAATGGGGCGATGTCATTCTTTCTGATGGAAGCATAGAATTCCATTGTGTCATTGTGTGTGTGTGTGTGCGTGTGTGTGTTTATCACATTTTCTTGATCCATTCATCTACTGAGGGGCATCTGGGCATCTGGGTTGGTTCCATATCTTAGCTATGCTAAATAATGCTGCAATAAACATAGTTGTGCTAGTAGCTTTAGTATGGCCTTGTTTATGGTCATTTGGGTAAATACCCAGAAGTAGGATTGCTTAGTTATAGGGGAGTTGTATGTGTAGTCTTTTGAGGAACTTCCATATTACTTTCCAGAACGGTTAAACAAGTTTATTGTCCCACCAACAGTGCAGAGTAGCATTCCCTTTTGGCCACATCCCCTCCAGCATGTTGTTATTATATGTTTTTTATTATAGCCATTCTATCTGGGATGAGGTGGAATCTCAATGTTGTTTTGATTTGCATTTCTTTTATGGCCAGAAAAGTTGAGCATTTCTTCATGTGTCTATTGGCCATTCTTATTTCCTCTTCAGAGAAGTCTCTCTAAGTCTTTAGCCCACTTATTAATGGGGTTGTTGCTTCTTTGAGGATTTGTTTTGGGGAATTTAATTTTTTGTTTTAAGTATATGCTAGATATGAGTACCTTGTCGGTTGTATGCACATTATATTTTAAATGGATGAGAATAATATACATCTTAGAAGTATTAAGTGCAAATGAATATTTAGATAAACAGTATTATACACAGATACAATGCAGCATTAAATCTCTAATGAGAATAACTTGCACTAACTGAAGTTAATGACTGCATTTATTGTTGGTGTTTTCCAATAAAAATGTGAAAATTACATTTGAACCATATAATTAATCAAAATTATTGATTAAGAGGGGGAAACTGGGAGATAGGGAAGTGGGTAACGTCCAAAAAGAAATGTACCCTTTACCTGACTTATGTAACAGTAACTCCTCTGAACATCACCTTTATAAAAAACAATACAAAATTAAAAATTAATTAAAGTGATTGAGAAGACACTTTTATCATCACATGTATAAAGACAGCATTGAAAGTAATGTTCTTTTTTTTTAAGAGCCATGCATTGTATACACTTTTTAAAATTAGGAATATAGTGAAAGTAATGTTCTAATAAGTATTTATTGATGAAAGAGAGCCAGAAAGAGGATCTGGTTGCCTGACTAGGAGAAAATGTAAAAGGAAGAAAACATTTCTACTTAAAAGAGGTCAGGAAAAGGTCATTTCACTTTCCTCAGACCTAGCTGTATGAGACTAACAAGTTATGAGTTAATGTCACACACTTGGAAGACAAACTGTTAGTCCTGTAACACATTCATGGGTGAAAGATACATACAGCCCCTTTTCTTCTCACAAGTGAGAAGGTGCAGAAAGCCTATCTGAGGCATTCTGTAACAATTAGGCAATATGAAGTGCTTATTTATATAGAATGTTTCAGCACTTCCTGCTTGAAACCAGAAGAGAAGGACTGACAGTTATAAACCCAAAATGAATACAGTGAGGAGGTCTTCTCAGTTCAGGAAAAAAGATACTCTAACAGCTACCATTTTGACTACTGTTGACTACAGTACATTTGTGAGTTTAGATTACATTGGACTCAAGACAGCTTAGTGATTGAATAGTTATCAGATTCAAGAATGCCTTTTATGTAGAAATCAAAGTGGGCTTTAGAGCCATTTCAGAGGAAGGAAATGCCCATAATATCTTGGTGCAAAAGATACAGCTCATGGGCTGGGATGTAGCTCAGTGGCAAAGCGTTTGCCTAGCAAGTGCAAGGTCCTGGATCAATCCCCAACACCAAAAAAGAAAAGACAAAAAAAATGATACAGCTCAACTTTCCCTGAAGAGAGCATTCCATAACCAACAGTAAACTGATAGTAAATAATAATCTCCAAAGTATATGATATATTCCCATTTTCAAAGTAAAACTCCAAGAGTTCCACACATTCAGTCTAGTCTCCCAATAAAAACAAATGACAAAAAAGAAAGAGAGGAGATTTTTAGATGTTTTTTGTTGTAAAAATACTGTACAGAGGGGTTACAGTTACATGAGCAAGGTAATGAGTACATTTCCAATCAAGCATTGTTACCTCCTTCTTTGTTTTTCCCCTACCATCCCTTACCTCCCACCTCCACAACTACACTCCCCCCACCCCCAGAGGAGATTTTTTAACATGCAGAGGAAGACACTTCAGTATATCTTCAGCCATTTTTTGGGGGGGGGGTCGTTTTAATATCTTTATTGTTAAGGTGATGAACACGGGTTACAGTTGCATAAGTAAGGTAATAAGTATATTTATTTTTAAACACTGTTAATCCTTCCCTCATTTTCTCCTACTTACACCTCCCTACTTCCTTCCCCCCACCAAGTTGTAAAATTCATGTATAGTGTCTAATGAATATCATTGTTGCATTAGTTCATCCTTTGTCCTGCTGTTTCTGTGATTCCCTTTCCCTTCCACAGATCAGATAAACTTATACACAAGACAAAAGGTACAGAAAACTAAAACACAAAACCATAGAAATAACTGCATACAGGATATAATAAGAACCTCTTGTTGCCTTCCAATTCTTGGAGTTCATTTTGATACACTTCATTATATATGGTCCTATGCACTTAGTGATTGGGCTATTGTAATCCCCTGCTAAGAATATCATAGACATATTCTAGTTATTACAAATGAGGGAAACCATGAAACCTATATTAGTTTGGCCTTGGCTTGCTTCGCTTAATATAATTAGCTGGTAGGGAGAAGCAATCAATCATCTATAAAGGAAAACCAATCAGAATAACTATTGATTTCTCAGCAGAGACCATGAAAGCAAGAAGTGACTGGAATAAGTATGCCATGCACTAAAAACAATCAATTATCAATCAACAATAGGGCACCCAGCTAACTTGTTTATAGCCAAGGAACAAATAAAATCTTCTACAGCAAGGAAAAATTGAAACAATATATTTCCACCAAACTAGAATTACAGAAAATACTCAAAGACATTCTATACATAGAAAACCAACAAGAACACAATATTGGCAGAGAAACAATCCCCTAAACAGAGAACCAGGTAATTATAGTAAGAAAGATCTTCAGCCACTTTTTGAGTACAAACATGAGCTTTATAGTTTTATAGACAAAGGACTCAGGGTATAGAGAGAGGGGTATGCATAATTATTAAGCAATCTTGGTCAAACTATTGGTTGCCCATTATTATTTCAGTCCTTATTTTGGAAGTGGTGATGGAGAAGCTGTCTCTGTAGTCCGCTGGTCAGGATAAAAAAGTCATTATTGTGTGGTAAGTAACCTGTCCTGAGCAAGCTTCATTGTTCTTTATTGGTAGTTTTGATCCCCATAAAGGGATAGTCAATCAGTGATAAAAAACCTGTCCTTCCCAGCTTCCAAGTTGGTTTCAAAGTGACTGCAAAGAGAAGTGCTTAAAGCAGAGACACATACAAAATAGAGGTAAAGATAGCAAGCTCTGGTCCTGCTTTCAGTTAACTCATAGGCCTAGCACATAAAGCTTTTAAGTATCTCTTATGAAAGTACTATCACAGAAGTTATTTGGTTAACAGTGAAAAACAGGAAAAAGTGATTCAAGGTCTATATTAAGAGATGTAACTAAAGAGTTCAATTTGAGTATTCCAGATAAACCTTCACTCTTCATTTTATCAAGTATCATATATTTTCCTTTATTCTTGATGCTATGCTTTCCATGAGGAATAATAATAATAATAACCAATAACTAATTATTGCACACACACTCACACACACACAATTTCACCCACATTTTTCATGGATGGGAAATTAACAGGGACAACTTCTTAAAAACCCAAGTCAATCTGTAAACTAACAAAGTAAATCTGAGATTGTTCTACAGAGGTAAGCTCCAAATCAGAAAGGATGAAACTAAATAAGATGAACCCTTAGTTCCACAAGCATATTTATTATATTTCTAGGGATACAGCTAAGGCATCTTATCTTTTGTGTTCTCTGAAGTTCAAGATAAAAATTATGCTAGTTTGTTTTAGTCAAAATGAAAGCCTCAACCGAACAATCTAGGCCCCAGCCCAACTTTGGTAAGAGATCTCTGAACAGAGCAGGAATTTAAGTATTTATTAGGAGATAATATTAAAGAAAAGGATTTCTACGGGGCACCAGTGGAAAAGTTCTTAATGTTCCAAACCCAAAATTGTTCTTTGGGACAAGCTTGTAACTTTAAAATATGAACAACACTGAGAGAACAAGAACCATAATGCAAATGAAAATGAAATTACATTTACTATAAACATAATTTGTGCCAAGAACTATTACATTTAAACCTTAGAACAGCCATGTAAGACAATGCAATTACCAAACACATTTAACAAAACAGAAATCTGAGGAACTAAGATGTTTGATAAGTTGTCTAAAATGCTAACTAGTAAATGGTGAAACAAAGATTCAGCCCAGACCTAATTCCAATGTTTAAGCTATTAACTAGCCACTTACACATACAATCTCTCAGAATGTACTTGTTCTCGCTACTCTCTAACCCCTCCATGTAGCAAGTGCTAAAAAAGGGGAAAGCAATGAGGAGTTATTGAAAACATGTGCTTGATCTACTTAAACATTTTTGTCTAAGGTTACATCTGTTTGCATTTTTTGAAAGCCAGAGAGGTGAAGCTAGGTTAAAGACTGGGCCCCAAAGTCAAATATTTAAATTAATTTCCCTTCTTGACTAGAGAATTTGCTGGTCCCTGATGAAATAAATAGGCCAAATATGACGTCTGAACAAGTCCCTGCGGGATTTCCCCTGTTAGTAGGAAATAATAATGAAATGGTTGTTTTTATACAGCTATTTACAATTCACAGGCACTTTCACATGCATTCGCTTACTTTCATTCCCATTGAAGTGACATAGTGAATATGATTATCCCTTTAGTCTTATTCATTGCAAATGGGAAAATATAAGTGACTTTCTCTGTCTCGGGTCATGCCAAAAGTGATTGAGCTACAATAAACCTGGCCCTTGAGACTCCAATTTTGAGCCAATTAAATGTGCTTGTGTCATTTTCAGAGAGACCCTGAAGCTGAAGTAGTTTTACAAATAGTACTTCAGTAATCCCTAAGCCTCATTTTTAACCAATCCCCCCTTTCTTACACATACACTCACTCACACACACACACACACACACACACACACACATGTATACATACACACACATCACAAAGTAAATATTTTAAAAATACATCTGACAGATCCTGCTGTGGTGGTCAACTTAGTTGCAGATCTAAAAGTAAATCTTTGCAACTAGTTCTTCAATGACAAAATACCCTGCCTTGGGAGTATAGCACTCTACATGATCCCCAATTATGTCAAAGTTACTTTCACTTAAAACAAGCCATGTAATAGTTTGGATGAAAGAAGGGCACTGGGCAGGAGGATGGAAAACGAGATAATGAAATAACTTTTATCTTTAAAATATTTATAAAACTATTTTTTAATTTTTATTATTATTAAGGTGATTTACAGAGGGGTTAGTTACATAAGTCAGGTAAAGCATACATTTCCTTTTGGACAATGTCACTCCTTCCCTTGCTGTCCGAGTTTTTCTCTCCTGTCCCCACCCACAAGTTATATAGTTCATTTTCAACATAGTGTCTAGTGAGTACCACTGCTGCATTTGTCCACCATTTGTCCCTCCATTTCTGTGCCCTCCTTACCCTCCCAAAGATAGATTAAAAGAACAAACAAGACAAAAAGAAAAGAAAAACAACAACAAAGAAAAAAACCTCCTATTTCCATTTCCTGGAGTGTACTTTGATATTCTTTTATATGATCAGAGGTACATAGACATTGCACCTTTGTGTTCCTCCCCTATATAAAGTTCTCTCTTGACTCGTTTTGTTTGCTTTCTAAATTCTGTGAAATAGGCAGAGTTGATATTGCTATCATCCTTTTATTTACTAAGAGCACTACATCTTAGAATGATGGAATAACTTATCTAAGGAAGACAAAAGAAATCATCTTGAGAGGCCTCTCTGGACTCTGCTTCCTCATCTGTAGCGTGAGAGGATTGGGTAATACTACAGCTCATTTGCAGCCTAATTTTCTTGAGAGTTACAGAGAAGCATGTGGATGCTCTCAGTGCCAATCTTCAGCTCCAGCATTCTAGGACTCTAGACTTCATCTGGAGTTGCAAGGAAAGCTGAAACTGAGTCCAGGCTCTATGCCTACTAAGCCTGCCTGATGAGTAGGAGTGTGAAGTGGAATCAGCAATCCCAACATCCCCGTTTGTGTCCTTCATGAACCCTCCTGCCAAGAGTTTAGCATCATCATTTCCTCAAACTCCTCATTGTATAAATCAGGGTACGCTTTTCACATCCACACATATTGGATGCCATCCCCTATAAAAGACAGTCCTTGGGCCACTTCTCTTAAGTGGATCTGAATTTAAAAACATTTGAAGGGAGGACTCTCACGGAGAACCACATTTAAAGGCATTCCCAACTATATATACACAATGGAATTCTATGCCTCCATCAGAAAGAATGACATTGCCTCATTTGTTAGGAAACGGAAAGACTTGGAAAAAATTATATGAAGTGAAGTAAGCCAGGCCCAAAGAAACATAGGTCCCATGGTTTCCCTTATTTGCAATAACCAGTGTATGTCTGAGACAAGCAGAAAAGGTCAGATAAGATGTTAGGCGAAATGAACCCCAAGATAAGGACACAGTGTTTTTTTCTTTCTCGCTATTGTTTCTAACATATTTATAAGGTGATATTTTTGGCTTTATATGTCTCTCTCCCACGGTATAACCCCTGTTTTCACTGTATTTGATGTTGTTATAATTTGAGGAGGGGAAGGGAAAAAACAAATTGTTTAAATAGGGATACAGGTGGACCCATTGCAACAATGAGATGTACAAGAAGCTATGTCAAAAAACGAACGTTACAACTTCGGTGGGGGGGAGTGCGGGAGTGTAGTCATGGTGATGGGCAGGAATGGTAGGGGAAAAACAAAGGAGGAGGCATCAATGTTTGATAAGAAATGTACTCATTACCTTGCTCATGTAATTGGAACCCCTCTGTATGGTATTTTCACAATAAAAAATTTATTTAAAAAAAGAAAAGGAGGAAAGGAGAAAAGGAAAAGGAAGAGGAAGAGGAAGAAAGAGAAAAGGAGGAGAAAGGAGAGGAGAAGGAAAAAGAAGAGGTAAGGAGAAAAGGAGGAGGAACAAGAGGAGAGGAAGTAGAGGAGGGAAGGAGAAAAGGAAAATAAAGAGGAAGAGGAAAGGAGAAGGGAAGGAGACAAAGGAGAGGAAGAGAGGAGAAGGAAGAGGAGGAAAAGAGAAAAGGAAGAGGAAGAGGAGAAGGAAGAAGAGGAGGGAAGGAGAAAAGGAAAAGAGGGGAGGAAGAGGAGGAAAGAAGGGAAGGAGACAAAGGAGAGGAAGAGAGGAGAAGAAAGAGGACGGAAGAAGAAAAGGAGGAGGAAGAGAGAAGAAACGCAGGAGAAAAGGAGAAGAGAAGGGAAGGAGAAAAGGAAAAGGAAGAAGAGGGAATGGAGGAGAGAAGGAGAAAAATAAGGAAGTGAAGGAGGAAGGGGAAAGAAGGAGGAGGAGAAGGGAAGGAGGAAGAGGAGAAAAAAGAAGAAGGAGGAATAGGAAGAGAAGGATGGAAGGAGAAGAGGAAGAGGGGGAGGATGACACACAGATGGACCCAAATTGCAGCTCAATTGCTGAAATCCCTGAATATTCAAATCATGTTTATTTCCCAAGGATTCCCCCCAAGCTTTCTCTGAGTGCTTGTCCTGTTCATGTTTAAGGTGCCAGCATGCATGCCCTCCACTGGAAAGCTCACTGGGAGCTCAGTGGTCAGCACTTTTCAGTAACAGCATCAAATTATATCACGAAGAGAATGGCTAGGTCTCTGAGCCAACAAGTGGAGATCAGCCCTGAGCCTGTGCTAGCTGCCCATCAACATGGCAGAGAGATGCAAACATTCATTGGTAAACTCAACTCTCTAGTCCTCATTCCCAAGACTGCCTCGCTTCCAGAAAACCACTACATTGTGCCATTCTGTCTATTAATGTCCTAAAACAGATACTAGCTTTCCTTTTTTCCTTGAACACTTAATATAATTTACCCAAAGAGTGTTCCAAAAGAAAGGCATTCCCAACTAATGGTGGCAAGTTTTTGAGTAGTAAATTTGAGAAGCAGCAGACTTAGATGCTCTTAAATTAACTCTGTAATAAACTAGTCACTGTTCAAAACAATACTCATCAGACTTATGTAATGGTAACCCTTGTGTATATCACCTTTACAATTTTTTTTAAAAAATAGACTAATCACTTAGTTATAGCAGAACTTTCACTAGGAATTTGTGGCACAGTGATTACCCATTTTCTCACACGTTTTCCTTGAAAAAAATCTGAACTTGACATACTTGTGGACGATCCCTCTAGTTTAAAAAAATCCCTCTCACTGTCTGTCTTTGCCTAATTCCTCTTGGAGCAAAAGGTGAAGTGAGAGCAAGTCCAACCAATCCAAGTTCCTGAGTTTGGAGAGTATTAGCAAGTTTCCAAACTCACACATCCAAGAGACTCCCTTTCACCCCAACTATCAAATGATCCACGAAACCAGCCCACTTCCCTACTTGCACTCAAAGCAAACAATGAGCAGGAAGAAGTAAAGCTTGACTTTATCACGATTAATGCACTATTACATATAACTTTTTTTATATTTATGCTTATTTTTTCCTTCAATCCTATCAGGGAAGAAAAGTAAGAACTATACAAATCCAAGCAAAGAGGTTCCCTCATTCCATGCTAAACAAAAGTCTTCCTTGTCTTCACCCCTACTAAAATATTCAAAACTCACATATAAAGTTACAAATGCTTGTAAGAGCGAACTATGCTCACAAATCTGCACTGAGATAGACATAAATCCATAAGGAATGGAAATCAATCTATGTGCTTTTTATTGGAATCCAAAACATGTGGTTCTTTCTTAAACTTTGGCATTTCATTATATGACATTGTGCTAGTGACATCCTCAACTATTGTTCCTAGGCACCTGAAATGTAGCTAGACTGATCAGATGACAGAATGTTTTAGTTTATCAACTTACATTTAAGTGTAAATAACCATAGTACAAAAACATATGGAGTATTGGCTAAGGTGTTCTGTACCATCTCTTCTGGTGCTCTGTACTATTCTATCTTACAATATTCATTCAAACTTACCCACTCTAATTCAGTTCCAGAAATGATAACCTAAGGTTGTTTTTATATCCACAAGGGAAGTCCTGGGATAGTTACAGGAAAATTGATGAGGGCCATATTTCTATAGCCAGAGTGACCTTTTTTTCATTCTCTCAAGGTTTCTGGAACCTGGAACCATTAACTCTCCCACCCAGTCTGAGTGTGTGTGTGCATGCACACATGCATATGTGTGTGTGTGTGTGTGTGTGTGTGTGTGTGTGTAAAATTATACTATGACTACAGTAATATCCATCTTCTCAAAGTACCATTAGTATTGACTTATGAAACAATGTCATTGCTGAAGAAAAAAGTATTATTCCTCTTTCGCTCAGATCTGTTTATCTTTCTCATCTATAATATGAGAAAAGTGAATTGGAATTATTACAAACTGAATAAAGCAATGAACTAACACTTGGGAGGTACAATGATAAATCAGACATATTATTCCCTCAGGAATCAACTTTAATCTAAGCTCTAAATAAGATAATTTTCAAGTCCCCTTTCAGCTTTGAATCCATGTAAATGCCATAGGAGGTTCTGCAGCTCACAGACACTGTGTGCATAACACATGACTGTAAATTCCTTAACCCTCTTAAGACATACTTCATTAAGGCAGATTCCCCATTTAACTACATGTTATTCCCCTTTTCCTTGCCACTTGTTTATCTAGTCTTTTCCACCCCAAGAAGATAGTAAGAACTGAGTCTGGGAATATGAGAAAGAGTAAGAGTAAAGAGGCATCAGAGAAGTATCAGTTTAGGCACTTCATTCCTTTCTAAACTGAGAAAATCTGAGGATAGGTATGTAATGAAATGGGTGGAGAGGGGAAGAAATGATAGAGAGACAAGAGGATAATATACAAGAAATATACTGCCAATTATAGCAAATTTGGCCACAAAAATCGATGCAGCTATACAAGGCAAAACCCTATCATTCCCATTACCCAGTAACAGAGAAGTAACTAAGGAAGAAAACAAGTATGGGAGCACACAGATGCACCAAAGGGCTCTTCCTCTCTGCCACAACTACAGTGGTGCTATCTTGAACCTCAAAGATCTTAGCCCCTTTCTTATGCTTTAGTACCAAAGTATGAATTACTAGTTCACTACAACTTGACCTGGTTGTAGCATTTTATACTTGATGGCAAGTGACAGTTTGCCCTCTGACTTACTTATAAGCTTTCCTGTATATCTGTAGGGTTCCAAACTCAGTTGAAATAATGATTAAAATATCAGTTCAGTTAGTAACACTCTTCAGGGTAGGATTAAAATCTGGTCTTGAATCCAAATGTTATCTCTACACTTTAACATGGTTGGATGGAATTCTGCTCCCCCAAACCATCTACCACTACAGCCAAGGATTCTGTGGGAGGAGATAAAAATTCCAGGGGACTTAGAACTCAGGCCCTCATCTGTTAATTTTGCTACCTAAAAGGGCAAAACTTGAGTAAATGACTTTTCCCCACTATTTTTCATACTGTTTTCCTGCAGGCCAGAAAATTATTCCTGGACTTGCATTTGACAAGTCTATCAATTAGTTATTAGCTATGAGGGCAAAGTGCTAAAATGAATATGTATACCTGTCCTCATAATACAATTCATGATGATGCCTGTAATCAACCTACATCATAATCTTAACCTCTTGGTTTGTGACATCAAGGTTTGACCTAAAACACCTATCAGATTAAGATTTCCCTATTCTCCAAAGTAGGCTGAACACCCCACAGCCCTGAGTCCTCTGTGGCAACCAAAGGCCAAGAACATTTATATGGTCCCCAGATCCTTAACATGGTATACCACTAACAGCAAGTTTAATCATTCCAGAACTTCTCAGTAGGGTCAAAATCACACTTTTAATTCAATAAAAGAAACATACTATTGTGAAGATTTGGAGAAACATAGCTCAAACTATGTGGCACTAATTACTTGGGGCATAAGACATCAGGAAGGGTGTGTTTGCTTTTTGAATGTGAACAGAGCCACAAGTGACAGAAAGAGAGAGGGAGTGTGGAGGAGAAGGGCAGAAGGAAGTGGGAAGAGAGATGAAATTCTTGCTGAAGACCAAGTTAAACATAATGCCACTTACATTAGCATATACTGGAAGGATTATCTTTCCCCGCCTACAAATAGTCTAACCACCCTCCAGTCATAAAAATCAGAGAGAACTAAGCCAAACAGCATACGCTCCTCCCTACTTTCCATCTTACATCAGCTGCATGATTTCCTGAAGATTCTATTGCTGCAGCTAGGGATAAAAGCTCATTTGTACATACAAACTGCCAAATCTCCCGTTTCTATTCTTCCTCCCTCTCTTCCCCTCCCCCACTTTACAATAGCAAAGCCAAACACTGGCTTTATAAACAGTTTAAGATCTAATCAGAAAGAGGAAGAAGAAATCAGTATATATTGGCTAGCAAATGTACACTGCCCTGCCCTTTCCCCTCTTGAAAATAGCAGCAACCCAACTTGGCAAAATAGCTTGCCTAAAGAGCAGGTACTCTATGAATGGAGTGCCTTTTTAGACCCTTTCCTGGTATCCAGATTTACTTACTCTGCAGCTCCCTATCGTGGGTTAGCTCTTCAAGGGACTGGTAAATTGTATCTGCTGAAGACTTGGAGCTTGCTTCAGAGAGCAAATGCAAAAGGACCTGAACTGCGAACCTGGAAGACAGCAGGTAAGGAGATTTGAGTATATTAATACCCCAAATAATGGTAAAAAAAAAAATAGTGGTAAAATTCAACCAATAGATTTTTACGCAATCCCCCAGAGTTTAAGGGATCACTAATCTGTAGTGCCTGTTTTCAATTAGGCTGTTAAAATGAATCTGTTCTGCTTTATTTCTCACCCAGAGATTTGCTAATCTAACCAGCCTGTCAACAAGTATCACTCACTGCTTCTGCTTGGGAGCTCAATGTAGCAAAATATGGAGGGGACACGCCCCAAACTTCTGGCATTTTTGCAATGAAGCCAGATGTGTGCAGTTTGTTTTAGAATCCTATCTTAAGTACATAATTCAGTTTCTTGAATGTAGTAGCAGATTCCTTCAGTACAGAAAGAAAGTGAACAATGACTGTGGAAGGTAAATCAGTGAAGAGAGACTTGGAACTTTCATTATCCCACTCGAATCTCTCAATATCCTACAATTTAGACAGGGTAAGTATTACTGGCTCTGGTTGACCAGGAGGAAAGAGACTCACAAAGGTTAAGAAATTTTCTTGAAATATGCTGCCACAGCTAGAAATAAGTGAATTCTCCCTTGGGATTATCAAAAGGAAGCCCTCCCGACTACAAATGAATATAAGAAATAAAGAAAAATATAAGTATAGGAATAAGAAATTTTTATGACTGATTTTGTAGTTTATATATATGTGAAATAGAACAGGTTAACACAGAGCCCAAAATTCAGACATTTAAATCAGTATCTTTGGCCAGGAGCATTTTTTCCAACGTAAGGTAAAGAAGTTGTTTCAAGGGTAAACAAATGGGCTGATAAGCTGTCTCTGTAAATTCAGTGGCCCTGCCTTCCAATATTCTCAAGTTGTTTTGAAACCTAAACTCAAAAAAAGGTCCTAACACCATACATTTGTCAGATTTGTCAAAATAAAACAGACTTATTTGTATTATTTTAAATATAAGAATATTTATCATTCTACAAATTATAAAATATAATGAACTGCATTATATTTTATATTGGTGAAATTGATGCCCTTTCTTTTTTGCTTTTATTCTTTAGAGCTTACATATACTTGAAATGTATCAAATCTATTGCAACAAGTTTCAATAATTTGAAAACATTTTCATTAGCCAAGTGCCAGTAGCTCATGTCTGTAATCCTAGCTATTCAGGAGGCTGAGATCTGAAGGACAAAGTTTGAAGCCAACTTGGGCAGGAAACTCCTCCAATGAACCACTAAAAGCTGGAAATAGGACTATGGCCCAAGTGTACTAGCCTTGAGCAAAAAAAGCTCAGGGACAGGGCCCAGGCCCTGAATTCAAACTCTAGTACCAGCACAATTTTTTTTTATTATTTTACTATTAATAGACCATTTAGAACTCAAAGCTACTTACATTAGACAGTAAATATTTACATCTGTCTCCTTAACAAAACTATACTACTCAGTTTATCTAAATATTGACTATATCAGCTAATCAGGTCCTGCAAATAACTCAAGTCAGCTTAAAGGCTAGGCCCTGATGGTTCACGCCTATAATCCTAGCTACTCAGGAGGCTGAGCTGAGGATTGTGGTTCTCTGTCAGGAAAAAGTCCGTGAGATGTTTATCTCCAATTAACCACCAGAAAACAGGAAGTTGAGCTGTGGCTGAAAGTGTTAGTGCATTAGCCTTGGGTGAAAAAGTTCAGGGTCGGTTGCCAGGCCCTGGGTTCAAGCCCCACAACCAACAATAAAGGAGCCTGCCAGTATGCCAGAGCCAAATTGTGCATTAAGTAAAGTTTGTAGGTTGAGGTGAGGATGAATCTAACAGAGAACAGTATCTTCCAACTCCAGAATCAGCAATTGTCACTTTCCATTAACTTTTTCTTCTTACTTTAATAAAAATGTTGATGGATTTATGAACTATTTATCTGAGATAAAAGCAAGCTTTTTCTATGATACAGAAAATGATAAATTTTGCATCTGCAGTATCACTGGCTGATAATAAAGGATCCGACTGGGAAAGCACTGATTCCTAAATTACAATCAACTTTATGAACTTGAGAGTATGAATGGCAACCATCATAATATCCCAATTTACATAACTTTGTATGGACTTCTACTTTGATCCATTTTGTTGTTTCTCATGTTCCTATTAAAATATTTGGATTTGCTGTAATCCAATTGAACAAGTGTTACATATGCTCAGCTCAACCTGTGACACAAAATAAAGTGAGACATAGTCCCTGCCATTAGGTAACTTACAGTATTAGTGGAGCTAGAAACTTACAGATTATAAAAGATATGAGACAGTAAACCAGTATCATTTTTGTAAAAGGCAAATGAATTTGGTGAAGAAAGACAGGCCTAAAAGAATATTTAGGACTTAGGATCATACTGAGCCAACTGTCATGCACATAGTAAATGGCCAACTCCATTATTCTAGTTCAATGCTAGCCACAGAAATGATGTAAAAAAATTGTATCAGGACTGTGCTGAACACCTGCCTGTTATACCAAGGAGACTTATCTGCCTGAAGGAAATGAGTGAAGCTGGAGAATAATTGACACGTTTGTCAAGCCCAGATTGTTAAACATTGAATTCCAGGTAATTTCTAGAGGAAAGTCAACAAATTTTAACTATGTGAAGGCCTAATGGAAAAGCATTTTGAGCAAATGAATCTGATAGAATTTCATCAGCTTCACTACATTTGATGAAAAGTGATGCTAAAGAGACATCTTAAGAGGCAGGCGAAATGAGACTCTAGGTTAGGTTGGTGACAGTAGGATGGAATGCAGAGGAACTCATGAAACATTTAAAAGGAAGAATAAATTGAAGTTGCTGAGTGATTAGATGCAGGTATCCCCAAACAGAAAGAACTCAGAAATGCCTCCGAAATTTTAAACCTATTTGGACAGTGGTGTAATTACTATTGATTTAAAAAATGGTATCTTGGGGATGTAAATGGGTTGTAGGAACTTTTGAGTTGTGATTTTCACTTATTGAGTTTGAGGTGACCACAAGAATTCAAGGAGAAAATGCCTAACACTTGATTAGAAAATAATGGCAATGAAAGTAAATGGTGGGGCAAGAGATGAAGATCAAAGTTAAATCTGGAGTATGTTCTGGGCAGGGCCATAAAAATGAAAATTTGTTTAGTGTAAACATATCAAAGAGATGGTAAAAATCTGAATTAGTGTCTACATTGTCAGGCAAAGAAAGTAGAAAGTCTATAGAAATAAGATCCACAAACAGCTGGGCGCTGATGGCTCAAACCTATAATCCTAGCTACTCAGGAGACTGAGATCTGAGGCTTGCAGTTCGAAGTCAGCTGGGGCAGGAAAGTCCATGAGACTCTTAGCTCCAATTAACCACCAGAAAACTTGAAGTGCAGCAACCATGGCTCAAGTAGTAGAGCACTAGCCTTAAGCCATAAAGCTCAGGAACAGCCCTTTGCCTTGAGTTCAAGCCGCCAAACCAGCACAAGACAAAATAAGACACAAAAAAACCCACAAACATATAATAATTACTCTCCTCCAAAACTATCATGAATCTTGTGGGATAGTAACACGTTATTTGTGTGGGTGGGGGGTGGGGGGTGCACACATGTGTGCTCGTGCTGGTCCTGGAACTTGAACTCAGAGCCTGGGTGTGGTCCTTTATCTTTTTTGCTCAAGACCAATGCTCAACCACTTGAACCATACATCCACTCTTTACTTTTTGCTAGTTAAATGGAGATTAGAATCTCATGGACATTCCTGTCTGGGCTAAATTTGAACCAAGTTCCTTAGATCCTCCTAAACTGCTAAGATTATAGGCATAACCCATTGGCACCTGGCAGGTTTTTTTTTTAATACTACTCACACACTACAAATGTTAGCATGTTGCTTCACACACACTATGGGCACTAAATAAATGTTAAATTATTGCAACGTAAGTAAGTATTGGGAAGTTTTGCTTCAAGCTATTTTCCACCTTGAACTCTGTCATAAATTCTTTGGAGCCTTACAGTAGCTGCTCTAAACTACCTTGAACAGAGATGTCAACAGAGAACTAGGAGGTCATCCTTACTTTGACACTTTAATCAGCTGTGTATTTTAATAACAAGTTTCTGAGCCCCAGTATTTCTAATACATCAAATGTAATGATATGATAGTGGAAGTATTGTCCAAAATCTATTAAAACAACAAATATGACATGAAAAACACCTGAATATTCAAATCAGCATCCAAACAATTTTCTTTAAAACAGGAGGATAAAATACATAATAAAATGGACTGCACTGTAGAAGGAACAAAGCCAACTACTTCCTGCTCCCTATACCACTTTCAGGCCACAGGATTCACTCTATATCTTCATCAATCTCATCCTCATCTTAGAGACTATTAGCAGGAGACAATTCTCCTGTTGCCAATAGCACTCTGTATGCTTCCATGCGAATTTCAAAAGGCATGAACTATTTTAAAGTATTTGAGAAGTATTTCTGGGACCAAACTACTCACTTTGTTTCCAGTAGCTATTATTTCCATTAAGACCATTGATTTTTAAGATTAAAAACTAAAGACTGAATTTTTACAAAAATTGCAGAATATTATAATACAATATTCTACTACACTGTCACAAAGACTGTGGTTTTATTCTTATAAAACTATGTTTGATTACAACTACATTTCTATAATGCGTAAGTGTATACACAACATACACCTCTCCCTAAAATACAAGACGAAAAGCAATTTTTAATCCCTCACCTGTGTTAGCTGGGTTTCTGACAACATAAATATCTAGGTGGTTTGATTAAAGGCTAGTGAGAGAAAGCTTTCCAAATTATAATCAAACTCTTAAGAGATAGATTCATATTAATCAACCTATGTAAAGGATGGATTCATAACACCAATTTTAGTTTCAGTGAGTAAATACAACTGCTACAAAGTCTTTCTGATTCATAGCAAGTAGTGGTTGTATCCTCCTTTCTACAAAAAGGCAAAGGACATTTAGTCTTGTTAACTTAATACAGATGTCGCAGGTTCCTTAATTTAAGTGACAATCCTACTGCTTAAAACACCCTCACCTGACAGCTAGTTTTGCCTTTAATTATGAATTCACAATACATTGCAATTATGTATGAAGATGGCACAATACATCTCAAAGAAAAAGAAGACTGGGGCAGGAAAAGAGAAAACAATAGAGAAGGTCATTTGATCAAAATATAACATTTTCACATCTAATACACCATGGTGAAATTCCTTGATACAATTAATACACATTAAAAATTGAATGACAGGCTGGGCTCTGGTGGCTCATGCCTATAATCCAAGCTACTCAGGAGGCTGAGATCTGAGGCTCACAGTTCAAGCTGAACTAGCCAGGAAAGTCTGTGAGCTTCTTATCTCTGAATAACCACCAAAAAGCTGGAAGTGGAACAGTGGCTCCCGTGGTAGAGCACAAGGTATCAGCAGGAGGGGGACAGGTGAACAGTGTGTAAATGAAGGTGAATATGGTCAAAGTCATTTGTTTGCATGTATAAGACTAGAACAATGAAACCTATTAACATTGTTCTTACAAGGAGCAAGGAGGTAAGGGAGAGCAATTGGTAGGTTTGGAGTATTATTGTAGGCATGCATAGAAATGTTACAATGAAACCTACCCCTTGTACAAATTTTAAAAATATTTAAAAGCATTCTTCATAGGTAAGAGGGGCATATTTAAATATAAGTTGTACCACATAAAGCTCTTACACCTTATTTAATCACTCTATTTTAACACTATTTCTCCCTTTTTTCTGCCCCACCTATCCTTTTTCTGAATTGTGAATTCTGGATTGTGAAGGGGTATAGACATATGTGACAGAGAAGAGAAAGAAAAATCTTTAAGATTTTGAAAGATGTCAATTGTAGAGATGGCCTCAGAAAAATCAAAAAGAGAAAAACAAGGACAAAACATAAGCCCTTAAACACTGAATTAGCTTCTTTTTTGGCGAATAAAATATCATTACCTTATTTAGTGTCTATGGAATCAATACATCCCAGATATTTAAACTCCTACTTTAATATAACTCATGGAAAAGGAGAAGAGTTGAGATCTAAACTAAGACTCCCTGGCACATTCAGATTTTCTTTTTAGTGTTTAATCAATCTCTTTTTCTGCCCCCCCCACCCCCCCCTTAAAATAATCCAGTTAGGAATCACATTTTGAGATGCCTCAAGTACAAGATTTGAATAGCCTTTATTTTTACACAGGATTGTCTTTGAGCTGTCATGAATTCAACATTCAACAGCTAAGTGGAATTGAACTAACCATAACAACTTTTACTCCAAAGTGATCATAGGAAGTCTCCAGGCCTTCTAAGATACTGAAAGTTTCTTTTCATTTGAAGATGGTTAACTTTTTGTGTGTGCCTATTCTGGGCCTGGGCACTGTCCCTGAGCTTTTTAGCTCAAGGCTATCACTCTACTACTTAAGCCACAGCTCCATTTCTAGCTTTTTGGTAGTTAATTGGAGATAAGAATCTCAAGGACTTTTTTTTTTTTCTTTTTTTTTTTTTTGGTCCGGTCCTGGGGCCTGAACTCTGGGCCTGGGCACTGTCCCTCAACTCTTCAGCTCAAGGCTAGCGCTCTACCACTTGAGCCACAGCGCCACTTCCGGCTTTTTTCTTTTTGCTTATGTGGTGCTGAGGAATCGAACCCAGGGCCTCAGGCATGCAAGGCAAGCGCTCTACCACTGAGCTACCTTCCCAGCCCCTCTCAAGGACTTTTGAGCTGGCTTCAAATCTCTAAAGTCAGATCTCAGCTTCTTGAGTAGCTAGGATTACAGCCATTAACCACCCATGCCAGGCTTATGTTGGTTAACTTTTATGCTTAATGTGAATTTGAATTCTATCTTCTTCAGAACAATTGTCTTGCTTCCAAGACTGAGGCATCTAAATATGAAAAGACTAGGGGCAGGCCTCAGATTCAGCTGCAGATAATGTCTCAGAGTTTCAAAAGATTCCAAGTAACAAGCAATGAAGTACATTCCACAGGTAACCCCTGGTTCATCCTCACAAACTGTTCACAAATATATAGGTTTTCTAGAACATATTTCTCTCACCCAACCAGGGGTGGAAATACCCTCTCCACCACATACCCACATTCATGTTCTCATCAAGATCTCCATTGCCTTTTTATAACTTGCATTTCCTTCAGGTCTGGTCTCATATTTCACTTTAATCTGATTTCTCTACTTGAGGCACAGTTTTACTGTGTCATTATCTCTGAATGCCAGGCTAAGGTATTTTTAATCTTGGTAGTGCCCCACGTCTAAGTTCCAGCTGTTAAACAACAGAATTGCCTGATGGGATAAGTATGATGTTCTCACCAGAAAGAGACTGAGCTACTACAGACAAGCCATCTGAGAACTGTTAACAGTATAGTATCATCCATTGTGTTTACTTGTAGATTTATAGGCACAGTCTAATTACCACAAATGAGAGAAACCATGCAGCCTATGTTTCTTTGGCTCTGGACTACTTTGCTTAATATTATTTTTTCCCAAGTCTTTCCATTTCCTTACTAATGGTACAATATCATTCTTTCTGATGGATGAGTAGAATTCCATTGTGTATATATACCACATTTTCTTCTACTCACCCACTGATTCCATATCTTGATTATGATAAACAATGCTGCAATGAATATGGTTGTGCTGGTGGATTAAAAATACACACACACACACACACACACACACACACACACGTGCATGCGTGTGTGCACACACTGAGACATGATAAGTTATATAGGACTTTAGACATTCAAACACTGAGGCCAAAGGAGGACATGCATAGGACTGGTTGACAAAGGCTCATAGCTATGTGTAAATGATCATATAAAATAATATTGTATGAAATGAACTCCAAGAAAAGGAAACAAGAGCCATTTTTAGTTGCCATTGTTGCTGCTTTTGTTTTCTTTTCCTTTTGTCTTATTTGTTTGTTTGTATTGGGGAGGGTAAATAAGGGGGCACAGAAAATGTGGAACATGGGTGAATAAATACAAGAGTGGTACTCACTAGATACTATGTGGAAAATGAACTGTATATCTTGTGGGTGGAGAAGGGAGGGAAAAACTGCGAGAGAGTGATGGGAGTGGAGACATGGTTCAAAAGAATTGTCCTCATTATTCATTACCTAATGCATATAACTGTAACCCCTCTATATATCAACTCTACAATAACAGTAAAGTTTTAAAAAGACAATATAGTGTCAGCACCCATATAGATTTTAATACCAGTAAGAAAGCTGCTAACATATCGCTGGAAATACCAAGAAAAGTACTTGCTGGGTTGATAGATCTGTAGTGATGATAGGAGAATCTGTGCCCACCCCAAGAACTTTTTATTACCTTGGTGAAAAGCCAGTGGGATTCTTAGAATAAGTATATTGTATACAAATTAAAAAGTACCCATGAAGGATGGGTACTTTTGCTCCAATCAAATACATATCATTTGATAAACATGTATCATATATTTTCTTATGTGGAAAACTCTGTGATAGGCTAGGTTGTGAGGTCTTGAGTCTTTAAAAAATGAGACTGGATTTTTTTCCTGCCCATTAGGATTTCACAATCTACCTGAGAAGACAAGATTTTTACATGTTAAAAACATTAACACAAGGGGCTGGGAAGGTGGATCAGTGGTAGAGTGCTTGCCTTGCATTCATGAGGCTCTGGGTTCGATTCCTCAGCACCACATAAGCATAAAAGAAAAAAGCTGGAAGTGGCTCTGTGACTCAAGTGATAAAGTGCTAGCCTTGAGCTGAAGAGCTGAGGGACAGCGCCCGGGCCCAGAGTTCAGGCCCCACAACCAGACCCAAAAAAAAAAAAAAAACAAAACATACAAGGTAGCAGAATACTGTCTTACTGACACAGATTTTCTAAACATAATACAAGATAAAGAGATGAATGTGGGATGGGGTGTCAAAGTAAGTGCCAATAATTAAGGTCTTAAGCTGATCCTAGTGTGAGTTGCAAAGAAAATAATTCTTCAAATTATGTTATGTTGTATAGTTTAAAAAGCAATCACAATTGTTGATTATCCTGTCCATTTGTATAGCTACCCAACAAGCCTTAATGTCTACCATATCAAAAGATTAATTTAAGCCGGGCGCTGGTGGCTCACGCCTGTAATCCTAGCTACTCAGGAAGCTGAGATCTGAGGATCACGGTTCAAAGCTAGCCCGGGCAGGAAAGACTGTGAGACTCCTATCTCCAATAAACCACCAGAAAACCGGAAGTGGCCTGTAGCTCAAGTGGTAGAGTGCTCGCCTTGAGCTGAAGAGCTGAAGGACAGCGCCCAGGCCCAGAGTTCAAGCCCCACGACCGACAAAAAAAAAAAAAAAAAAAAAAGATTAATTTAACGTACTTCCTAACCTCTCTGATCTCAGACATATATGTTGACTAGCACAATAAATTTTTTTCACTTGCTAAAAATAAGCTACAATCCCTGTACTACCAATAACGAATCATAGCCTACATAGAGAAAAAAGAAGGTTTTAGGACTTTACCAAATAAAATAGGGTTCAACTGAGCTGCATTGTCAAAAAGTCTAAGGTTCCTACATCTTGTCATTGCTCAGCAGAAGTGGAGGAAGTATATATGTGCCTTAGGAGGCTGAGCCCTGAGTCCCAGCCTCCCCCACTTCCTCTTCTGCTTTGGCCCTTGTCTTATTACCCCACCTCTGTTTGCAATCCTCCAATACACAACCCATCCGGTACATGCAAGCATTTACTAGAAAGGTAAAGGAAGTCTTGGGGGAGCTTTCAACCTAATAGATACAGATTTAATCTTTTGATCTCTTCTGCTTTCAATTCAAAACACCCATTATCAGCCCAACAGGCTTTTCAGTCAAACAAATTCTTGAGTCAGGATTCTCAATCGGTCTCTGACCTAATCATTTTTTTCATTTTTTTATAATATATATTTTTATTGTAAAGATACTGTACAGAGGGGTTACAGTTACATGAGTAAGGTACTGAGTACATTTCCTATCAAGCATTGTTACACCCTTCTTTGTTTTTCCCCTACTATCGCTTCCCTCCCCACCTCCCTAACTCCTCCCTCCCTCCCCCCAACTTGTAAAGTTTGTTTTCAATATAGTGTCTTGTACTTCTGATTGTTACAATGGGTCAACCTGTATCCTTATTTCAGCTTTTTGTTATTTCCCTTTCCCTTCCCAAATTATAAAAATGTATATATAAGATGCAGGGCACCAGAATCAAATACAGTGAAAACAGGGGTTATACTATGGGGGAAGAACATACAAAAGAAACAAAAAAAATCACATAGTACATTACAAGTAAATTAAAAACAACAGCAACAAAGATTAAAAAAAAAAAACCTCTTGTGCCCCTATCTTGGGGTTCATTTCACCTAACATCATCTTATATGGTCATATGTACATAGCTTTTGACCTTTTCTGCTTGTCCTAGATATATACTAGTTATTGCAGATAAGGGAAACCATGGAACCTGTGTTTCTTTGGGACTGGCTTACTTCACTTAATATAATTTTTCCAAGTCTTTCCATTGCCTAACAAATGGAGCAGTGTCATTCTTTCTGATGGAGGCATAGAATTCCATTATATATATATATATATATATATATATTTTTTTTTTTTTTTTTTTTTTCTAACCTAAGCCATTTTTTTTGGTTGGTCATGGGGCTTGAACTCTGGGCTTGGGTGCTATCCCTGTTCTCTTCAGCTCAAGGCAGGTGCTCTACAGCTTGAGCCACAGCACCACTTCCAGTTTTCTAGTGGTTTATTGAAGATGAGAGTCTCACGGACTTTCCTGCCTGGGCTGGCTTTGAACCTTGATCCTCAGATCTCAGCCTCCTGAGTAGCTAGGATTACAGGCACGAGCCACCAGGGCCTGGCTCCTAAGCCATTTTAGAATGCTCCTCCATCCCACCAAGTCACTTCAACTTTCCTGTTTTAAGCTCTTTGCCTTCCCTTACTTCTTCAACAGGTGGATTATGCCTGACCTGTCCCCTTTCCTGTCTTCTCACTGATTTATAAATCAGAGTTGCAGTCATTTGCCCTCTTTATGATTTTTTGGCTTTCTTTCTATTAGATTGTATCTTCCTAGAGGTGTCTACATTTCAGTTCCCCTCTATATAATTATTTCCATTCCTTCACAATGATACCCATGTTTCCTGGCAAAAGAATACTCCTTGCTCTACCCCCCTGAACACTCTCCCTGGGGAGTTAGCACTCTATTACTCAAGAGCACTTAGAACTACAGAGCTACTCCTCTTCAGTTGTTCAAATTAGGAGAAAAAAAATCACATATAAAATATAAAAGAACAAACTCGCTCCCATTAATGTGCTCACTGTCTGCCTAAATGATAATCATGCAAGAATACTTACAAAAATGAACAACTGCAGCACTGGAATAAATAAGATAATAGAAATACACACACACACACACACACAAACATTTTCTGAAAATAACTTCAACCTGAATGTTGAGGTATAAGTAAACATTCTCAGATCCCAGGTTCACGTCTTTGAATATGTAAGGGAAAAAAAGATTCAGAGTTAAAGCATCTTCAAGTAGCCAAGGCATGATGAAATAAGGATCCTTAAAAAAAAGAAAGAAAAGAAAAAGAAAGCCAGGTATTACAAAGCAGAAGTCAATGGAACTTGATGAGGGATAAGGGTTGAGTGCAGTCAAGTACGATTACCAAGTTCTCTGCTTCCATACCTAGAAGACTATTATTAATAATGAAAAAAAGACCAGAAAGGTCAGTTGAGTAAGTTCATTTGGGAGGAGAAGATGTTGAAATTTTTAAAAAGCCAAATGATGTGCATGTAATAACCTAGTGGCAGCTGAAAATGAGAGTCTAAATTTCAGGTGAGTAGTGTGTGTGTATCTGAGAGAGGTTTGGGTCATCCACATTAAAGTTGACAAGCATACCAAGAAAAAAAAGGGGACATTTTTTCCCCTGCCCATCCTATCCCTTCCAGTTCTGTATATGGAAATTTATACATTCATTTTAATATCTCTGAATTTTAAATGTCTTCTCTTAGATTCTCCTTCTAACTGGTTGTATCATTTTATTACTTAATACAGAATTAAATTAACTTTATAGCAAAGAGAGAGACAGAGAGAGAGAAACAAAGGGCTAAGGACCATAGGTTGATGTTTCACATTCTTGGCTGTGTTGATGGATGCCTCAACTATCTGAACAATGCCACTGATAAGGGAGATTAACATTGGGAGTGAAGCTGTGAGCAGCAGGTCACAATAATTACATTCCAGTTCCAGGTTTCTCACTACTATGGTGTTTTTGAGCAAGTCATTGCCACCCTCCTCTGATTTCCTTTTTTTCTCATATGAATTTTGATTGGATCAGGATTTCCAAATTCCCTTCTGAAGCTGGGCACTGGTAGCTCATTCCTGAAAAACCTAGCTGCTTAGAAGGCTGAGATCTAAGAATCACAGTTTGAAGCTGGCTCATACAGACAATTCTGTGAGACTCTTATCTCCAATTAATGAGCAAAACACTGCAAGTAAAAGTGTGGCTCAAGTGATAGAGCATCAGTACCGAGCAAAAAAATCTAGGGGACCATGCCCAGGCCCTGAGTCCAAGCCCCAGTACCAGCATCAGAAAAAGAAAAAACTTCCCTCTGCCTCAAACTGGCAACTATTCTTGAACTAGAAAAGGATGCATTTTAGTCAGGTGCTGGTGGCTCATGCTTATAATCGTGAGGCTGAGATCTGAGGATCACAGTTCAAAGCCAGCCCAGGCAGAAAAGTCCCAGTGAGATTCTTATCTCCAATTAACCACTCAAAAACTAGAAGTGGTGCCTGTGGCTCAAAGTGGCTCAGGGACAGCACCCAAGCCCTGAGTTCAAGCTCCATGGCCAACAAAAAAAAGCACATTCTACTAGCATAGGTCAACAATATAATTTTCTTTATAGACAATATTACCAGTTATTCATTTTTTTCATACTGTAAATGTGAAGTATTATCTCTCAAATTTGTAAAGGGATTCTGGGGAAGGAGGAGAACTAAAACAGTTGAAAGTGAGGATGTAAACTTGCAATCCCTACTTTCAAGTAACCTGCAGTGTAGTTAAACCTATTAGCCTCACTTTCAACCAAGCCACAGTAAATCGTAAGTTAGCTGCCATAGGCACTTTCTTTTTCTTTTATGTGCCAGTCTTGTTTATTCATCCTACCACCTAGAGGAGTTCCCCATTCCATAAAGAATAGGCTCAAATTCTCTAGAATGGTATGTAAGACCTTTTATGATTTTTTGTGACTTAGTTCATACATTTCTTTCCAAACTAATTTTCTTACTTTTAAACCTCATACAACTATCACACACACACACACACACACACACACACACACACACACACACACATACCCGCATACACATACACCCATCATATTATATTTCAGCTACATAAAACTATTAGATGGTTCCCTAAACATAGCAGACCATTTAACACCCATGCCCTATTCATCCTACTTTCTCCTCTCTCCTAGAATTCACTTTTCTCTCTGGCTACCTTTTTTTCCTCTCTTTTATAAAGCCTTTTTTCTAGCATATACACACAATTTAGTATTTCTATTATTTATATCTTTCTGTTGGTGTTGATGCTGTTGTTTTGTGACAAGGTCTCACTGTGTATGGCTGTTCTCAAACTCACAATCCTGCCTCAGGTACTAGAGTGATGGTATTATGGATGTATACCACCTTCTAGGCTTTCTCTGTGTGTTTATATACTTATATTGCAGCAGCTGTAATAGGGCAAGGTATTCACTTAATTAATATATCTGTATTTCCTTCTAATAGACTGGAAACCTTTCATAAGCAGGCCTATGTCCTATTTTCTAAGGATCTAGTACAGAATTTAATTTATACCTATTAAGTTTGATGGTCATGAGAATAAAACCCAGGGCCTTGTACATGCTAGGCAAGTGCACTTTACTACTGACCCACATCCTCTTTTAGTATAACTAGTATATCACAGTAATACAGAGGAGAGCACAGTTTTTATGAAGAAAGTGTAACAGATTGTCTTGAATATGCTTTGAATTACATCTGACAGTACTAAGGAGAACAAAGGGCCTTTCATATATGGCAACATGGCCAGAGCAATAGAAGAGAAACTAAATGATTGATGGAGCTGGTCAAAGGGCTATAGTTATGTAATTGGTACACATACAGTAAACAATGGGGAAGTTACTCTGTAAAGTTGGGATGGAATGGGATTGACTAGCTCTTTAAGTTTAATTAATAGGTCCCTGCAGACACTGGGGAAAGAACTATGCTTTAAGAGGAATAATCCAGCATAACTAATAAAGATAGTTGAAAATGAAGAGAATTAAGAAACTTCAAAAGAAACTTTAATAGTTAATATTCAGTGATCAGTATTCCCATGAAAATAAGGAAAAGAACTGGATTAATTTCTGGCATTTACACAGCCTTCTGTACAACAATATGTTCAAAAATTTTCTTATGAGTTAGTATTTAGAGAAAGACCATATGAAATCTGAAACTTAACCATGTGGTGTAGTGTAAATATCACTGGACTGAGTTAAATATCCTGGCTCTGTCACAAATACAGTGTGTTGTTTCAAGCAATCATTTTATCTTTCTGGTTAATGAAGGGAGTGTGACTAGATTAGATTTTTTTCAAGTCTTCTTCCAACACTAATGTTTTATAAAGATTTTGTTTTTGTTTTTGGGGGGGGTTTTTTGGGGGGGAAGGTCCAGTAGTGGGGCCTGAACTCTGGGCCTGGGCGCTGTCCCTCAGCTCTTCAGCTCAAGGCTAGCACTCTACCACTTGAGCCACAGCGCCACTTCCGGCTTTTTTCTTTTTTTGCTTATGTAGTGCTGAGGAATCGAATCCAGGGCCTCATGCATGCAAGGCAAGTGCTCTACCACTGAGCCACCTTCCCAGCCCCTTGTTTTTGTTTTTGTTTTGTCCATTGTGGGCCTGAACTCTGGGCCTGGGCACTGTCCCTCAGCTCTCCAGCTCAAGGCTAGCACTCTACCACTTGAGCCACAGTGCCACTTCCAGCTTTTTCTGCTTATGTGGTGCTGAGGAATTGAACCCAGGGCCTCATGCATGCAAGGACAAGCATTCTACCACTGAGCCACCTTCCCACCTCCTGTTTTATAAAGATTTTTATAGCTACTTTTAGTATCTGCCTTTCATTGAATGGCTCTGTTAAAAAATTCTTTTCAATATCCTGACACATTTTCTTTTCATTGTTTTGTTTGGTGATTTGGTTCATCTTACAATTTATGGGAATAAAGTATTCATCCCATTTTATATGACTCATTCTGCAACTGTGCTTGGCCTCAGAGCCTCATGAAAGCCATAACACCATGACACTAGTATGTTCCTCTGTCTTGTTATTTTTCATTCTAAATGGCACCCAGGTAGCACTTGTAGAATTTTCCTACCAAACTACACCTTAAAGAAGGAAATTTGATATAACACAAATAGATCCCCACTGAAAGAAGAGAGATTGGGAAATAATTTAGAAAAGTACAGTGGACCAAGATTTACATTCTTCTCTATAGCAATCAGGAGTTTCTAAGGAGAGTGAAGGTGTGGTCAATATGGTATTTATTGTGACTAACCCCATTCCTGACTCATAAACAAGTTGTAGCTTGCTCTTCACACTGAATCCACCTCTATTTTTTTAAGCTTCACTTGCAACTAAACAGCAAATTTCTTGGCTGGGCTCTAACAAACTGCATCAACTTGCTTTGTATTCACCTTAGCTATATACCCTACACCACATTTAAAATTTCAAAGTTATTCAGAGTTCTAACCCCTACATACTAGTTGGTGACAACTGTATAATTCCCTTTTTTTGCTTTTTTTAACCTTATTTTATTATTTTATTGTAAAGATACTGTACAGAGGGGTTACAGTTACAGTTACATGAGTAAGGTAATAAGTATTACCCCCTCCTTTGTTTTTCTCCTACTATCCCTTCCCTCCCCCACACCCCCACTCCCCCCCCCAAGTTGTAAAGTTCGTTTCCAACAGTAGTGTCTTGTATCGTTGTTGCAATGGGGTCATCCTGAGTCCTTGCTTCAGCATTTTGTTATTCCCCTTCCCTTTCCCAAATTAGATAAATGTATATACAAGATCCAGGGTACCAAAATCAAATACAGTGAAAAGAGGATATACCATAGGAGAAAGAACATACAAAAGAAACAAAAAAATTCACATAGTATATTTTAAAACAACAATGACAAAGAAAAACCTCTTTTGTCCATATCTTGGGGTTCATTTCATTTAACATCATCTTGTATGGTCACATGTACATAGCTTTTGAGCTTTTCTGCTCATCTGATAAGATTCTAGGCGTATACTAATTATTGCAAATAAGGGAAACCATGGGACCTATATTTCTTTGGGTCTGGCTTATTTCACTTAATATGATTTTTTTCAAGGATATTAATCACACAGTGGTAGGTAAAGGCCAAAATCCTATGGCTATACCACCCCCAGATCAACAAGAATCAGGTATCCTCAAGCATGATTCTTGCCAGCAGGATTCAAGCATGATTCAAGGCCAGTCAGAAACACCTACTGATGTTTCACATTGTGCCAAGCACTGGGAGCATGAAGAGAGTGAGACATTTTCCTTATCCTAAGAAGCCTTAGTTATGAATAAGCAAAGTACATAAATATGATAGACACTTAGAAAATATTTTAAGTGGCTATATATAATTGATATGAAGTAGTAGGCTATATAACTATACCATGTTTTACTATTTCATTATGAAATTTAAACTTTTTAACCAAACTAATGAGCTTTTCTCTTTACAAATCAACTTAATTTCTTAAGACTTATTATATAGTATAAACTGATCTTGAAAGCAATTTGTAACTACCTTTTCTAGCTATAGAGTTACCAAAAATCCATAAAGAACCACAAAAAGCCCTGAATTGCCAAAGCAATTCTGAGCAAAAGAAGCAATGCTGGAAGTATCACAATTCCAGATTTCAAAATTTATTACAGAGCTATAGTAACAAAAACAGCTTGGTACTCACACAAAGTAGACCTGAAGACTAATGTAATAGACTAGAATACACAGAAATGAACTACATACTTACAGCCATTTAATTCTTCACAGAGGAGGCAACAATACATGTTGGAAAAAAGACAGCTTCTTCAGCAATTGGTGTTGGGGGAAAAATGGACATACACATGCTGAAGACTGAAACTAGATCCCTATCTCTCACCTGTTACTAATATCAACTCAAAGTGGGTCAAAGACATCTGTGTAAGACCTGACATCTTGAAACTTCAACAGGAAGGACTAGAAGAAACATGAGAACTTATTTGCATAGGCAGGAACTTCCTCAGTAGAATTCCTGGGCCTCAGCAAACGTGACAGAGAATTAACAAATGGGATTACATCAAGCTTAAAAGCTTCTTCATAGCAAAAGATATAATTCCTAAAATAAATATAGTTAAAACTTAAAACTCAGTTTCCAGCCATATCCTTTACATTTTAGCTGAATCCTAGTAGATTTTTTGAATTAATTAAATTAGTAGGATGGGAGTAACTTAGATGAGCTTCAGCAGGCTCATCTTATTTTATTCTATTTATAATTAAACCTCTAGGCCAGGCGCCAGTGGCTCATGCCTGTAATCCTAGCTACTCAGGAGGCTGAGATCTGAGGATCGTGGTTGAAGCCAGCTCAGGCAGGAAAATCTCTGAGAATCTTATCTGCAATTAAATACCAAAAAGCAAGAAGTGGAGCTGTGGCTCACCTGGTAGAGTGCTAGCCTTGAAAAAAAAAAAAAAAACAAACATCAGGGACAGCTCCCAGGCCCTGAATTCAAGCCTTAGGCTCAGCATATGAGAGAGAGAGAGACAGAGACAGAGGGACAGAGACAGAGACAGACAGAGAGAGACAGGGAGACAGAGACAGAGAGAGACAGAACTACAAAGATAATTTCAGAAATTTCTCTCTTAAAAGACTTGAAGGGGGGTAGTTGTAGAGGTGGGAGGGAAGGGATGGTAGGGGGAAAACAAAGGAGAAGGCAACAATGCTTAATAGGATATGCACTCATTACCTTGCTCATGTAACTGTAACCCCTCTATACAGCATTTTTACAATAAAAAATGTACAAAAAAAAAAAACCACCTGAAGAATGGTGCTGCTACTGTCAAATCCAGAGATGACATAATTGCAAAAGGGGTAGGGCCAGGGAGAAGAACTTAAGTCCTGGCAATTAGAGCAAATTTAAGTCATTATGATTAGTCCTTGGCTTAAAAACCACTATCAAATCTAGAACTATTGTGGTACATCGTATCTTGAGTACAACTTATATATTCACAAAGGAATCCAGCTTTTCCTTTAGATGTTTACCAGAGGAACATTCAGTAGTCTTAAATCAGGGTTGCAGGAAACTTAGGTCTGTTCTTTTTTTTTTTTTAATTGTGAAAATACTGTACAGAGGGGTTACAATTACATGGGCAAGATAGTGAGTACATTTCTTATCAAGCATTGTAGCTTCCTCCTTTGTTTACCCTTCCCATCCCTTCCCAGCCTCCCCCCGCCCCCCACCCAATCCTCCCCCCACCCCCCATCAAAGTTGTAAAGTTCGTTTTGGACATGACAACTTGTACTTCTCATTGTTGCAATGGGTCCGCCTGTATCCTTATTTAAACGACTTGTTTTTCCCCTTCCCCTCCAAAAATTATACCGACATCAAATACAGTGAAAGCAGGGGTTATACTGTGGGGGAGGGACATACAAAGCAACAAAGAAATAATCTTATAATTGCTTTGCTGAAGCTGTAGAGCACTTATATTACTTGTTCTTAAGAAGAAAGGAAAGTACCCTGACCTTTATAGATTTACAAAATGGTAAACTAGAAGGGACTCTTGAGATCATATGTTATAACCTTAGTGTATTGCAAATAGGTGAAGGGATCTTATAGAGGAAGTAATTCCCCCCAAAGGTCATTCAGTCATCTACCACAGCTGAGGTATGACCCACATCTTCCGTCAGTTCTACAGACCTTCCACTAAGCCCATTGTCTTTCTCCATGCAAGGTTTCTCTCTTGTTTTGACATTAGTGAAATGAAATGTAGAAAATGGATTACCTCAAGTCAGCCAATATTCTTTTAGTTCTTTTTTAAAAAAAATATTATCTTTAAGAAGTTATACATGCTCATGTAACTATAACTCCTCTGTACATCATCTTTACAATAAAAATATTTTTAAAAAAACAAAAAATAAAAAGTTGTACAAAGGAGGTGCCAGTTAACAAAGCAGTTTATGAATACAATGCATTTTGATCAGTGTCACCCCTTTCAAGGTCTCAGCCCCCACATTCAACCCACCCCTTCCCTTTTCTTTTTTTTCTATCATAGGACTTGAATTCGGGGCCTAAGCACTGTCCCAGTGCTCTTTCACTCAAGGCTAGCACTTTACCACTTTGAGCCACAGTGCCACTTCCAGTTTTCTGGTGGTTAATTGGAGATAAGCGTTTCATGGACTGTCCTGCCTGGGCTGGTTTTGAACCACAATCCTTAGATCCTAAGTAGCTAGGATTACTGGAATGAGCCACCAGTAATTTTGTGGTACATAAAATGAATTGACTGAATTTTACCTCCTCCTCCTCCTCCCCCTACACCAGCATTCATTCCTCTTTCTCCCCTTGGCATCATTCCCAGTCAATACTGTATTACGTACAGAGCAGATACAAAATATTAAGAATTTCTCATTGTACTTCTGTTTTACTGAACCTGAAGAACCACAGCAATAACTATGACAAATAGAAAATAAAAACTAGCAAGAAATATACAAACAAAAGGGAGAGAGCATTAGGAGTAGGTGAAATGAGAAGGTATAAATATAATCAGAGTACTTCATACATATGTGTGAAAATAGAATGATGGAGGGAGGAAGATGCAAAAGAGTAATAGAGGTAATGAATTTGATCAAAATGCATTATAAGCATGTATGGAAATAGCAAGTATGGAAATCTCTTGGTATAATTAATAAGCACTAATAAAAAAAGAATTAAAAAACAAAATGCTGCAGCACTTCAAATGGGAGAAATATGAGTTTAGACTGAGAGACTCAAGAATGACTTAGAGACTTTTTATTTAAGTAAAAACAAAACAAAGAGCCAAGTGACAGTGGCTTATGCCTGTAATCCTAGCTACAAAGGGAGGCTGAGATCTGATGATCACAGTACAAAACTAGCCCAAGCAGGAAAAATATGTGAGACGCTTGCCTCCAATTAACTACCAAAAAGCCAGAATTAGAGCTGTGATTCAAATGGTAAAGTGCCAGCCTTGAACCAAAAAGTTAAAGGAAAGAACTCAGGCCCTGAGTTCAAGCCCCAGGACTGCCACCAAAAAAGGTACTACCATTTCACTTAATAGAAGATACTAGCATAGAGGCTACATAGAGACATTTGTGGATCACTAGTTCTATCTGAGCCATACATTGCACAAAAGTGTAGAATTGATTTTTTTCTTTTTTATATTTTTTATTGTAAAGATACTGTACAGAGGGGTTACAGTTACATGAGCAAGGTAATGAGTACATTTCCTATAGAGCATTGTTACAGCTTGCTTTGTTTTTTCCCTACCATCCCTTCCTACCCCACCTCCCCAACTCCTCCCTCCCCTGCCAAGTTGTAAAGTTCGTTTTCAACATAGTGTCTTGCACATCTCATTGTTACAATGGGTCAACCTGTATGCTTATCTCAGCATTTTGTTATTTCCCTTCCCCTCCCCAAATTATAAAAATGTATTACAAGATGCAGGACATTGGAATTAAATACAGTGAAAACCGGAATCAAATACAGTGAAAACAGGGGCTATACCATGGGGGAAGAACATACAAAAGAAACAAAAAAAATCACATAGTACACCATACGTATCTTAAAAAACAATAGCAAGAAAACAAAAACCAGTTGTGTCCTTATCTTAGGGTTCATTTCTCTTAACATAATCTTATATGGCCATATGTACATAGTTTTTGACCTTTTCTGCTTGTCCTAGATTTATACTAGTTATTGTAAATAAGTGAAAGCATGGGACCTATGTTTCTTTGGGCCTGGCTTACTTCACTTAATATAATTTTTTCCAAGTCTTTCCATTTCCTAAGTTCACTACCCATAAAAGAAATTAAAATCAAGACATCATTGAGATTCCACCTCACCCCAATTAGAATGACTATAATCAACAGATGCTGGAGGGGATATGGTCAAAAGGGAACCCTACTGCATCGTTGGTGGGAGTGTAAGCTTGTTCAACCACTTTAGAAAGCAGTGTGGAGGTTCCTCAAAAGACTCCACATAGAGCTGCCCTATGACCCAGCAATCCCACTTTGGGCATTTACCCAAACAATCATAAACAAGGGTATACTAAAGCTACCAGCACAACTATGTTTACTGCAGCATTATTTATCATAGCTAAGATATGGAACCAACCTGGTATTGATTCTTGTTTGTATAAAATTATATTGCAGAAATTAAATAGAGTTGTTTGGATATGAATTGGGAACTTGTATTATAATTACTACCTTGTTCACTAGAGCTTGATCATTTAACAGATTCAGTAGAGGTTAAAGGGATGAAGAGAGAATATCCTCTTCCTTATAAAAGTAGCTCTGCCCTCAATAGATGAATGTGAGATATATATGGTGGAAATCTCCCCTTCCATCAGAAAGAATGGCACTGACCCATTTGTTAGGAAATGAAAAGACGGAAAAAATCATATTAATGAAGTAAGCCAGACCCCAAAAAACATAGGTCCCATGGTTTCCCTCATTTGTAATAATTAGTATATGTTTGGGATAATCCTAGCAGATGAGCAGAATAGCTCAATAGCTATGTAGCCATATAAGATGATGCTAAGTGAAATGAACTCCAAGACATGGACACAAGAGGTTTTTCTTTGTTGTTGTTGTTTTTAATACACTATGTGATTTCTTGCTTCTTTTGTATTTTCCCCCTATGGATTATCCCCTGTTGAAACTGTATTTGATTTTGATATACCCTGGGTATTGTATATACATTTATCTGAATTAGGGAAGGGAACAACAAAATGGTGAGACAAAGGACAAAGGGGGAACCAATACAACAGCAATACTCACAAGACAATATGTTGGAAATGAACTGTACAACTTAGGGAGAAAGGGGGGAAGAAAGTGGGAGAAAAATGAGGGAGGGAGTAACAAGTTCGACAATAAATGTACTTATTACCTTATGTATGTAACTGAAACCCCTTCACCTTGACAATAAAATTAAATATATATAATAAAAAAGAATAGTTCTGTAAATATTTATTGACTTGGATTGAGTTGAACTGAACATAATCTGAGTAACTCCTGTATTACACCATTAAAATAAAAATATCAATAGATTGGGGCTGGGAAGTTGGCTCAGTGGTAGAGCGCTTGCCTTGCATGCATGAGGCCCTGGGTTTGATTCCTCAGCACCACATAAGCAAAAAGAAAAAGGCCAGAAGTGGCATTGTGGCTCAAGTGGTAGAGCGCTAGCCTTGAGCTGAAGAGCTGAGGGACAGCGCCCAGACCCAGAGTTCAGGCCCCACGACCAGACCCCCCAAAAAATCAATAGATTATATTTTAGGTGTAGAATCTAGGCTTGTTTTTTAAATTAAAAAATAGTAATATGATGTGGATACAAAAAGAAGCCTGCTCATGAGGAATTAGAAGGTGGGAAGACAAGCAAGGACAGGATGATGAGGGGGTGAATATGATCAAAGTAAACTATATGTTGTAGGAAAAGAGCAAAATAGAACTTACTAACAGAGAGATGGGTGACAACGTTGTTAAACACTTTGTACTCATACACTGTTTTGTAGAATGGGAACTTTGTGCAACTACTTGAAGATAAAAATTAAAATAAAATAAAAATTTTAAAGAACCTACTAACAACTATATAAAAGCAAAGGAGTGTGGGCTGGGAAGGTGGCTCAGTGGTAGAGTGCTTGCCTTGCATGTATAAGGCCCTGGGTTCCATTCCTCAGCACCATATAAACAGAAAAAGCCAGAGTGGCTCTGTGGTTCAAGTGGTAGAGCACTAGCCTTGAGCTGAAGAGCTTAGGGACAGCGCCAAGGCCCAGAGTTCAGGCCCCACGATCAACCGGAAAAAAAAAAAAAAAAGGAAAGGAGGGATCCAGGCACAATGGCTCACACTTGTAACCCTAGCTACTCAGGAGACTGAGATCTGAGCATTGCAGTTCAAAGCCTGTCTGAGCAGGAAAGCCATGAGATTCTTATCTCCAATTAACCACCAAACAGCCAGAAGCTGTGGCTCAAGCACTAAGCTTGAGGCTTGAAGGACAGCACCCAGGTCCTGAGTTCAAGCCCAAAACTAGAGAGAGAAAGGGGAGGAAAAAGAGAAGAATAGAGGGTGTAAATTTGATCACAGTGCATTATAACATGTATAGAATTATACAATCAATGTATAATTAATGTGCACTACTAAAAATCACATGATCATACTGTTACTTTGTCACTTCACCTCATCCACCTAGTTATCTAAATATGAATGGTAGCATCCAATATTGGCAGAATCTGCTATCAGAGACAAGATTACCCCAAGAAAACTGAAAAGGAAAACAAAAAATGAATGAAATTATTGAATATCTGCTATGTACACAGCTGAAAAGTCTAAAACAACTATAGATTGAAATTGTCTTGAGATCTCACATGTGGGGACTAAAAACCTACTACACTGTGGTCCTGAAATGTGACATTAATTCATTGATTACAGAATGAGTGAAATTATATTTTAGGATCAGAAAGGTGTTTTTATGCATTCCATTTTCAGTCAGTATACATTTGGTAATGTATAGAGATCTGAGAACAGCTAATTAAATTATAATCACCAACTCTGACTGTTCTCTACCTGTATCCCGCACTACCCACTTTTTACCTGGAAAAATGGGGACAACTTAAGGAGAAAGAAGTTGGAGAAGCTTTGAAAATGATTGTCTGGGTATGGGATAGACTCCAGGTGCAATATCAAAGCTGTGGTCCTAGTTTTCTACTTTTAAAACTATATTGTTTTATATTTTTGCATTTATTTTTTCTTTTTTATTTCCTTGTTACTCAGTAGAGTTCCTACAGTTCTCCTGTTACTATATACTATGAACAAATTGCAGGAAAGTGTTTATTTTGTTGGTGCTGGGACCACAGATAAAGGAAAGTGACCAGTCTCTCTTGGAACCTTGCTGACAAGAATGAAAGCTGCCATAGACAGCAAAAGCTCAGAAGAAAAAGATTCCAGTAGTACTTTTGACGAAGGCCCTTCCCTATTCATTTCTTAGAGATTTACTGTACTTTGGTAGATTATCTGATGCAATTTAATTGAAGAGAAGAGACATATACTTCTTAAAACTCCTATGAAGATTACACAACAGTTGACCTGTGAAAGTATATAAGCCAAATACCACCATAAGTTTGTAAGGAAAAAAAGTCCCTTGAACAATCCCAAAACTAGAAAGCAATTTATGTTTTCTTCCCTAAACTGTCCCTAAGCAAACCCAGAAAGATATACTTGATATCTTTAATATTCTAAATTCTACTTTTAGAGAACTATGTCTTTTGATAGAAATTTCTAAATTATTTTCCCCCTTGAACTTTATACTTAATGTTTATAAGAGAAAATATCATTTCATAGACAGGAATATAACACTGTGTTCATCACTAGATATAAATGTTGTAAGCACATGGCAGCAAACATCTGTGACTAGTCAGGGTCTGGGTTCCAAGTCCTCCCCCTGGGGATGTAAAAAAAAGGATGGAAGGAAAAAAAGGAGTAATGGAATTCAATGGCAAGCCCTAAATCTTTCAGTAAAGCTTTGATGTCCCATCACACACTTTGAATCTATACTTAGGGTTGCTACATTCCCATGACCCTTTTGGACTGCTTCTAAAAATGAACATTAACTTTCTTTTCAATCTTATGATTTCAGCTTGGGCATCCTCTGACATTATAACAAGAAGCACTAACTACTCCAAGAAGGAACTGCAGTGCCAGAAAGAGGTATGGCTCCATTTTCAAAATGAACCTTGCTTTTTGAACTTGTAATTATCTTAACAAAGTAAATGTACTAAAATAAAATTGGTTCCAGGTATGTTTATAGCTTGCTTTCATTAATCAATTATTGTCTCATTTTGTGCTAAGACTACTCTTACTATACTGCATTGTAACTTCTCCACATTTCTGAACTCCTCATCATCTTCTCTCCTCTACACCTATGAGCTGTTTGGAAGAAGGAATGGGTCCTTAGAAATCTTAGGTTTCCAAAGGAACTCTCTGTGCCCATCTAAGGAGAGTTACATGATTGGTGGATCACAATAAATCAGTAGAAAAATGAATTAAATGCTGCTCACCCCTGGAAAGCCATCAGACTGGCTTGCACTAAATGATCTCAGCCATTCTAGAGTTAACTGCTTGTTTTAAACTTTTACAGTCTTCTTTTGTGGCCTAATACAAATCATTGATTTGATTTATATATAAACAATTGAACCTAAATACTAAAATTTACAGGGTCTGTACAAGGGCTCCAAAGTTTATTAATGTTACTAAAGATCATCTGTTTCTCTGTTCATTTTTCTTTTTGTCAGTTTTATTCGGCATCTTTCATTCAAATATCTGATGATTTCATATTTATTTTTAACAAACAATACATATATGTCAGTAATATGGGTATTTTTTAACCCTTAGCCTTATGGTTTAGTGCCTTGCTTAATACTTTAGGAAGCAACTTAACTTACACAGTCATTTTAAGCTCTGATGCTGTAAAGATTTTTTTAATTTTTTATTTTTATTGTTATTATAAATGTGATGTACAGAGGGGTTACAGTTACATAAGTCATATGAGTACTTCTTTCTCTTTTGGAGGGGGGCGGTCAGTTATGAGGATTGAACTTAAGACCTAGACACTGTCCCTGAGCTTTGTCACTCAAGGCTAGCACTCTAGCACTTTGAGTCACAGTGCCACTTCCAGTTTTCTGGCAGTTAATTGAAGATGAGTCTCACAGACTTTACTGCCTGGGCTAGCTTCAAACCACGATCCTCAGATCTCAGCCTCTTGCATAGCAAGGGTTACCAGGCATGAATCACCAGTGCATGGCTATGAATACATTTCTTTTTGGACAATGTCAACCCTTCTCTCACTCTCCTCCAGTTTTTCCCTCCCATCCCCACCAATAAGTTGCATAGTTCATTTTCAAAATAGAATCTAGTGAATACTGGAAAAGTTTTAACTCTATTGGAATGAGAAAATAACTCTGTGATTTCAAATAATGACTTCAAATGATAAACTTATCTATTATTCATTTACTTATACACTCAATATTATTTTAATATAGTAAATTATTTACATTTCCATTATATTTAATGAACTCATAATAACCATATCCAACCAGAAGCAATGGAAAAAAGAAAAATCTGTAGCTTTAGGAAAATACTAAAGAATCTGCTTTAATTTCATACACTAACCAAAAAAAATCACATTTGGGAAATTTACAAAGCAGAGCAAAGTACTGATATAATGTGTCAACTTTGAGAACATAACCTTAAAATCATTTTGCATAAACTTTTCATGCTAAAATTGTGGAACTCAAAATACACTGCAGTCATGTGTGGAATGACCACAATGAACTCAGCTTACACTACTAATGGGTGCTAATAAAAAACTGATAAACTATGACAGAGTTTCTAGTTTTAGTTCAAAAAGTTCTTTATTTAAAAAATGAAAGAAGTTTTAAAAATGATCATTTTGTTTAAAAACTTCTAAATATAACTGTATTATTTGATAGTTTATACTGGTGGCAGAATGTGATTTACAATAATAAATATATACAAAAAGCTATCTACAAATGAAAAGTACTACTACATCTGCACAGTGGTATGAAGAAACACACTGATCACACAAAGAATTCTGTCTAGTTCAACTGAGTGACAGAAATTTGAAGTTTACCTCAAATCTTTAACTGAAGTATTAATTCTATTTCTCAAGATTTTAATAGTGATTTTTTTAAAAGCTCTACATGACAAATGTCATGGAGTATTTTATTTTTTCTTTATGGCCAGGTTAATTAATGATTAATTAAATAATAATAATGTCTCACAGTTACAGTACATTTAATGGTGTCTTGTTTAAAACAAACTATATGAAAGGAAATATACTCATTACCTGACTCATGTGATTGTAATCCCTCTGTATATCACCTTTACAATAACAACTGCTGGGCGCTGGTGGCTCACACCTGCAATCCTACCTACTCAAGAGGTTGAGATCTGAGGATTGCTATTCAAAGCCAGTCCCGGGAGGAAAGTCCGTGAAACTCTTATCTCCAATTAACCACCAGAAAACTGGAAGTGGTGTTGTGGCTCAAGTGGCAGAGTGCTAGCCTTGAACTGAAGAGCTCAGGGACAGCTCCTGGGCTGAGTTCCATTACCAACAACAACAAAAAAAAAAAGAGGAATAACAATAAAGTACATTAACTTAAAAAAATAAATAAAATAAGCCAGACGCTGTAGCTCATGCTTGTAATCCTACCTACTCAGGAGGCTGAGATCTGAGGATTGCAGTTCGAAGCCAGCTTGGGCAGAAAAGTCCCCATGAGAGTCTTATCTCCAATTAACCACTCAAAATCAGAAATGGTGCTGTGGCTCAAAATGGTAGAGCACTAGACTTGAGCAAAAGAGCTCAGGAACTGAATCAGGCCCTGACAGGTTCAAGCCCCACAACCAACAGAAATAAAAAAGAAAGAAAATAACACTATACAAATAACATTAGTTATCAGTACATTAGTTATCAGTACTGCCCTCTGTCCTTAGCTTTCCTGTCCTGATTTCTTTCACAACATATCTGACTCATTTGAATGGATGTCAAGTTTTTGAATACTGACAGTAGGTTTCATTTCTTTACAAGAACATACATGACTTCCGTTAGTCACAGTCTAACCAGTAGTTACCTGATTTGGAATGATATCCTCTTTTAGTTTGACTATTTGGATGGGATCTTTGTCAGTATTTTCTTCTGCTTCACTGCAGACTAGTCAAGAAACTTCAGATACTTTGAATTCCCCTGATTTGAAGGAACTTCCATCAAAAGATACAGGATGCTCTTTAGTGGGCTGAATTCTAACAGCAGTTTCTTCCTTTTAATTCATGTGTTTTAACTGCCACTTGCCCTTAAGCTACTAGTAGAGTACTACTGGGTCTTGAATTCAGGACCTTAATGCTGTCCCTTAGCTTTTTTGCTCAAGACTAGCACTCTACCACTTAAGACATACCTTCACTTCTGACTTTTTGGTGGTTAACTGAAGGTAAGAATGTCTCAGGCTTTTCTGCTCAGCTGGCTTCAAACCATCTCAGCCTCCTGAGTTGCTAGGATTACAGGCATGAGCCACCAACTCTGGGCTAAGAGAGTAGACCATAAGCATCTCACCATACACACACACACACACACACACACACACACACACACACACACACACACGTAAGAATAGGAGGTGATTAATGTAGGTATTTGCCTATCTTGTCCTGACTTGCTTGCTTTGCTTTGCATTGCATTGCTTTGTATTGCTCTGGCTTTGCTTTGCATTGCTTTGCTATATTTTAGATAGGGTCTAACTATATAGCCGATCCTGGCCTCAAATTCAAGATCTTTCTACCTGAGTCTTCAGAGTACTGGAATGACAAGAGTGCAACATCATACGGGCTTGTAAGGAATATGTTATTTTTTTTTTTTTGGTCTGGTCCTGGGCCTGAACTCTGGGCCTGGGAGCTGTCCCTCAGCTCTTCAGCTCAAGGCTAGCGCTCTACCACTTGAGCCACAGCGCCACTTCTGACTTTTTTTTCTGCTTATGTGGTGTTGAGGAATCGAACCCAGGGCCTCATGCATGCAAGGCAAGCGCTCTACCACTGAGCCACCTTCCCAGCCCCAAGAATATGTTAATAATTTGATGATGGTGGTGATTTCACAACATATATGTGTGTGTGTGTGTGTATGAAATGGTTGTGGTAATAATTTCATTATATATTCTATGTCAGATCATCATGTTATCACATTGAACATATATATCAAATATATGCAACATTTGTTTGTCAGTTATACGCAATAAAGCAAAGGGAGGAGAAGTTATATCAAAAACCTTAGGAATATGGTGGGAGAGATGTGTCCAAAATTTACTGGGTGTACATATGAAACTATCACAATGTATCACTAATGTATGCTAGTACAAAATGACCTAAAAGAATTCTTCTACCAAAAAATCTCAAGAGCACCATCTAGTGCCTCACAAAATAATACAGTCCAGTTTGAGGAAACACCTCAAACAGGATTGATGAAAAAGACTAGATTAATTGGAGGTGGTTTCCTTTCCTCCCACAAGTGCATCTAAGTTCCAAGAACCACTGATAAAAGAGGCAGGTAACTAGAAAGCAAGTATTATAATGCAGAGAATAGGCATGGTGGGCTCATTTTTCTTTATGACCTCAGAACCAATCTTTGACTTTTTTAAATTTTATACCAACAGTTCTTGATGATAAATAATGACACTTCTTAGCCGGGCGCCGGTGGCTCACGCCTGTAATCCTAGCTATTCAGGAGGCTGAAATCTGAGGATCGTGGTTCAAAGCCAGCCCGGGCAGGAAAGTTGGTGAGACTCTTATCTCCAATAAACCGCTAGAAAACCGGAAGTGGTGCTGTGGCTCAAGAAGAGTGCTCGCCTTGAGCTGAAGAGCACAGAGACAGCGCCCAAGCCCAGAGTTCAAGCCCCACGACCGACAAATAAATAAATAAATAAAATAATGACACTTCTTTTATTAGTCTGGGCCTGGGTGCTGCCCCTGAGTTTCTGTGCTCAAGGCGAGCACTGTATCACTTGAGTCTCAGTTTCACTTCTGGTTTTCTTTTCGTTTTTTTTTTGTGGTAGTTAATTGGAAATGAGATTCTCACAACTTTTCCTGCTTGGGCTGGCTTCGAACCAGGATCTCAGCCTCCTGAGTAGGTAGGATTACAGGTGTGAGCCACCAGTGCCCAGCTCAAAATATTTTTTAAATTAAAAAAATGTATATGGGTAAATATGAAATCCTTGAGAACAAGTCTAGAATGAGAGCAAAGATGAACAACTACAAAAATTCCCTCATGCAACAAGTAAGTATATTCCAACAGTGATACCACATCTTATTCAGAGCCTTAAATTGTGGTATAGACTGTTTAAACATATATTACCTTTCTGGATATTTTTCTCATCATTAAAATTACTAGATCACTTCAGCCATGGTGTTCTGTGGTTCTGAAAAGAGGAAACCATGTATACATTCATATATATGATATTTGTATCTTAAAGTATTTTGTAATTTAAAAATAGGGTAAAACTGGTCACCAATAGCTAGGATTCTAGACACTCAGGATACTGAGATCTGAGGATCACGGTTCAAAGCCAGCCTGGACAGGACAGGAAAGACCATGAGACTCTTATCTCCAATTAAGCACCAAAAGGCCAGAAGTGGATCTGTGGCTCAAATGGTAGAGTATTAGACTTAAGCACAAACATTCAGGGACAGCACCCAGGCCCTGAATTCAAGCCCCAGGACAGCACAAAAATAAACAATAAAAAATAGGGTAAAAAGGAGGGAAGGACTAGGAATATGGTGGAGGGAAGTTTTTCAAAGTATGGCAATATCATGATGGAACCCCCTCACACTAAAATTGTTTGTTAATTCAAAAGATTCAAAAACAAGAGGTGAGGGGAGAAGAGGGGGGAAATATTAATAAATGTCTATAAGATTTGAATGTTCCTCCCAGAGGCAAGGTGCAGTGGTGAAAAAGTACACATAGTAACAATATGGAATGAAATATGAATACTTTTATAATTTAAGGTCTAATAAAATCTGACGAGTTTTTTTTTTTTCTTTGCGTTCTAGGCACTGAAAAGATCTTCCTAGGAAAACATGAATGTAGTTGGAAATTTGACAGGATCTTCTGTCAGTGAGAACATATGCCAGGAAACTATTGATGAATTCCGAAACCAAGTATACTCCACCTTATACTCTATGATCTCTGTTGTGGGTTTCTTCGGCAATAGCTTTGTGCTTTATGTCCTCATAAAAACATATCATGAGAAATCAGCCTTCCAAATATACATGATTAATTTAGCTGTAGCAGATCTACTGTGTGTGTGCACACTGCCTCTCCGTGTGGTCTATTATGTCCACAAAGGCATTTGGCTCTTCGGTGATATTTTGTGTCGTCTCAGCACTTATGCCTTGTATGTCAATCTGTACTGTAGCATTTTCTTTATGACAGCCATGAGCTTTTTCCGATGTGTTGCAATTGTTTTCCCTGTCCAGAATATTAGTTTGGTTACCCAGAAAAAAGCCAAGTTTGTGTGTGTTGGCATTTGGATTTTTGTGATTATAACTAGTTCTCCATTTTTAATGTCTAAAACTTACAAAGATGAGAAAAACAATACCAAATGTTTTGAGCCTCCTCAGGACAATCAAGCTAAAAAACATGTTCTGATCTTACATTATGTGTCATTACTCATTGGTTTCATCATCCCTTTTATCATTATAATTGTATGTTACACAATGATTATTTTGACCTTACTAAAAAATTCAATGAAGAAAAATCTTCCAAGTCGTAAAAAGGCAATAGGAATGATTATAGTTGTGACAGCTGCCTTTCTAATAAGCTTCATGCCCTATCATATTCAACGGACCATTCATCTGCATTTTTTACACAATGAAACCAAACCCTGTGAATCAGTCCTTAAAATGCAGAAGTCAGTGGTTATTACCTTGTCTCTAGCTGCATCAAATTGTTGCTTTGACCCTCTCCTGTATTTCTTTTCGGGGGGAAACTTTAGGAGAAGGCTTTCTACATTTAGAAAGCACTCTTTGTCCAGCATGACATATATGCCCAAAAAGAAGGCCTCCTTGCCAGAAAAAGGAGAGGAAATATACAAAGAGTAGTTTAAACCCATTTGCAGTATAAACCAATGAAAAGAATTTCCCCAAAAATATTTCCCCACATCTTCTGTAAGAAAAATAAAATTTTCTGTTTAAATAAGGATATAGGTGGACCCATTGCAACAATGAGATGTACAAGACTTTATGTCAAAAAACAAACTTTACAACTTTGATGGGAGGAAGGGGAGGGATGGGGTGGGCAGGGAAGGGGGGTATGGGAAGGGATGATAAGGGGAAACAAAGGAGGAGGCAACAATGCTTGATAAGAAATGTACTCATTACCTTGCTCATATAATTGTAACCCCTCTGTACAGTATTTTCACAATTAAAAAAGAAAAAAATTCTAATAATTTGTAAATACATAACTTCATATACCTATAAATGTATTTCATTTATGAATCCCATTATGAGATATGAGCAACCTCGTATCCCATTATGAAACATATTTTAAGTTAAATGTTCATTTCACAAATATGAGCTAAATTATAAATGGTTGTTTGTTCTCCAGAAGGTGGAAAATATTTGTGGTTTTGTTCTGTGAAACCAAATATGAGGTCAAGGTTTTCCTTCTCTAATAAACGCTGTACAAAGGCTAAGAAATAGACCTTTAAATCTAACATTAAAATTAGCAAGTAGTTCTCAATCATCTTAGCATATTCCTTTGCATGCATGCCATCAGATGAGAAGCAGAGATGACCCAGAGCTACATAAAATGTACTGTCAGCCTCTTCCTTTGTAGTACTGACTAGCTAAGGGGAAGCAAGGCCATTTCTTCCAGGAGAGAATGTACAAGTGATTGTACAGCCAAATAGCCATAAAATCTCCATGCAATGTACAATCTGAAAACTGTGGAAGGTCAACTTGATCAAAAGCCATTGTATCTCCAATGTATCTCCATTGTATTTTCCCTGCCTCTGGACCTCAAAAGAATAGTGTTTTTGTTGCTCATTGAAATTCCTATAAGGAATTGTCTCCCTACCTGACATATAATCCTTCTTAAGAAGCCAAAATCAATGGATCCCATGTATGAAAAGAAGTAAAAATTTATCTGGAGAGAGTCTACTATTCTACATTCCTATTACTAGAATCAAAATTTACTGCAAAGAATCTCTGAAAAATTTATTGAATATCCATATTACAATTTGTTTAAGAAGCTCATGTATTTATATACAGGCATGCAACCATAAATTGTTGCTCTATGATATGCATTTATGAGTGAAAGTTTATTATAATCTGTATTATTGTTTCATTCTTTGTACTTTTTATTAGTCTGTTGACAAGAGTAGCAAAGATGTGTTTATAGTCATTTTAGATTATGGTGAAAACTTTGTTCTTAAAATACTGAAAAAAAAACTTGGTAATGACTAAAATATATTATGTCAAGGTTTTGCTGAGGTCCAGTCTGTTCCTAGCTTTGGGCTTCCAAATGCACATAATCACAGAAGAAATAAATTCTAGGGCTCGGTGGTAGAGCGCTAGCCTTGAGCTGAAGAGCTGAGGGACAGCACCCAGGCCCAGAGTTCAGGCCCCATGACCGGACCCCCCCAAAAAAAATTCTAATGTAAAGAAAAAAGAAAAACTATGAAAGAAGTTCTATCTGAATCGGTACATTATTCCCAGCTCCTTTCTAGCAGTGGGGGAAAAAAATCACAAAACATAAAGAGAATGATAACTGGTACCTATCAGTTTTGTCTAATATACCTAGAACCTGACAGTGAATTTTTATTCTCTGCTGCTTCCCCTTGCTTGAGACAAAGATCAAACACAGTATCTGTCATAAAAGTCAGTCCTTGCTTCTCATTTACTCAGCTTTATGCTATTCAGCATATGGTAGATGAGTACTGCTTTGGAAGCCAAAAGACATGGGTGTTAACCTGGTCTCTGTTGCTCACTACTTGAGTAACTTTAAGCAAGTGACATAAACTCTGATCCTCAGCTTCATTTGTAAAATGAAGATGATATTTATTACCTTCCTTATTTATGAAACTCAAAACATTTATGAAACTCAAAGAGAACAGGTATGTTCAAGTTTTATCTTAAAATATATAGCAAGATATAACTTTAAAGTGCTTAGGAATTGTTTTACTACTTAATGCATTTAGGGATAGTTTTGCTACTTAAATATACTCATTCAGATTTACTATACCAATTCTCAATTTGGAAAGAGTACAGTTTGACTAACTAGACTAGTTAAATTCTATATCACATTAAAGAACTGTGTTGCTTGTTTATTCTTACTTTCAGAATTTTGTCATTTCTACTCACAGACACACTCATGCCATATGGAAATATACTATAAAACCTCACTTACCTGCAAACCCACCATAAATTTCTTCTTCTTTTGTTAATTATGCACTTATAAACTATGCCATACTGTTTAGAACTTCCCCCAATTTCTTTCCTGAAGTGGAGTGATCCTAGTAGAATTATCAGTTATTTGAAGTAAAGAATTATCTTTAAATGGTATTATACAACATTTAATGAACTTTGTGTGTTTTGCTTTGTTTAAAGTGTTTTATTTGTGCTGATATATTTAATGCTTGCAAGTAAGCTATATGGTAGATAACATCAATATACCTAGTTTGTTGAATTAGAAACAGGCACAAAGCCAGGCAGGCATTGGTGGCTCACGCCTGTAAATCTAGCTATTCAGGAGGCTGAGATCTGAGGATTAAGGTTCAAAGCCAGACAGGGTAGGAAAGTCTTTGATACTCTTATCTCCAACTAACCACCCAAAAACTAGAAGTAGAGCTGTGGCTCAATGTGGTAGAAGGCTAGCCTTGAGCAAAAGAGCTCAGGGACAATGCCCAGCCCCTGAGCTCCACAAATGACAAAAAAAATCTCTGAGGCACAAAAAAGTTTAGTAACTTGCTCATTATCACACAGCTATCACACAAGTATAAGAACCAAGGTTCAAACCTAGACAGTCTGACATGATAGACCATGTTCATTATTTATTGTGCTCCCCTGCAGCACCAATATTAGCTGCAAAGTATCATTTACAATATTAGATGCAATATGTAATTTAAAATTAATAGGTTCTAGAAATATGCTATGCAATATTAATGTTTATGGTTAACAGTACTGAATTGTGCATTTTTAAGAGAACAGATTAAATGTTTAGAGAGAGAGAGATAGAAAGAGGAAACAACATTTTAATGATTATTCATCATAAAACTAGCTTTAATTAAATTACATGTTTAAAAATTTTAGCTATCTGCACACATTAATCATGACCTAAAGCCTATTATTTTAGTCAGAAAGCCATCCTAAGAATATTATATGTATGTGAGAATATGAGCATTAGAAGGATCTTCATGTTTGTCACTCTTAGTGGAAATGTAATACTCTGGTGGCACTAACATACCACAGTCTTCATACATTCCTTTGGTTACTGACAGTCCTTTCAAACCTCATCAGTTATCCAACCTATTTTCATTATATACTTAACTTTTGGAGGGGGGTTAGCCAACATTACTTCTGCATTTTTTTAAAAAAATCATATTTGATGGGAAGGGATGAGAAGGGGAAACAACGAGGAGGCAACAATGCTTGATAAGAAATGTACTCGTTATCTTGCCCATGTAATTGTAACTCCTCTGTATGGTATTCTCACAATAAAAAAATCATATTTGATCTTAAGGGAAAATTCTGTATTTTAGTTTTCAGAATAAAGATAAATGGTTTTGTGTGTGTATCTCAGATCGTAAACTTCAATTATAAAATCTGGATTTTTAGCTCCAGGCACATGATTTTTGTCTTTTTAATTTTATTTGTCTTTTTAAGGTAATTGTATATGTTCCTCAATACCTACCTCTTACTAATACTTTAGTGTCCCCAATTGTGGAAAGTTCTGGTGGGATTAGATCTATGATCAGTGTAAATTTGTAGACCCTTGTAGTGAGCTCCAGAGCACTAAGGGTAGGAAAAGAAGCACACTTACATTCTGTTCCACTTCATGTAAGCCCTCTGGGTTGGATTGGTTTGGCCTGATATGAAAACAGCAAAACATTTCTGAGAGGACAGATCCAATTTTCTTTGCTCTATCTCAGAACGCTGTTACTCTAGATAAAAGACAATTTTAAGTCCTCATTCATCTGCACCAAATATAATCACTTCATAAAATCAGTTTTACAATAATACTAAATCAAAAGAATATGTTATTATTCTAAATCAGAAAATTGTAATAAATCTTCTCAAAGAAAATTAGGTCAGACACTTGCTCATGACATTTAAATTTATGACTACATGGATCTGACCTTAACAAGTTTCTCTTGAAAGCTAGTCATTTGATCTAGGAAATGTTTTGCATGTCACTAGTGCTGTCTTAGAAATTTGACACAACTAAATCATCCTAATGGAAAACTATTGTTTGGCACAGAAAGTGATATAATTGGCTATTCAAAGGGAAATACAAAGTAAATGTTTGTTCCTCCATTTCACTGCTCTGTAGGGAAACAAAAATTTCTATATTTCTTCCTGGATATCCATGACTGATTGAGTTTAATGTGTTTTTTTAATTTTTACCTTCTTAAATGGAAAGATTAATGGTTTCTTGAAGACATGGACAGATGTTTAAATTAAAATTAGAAACTACTATCTTTTATATCATTAAAAAGAGAAAGTTTCCTTCTTTCTACAACTTTGGAAATGAGTAAAACAAATTAATAGCAAATTCTAGTCTCCCTTTTAAGAGCAACTTAATGGTGGGACAAAGGATGAACTAATTCAGCAGTGATACTCACTAGACACTATGTTGGAAATGAACTATCAACTTGAAGGGAGGGGAGTTAGGAGGGAAAGAAACAGGGAGAAAATGAAGGAAGGGGTAACACTGTTCAAAAAGAAATGTAGTTCTTCTTCAGCTTTTGTTCACCATCGTGGTTACTGTGCCTTCCAGAGCTTCTCATCATGTCTTCTCACAAGACTTTCAGAATCAAGTGGTTTCTGGCTAAGAAACAAAAGCAAAATCGCCCCATTCCCCAGTGGATTCGGATGAAAACTGGTAACAAAATCAGGTACAACTCCAAGAGAAGACACTGGAGGAGAACCAAGCTGGTTCTGTAGGGAATGCTTCAGATGCCCACATATTTATGCTCTACCATGAACCAGTCAAGCTGAAACATCAAAACTGCCTGGACTGACAGTTGGGTATTTTTAAATTGATTTTTCTTTGGTTATTTTAATAATGGCACAGTAATAAACATGTAATAAAAATTACGTTTAAAAAAAAGAAATGTACTCAATACCTGACTTATGGAACCCCTCTGTACATCACTTTTACAATGGAAGGAAGGAAGGAAGCAAGCAAGGAAGGGAGGGAGAGAAATAAGGGAGGAAGGAAGGAAGGAAAGAAGGAAGGAAAGAAGGAAGGAAGGAAGGAAGGAAGGAAGGAAGGAAGGAAGGAAGGAAGGAAGGAAGGAAGGAAGGAAGGAAGAAAAGAAGGAAGGAAAGAAGGAAGGAAGGGAGGAAGAAAAGAGAGAGAGAAAGACAAAACAACTAACAAAGTAAAACGTGATGCTAGAAGAAAGTGACTCATGCAACTTATGGAGATGAAAAATGAGGTATATAGTTCAAAGCCAGCCTAGGCAGAGAAGTCCATGAGACTAGTGGACAAGGGGTAGATTGATAGCCTTGAGGGGGAAAAAAGAAGGAAAGAAAAGAAAAAAGAGAAAGGAAAAGAAGAAAAAGAAAAACAGGAAAGTCTATTCCACAAAGGATTTTTACTGGACAAGGTTATAATAGGCTGGGTGTTGGTGGCTCACACCTGTAATCCTAGCTATTCAAAAGGCTGAGATCTTAGGATCCCAGTTCAAAGCCAGCCCGGGGAGGAAAGTCCATGAGACTCCTATCTCCTACAAACCACCAGAAAACAAGAAGTGGCATTGTGTCTCAAGTGGTAGAGCACTCACCTTGAACTGAAGAGCTGAGGGACAGCGCCCAGGCCCAGAGTTCAAGCCCCACGACTGACAAAAAAAAAAGGTTTTAATAGCTTAGCATAAGATTTATCTCTTTATTCCATACAGAAGGAACTTTCATCATTGCTAAAATGGTGCCAAACAACTCTTCATACATATCTTTTTAACTTAAATCAAACTATCAAATCTAATGTTTTAAATCTAATTGTAAGAGCATTCCAGAGCAAGTCCTATAGCCCTGTAGGGCTTGATTTCTCACTCTGTACCTTTGTCTATCATGTTATTCCTTAGCATATGTGTAACCTATTTTAGAAGGGGAAATTCATGTTTTAATATTTTCAGAATTTGCGAGAAACTTAAAATGTCTTGCTTCAAGAGAATTAGAAGCTAATGTATTAATAGAAACAAAATGACCCTTTTTCAAGATTCAAAGAAGATTGCAAGTCCTTTTTTGGGGGGGGGGGTCCGGTTATGGAGCCTGAACTCTGGCCCTGGTCGCTGTCCCTCAGCTCTTCAGCTCAAGGCTAGCGCTCTACCACTTGAGCCACAGCGCCATTTCCGGCTTTTTTCCTGCTTATGTGGTGCTGAGGAATCAAACCCAGGGCCTCATGCAAGCAAGGCAAGCACTCTACCACTGAGCCACCTTCCCAGCCCATATTGGAAGTTCTTATATGTGTGTTCACCTCATTAGAAAATCTCATGGAGTACCTTGGAATGTTTGAAAGGAGAAGCACAAATTGACACAGGAAGCCTATGTACCCATGTACACTAAATAAAATGAACAGACAGATTATAGGAAATTCTAGTGTTTGTATCATCCTCTATCTGGTAAATTCCACTATTTATCAGTCAATCTTAGAATATCTATTTGATTTCCTTGCTACAAAGGCAAGATCTAGCTAACCAAGTAGGAATATTTACCTGCCTGGATATTCCATTTTTTACTATAAATCATTCAACTAACTTTCTGGCTTCATTCTCTTCTGAGTTTGGTCAACATGAGCCTGAAGCCTCATTTCCATACCCTCTCCCTCAGCTCCAACCCAGCCCTAATCAAGATACATTTACAAAAGATTACAAATCAGTATAGAGTGAAATCACTTGCACTACTATGCTCATTGCTGCACTATTCACCATAGGTAAGGTATGGAAATAGTCCAGATGCTCCTTAATGGATGAAGGAATCAAGAAGATGTGATATATAATAATATTTTACTCATTCATAGAAAGAATAACATTACATCATTTGCTAAGAAATATGGACCTGGGAAAACCATGTTAAGTGAAGAAAGTCAGGCTGTGAAGAAAAAAAAAACATTTGTTGAAGGGCAATTTCTTTTTTCTTTTTTCTTTTTTTTTTTTTTTGGTTGGTCATGGGGGTGGAACTCTGGGCCTGGGCACTGTCCCTCAGCTCTTCAGCTCAAGGCCAGCGCTCTACCACTTGAGCCACAGCACCACTTTCGATTTTCTGGTGGTTAATTAGAGATAAGAGTCTCACAGACTTTCCTGTCAGGGCTGCTTTGAACCACAGTCCTCAGATCTCACACTCTGAGTAGCTAGGAATACAGGAATGAGCCACCGGCACCTGGCTGAAGAGTAACTTCTTTGCACAGCTATTTAAAGACAATAAAAACATTTTTTAAAGCCTGAAGAGCTTTGGCTCAATTGGTAGAACACTAGCTGTGAATGAAAAACCTAAGGGACAGTCCTGAGCTCCAGTACTAGTACGTACACACACACAAGTCTTTTGATAAGATATTTTCATTGTTAAGAAAATATAAAATGAAAAGTATCCTTAAGCCCATTATCTACAAATAATCACTATCTATATTGACATTTTTATAAATGATCTGCTTTTCTATTCTCGTATGTGTACATATAGGCTTTTCAAAGTAGATACATTATACATGGAAATTATAGCCTAATTTTTATATTAAACCATTTGAATGCCATGCTACATATTTACAAACACTTCTATAACATCACTTCTCATGGATATGTCATAATTTATCAAATTGATTTAATGTAATTGGGTACTTGGAAAGTGTCCTATCATGTGCTACATCAAATAATACTATAATGAACATAGTTGTATATATTCCTCTATACATGTGAAATTATTTCCTTAGATCAAGACTTAATTCTGAAATTTTAGAGTCAAAATGTTTTTACCCTTTGGAAAGTGCTTAGTAAATTTCTGAGTAAGATCATTTTACTCACAATGGACTATTATTTTGCCATAAAGAATGAAATGATGATTTTAGCATGGAAATAGATGGAACTAGAAATCATTGTGTTAAGTGAAGTAAGCCAAGTTCAGAAAAATAGATTTCATATTTCTCTCTTATATAGATGCTAGACCTAAAACGTAAGCATTTATATAAAAACACAGGGATATATACGCATGCACACACAGATACAGATGTATGTATAAAACATGTTTGTAATTCTGAGATCTTTCAGTTTTATTGTTACTATAAAGGTAATATACAGATCCTTAAAGCTACAAAAATTGGGTTAAAGTGTACATTTCTTTTTAGACAATGTCACCCCTTCCCTCACTCTCTTCTAGTTTTTCCTTCCCATCCTCACCCACAGTTGTATAGTTTATTTTCAACATAGTGTCTAGTGAGTACCACTGTTGCATGTATTCACTCTTTGTCCTTCCATTTCTATCCTTCCCCCTCCCACTTACACTCCCAAAGGCAGATAAAAGAACAAACAACAAAAAGAAGGGAAAATGAAAATAGCAACAAAGAAAAAAACCTCTTGTTTCCATTTCTTGGAGTTCATTTGGATAACCATTATTTTGTATGATCAGATGCACATAGGCATTGAACCTTTGTGTTCCTCTCCTAAGAGTATCCTCCTTTGGTCTCAATTGTGAGATTTTTAAGGAGATTAGAGGAGGAAAAGAGAATATTAGAGGGTGAACCATCTATAGTACATTGCATCTGTGAATAAAGGTAACAAAATGAAACTTCCTGAAATATATTGACTATTCAGGGATAGTGAAAGTGAGAGTAAAGGGAGGGTTCAACATGATTAAAGTACTAATATGTAAAATACCATGTTGACACATCTTTGGACATTTAGGGTGCACCTAAAAAACTGAAGGCCAGGCACCAGTGGCTCACACCTGTAATCCTAGCTACTCAGGAGGCTCAGATCTGAGGGTCGTGGTTCAAAGCCAGTCCTAGCAGGAAAGTCCGTGAGACTCTTATCTCCAATTAACCACCAGGAAACCAAAAGTGGCGCTGTGGCTCAAGAGTGCTAGCCTTGAGCTGAAGAGCTCAGGGACAGTGCTCAGGTTCAGAGTTCAAGCCCCACAACAAACAAAAAAAAAAAAAAACTGAAGGCCAAAAACGTAAAACAGGTCCTTTCTGAAATTGCAGTACTAGTGGGAAGGGAGAGGGTGAACTAAAAGGATGAAGGAGGGATATTTCATATGCATGTGTGAAAATGGAAAAATGTATCTTGTTATGATTGTTTGGGACCAGAGGAGAGATGGTGAGGGACAGAGTTGGAAGGAGTGAGTCTAATCAAGGTATATTGTATGTATATATTGACACATCAAAATGAAACCCCCTTACAAAACTAAGTGATGTTAATAAGAAATATGAAAAAAAGAATTTCTACTAGAGGAAGAAACAATGCTCTATCTTCTTGATGGATTTGTTATACTGTCTTGTAACTTTTTGTCTTTGGAAAAAGTATGGTGAGCTATGAGTATTATTAAAACAATATTTTTACCGGACAGCTTTCATCATCTCTATTTGGCAAAGTGGTCTAACCTATAGATTTGGTGACAGTGGCATAATTCTAAGAGCCAGTCTGTGATTTCTCTATTCTTTTTAACTCTTCCCACCTGACAAATCTTTTCTCTTTTTTTGTTTTGTTTTTTTTGTTTTTTATTGTGAAAATACTGTAGAGAGGGGTTACAATTACATGGGCAAGATAATGAGTACATTTCTTATCAAGCATTGTTGCCTCCTCCTTTGTTTACCCTTCCCATCTCTGCCCTTCTATCTCTGCCCCCCCCCCCAATCTTTCTTCTTTTTTATTTTTTTGTCAGCCGTAGGGCTTGAACTCTGGGCTTGGGCACTATCCCTGCACCTTTCCCTCTTGATGGTTCCCTGTGTTCAGTGAAGGTCTCAGTTAAGCTAATTATATGTCTGTGTCTTTGAAGAAGCCATACTTAAAATATGTGCCATCTACCATGTCAGCTCTGCTAGATCCAAGTGTCACTAACTAACCTCTCTTCCAAGCTGCCTATGGCCAAAAATAGCTTTACTGGTAACTTACTGGGATGTTAGATTACTCTTGGCTCCCAGAGTAGGAAAACAGGCCTTGGCATCAGGGCAGTAGTGTTATAAATTAGAATGCTGTAGTAACCTGACAAGTAGTTGATGGGAGGAAAGGGGGAATATGGCTTTCCTTCTTTGTCCCTGATACATCTTTCCTACCCATTGAAGGCTCACCTAATGTGAGCTATTTTCTCCTTCTCAACATTCTGCTCTTATGTTAATATGTAGGCCATTTAGAAACTGTTCTTTCTTTTTTTAATAAGTTTTTTATTGTGAAAATACCATACAGAGGGGTTACAATTACATGAGCAGGGTAATAGGTACATTTCTTATCAAGCATTGTTGCCTCCTCCTTTGTTTTTCCTCTACCATCCCTGCCCTCCCACCTCCATGACTACACTCCCCTCCCCAAAGTTGTAGAGTTCGTATTTCAACATAGTATCTTGTACATCTCATTGTTGCAATGGGTCCACCTGTATCCCTATTTAAACAATTTGTTTTTTCCCTTTTCCCCCCCAAACTATACCAACATCGAATACAGTGAAAACAGGGGTTATACCATGGGGGAGGGACATACAAAGCAACAAAACAATCACCTTATAAATATGTTAGAAACAATAGCAAGAAAGAAAAAAAACACTTGTGTCCTTATCTTGGGGTTCATTTCACCTAACATCATCTTATCTGACCTTTTCTGCTTGTCTCAGATATATACTAGTTATTGCAAATAAGGGAAACAATGGGACCTATGTTTCTTTGGGCCTGGCTTACTTCACTTAATATAATTTTTTCCAAGAAACTGTTTTTTTCATTCCTATCATATTCCAAACATTTTAGCTATAATAAGTATTTGTGTTTGGGCTTTCTTGGTAGTTAACTGGAGAGTCTTGTGTTGGTATGGTAGGGGAAAAACAAGGAGTGGGTAACAATGCAACTAATTTTAGACCAGTACCCAAGATTATTATTAGCCACATGAAGATAACAAGGGTAAGCTGTGATTTCAAAGCATCATGTTATATACTATAAATACATTAAAAAGTAAATCAACTAAAATTATATTAATAGCAATTTTTTAAACTAACCAGAAAAAAAGGAAGAAAAGAAATGGGAGGAAGATCAAGATGGCAGACAAATGAGATCCTCCAGCAAACCTTTCCCCAGAAACAATAGTTTGAACAGTTATTTGTGCACGAATTTACCTTCACAAGAGATAAGGAAGTCAGATGAAAGGTCATCTTTTTACTTTTAGTAAAAAAACAAAATGCACTGAAAAGGGCAGGAAGTAGAGAGTTGCTGGTGTAACCCTCACTCAACTCCAGGTAACACAAAGTAGCGACAGATACCTCCCACTTAAGGAAAGGAGAGGAAGTTAAGTCCAAGTCTTAGACTTTACCCTGAAAATCAGGTCCGCTATGGTGACCACCCCTAGACCAGTAACCATGAAATGAGCTACAGGAACTATGTTAACCAACCAGGCTACTGGCTGCTTCCTCCACTCCTCCTCTCTCTGCATGTAGAATAAGATGGAACAACTGCTCCAAGTCTTGAGAACTAGCACAAGACTTTGTCTTGGAGCTCAGACCCAGGCCTACTATGGTAAGGTCCAGCAACAAACAGAAAACAAAAGCCATACATAGCAGACCTAACCAGGCATCTGAGATTACATACAAGTGGGACAGAATCAAGTCTTGGCATGTAACATTGCCATGCTTAAAGTAAACCTGGAACACCTCTCCAAGACTGCAGAAGTTCCAGTAGCTGTGAGACTTGGGTGTGACCCAGGCTAGCACCTACCTTAGTGACCATGAGACTATCTTCACTTACCATACCCCAAACAGGCAGCACTGGCATGGAGCAACACTCAATTTACTGGAGGTAGAATGGGGTAGTTAACTCAAGACTTTGCCCTAGAGCTTAGTACTGGAATGGTGAAACTTAATACTGATCAATCCTATTATTCCTCAACCCCAAGCATATATAAAAATAGACCTTCTTAAAGAGCCAGCTGGAGGCATGGCTCACATGGTAGAATACAAGCCAAGTAAATCAAGCAAATGCAAAGTGCTGAGTTCAAGATCCAGCACTACCAAAAGAAAAAAAAAGCCATAATACCAATGGAAGACACATGGCCCAAGTCTGTAAGGCTTTTATTCCTGACATCCTCACCTGAGGCTCATTGTAGGAGTCATAGGCCATAAATCTATCTGAGCATCAGATAGCTGACAACATTGTTGGTGCCGGTCTTATTGAAAGCTGTGAGGGTGTGGATGAGCTGTGCAAGTGTAGCTTAACTATGTGGATAGACATGGGCGTGCATAAGAACTTGATCTCACTATGGTAATTCTGTCAAGAGTAATCCTATATTGTTTAGATATAGAACAGATGAAGTGTCTGGGCCTAAACCAGCCCCAGGGAAAGGTTGGCAGGGATGTGTGACCCTTTTTAAGAATTCTTCCAGTTCATGCTATATAATCCATCAACTGAAGATCTGAAGCAAATCTGGGCTCAGACTGCCCTCAAGTGCTAAAAAGAAGGATTACCAAACAAACCAAACACAGCAAACCTGAAATTAGGTCTCCATCTAGTGTTGAAATAGTGGAAGTAACTATAGGGTCAGAGAAAATACACACCTGCTTCAGATTTCTGGAAAACTGGCACATCACACCACACACACACACACACACACACACACACACACACACACACACACACACACACACACACACAAGATTACAAAGATTAAAAGAATACCTGATTCTTCAACACCCAGTATCGAGAACTCAGGAAACTATGACTTCATCTAATGGCCAAAAAAGGCAGCAAACACTGATCAGCTAAGTAACAGTATGAAAGAATTCATGGAAAATTTAAAAGAACCATTTTAATGAAATTCAATGAGTTTCAAGAAAACACAGAGGAAAATTTTAAAAAAACACAGAGAAAAGACTAAATGCTCTATCAAAAACATTTAACATGAAGATAGAAGTCGTGTGTAAAAAATCAAACATAATTCCTAAAGCTAAGTGAAATTAGTGTATTGATTATGCCATCATAGAAGGCAAACATAGAATAGATCAAACAGAAGAGATAGTAAGTAAAAACAGACTATTCAAAAATACACAGTAGGGCCAATAAAGGAGAAAATAATAATAAAACTGTTTTAGCCAAGGCTGAGGGTTCATGTCTTAATCCTAGCTACTCAGGAGACCAAGCTCTGAGGATTGTGGTTTAAAGCCAGCCTGGGCAGGAAAGTTCATGAGACTCTCTTCTCCAATTAGCCGCCAGAAAACCAGAAATGGATCTGTGTCTTAAATGGTAGAGTGCTAGCCTTGAGTAGAAAATCTCAGGAACAGGGACCATTCCCTGAGTTGAAGCCCCACAACACACACACACACACACACACACACACACACACACACACACACACACACACACACACACCATATTTTATTAGAATAATAATACAAAGTGAAGGATTTCATTTGATATTTCCATTCTAGGAAGCTCTGTAACTTGAGGTATTGTAGGTAATTTGAGGTCAACAGGAGGGGTTAGACAAATGAGGAGAAACAGTGGGAGAATGCAATCATAATATACAATGTATATATGTGAAAATAAATCTAGGAAAATTCAGGGGATGGGTGGGGTTGGGAAAGATGGGGTAGAATTATGCAGGCAGCAAAACTGATCTAGATGCATTGTACTTACAAATTGACACATTTGAAAACTTTTGGACAACTTCTCAATGATAATAAAATAAAATCTAATCTAATCTTAAAAAAGGAGAAAAATACAAGAAAATTTCCGGGAATCAAAAAAGAAGTGAGACAAAAGCTAAAAGTATCAAGAAAGGGAACAAAAATACAAGGAAGCCAGGCGCTGGTGGCTCATGCCTGTAATCCTAGCTACTCAGGAGACTCGTATCTCCAATTAACCACCAGAAAACCAATACTTGCTGTCTTCATATGTGTGTTTGTATGTGTTATATAACCTGCATTTCCATTTTCTTTATCCTGTCAACTAAATTGGACTGAGAAGCATCTAAGAGATTACCAAAGCAAAACTCTGAGTATATGTCTCTGAGGGCATTACCAGAGATGATTGATTGAAGAAAGGCCTTCCCTGAATATAGACAGCACTATTCCATAGGCAGAGAGCCCAAAAAAATGAGAACAGTAACTAGGGGCCAGTGGCTCAGACCTGTAATCTTAAATACTCTGGAGGCTGAGGTCTGAGGATGATGATTCTAAGCCAGATTGGGCAGGAAAGTCCATAAGACTCTTATTTATCTCCAATTAACCACCAAAAAGGCAGAAGTGGAGTTATGGCTCAAATGGTGAAGGAGACTCTTATCTCCAATTAACCACCAGAAAACCAGCAGTGGTGCTGTGGCTCAAAGTGGTAGAGCACTAGCCTTGAACAAAAGAGCTCAGGAACAGCACCTAAGCCCTGCGTTCAAGCCCCACTACCAACCAAAAACAAAAAAAATAAAAAACAAAAAACACTACCATCTAACATGATTAATTAAACAGCAATCTAAATATTCACACAGTGAAAACAAATGAGGATATTCTTAGGAGAAGATCACAAGGACTCAATAGCTACATGCATATGATCATATAAAATGATGCTTATCGAAATGAGCTCCAAGAAATGGGAGCAAAAAGCGTTTTATTGTACTGTTTGCCATTCTTTTTTTTCCCTTTTCTTCTTTCCTTTTTTCTTTGGTTTATTCCCTTCTGTCTCTGCTATTCACTTCTGTACTCTGTCTTGTATATAAATGTATCTGATATGTGGAGGGAAAGGGGAAGCACAGAAACGGTAGGAGATAGGGTGAACCAATTCAGCAGTAAAACTCACTAGACACTATGTTGGAAATAAACTATACAACTTGATGGGGAGGTAACTTGGGAGGGGAAAAACTGAGAGAGAATGAGGGAGGAGGTGACACTGTTCCAAAAGGAAATGTACTCATTACCTGACTTATATAACTGTAACCCCACTGCACATCATCTTTACAATAAAAATTTAAAAATCTAAAAAAAACTACCATCTATGGATTTACACAAAGCTTTACCATCATTTTTGTATTCTATACAGCATTGCTCTTGACCAAGGACCTCACCTCACAGTCAATGAAGCACAGCAATGGGACTGAGCTCACAGAATTCACTATTCTCACCATGCTTCCCACTATCTTAAAACAGCTGGCTTGATGAAACAGTAAAATAGCCATTTTATTATTGGAATTTATTGTTGTGCATAGATTAAAACAGAATACATAAATGTACAGTTTTAAGTTTTAGAAAAGAACATTCTTATTAATATATAGAGTATTACTACTTACTTTATCAGAAGTACTTTTCTCCTCTAGAGAAGAAATTCTCTGACTTTGTTATCCATACAGATTAGTTTTAACTACTTAAAACTTCACATTGGCTGAAAAATATATATCCTCTTGTATCTGGCTTTAAAATGGTCACTTAAAAACTAGATTACTGGTCTCTGCACCAGGGTTCATGCCTGTCATCCTAGGCATGTGGGAGGCTGAGATCAGGAGGAACAATGTTCCAAGCCAGTCCAGGCAACAGAAAAAAATCATAAGAACTATATCAACAGAAAAAAGCTGGGCATGATGGTGTACACCTGTCATCATAGCTATGCTGGAAGCATAAATAAAGGATTGTAGTCATGGCCAGTCTGAGTGAGAAAGCAATACTTTATCTGAAAAATAACTAGAGTAGAGGAAAGAGAGCTAATATGGTCAAAATCATTTATGTATATATATGAAATCAGAACAAGGAAGCTTATTGAAACTGGTCTGGGGAGGCAAAAGGGAGAATGATGAAGGGGGTGGTTCTGATCCAGATGCATTATGTACATCATGTGAAAATGAAACACACCTGTGAAAGTAACTGATGTCATTTAAAAAAGAAGAAGAAGAAGAAGGCAGAGATCCCAGAGACTCACTAGCAAGAAGGAAAAGCCATGTGAGGACATAGGAAGAGAGTCTCAATCACCAAATCCAGGGAAGTGATCTCTGGAGAAACACAAACTGCCAACCAATTGTCTTGGCTTCCACACTCTCCAGAAGTGTAAGAAAAATACACTTGTGTTGTCTAAGCCACTCAAATAAATGGATAGATAGGAAGATAGGTAAGTAGATAGGTAGGTAGGTAGGTAGGTAGGTAGATACATAGACAGACAGACAGACAGACAGACAGACAGACAGACAGACAGACAGACAGACAGACAGACAGATAGATAGATAGATAGATAGATAAAGCATAAAGGACTAGAAGCATGGCTAATGTGGTATAGAGCCTGTGTAGCAACTACAAAGCCCTGGATTCAATCTCTAGTATCATAAATTAAAAATTCAGTTATAGTAATGGCTAGTTAGTAATACCTTTCAATTCTAGGGAAAGATTTTCCAGGAGGATATATTTGCTCTAACTCAGCAAACAATAGATTAATGTACTTTTTTCCTCCCAAGATTCTTGGGTCCAGAAACCAATAAATAGAAATGAGGATACACCACTCACTATTACCCATATTTACCCTCTTCCTAGATTCATAAGCTTGTGTTCTGCTAGCCCTAGATGGATCAGACTCCAAAGGAAGGAAAGCTGACAACAAGGAGACACAACAATGATTCCATTGAACTCAAAGTTAAGACTGCCTCCCTGGCTGTTTTGGGGACCCTCATGCCTCTGAATCAATAAATTAGGATAATTAATCATAATTATTGAGGGGAAATTAATCATAATTATTGAGGGGCTATGACACCACAATAGAGGTAAGGAAAGATAGGTCTAGAATATAGAAGATCTGGGCTGGGAATGTGGCTTAGTGGTAGAATGTTTGCCTAACATGCATGAAGCCCTGGGTTTGATTCCACAGTACCAAATAAACACAAAAAGCCAGAAGTGGCACTGTGACTCAAGTGGTAGGGTGCTAGCCTTGAGAAAAGAAGCTCAGGGATAATGTCCAGGCCCTGCCCTAAGACTGGCAAAAAAAAGAATTTAAAAGATCCCTCAGGGCCTCTCTTTAGGACCACAGTGGTCTATGATTAAAGTCAGTGGAAAAGGATAATAATCCAATTCAAATAAGAAAACTGATTGCCCAAACCTATCAAATGGGTTAGTAATTTGTATATGTATATATATAAATTCAGTATGTATGATTTTTGCAAAAGGAGAGCAAAAGGCCTATGAAGTCCGTAGTAGAAAGTGATGGTTATAAATATCACTGCATATAGGAAAATGATGGAACTGGACATCATCGGGTTGAATAAGATAAGGCAAACTTAAAAAGCCAACTACTGCATGGATTATAGACCTAAAATGGATTACAGACCTAAAATGAAGATGATGATGATCTTGATGATGAAAGTGATGGTGATGATAGTTGCTAACTTTTTGTCTGGGCTAATCTTGAGCAACAATCCTCTCAATCTCTTACAGGCATGAGCCACCAAAACCCAACTTGTAAAGGGATTTTTAAAATTTTGTGAAATAAGACACTCTTGAGCACTTAAACTCTATTTTTTAATGCTAGTCCTGGGGCTTTAACTCAGGGCCTGGATGCTGTCCCTGGGCTTTTTTCTTCTCAAGACTAGCACTCTACCACTTGAGCTAGAGCTCCACTACGGACCTTTTTCTAATAGTTGATTGGAGATAAAAGTCTCATGGACTTTTCTGCTCAGGCTAGCTTCAAACCTCAGTCTTCAGCTCTCAGCCTCCTAAGTAGCACGTGGCTCCATTCGCAATTCAAGTACTCACTGGGCACCACTGCAACCCTAGCTACTCAGGAGGCTGAGATCTGAGGATCGTAGTTTCAAAGCAGCCTGTGCAGGAAAGTCTGTGAGGCTCCTATCTCCCATTCTCCAGAAAAAATACCACCAAAAAAACTTAAAGCAGAGCTATAGCTAAAGTGGCAGGGCACCAAACAGTGCCCAGACCCTGAGTTCAAGCCACAGTACTGGCACAGAAAAAAAGAAACAACAGGCAAACAAATAAGAATAAAGAAATTCTTAAGAAATTTCTTTAAAATGACAGGGCTGCCGGGAGCCTGTGGATTGTGCCTGTAATCCTAGCTACTCAGGAGGCTGAGATCTGAGGATCGTGGTCAAAGCCAGCCCAGGTAGAAAAATCCATGAGACTCTATCTCCAATTAGCCACCAGAAACCGGAAGTGGCACTGGGGCTCAAGCAGTAGAGCCTTGAGCAAAAGAGATCAGAGAGAGCACCCAAGCCCTGAGTTCAAGCCCCATGACCTACAAAAAAAGATGGCACAGTTGCAATCTCAAGCAGATTGTGAACCTGAGCTCAACCAATCTGAGCAGAGGCAGAGCCTCCTGCATTGGGAATAAATACCTGAGCAGACTACCTGTTCTGTGTGCTTGCTTGCCAGATTTTTTGGCTGATGGCACGTACTTCTGAGTACGTTTTACATTGTTTTACATAAGTTTTACATTGCTGAGACAAAAATAATAATAATTGATGTTATTCACTGGGTGTAAAACTAGCTACTCAGGAATCAGAAAGGGGTAGAATGCTAGTCTGAGGCCAGCCCAAGCATGAAGTTATCAAAACTTTTATCTCAACCAATAAGAAACTAGGTATCACTCCTATCATTCAAGCTATGAGGGAAGCATAAAAAGAAGGATCACAGTCCAGTCTGTACAAAACCGTATTTTAAAAATAAGAAAACTAGGGAAGTAGGCATGGCTCAAGCGGTAGAGCATCTGCCTAACAAGATCATATTTCTGATGTCCCACCTCAGCACCACCCAAAAAAAATTAACATGGTGCCATCATCCATCAAGTGTTGGTGAAGTATGACCCATAGACCAAATTGGCTGACATTTTGTTTATGTAAATAATGTTTTATTGGAATACAGTGAAGTGCATTGCTTTACATATTGGTTATAGCTGTTTTTGCATAGCTGTGCTCAAAATCATATGGCTTCACAAAGCCTGAAATATACAAAAAAGTTGAAGGAAGGAAGGAAGGAACAAAGAAAGAAACAGAAAGAGGGAGGGTGGGTAGAAGGGAGGGAGGGAGAGAAAGAAGGAAAGAAGGAAAGGAAAGAAGTGAAGGAAGGAAAGGAAGGAAGGAAGGAAGAGGGAGGGAAGGAAGGAGGGAAGGAAGGACAAGAGGAAGTGTGGGAAGAAGAGAGGGAGGGAGAGAAAGAGAGAGAAGGAAGGAAAGAAGGAAAGGAAAGAAGGGAAGGAAGGGAGGGAAGGAAGGAAGGAAGGAAGGGGGAGAGAGAAAGAAAGAAAGAAAGAAAGAGGGAGGAAGGAAGGAAGGGGAGGGAGATAGAAAGAAAGAGAGAGGGAGGGAGGAAAGGATGGAACAAGGAAGGGAGGAAAGGAGGGAGAGAGAGAAAGGGAGAGGGGAGGGAAAAAAGAAAGAAAGATAGATAGAGAGGGGGAGGGAGGGAGGGGGAGGGAGGGAGGGAGGAAGGAAGGGAGGAAGGAAGGAAGAAAGGAAGGAAGGAAGGAAGGAAAAAAGGAAGGAAGGAAGGAAGGAAGGACAAGATGAAGTGTGGGAAGAAGGGAGGGAGGGAGAGAAAGAAAGAGAAGGAAGGAAGGAAGAAGGAAGGGAAGAAAGAAAGAAAGAAAGAAAGAAAGAAAGAAAGAAAGAAAGAAAGAAAGAAAGAAAGAAAGAAAGAAAGAAAGAAAGAGGGAGGGAGGGAGGGAGGGAGGGCAGAAGGAAGGAAGGAAAGAAGGAAGGGTGGTAAGTAGGGAGGGATGGAGAGAAAGAGAGAGAAGGAAGGAAAGAAGGAAGGGAAGGAAGGAAGGAAAGAAGGAAGGAAAGGGAAGGAAGAAAGGAAGGAAGAAAGAAAGAAAAAAAGAAAGAGAGAGAGAGAGGGAGGGAGGGAGGAAGGAAGGAAGGAAGGAAGGAAGGAAGGAAGGAAGGAAGGAAGGAAGGACAAGAGGAAGGGTGGGAAGAAGGGAGGGAGAGAAAGAGAAGGAAGGAAGGAAGGGAAGAAGGAAAGAAAGAAAAAAGAAAGGAAGAAAGAAAGAAAGAAAGAGAAAAAGTGGGAGGGAGGAAGGAAAGAAGGAAGGAGGGAAGGAAGGAAGGAAGGAAGGAAGGAAGGAAGGAAGGAAGGAAGGAAGGACAAGAGGAAGAGTGGGAAGAAGGGAGGGAGAGAGAGAAGGAAGGAAAGAAGGAACAAAGGAAGGAAGGAAAGAAGGAAGGGAGGGAAGAAAGAAAGAAAGAAAAAAGAAGGAAGGAAGGAGGGAGGGAGGAAGAAGAGGGAGGAAGAAAGAAAGAAGGAAAGAAGGAAGGGAAGGAAGGGAGAGAAAGAAAGAAAGAAAGAGAGAGAGGGAGGGAGGGAGGGAGGGAGGAGGAGGAGAAAGGAAGGAAGGAAGGAAGGACAAGAGGAAGGGTGGGAAGAAGGGAGGAAGGGAGAGAAAGAGAGAGAAGGAAGGAAAGAAGGAAGGGGAGGAAGAAATGAACGAATGAACAAACGGAGGAAGGAAGGAAGGTAAGGAAGGAAGGGGAAGGGAAGGGAGATAGAAAAAAGACAGGGAGGGAGGGAGGAAGGGAGGGAGGAAAGGATGGAACAAGGAAGGCAGGGAGAGAGAGAAAGGGAGAGGGGAGAAAGAAAGAAAGAAAGAAAGAAAGAAAGAAAGAAAGAAAGAAAGAAAGAAAGAAAGAAAGAAAGAAAGAAAGAAAGAAAGAAAGAAAGAAAGAAAGAAGGAAGGAAGGAAAAGAAAAGAAAAAAAAAAAGAAAAGTCTCCTTTATACAACTGTGTGCTAATGGGAAAAACTAAATGGAAGTTAGAGGTACCAAGGTGGAAGTGGTTAAAGGAAGCAGACAAGTCGTCCACGGCCACTCTCCTTCATACTGGGAAACTGAACACTAAGTAAAAGCAAACGCATAAAGAGTAGAAACAGTCAGATACTTCTTAAGTCATTTTTAGGCCTCTTTAGATTATATTGCATTATTTTAGGGGCCAGTGGCTCATATCTATAATGTCTATAACTCAGGAGGTTGGCATCTGGAAGATCAGGGTTCCAGGCCAAAGCTGAGCAGAAAAGTCCAGAAAAAGTCCATGGGACTCTTATATCCAATTAACCAGCAAAAACTAAGCTAGAGACATGACTGAAGAGGTAGAATGTTAGCAGTGAGCAAGAAAGCCCAGCAAAGAGCTTGAGGCCCCAAGTCCAAGCCTTTGTCCTGGCAATAAATAAAAGTTATTTTCGTACATTTGGGTCATTTCTAAAAGTTTCCTGTTATTAATATCTAGTCTTATTTTATTGAGGTTAGAAAATGTACTTGCTTTCATTTTAAATTTTTAATTTGTTGAGATTTGTTTTGTAGCCTGTCAAAATGACCTATCCTGGAGAATGTTTCATATGCTTTAAGAATAATACATATTCTCTGGTTGTTAGATGAAATTTTCTGTAAATGTCTGTTAGGCCCATTGGCTCAAGGGTGCAATGTAATGCGTTAGAATGCCTAACTATTATTGTATTAGAATCTACCTCTCCCTTTGTCGAATTTGAGCTTAGACTTTTCTAAATTTCTTTATTTAAATACAAAGAGCAACCTTTAGCATTTATTCTAGGAAATATCTTGTATACATATTCTCTCAGCTTTCTGCCTAGAATGTTTTGATTTCTTCTTTACTCTGAAAGCTTGTTAGGTACAATGTTCTTAGTTGGCTGTTTTACTCCTTTAGTGCTGTGAAAATTTTACACCATTCTTTCCTGGACTGTAAATTTTCTGAATTGGGCCTCCCCCATGTATTGTTTGTTTATTTTCTCTTCCTGACTTAAAAATCTTCTCTTATATGTCTGGTTATTTGTGCCTTCTTTTAAGTTTGGGACGGTTTCTGTTATGATCTCTTTAAATAAACATTCTACCCCTTTGGCGTTATGTGGTCCATCTTGAAAACCAACAACATAAATATTGCTCTTTTTTTTTATACTGTCAAAGTTTATTGAATTCACGAACTTTATAGACTATGATAATGACAACTTGCCTTGTGAAGATTAAAATGTGTTTGTGACTTTAAGCATCACTATCCCACAATACATTGAAATTTATGTAATCATTCTATCTCAATTTAAAAAAGTATTTTAAAAAAAGATGATGACTAACCTTACTGGAAAGTCATTCTATACACCTCATTAATTCCTCAGAAGTGGGACTGCTGGTCAGGAGTATCCACATTTTGAGTCTTGGAATGCTGACAGCAAGCAGAAAGGCTCACCAGCTGATAGTCCCAGAGCAGAGTATGAAGTGCTGCTCTCCTGGGCTCTTACTAGCACCAAAGAAACCAAAACCAAAACCTTTTATTTTATTTTTTTTTTAGTGCCAGTCCTAGGGCTTGAATTCAGGGTGCTGTCCCCAAGCTCTTTCCGCTCAAGGCTAACACTATACCACTTGAGCCATAGCTCCACTTCTAGCTTTTATGGTTAACTGGAGATAAGAGTCTCATGGACTTGTCCTGCAGGGGCTGGCTTCAAACCTCAATCCTAAATCTCAGCCTCCTAAATAGCTAGAATTACAAGCATGAGCCACTGGCACTTGGCCAAATCCCCATTTTTAAAAGAAGAAACTGAAGCCAAGAATGGTGGAATGACACAGCAAGGCCACGTTAATGTCTTAGTAAAATGATGTATGATCTTAGGAGCCTCCCAAATACCTAGAATCAAGAGCAGCTTCCTAGTGCAAAGACAGGAATGAGGCCTCGGCCACCTCTATTCACAATGTCGTGGACAGTGTTGCAGAACCATGCTTCTCGCTCTTCTCGCTTCTCATGGATATGGGTCCCGTACGTAGATTCAATGATAAGTATATCAGGTTTAATATTAGAAATTTCAGCGGCCATTAGGTGTCTATCTTCTTGTCTTAAGAAATCTCCTGTGTACAAAAGCTTCACACCCGTGATCTCGATCATGAACATGGCAGCTCCCAGGACGTGGCCTGCATGGTAACACCAAAACTTGATTCCTGCAACTTCCTTAACTTCGTGGATTCCTGCAACTTCCTTAACTTCGTGGAAGTTGATGGTTGCAATTTTGTCCATACTTTCTTCCAAATCTGTCTCAGTGTACAGCATGTCATCTGCTGATACGTTACTAACTTTGACATAGTCTGATAGAAGCCATCTATAAATAGCTTTCATGGCATGTGTCATAAATGTTCTTCCTTTGAAACTTGTCTTCTGTAGAAACCAGGGCAATGCTCCACAGTGATCTAAGTGGAAATGACTAATTAACAGGAGATCAAGCTCAGCTGGGTCAATCAAGTCAATATAAGGGAGAGCATCCATTCCTTCTAGGCCAGGGTGGATCCCTCCAGAATAATACATGATCTTCCTACTTCTTGGCCAGCTCCAAGGGGTTGGATAAGCAGCTGGTCGCTCTCTTCTGCAGGAATCACAGACATCCTGAAAGTCTCCAGAAGCCCTGTGAGCGGCACAGCTGGGGTCCGCGTAGATGGAAGTGCAGCCAACACCAACTACAGGAGAAATCCCCAGCCCAAATATTGCTCTTTTAATGCTGTCACAACATAACCAAAAGCATTCTTCATTTCTCTTCGTTCTTTTGTTGTTGTTGTTGTTTTCTCCTCCAACGGTGGGGTATTTTGTTTGTTTTGCAGATTCTGGGGCTTGAACTCAGGGCATGGGTGCTGTCCTTGAGCCTCTTTGTGCTCAAGGCTAGTGTTCTACCACTTGAGCCACAGAGTCACTTCTGGCTTTTTCTGAGTGGTTTACTGAAGATAAGCGTCTCATGGACTTTTCTGCCCAGGCTGGCTTCGAACCCCGATCCTCAGATCTCAGCTTCCGGAGTAGCTAGGATTACAGGTGTGAGCCATTGATGCCTGTCTTATGTATTTTTTAATATCCTATATTTGAGTTCACTAATTGTATCCTCTATTTTGTCCATTTTCCTCTTCTTGTCTTCTACATACTTTTAATTACACTTAATGAATTTTCAACTGAAGGATTTGTTTTTTTTAATTGCTTCCATCTCACAGTAAAGTTTATCTCTTTGAACATTAAATACTTTCTGTGTATTTTTTTAAGCTCATTGCTTTGCCCTAAACCAGTTGTTATAAATTTTTCCATCTAATAGTTTGACCATACTTGTTATAATCTGGTCAGTTTATGACACTTCATTTTAACTCTTAGTTAATGTCATGGTTCCCTAGTATTCAACACCATCTGCACATTAAAGGATTAGGCACTCATTTCAGTCTTCATAATCTGGCTTTCTTTTTGCCTATCTTTCCAGAAATTCTAAACAGGCCGCTTATTTTCTGAGCCTGTAGTCAATTCCCTTATTTCATCACTAGGTGGCACCCAGGCCCAGGTTTGTCACAAGTACACTGCTTAACAAGTCCTAAGTTCAAACACCAGTAACACACACACACACACACACACACACACACACACACACGTCGAATTAATGATATATCCTTTTTTTTTCCACTAACTTGGAACATTCTTAGAACTAGGGAAGTTTTCTTGGAAGCTTTGGTCAAAACCATCTTAAGGCAAAATAACTGGATTTAGCAGACTCCTCATCAGGAAAAAGGCAGGACAAGACATATACAGAAACCAAAGACTGGAAATGGAGAGGCTTATAAAGGAACAATATGAAAGAAAGAGGGATCCTTGAAGCTGTGGTGCGCACTGGAGTGTCAAGAATATATGGTCAGCTGGGCACTGATGGCTCAAGCATGTAATCCTAGCTACTCAGGAGACTGAGATCTGAGGATCACAGTTCAAAGCCAGTCAGAGCAAGAAAGTCCATGAGATTCTTATGTCCAATTAACCACCAAAAAACTGGAAGTGGTGCTGTGGTTCAAAATGGTAGAGCACTAGCCTTGAGCAAAAGAGCTGAGGAACAGCACCCATGCCCTGAGTTCAAGCCTCATGACCGAAAATGTAAAATAAAATAGAAACAATGTATGACTATATAGAAAAGGTCTGAAGACTTTAAGCTTTCACCTACACATGACCTAAGGTAATAAACTAGCTAACCTGGGGCTGGGAAGGTGGCTCAGTGGTAGAGTGCTTGCCATGCATGCATGAGGCCCTAGGTTTGATTCCTCAGCACCACATAAGCAGAAAAAGCCAGAAATGGTTCTGTGGCTCAAGTGGCAGAGCCTTGAGCTGAAGAGCTTAGGGTCAGCGCCCAGGTCCAGAGTTCAGGCCCCACGACTGGCCAAAAAAAAAAAAAATCAATAAACTAGCTGAACTAAGCCAGGCATTGCAAGAATGCCTTACACAGGACCAGTCTCCAAAACAGGGGAGACATTTGTTTTTTTCTTTATTTTTATTAGCATATATTAATTGTACAAGGAGGATTTCATTGCAACATTTCCACACATAAATACAACATATGATCCTCTAACACTCTCCCTCACCCCCTCCCTTCTTAAAACAATTTCGGGTTTTATTTTTGTTTTCATAGATGCAAACAAACTTCTTTGACCACAGCCATCCTCATTTACCCTCCTTGTTAACCCAACTCTCTCCGGCTGGAACCCCTCCCCAACACAGCCTGTTTTGCTTTCCTGACATTCATTTTTTTAGTGTGTATTAATTGCACCAAGGGGTATCACCATGAAATTTTATATGTGCATATATTTCATTTTTCTCTATTGCTTTTTCTTTCCCTGCATCCTAATCCTGTGTTGATCAATCATTTTCATTGAGATTCCCTATACCATCTTCATACATAGTTGCATTGCATTTCTAAATTACTTACCTTTATCTTCCTTGTCCCCTCTTCAATTCCCTCATCCTCCTAAATTTCTTCTTCAAACTTTTCCCCTTTGGCTTTAGACATGTAAGAAAATTTTTTCAGAAAATGTGCTAACCACTAAGATAAAAACACACTGACTTGAACAGAAACCCAAAACAAAGAAAACAATACCAGACATACTGGCACGCAACTATAATGCAAGCCATATCACTCTTGGATATATATCTAAAGGAGAGTAAGTTAATTATACAAGAAAAATACTTGTGCACTCATGTTTATTGCAGTTTTTCTCACAATAGCCAAACTATAGAATCATCCAAGGTGCCCAACAACCAATGGGTGAATGAAGAAATTATATAGGCAGGCACTGGTGACTCGTGCCTGTAATCTACCCAGGAGACTGAGATCTGAGGATCCTAGCTCAAAGTCTGCCCAGGCAGACAAATTCAAGGGACACTTCTCTCTAATTAACAAGCAAAAAACAGAAGCAAAGGCATGGCTCATGTGCTAAGGGAGAACATAAGACCCTGAGTTCAAGCCCCAGTCTGGCACTGTGTGTGTGTGTGTGTGTGTGTGTGTGTGTGTGTGTTATACAATGGAGTGTTACTCAGTCATAAAGAGAAATTAACTTATGTCATTTGAAAAAAATGAATGGAAGTAGAGATTATCATGATTTGTGGAGTATGAACCTAAAATGATGATGATATTAACAGTAATGCTAATGGGACAGGAATATAAAAGGAGGACTATCAAGAAGATCAGTGTGAAGGGAGGACAAAAGAAGGGTACAGAGGAGAAAAGAGGATGAAAGGCGTGTGTGTGTGTGTGTGTGTGTGTGTGTGTGTGTGTGTACAAAGAATAATGAAACCCACCAAACTCACTTTGAAAAAGTGTGTAGAAGGGAGATAAAGCATGAGAATATGTGGAGATGGTGAATTTACTTAAAGTATACTGTGTACATTTACAGAAATATTACAAATAAATTTTGTTACAATTAAATGCTGTCAATTTAATTTTAAATGTATGTTAACTCAAAACAATAAAATAAAACTGAACAAAATTGGGTGCCTGTAATCCTAGCTATTCAAAGAGACTAAGATCTGAGGATAGTGGTACAAAGCCAATGTGGGCAGGAAAGTCCATGAGACTCATCTCCAATTAACGAACAAAAAGCCAGAAGTGGAGCCGTGGCTCAGTGGTAGAGCACTATCCTTGAGCACAAACGCTGAGGGACAGAACCCGTGCCCTGAGTTCAAGCCCAGGACTGGCACCAAAAAAAAAAAGGAATTTGCTAAACCTTCACCTAACTCCATGATAAAAATACTGAACAAGAAATTCATAGAAAGAATATATCTCAGTGTAATAAAGGCCAATTAAAATTAACCAACAGCTGATTTTATGCTCAATGGAGAAAATCTGAAATTTTTATTGTATGATTTGTCACAAGGCAAAGATGTCCAAATTCATCAATTCTTTTAACATAGTGCTAGAAGTTTAGCCAAAGAGATCAAAGAACAAGATACAAAGGGAGATTAATAGAGGAGATGAGATTAACTGGAACGCATTGTAAACATGTGTGGAAATGTCACAATGAAATCCTCCCATGTATAAATAATGTATGCTAATAAAATGCACATAAATCACTAGCACTGCAATAAGCAAATAGTGAATTTTCTTAAGTATAAATTAAGAAAGCAATTCCATTCACAATAGTTACAATCATTTTAAATATCTAGGAATAAATGTAACTGAAAAGGTAAAAGATCTCTGCAATAAAAATTACAAAACATTGATAAAAAGAAACCACAAAGGACAAAAAGGAAACAGGCTTGGCACTGGTGGCTCACACCTTAATCCTAGCTACTCAGGAGGCTGAGATCTGAGGAGAGAGGTTCAAAACTAGCCTGGGCAGGAAAGTCCATGAGACTCTAACCACTCAAAAGCCAGAAGCAAAGCTGTGTCTCAAGTGGTAGAGCACTTGCCTTGAGCCTGAAAAGCTCAGAGACTGTACCCAGGCTCTAAGTTCAAGCCCCAGGACCAACACCACAAGATAAAAGAAAAAAGAGGGGAAGGGAGGAGAGGGGAGAGGAGAGGGGAGGAGAGGGGAAGAGAAGGGAGGGGAGGGAAGGAGAGGGGAGGGAAGAGAGGAGGGGAGGAAAGGAGAAGGGAGGGAGAGGGGAGAGGAGGAGGGGGAGGGAGGGAGGGAGAGAGAAATAGATATCCCTTAGGGAAATAGATATCCCTTAGGGAAATAGATATCCCATGTTCACAGATTGGAGATTCAGTTCTATAAAATGGCTGGTCTACCCAAAGCAATCTAAAGATTCAATGCAATAATATCAAGTATCCAAATATCAACATGATTCTTCACAGAACTAAAAAAAAAAGTTCAAAAATTTTATGGAATTCAAGAACAAAAACCAAAACTGGGCACCAAAAAGCTGGACATAGAAGTGTGACTCACGTGGTAAAAATAAGGGACAGTGGTCTAAGCCCTGAGTTCAAGTCCCAGCACACACACACACATACACACAAATGAAACTGTATTCTACAGCTCAGTGTAATATTCCAGATCCTAACCTTATTGCAACTAAAACACCTTAATAATGAAATTAAAGTCTTTAACTTTAAACTGTAAAGATTTATTCCAAATTCTTTAGGTCTGTAGGATACAAGCTGTCCACAATAGGCATAGAACTTCCAAGAAAAGGGGCTGGGAAGGTGGCTCAGTGGTAGAGCACTTGCCTTGCATGCGTGAGGCCCTGGGTTCGATTCCTCAGCACCACATAAGCAAAAAGAAAAAAGCCAGAAGTGGCACTGTGGCTCAAGTGGTAGAGCACTAGCCTTGAGCTGAAGAGCTGAGGGACAGCGCCCAGGCCCAGAGTTCAGGCCCCACGATTGGACCCAAAAAAAAAAAAAAGAACTTCCAAGAAAAGGTAAAATTATCTAGGCCACCTTGTAATTCCAAGGAAACTTTTTGACCCTAAAATACTAAAGGCCTTCTTAAAAGCTTGTATCAAAAAGCAAGACAGAACCATATGTTGGCTGATTCAGGTGGACCTGTTGCAACAATGAGAAGTACAAAATGTCATGTCAAAACCAGCTTTACAATGTCGGTGTGTGGGGGGGAGGGGGGGTATGATTGGGTGGGGGGGAGGGAGGAGGCTGGGAAGGGAGGTGAAGGGTAAACAAAGGAGGAGGCTGCAATGCTTGGTAAGAAATGTATGCATTATCCTGCCCATGTAATTGTAACCCCTCTGTACAGTATGTTCTCATATAAAATAAAATAAAATATAAAAAAAAAAAGATGCCTTACTGGCAAATAAAAACATAGGCTTGATGTGAATGGATGGCATAAAATAGCCCACACAAGTGGAGCCTGAAAGGAAATAGGAATAGCCATACTCATGTCTGACCACACAGATTTCAAAACAAAATTATTCCAAAAGGGAAAAGAAGGCCATTTCTTATTGATAAAAGTAATAATCCATCAAGAGTATATGACAGTTTTAAACAATGCAAACTGAATGTCAATGCACACAATTTTATAAAACAATAACTCTCTATAAAAAGACAGAAAATCAGGGTGCTGGCAATTCACAACTATATGCTAGCAACTCAAGAGGCTGAGAACTGAGGATCATGGTTCAAGCCACCTTAAGCAGGAAACTCCATGAAACTCTTATCTCTAATTAACCAGGAAAAAAAGAAATGGAGTTGTGGCTCAAGTGGTAGGATGTTACCTTGAGTTTAGGGACTGTACCCAGGCCCTGCCCTGATTTCAAGCCCCAGGACCAGTAACACAGAGAGAGAGAGACAGACAGACAGACAGACAGACAGACAGACAGACAGACAATCAGAGACAGACACACAGACAGAGACAGAGACAGAGCGACAGAGACAGACAGAGACAGAGAGAGACAGAGAGAACAGATAACTCCAGGCACCAGTGGCTTATGCTTATAATCCTATGTTCTTAGGAAGCTGAGATCTAAAGATGGTGGTTCAAAGCCAGCCTGGGCAAGAAAGTCTGTGACACTCTTTTATCTCCAGTTAATCGTCAAAAAGATGGAAGTGAAGCTGTGCCTCATTTGGTAGAGCACTAGCTCCTTGAGCTGAAAAGGCTAATGGACAGACAGTGCCCAGGCCCTGAGACCCTGAGGCCCTAAGTTCAAGCCTCAGTACAGAGAGAGAGAGAGAGAGAGAGAGAGAGAGAGAGAGAGCCATAGTAACAAAACATCTCGGTACTGGCACAAAAATAGACATGAAGAAAGCTACTGATCAATGGAGGATTGAGAGGATGGGAAAGAGAAAGCAATAGCGAGAGTTATTTTGAGTAAAACATAATGCATGCATGTCTAAAATACCATAATGAACCCCCTAGGTGCAATTTATGCACATAAATGACAAGAAAGTAAAATAGGCTAGGAGTCTAGAGGAAGATTACAGCAGGAGGACTGAGGAAGAAGGTGAATGAGGATGAACATGGTTAAAATGGTTTGGCGGCATGTATGAAAATAGAACAATTAAACCTGCTAAAATTGTTCTAAGAAGGTAGTATGTGATGGGGGAAAGTGATAGAAGGGGTAAAGTTGATTAGAAGAGATTGTATATGTGTGTGGAAATGTCACAATGAAACCCTCTTGTACAACTAACGTATGCTTATAATAAAAAAACAGACATGAAGATAAATGGACTATAAGACCCAGAAACAAACCCACACGGCTACAGCCAATTGAATATCCATATTAGAAGACTAAACTACATTATTTTCTCTCACCCTGTACAAAAAAATGTCAACTTGAAGTAAACCAAAGATCTAAATTTAAGACCTGAAACTTCAAAACTGCTACAGGAAAACAGAGAACATACTTGAAGATATAGGCATAAGCAATGAATTTCTGAATAGGATTTCAATTGTTCTGGAAATAAGAGCAAGAATTGACAAATGAGACTTCATTGAATTAAAAGGCTTCTTATACATCAAAGAAACAATTACAAGAATGAAGAGACAACCCACAAAATGGGTAGAAAATCTTTGGAGGATACTCATTGGACAAAGGATTAGATTGATGTGCACAAATTATAAAGAGTTCCATAAATTCAACACTAAAAGACCAAATAGCCCATTAATACATGGGCAAATGAATTTAAAAATACAGTTCTCAAAAGAAGTGGAAATTGCTAGTAACTACCTGAAGAAATGCTCAGCATGGTTAGCCAAAAGAAAACATGCGGGGGGGGGGGGGGGAGGATTGGGGGGGGAGGGAGGCTGGGAAGGGACGTGAAGGGGTAAACAAAGGAGGAGGCTGCAATGCTTGATAAGAAATGTACTCATTATCTTGCCCATGTAATTGTAACCCTTCTGTACAGTATGTTCACAAAAAATAAAAATAAATAAAAAGATAAAATAAAGCAAATATAAAAAAAGAAAAGAAAACATGTAAATCAAAACTACACTTAGTCCCATCTCAGCTCAATCAGTATAGCCATCATCAAGAAAATAAACCAATGCTGGTGAGTACACAGGGAGAAAAGAATCCCTTATAAATTTTTGATGGAAATATAATCAGTATAGAGACTCCTTATCACTAAATCAGTATGGAGGCAACTCAAAAAACTAAGGATAATACTACCATATGATCTGGCTATACTACTCGTGGGCATATACCTAAAGGAATGTAAACCAGTCTAAAACAGAAATGCCTGTACACCCATGTGTTATAGCAACACTATTCAAAATAGACAAGTTGTGGGATCAGCAGTGGGACCTAAAAGCCAGTGAATGGGTTAAAGAAAACATGGTAGATATATACAATGGAGTATTATTCAGCTATATAGAAGAGTGAAATTATTTTGTTTTCAGGAAAATGGATAGAACTAAAAATCATCATGTTGAGTAAGATGCTCCAAGCTCAAAAAGACAAATGGTACAAATTTTTGTTCATATGTGAAATTGAAATTTTTTTGGAATTGATATTTTTAAAATAGTATAATAAGACATGATTACAAAAAGGTGACTATTTAGTGGAGGGAATCAATGAGAAGGTAAAAGAGGAGAGGGTAGAAGGGATAAATATGATCAAAGTATATTTATATATTTATGAAAATAGCATAATAAAAAAATAACTCCTGCACATGAAAGGAAACTATTACCACAATTCACTATTATTTTTAGGGACTTCAACATCCCTCCATTAGGAATAAATATATTGAGCAGGCAGAAAATCAGTAAGGACATTCTTGAACTCAACATCATTATTCAACTGGGATATAATGTCCATCCATATACTACTTCATCCAACAACTAGAGAATACACACTTTTGAGTCACATAGAACATTTATTAAGATATACTACATTATAGACCTTAAAATATGCAGTAATTTTTTTAAAAAAAGAAAAGAAACCTGCAATGGCTGATGCTGTCAGATAATGATAGAATGAAAACACAAATCATTAACAGAACATTGAAAAAAATCCCAAAATACACAGATATAAAACACACTACTCAATAACATATAGGGTGATAAGGAAACCTTAAATTTTTTAACGATTTATCATCGATCAAGACACACTGCACTCATAAACTGACATGGTGAATTGAAATCCCTTTGTACAACTACTTAAAGATAATTATGAAAAGGAGATTTGAATCTAAATGAAAGGGAAAACACAACTTAAAAAATTTCTGTGACAGAGTAAAAGTATAGCTTACAGGGAAATTTATAGGATTACATGTACATATCAAAAAGAAGAAAGTGTTAACTCGATCACGCAAACTTTCACCTTAGAAAATAGGAAGAGTAGGGGCTGGGAAGGTGGATCAGTGGTAGGGTGCTTGCCTTGCATGCATGAGGCCCTGGGTTCCATTCCTCAGTACCGAATAAGCAAAAAAAGCCAGAAGTGGTGCTGTGGCTCAAATGGTAGAATGCTAGACTTGAGCTGAAGAGCTGAGGGATTGCACCCAGGCCCAGAGTTTCAGGCCCCCATGATGGACAAAAAGAAAGAAAGAAAGAAAGAAAGAAAGAAAGAAAGAAAGAAGAAAGAAAGAAAGAAAAGAAAGAAAGAAAGAAAGAAAGAAAGAGAAAGAAAGAAAGAAAGAAAGAAAGAAGAAGAAGGAAAGAAAGAAGGAAAGAAAGAAGAGAAAATTAAAGCAAAATAAGCAGAAGGAAAGAAATAACGAAAATTTGAATCGAAATCAGTAAAACTGAAAACCAAGAAACAGAAAATAAAACCAAAAGTCATTTCTGTGAAAGTCTGGTGTAATGGTTTAAGCCTTTAATCCCAGCTAATTGAGAAGCAGAGATAAGGAGGATCACAGTTTGAGACCAGCTAAAGCATAAAATTAGTGAGCCCTATCTCAGTCAATGAGTCATACATATTGATACGTGTCTGTTATCTGTGAGGTTAGAAGAACTGTAGTCCAAGACCAGACCAGTCCAAATATATCCTACATGAAATATAACTAAAAGCATAAAAAGGTTGAGAACATTGCTCAAGTGGTAAAGTACATCCTAAGCACAAGACCCTGAGTTTCAAACGCCAGTGCTATAAAAGGATAAAGAAGATTCATAAGCTTTTAACCAGCTAAGTTAATTTTGTAAACATTTTTTAAAGAATTAATATCATTCCTTTTCAAACTGTTCCAAAAAATTGAGGAGCAGGGAACATTTCCAAACTCATTTTATGAGGCCCGAAATTGCCCTGATACCAAAGCTAGACAAGAAAGGAAAAATCACAGTCCAGTATCTCTGATGAATATAAAGACAAAAAATTCCCAACAAAATACTAGCAAACAGAATTCAACATCACTGAACTTAAAAGATCAGTCAACATGATCAAGTGAGATTCATCTTAGGGTTGTAAGGATAGGTCAACATATATAAATCAATGAACAGTATATATCAAATTAAGAAAATGAAAGACAAAATGAATACCAGGAAGTGGAAACATGTTTTAGAGGAAGAGGGAAGAGGAAGGGCACAGAAATCATGGAGTCATAACATTCAACAAACATTATGGAAAAATTGAACTATGTAATTTGTGGATAGGGAAGGGAGGGGAGAAATGGGGGGAGAAGGATGGAAGAGGTGATATTGAATCAAGACTCATACTCATAACCTGACTTAAGGAATTGAATGTTTTTGTACAACTACTTAGTATTTTTTAAAAGAAAATGAAAGACATAAACTGTATGATCATTTCAATAGATAATTTTAAAAGAAAGCATTTGAAAAAGTCAGCACTTCTCTGTGATGAAAACACAGATATAGAAGGAATACAACTAAGCACAATAAAAACCATATATGACAAACTCATCACAGATAATCTCGGATTCAATAGTGAAAACCTGTTATTTTTTTCTCTAAGATACCACTAAAATCTATCAGAATCACCAGCTGCCAGTGGTTCATGCCTATAATCCTAGCTACTCAGGAGGCTGAGATCTGAAGATCACAGTTTGAAGCCAGCCTGGGCAGGCAAGACTCTGAGACTCTTATCTCCAATTGACCACCAGAAAGCTGGAAGTGGCACTGTGGCTCAAAGTGGTAGAATGCTAGACGAGTGAAAAGATCAAGACAGTGCCCAGGCCCTAAATTCAAGCCCCACAAACAAATGAAAACAAGCATAGCAAAAAAACCTAGGGGCTGGGAATGTGGCTTAGTGGTAGAGTGCTTGACTAGCATGCATGAAATGAAACCCTGGATTCAATTTCTCAGTACCATATAAACAGAAAAAACTGGAAGTGGCGTTGTGGCTCACATGGTAGAGTGCTAGAGTTGAGCAAAAGAAACGCACGGACAGTGCCCAGGCCCTGAGTTCAAGCCTAGGACTGGCAAAAAAAAAAAAAAAAACTATCAGAATTAAAGAGGTTCAATAGGGTTCAATATACAAAAATCAGTTAGATTTTTATATACTACTACTCAAAATAGAAATCAAGAAAAGATTTATTAAAATAAAATAAAATATTGAGAAATAAATTTACCCAGGGAGGTAAAAGATTATAAAATGACAACTATTAAAAAGAGATTAAGGGTAGAAGGTGTGGTTCAGTGGCAAAAATACTTGCCAAACAAGTGTGAGGTATGAATTCAAAACCCACGACACCCAAAAAAATTTTAAAGAAGAGCTGAAATAGCTAGGCCACCGGGGGCTCACACCTGTAATCCTAGCTACTCATGAGGCTGATATCTGAGGATCATGGTTCAAAGCCAGCCCCAGCAAAGAAGTCCATGAGACTCTGATCTCCAATAAACCACTAGAAAACTGGAAGTGGCGCTATGGCTCAAGAGGTAGAACACTTGCCTTGAGCTGAAGAGCACAGGGACAGCACCCAGGCCCAGAGTTCAAGCCCCACGACCGACAAAAAAAAAGGGCTGAAATAAATTGGAGATAACCTAAGCAATAAGATGTCCTATGTCCATGGATTAGAAAAATAAATATTATTAAAATGTCTACAATACCCAAAGTCACTTATACATTCAACACATTCTCTATCAAAATATTAATAGCTGGGCTGGGAAGGTGGCTCAGTGGTAGAGCGCTTGCCTTGCATGCCTGAGGCCCTGGGTTCGATTCCTCAACACCACATAAGCAAAAAGAAAAAAGCCGGAAGTGATGCTGTGGCTCAAGTGGTAGAGCTCTAGCCTTGAGCTGAAGAGCTGAGGGACAGCACCCAGGCCCAGAGTTCAGGCCCATGACCGGACCCAAAAATAAATAAATAAACAAAATACTAATAGCAGTTTTCATCAAAGTAGTAATCATAAAATTTATATGTTGTCACACAAAAACCTTCATATACTTAAAGGAATCTGTGTAGAAAGAACAAAGCTAAAGACATGAAATTTATTTTATTTATAGTGCAAACATATGGAAACCAAAACAGTATGAAACTGGAAAGAACACAGATCAATGGAACAGAATAGCTCAGAAATTGATCCATGCATTTGCAGTCAACTGATCTCAACAACAATATCAGGATATGAAAATATGAGAAAAGAACAGTCTCTGAAATAATACTTGGAAAAGTGAATATCCCCATGCAATAAAAAAGGAAACTGGACCTTTGGCTTGCTCTATACACAAAAGTCAACTCACAACCAATTAAAAGACAAACTTACATCTTAAAACTGAGTGAAAAAGAATATCAAGACGCTTTCCTAAAAGTGGACACAAAAGATAATGTGGAAGAATAAAATGTAAAACCTTCACACCATTACAAATATTTTGAAATTATGAGGAATGGAATTTTTGGCTGTCAGTGTTTTTCTACCTGTAAATCTTAGTTACCCATGAGGCTGAGTTCTGAGGACCACACTTCAAAGCCAGTCAAGGCAAGAAAGTCAATTAACCAGCACAAAGCCAGAAGGTATGGCTCAGTTTGTAAAATGCCAGCCTTGAGCAAAAAAGTTACTGGACTGTGTCTAAGTCCTGAATTCAAGCTTCAGTACTGGTACAGAAGGGAGAGGAAGGGGGGGGTGGGTAGGGGGAAGGGAGGAGGGAGAGAGGAGGAGGAAGAGGGAAGGGAAGGAAGGAGCAATGGGGAGGGGAGGGGAGGGGAGGGGAGAAGGGGAGGGAGAGGGAGGGGGGAAGAGAGGAGAGGGAGGGGGAGGGGAGGGAAGGAAGAAGGGTGAGGGAGAAGAGGAGAGAAGGGAAGAGAGGAGGGAAGGATAGGGGAAGAGGAGGAGGAGAAAGAGGAGGAGGGGAGGGAGAGGGAAGGGAGGAGGGAAGTGTAGGAGAGGAGGAGGGGGAAGGGAGGAGGGGGAGAGGAGGAGGAAGAGAGAAGGGAAGGAAGGAGCAATGGGTAGAGGAGGGAGGGGGAGAGGAGAAGGGGAGGGAGAGGGAAGGGAAGAGGAGAGGAAGGGGAGGGAAGGAAGAGGGGGGAGGGGAGGAGGAGGGAAGGAAAGGGAGGAGGGAAGGATAGGGGAAGAGGAGGAGAAAGAGAAGGAGGGGAGAGGGAGGGAAGAGAGGAGGGAAATGTAACGGGAGAGGGAGGGGAGTAGGAGGGACATGTAAGGGGAGGAGGGAAGGGAGGAGGAGGGGAGGGGAGAAGGCAAGTGTAGGGGAGGGAGAGGGGAGGAGGGAAGTGTAGAGGGAGGAAGGGAGAGGAGAGGGAGGAGAAGGGAGAAGGAAAGTATGGGGGAAGAGGGGAGGAGGGAAGTGTGGGGGGAGGAGGGGAGGGGAAGAGGGAAGTGTAGTGGGGAGGAGGGGAGGGGAGGAGGGAAGTATAGGGGAGGGGGAGGGGAGAAGGAAGGGAGGGGAGGAGCGAAGTGTAGGGGGGCGGGGAGGAGGGAAGGGAAGGGGAGGGTGGAAGGAGAGAGGAAGAAGGGAGAAGGGAAGTGTAGGGGGAGGAGAGGAGGAGAAGTGAAGAGGTGGAGAGGGGAGGAGGGAAGTGGAGAGGTGGGGAGGGGAGGAGTGAAGTATAGGGGGAGGGAGAGGGGAGGAGGGAAGTATAGGGGGAGGGGAGGAGGAAGGGAGGGGAGGAGTGAAGTGTAGGGGGAGGGAGAGGGGAGGAGGGAAGTATAGGGGGAGGGGAGGAGGAAGGGAGGGGAGGAGGGAAGTGTAGGGGGAGGGGAGGAGGAAGGGAGGGGAGGAGGGAAGTGTAGGGGGAGGGGAGGAGGAAGGGAGGGGAGGAGGGAAGTGTAGGGGGAGGGGGTGGGGAGGAGGGAAGTGTAGTGGGGAGGAGGGGAGGGGAAGAGGGAAGTGTAGGGGAGGAGGAAGGGTGGGGAGGAGGAAAGTATAGGGGGAGGAGGAGGGGAGGAGGGAAGGGCAGGGGAGGGTGGAAGGGAAGAGGGGGGAAGGGAGAAGAGAAGTGTAGGGGGAGTAGGGGAGGGGAGGAGGGAAGTATAGTGGGGAGGAAGGGAGGGGGGAAGTGTAGGGGAGGGGAGGAGGAAAGTGTAATGGAGGGGAGGGGAGGAGGAAAGGGCAGGGGGAGGGTGGAAGGGGAGAGGGAGAAGGGAGAAGGGAAGTGTGGGGGGGAGAAGGGGAGGGGAAGAGGGAAGTGTAGTGGAGAGGATGGGAAGGGAGGAGGGAAGTGTAGGGGGAGGGGAGGAGGGAAGGGCAGGGAGAGGGTGGGAGGGGAAGGGAGAAGGGAAGTTTAGGGGGGAGGAGGGGAGGGGAGGAGGGAAGTGTAATGGGGAGGAGGAGAAGGGATGAGGGAAGTGTAGGGAGAGGGGGCGGAGAGGAGGGAAGGGCAGGGGGAGGGTGGAAGGGGAGAGGGAGGGGAAGGGAGAAGGGAAGTGTAGGGGGAGGAGGGGAGGAGGAGAAGGAGGAGGGAATTATGGGGCAGGGGGGAGGGGAGGAGGAGGGGAAGGGAGAAGAGAAGTATGGGGGGAGGAGGGGAGGAGGAGGGAAGGGGGAGAGGGAGAAGGGGAGGAGGAAGGGAAGAGGAGCAAATAGGAGAAGGGGAGGGAGAGGGAAGGAGAAGGGAGGGGAGGAAAAGGGGGAGGGAGAGGAGAAGGGGAGGAGTGGGGTGGAGGGTAAGAGAGGAAGACAGGAGAGGAGGAGAGGAGGAGGGGAGAAAGAAGAAGAGGGAAGAGAAAGGTATAATCTTTGAGTTAAAAGCTGAACAAATTCTGCAGATTCTAACAGACTGGTGACTATACCTAGTAATTTACTATATATTTGAAATTTTCTTTTTTTAAAATCGGTCATTGGTCTTGAACTTTGGGCTTGGTCGCTATCCCTCAGCTCTTCAACTCAAGGCAAGCACTCTACTGCTTGAGCCACAGTGCCACTTCTGGTTTTCTATTGGTTTATTGGAGATAAGAGTCTCATGGACTTTCCTGCCCAGCCTGGCTTTGAACCGTGATCCTCAGATCTCAGCCTCCTGAGTAGCTAGGATTACAGGCGTGAGCCACTGGTACTCAGCTATTTGAAATTTTCTAAGAGAATTGATCTTCAGTCAATTAATCACAGGCATATATATGGTAACTATGTGAAGTGATGAGCATGTTAATTCTCATGATTGTAGGGATGTTTTCACAGTATATATGAATATCAAAACATGTTAATTGTCAATTAGGTTAGATTAGGAAGTGCCTAGGGAATTAGGAAAACATACCTCTGGATGTGTCTTCAGAGGTGTTTCCAGATAGGAAGCATTGCCCTGAACCTCGGCAGCACCATCTCACAGGCTGAAGGCCTAAATGTAAAAACAGGAGAAAAGAGAAAGTCAGCACCCTCTTTTTCTCTCTACTTCCTGGCCATCATTATGTGAGCCACTCAGCTCCACCATGCCAATCTCACCAGGATGGACTGAAACTATGCTAAAATAAATCTTTGCACTTTTCTTTTTTTTTTAGGTATGAGACCAGGACTCAAACTCGATACCTGATACTTTCGCTCATTGGCTAGTGCTCTACCAACAAAGCCATACCTCCAACCCCATCCTCTTTTTAGGTTGTTCATGTCAAGTATTCTGTTGTAGTAATGATAAAGTACAATTTTATTGTCATTTATAACTCAATAAAACTGGCAAAAATACCCCAACAGGAAAAAATTCAGATACTCTCAAACTAATAGTTCCAATGTTATTTGAATTAAGATATGTCAATCAAGCCAGGCGCAGGTGGCTCACGCCTGTGATCCTAGGTACTCAAGAGGCTGAGATCTGAGGATTGTGGTTCAAAGCCAGTCTGGGCAGGAAAGTCCATGAGACTCTTATCTCCAATAAACCACTAGAAAATCGGAAGTGGTGCTGTGGCTCAAGTGGTAGAGCGCTTGCCTTGAGCTGAAGAGCACAGGGACAGTGCCCAAGGCAGTGCCCAAGCCCAGAGTTCAAGCCCCACGACAGACAAAAAAAAAAAGTACTACTACTAAAAGATATGTCAATCATTGGGTTGTAAATCTTTTGAATATAAATTTAATGTGAAATATTTTAAAGCAATTTGTATTAAATAAATGTAATAAGATTTCTGAACTTAATAGCTACTAATGAGTAATATTTTATTCTCAATTTGTTAAATTCTCTGTCCTCTAGATTTCATCTGGTACATATGTTATCATTGGTCTTGCTAGTTTAATAGCAACTACATGACTGCAAAAAAGAATTTTTGGGACACATAAGTTGGAAATGTCTTTTTAATATTTATTTGTTCTTTTAAAGTATATTTACTTTCAAGGTTTACTTTAATTTGGTCTTTATTTTGTAGCTTGATAGGTCCTTTCCATGAGTTCTTACAGAATTGAAAAAACCCTTATTTGTCACACAATTTCTGCAGCCAATGTCACTGTTTATAAAACTGTTTTGAATAAGGCGCACATTTTGAAGAGCCCAAACCAAGTCCTATTAAAGGGAAGTGTGTATATCTATTTGTAGGATGTTACTATTTGCTAGGCTAGAGTACTGCCGGCTTCTAAGAGCTCTTGGCTGTTGAGTTACTTGTACTCACCTTGGTCACTAAGCTTAGCCAAGAGTATTTTCAGTATATGATCTCCACATACAACGTTACCAAATTCTCTTCTTTTTCATGGTTGCCCAGAGCTAAACTTTATTCCTTCATAGGTAATCCTTTATAGTTCCTTCCAAAGATATACAATTATAAAAGTAATCCTTTATAGTCAATTACTTTATAGGTAAATCCCTATTAGTTACCATTTGCCTGGTATATTAATTATCTGCCTCTGTGTGCACTTTTGTTTATTTATTTGCCAGTTCTGGGGCTTGAACTCAGGGCCTTGGCACTGCCCCTGAGCCTCTTTGCACTCAAAGCTAGTTAGTGCTCTGCAACTTGAGCCACAGCACCATTTCCAGCTTTTCTGAGTAGTTCATTGGAGATAAGTCTCATGGACTTTCCTGCCCCATCTGGCTTCAAATTGCAGTCTTCAGATCTAAGCCTCCTGAGTAGTTGGAATTACAGGCCTGAGCCACTGGTGCCTCTGTGTGCACTTTTTTTAAAAAAATATATTACATGTCAGGTAAAGAGTACATTTCTTTTTGGATAATGGCACCCCTTCCCTCACTGTACACACTTTTAAATGTGTCCACAAACCTTCTATAAGGTCATATATAAATATACCGTCAGTGATTAAAAAATAGCACACAAGAAGCCCCTAACTAGACTTCTTGCTTGCTCTTAATTTTTCTTGTGTCATTTAGACCAGAACATTGTGAAAGGGATAGAAATGTTTATAAGACATGGTACTTGTTTCTCAAAATACCTTCGTTCAACTATGGAACCTCTCTTAACCTGCTTAAAGTGCAAGACTACAAAACCTCTTTCACAGAGCTGGAATAGGTAGGCCCTGTAGCAAGTTACCCCAACTCCCTGGGCTTCGTTTCCCCTTTAGTGAGAGATTTGGGCAATTCAGTGGTTTACACACAGTTCCAGACGTTACAAGTGCATGTGTCAATCTTCATTTTGAATTATTGTCATACACAGTCTCTTCCAGATCCTCCTCCGTTTTTCCTCTCGACCATCCAGTTTGGTTGCTACAGGAATTTAAATCTCTAGGTTCTCCTAGCTTCTTTGCCAGCTCCCCCTTCCTAATTCCCACAATTCCAGCCAAGCAGTCTGCGAGCTCACTTTGTTCTTTGCTGTCTCTGCTCTGTTTTGCACAGGTCTGACCTTGGTCCTTGGGAGACATTCAGTGCCCACTCCATTATCCAGAGCTGTTCCTCCTCGCCTGATGGCTTCCGACCTTGCTGCCCCCACAATTACACTCCTATCACTCAGATGTTGCTTTAGTTTACGCAGTTAGGAACCAACTCTTCTGCCTGATACCAGCAGCAAGAGGTTCTTAAAAAAGAACAAAAAAAAAGCAGCTGAATTGAGTTGAATTGACTGAAGTCTCTGAAATCAACATTCCCCAAACTCCAGCTCCTGGCACTTGTCTCCTGTCAAACATTAGCATCTCTACAATTCTTAAGGACAGTTTGTTTATTCTGGCCCCAACCAGACTCTCAAACCCACTTATTGGTGAGACAGCCGACCCGGTTAGGGATGGGGGTTGGCAGAAAAGAGGGAACTGGACCATACCGTTCATTGTGAGTTATAGTATTTTTTAAGTGTTCCTGCCCTTTCCCCTCACAAATCCTTTTGTTAGAGAACACTTGTGTCCAATCCTATGATTCAGCAATTTCCTCTTCTGGACCCTTTCACTCGGGGGCCGCAGCTGCTGCAGACCCTTACGAAACAGAATCCACACAATGAAACAGCTAAAGAGATAGGTTTGCAAATTGGGAGCGTTAATCTCAAGAGAACGGAAGAAAAGGTTGGCCAGTCCCACGATTGCGCAAATAAGTGAATAGCCTTAGTATACAAAGAGGTAACGGCCCTCCAAGAAAAGACGGCTGGAGCAGTGGCTCTCCATTTCCCGGCCTGGGGGGTAGGGGGGGACACACACTGCCCTTTGATGTCTTTGGATGAGTTCTACCTCCTTTTCAGAGGGCAAGGCTGCAGTAGCTGGCAGCTATGCGGGGCAAGTCTGGGAAGAAATGAGGACTGCATGTGGAGTCCTAAGTAGGTTCAGAATCAACTAGATTGGGAATGTGAACCTCTAACAGACCTTGCTCAAGAGGAAGGGAGCTGCACCCAGGCCCCTCAGGAGTTTTTGGCCCTCCTAAGAGGATCAGGATGGGAGGGAAGTGCCTTTCAAAGGGTGTTCTGTCACCCTTTCTGACACTCAAAGGGGCTTCCTTTGCCCTGTCCAATGCTCAGAAGCAGAGACCTCTGATGTCGAGGTGTCTTTTCGACTACTGCTGCCCCCAAACATTGAATAATGAGGAGCGCTTGGGCTCACCACCCCCAATTCTTCTGAAGTTACGTCCTTCCTGGCGGTTTGTACGCTCTAGACGTGACGTCCAGGGAGTTTGGGGACACTCAAATGCTTAAAGCACAAAGACACCACTGCCAATATGGGGGGGGGAGGGGGCAGGGGTAATGGGATCTTTGTCAGCACCCGGTGAGGGGGGCAGTCAAGGAGTCACGAGCAGCCCTCCCCTCCTTCCCTTCCCCTTTCCCTTGACCTGGTGGGCTGGTTTAGTCTGTCCACACCCACTCGGAGCCGCGGACCTGTGACCCCGCTGAGGCGACTGCGGGGGGCCCCGCAGGCCGGCAGCCACTCTTGTTTTCTTTTCCTGTCACTTTTTCTTTCTTGCCCCTCCCTTCTCCGTCCTTGGGGCTCGGAACAGCTGCTGCCGTAGCTCCTAACTTTGTGCCTTTCTTCTGCCCCCAACGGCTGTTGGCGTGCTTGGAGACGAAGAAGGGTGGCCCCGCCAAGGGGGCGTGAGCAGACTCCACAGGGATTTCTGTGGCGGGAGGGGGCCCGGACCGTGAGGTGACCGGATGGAACGCGCCGAATAGCACGAGGCGGTGTGAGGCGGGGTGGAGGTTAGGGGTTGAGGGGGCGGGGCGGGGCGGGGCTGGGCGGGGCCACGAGGCCACGGGCAGAATTCGCCTGTTGCTGGGATGCTGATGGATAGGGTTACACGGCTGCTGGGGCCGCCTCAAGTAGGTGAGGGGATATTTTTGGAGGGAAGAGTTTCGGAGTTTGGGGTCCGAAACGGGGGTAAAGGGGAAAGGGAAGGCAAAAGTTTCTTCTACCTCGAGACCTCGGTTTAGCTTGGGACCTTATAAAAGGCGCGTTCCTTTGCCAGCCTTCGAGTGCCGCAAGGACCTTCCTTTCCGGCCATGTAGGTCCCGCCCCGCGCCCCCTTTCTTCGCTTAGCTTCACTTGCTTGTCTTTTGTATTTGTGACTACTTTTCCAGTCCTGTCTTTTATCCTTCTTAATCCTAGATGGAACCCTGTTGCTCAGTCACTTACGCTAGCTGAAACACACCGTCCCAATTGGGGAAATACCTGAAGAGTGACTTGCTTTGGGAGAATCGTTTTCAGTCTACTTTGTGAGTTGCTTGATTTGGGCGTTCCGAGGGTTCAGAAAACTATATACGGGAAATTTTGTCTAGTTATGCCCAGTGTGGTTTTTCATCCTGCTTTATTTGCCCTCCATTTTTTTATTTTTTATTTTTTCTTGCTTTTTGATAGACTGACTGGTAAGTCAGCAAGGCACTTATTAAACTAAAGGGAGAAATGTAAATGTCATGTGATTTTACATAGGACTGTTGCTCTACGTTGAGCATCTTTTAAATTAAAGGGATCATGATGTATTTGTGATTTAGAGTGGAAAGTTGTTTTAAAAATCATTCAGGTTCCCCCCCCCCTGCATTTTTACATCGTGCCTTGGAAATACCTGCTGTATCTCTGAATCATTAGCTTTTCTAAAGCCGAAAAGAAAACGAACTGATAAATTCCCTTGCCATCTCTACTGTATATTGTTATTATTATCAATTATCAATATTTTAATTGAATGGGTGCTCGATGAAACTCCTTAGGTCAAGTTGTCTGGGTTTTTCTCTTGTATAATTACAACTTACTTAATTTTGTTCTTTTTATAAGTCACCACTTGACAATAAACCAAATTACTTCTTTTCAGGGAGTTTTGCTGATGCCTAATTTGTTTAAGAATTTAAAAACTATTTTTTCAGTATTCTGACAAATTCTCAAAGAAATCAAGAAATTTAAACATTAACTCATAAAAACACCTGAAAGGGAAGAGAGGAAGGAATTTTTTCCTACCTCTAGGTGCCACAGACCAAACCTACTCCCCTTGCCTTGCTCTAGCGCTCTAGCACATGCCACCACCTCCCCCTTGGACATTCCACTTAATGAATATAAGTGAAATTTGATTCTCCAAGTAATATCTATGTCATATAGAGTGGGTGACAAGCGTATCACAAAGCTTTCGTGGTTTATTTTGTAAATGACCACTACAATTTTTGACAATACCTTATGCTCTTCATATTTGTGTTGCAAAGAGTGGAGAAATAGTTACTGGAATCTGGTGCATAGTTTTCCACCATCTATGTAATATATATTCCTATTAATCACAAATAAAGGAATAAAAGGTTCATAGAGTATGGCAAATTAAAAATAATGTATATCCTGAGAATACCTTTAATTAATTCCCATTAACAAAACTTTAAAGACTTGTCACCTACTGCTTTTCAAGCTCAAAAAAATAGAAGACTGATTTGTAAAGTTATTAATAATGTCTTTTTCATTCAAAACTAAAAAGAAGAATGATAGAATTTGTAAATCATAGCTTTTTTTCAGTAACTTTTCCACCTGTTTTTGTGTCCCTCTTGGAGCAAATCTGTGTTGAAATCATTCCAGACAGTGTTGGCTTCAAGTTCATCCTTCTTATGTGCCAGATTTAGCTAGAAGAACAAGTACCTTTTACAACTTTGCCTTCTCTTATTAAACCTTTGAAGGGCTTATTGTAAAATCATTTTAACCTCTTAATTTGAATTGGTCTATTCTCATAAGTACAAGCCTGACATCCTAGCTTCCCAAATCCAGCTTTAAGCTCTGGACAAAATTTCTTGTGTTTTATCCACTAAAATTAAATTGATAAAACTGAATTTTAGTTTCCTTTCAACTATATATGCAGAGTGCTATAAATTGAAATTGCAGTTCCTAATGTCATATATTTTGAGAAAACATAAATTTTAATGATCTACTTAACCTGTCAGCTTCCAAGAACTCTAAAACCTTAACACAAGAGAGGTATTGTGTGTGTTTTGCTTTTTATATTTGTTTTACGGTGATTTTGAATGTTTTCATTGGTGAATGAAAACAAAACTTATCAAACGCTCTTATTCTGGTATAACTGCATTACTTGACAAATTATGATAAAAGAAAAACTGATAAGTATAAATTCACTAAATATGCACTATTTTTTCTGTGCCAGTCTTGGGGCTTGAACTAAGAGCACTGTCCCTGAACTTTTGTGCTCAAGGCTCCCAGCTACCATTTGAGCCACAGCTCTACTTCCAGCTTTTTTGTAGTTAATTCAAGAGTCTCATAGACTTTTCTGCCCAGGCTGGCTTTAAACTGCAATCCTCAGATCTCAGCCTCATGAGTAGCTAGGATTACGGGCATGAGCCAACATTGCCCAGCTGCTCTATTTATTTATGTATGTTTTCTAAAAGGGAATAGTTTGTTATACTTACATGTTTCAATGACTTGAAATAGTTCATTGGGCTGCTGGCGTGGCTCAAGCAGTAGAGTGGCCACCCATGAACAACATTGAAAGAAGGGTACAAGCCCCCGTTCTGGCAAAAAAAAATCATCTATGTGAAAATTCAGATTTTTGTAATAACTGAAATATGCAATGTTTTATTTAACATTTTAATTTAATCATACTTTTTAATTCAGCATAATTTGATTTTCAGTTTCAATCTGAAAACCTAAATTCAGTAGCCTTTCTAAAATTAAAGAATTGGTAGCATTTTAAGATCAACCTTCCTAATGATAGCCACTGTTCCTCTATTTTAAAATATTATACTATTTTTTCTTTATTTTTTGCCTGTCCTAGGGCTTGAACTCAGAGCCTGGACATTGTCCCTGAGCCTCTTTGTACTCAATGCTAGAATTCTACCACTTAAGCCACAGCACCACTTTTCTGGCTTTTTCTAAGTAGCTTATTGAAGACAGTCTCATGGACTTTTCTGCCTGGGCTGGTTTCAAACCGTGATCCTCATATCTCTGCCTCCTGAGTAACTCAGATTACAGGCATGAGCCACCAGCACCTGGCTTACTATTCTATTAAATGCAGGAAATTTAGTAGATGTTGGAGAATAAAATAGTTTTGATCAAAATTATGTGACATCCAGGGCTAGGAAGGTGGCTCCGTGGTAGAGTGCTTGCTGGCATGCGTGAGGTCCTGGGTTCGATTCCTCAGCACCACATAAACAGAAAAAGCCAGAAGTAGCTCTGTGGCTCAAGTGGTAGAGTGCTAGCCTTGAGCTAAGAAGCACAGGGACCAGGCCCAGAGTTCAGGCCCCATGACCAAAAAAAAAGATTTCTATAAATACATCTCTTTTGCTGATGTCACAATCTTTTTTTTTTTTTTTTTTTTTTGTCAGTCATGGGGCTTGAACTCTGGGCCTAGGCACTATCCCTTGGCTCTTCAGCTCAAGGCTAGGGCTCTACCACCTGAGCCACAGCACCACTTCCGGCTTTTTCTGCTTATATGGTGCTGAAAAATCAAACCCAGGGACTCATGCATGCAATGCAAGCACTCTACCACTGAGCCACCTTCCCAGCCCTTTATAGAAATCTTAATCTAATACAATAACTTATTTCATCTTCATTCTTTAAAATAGTTTTACCTAACAGAAATCATTAATTTCATCAAAGGGCAAAGGGCAGCAACATTCAAATAGACACTCAGGCTCTTTCTAAGAATTGTGACACAAGCCCCACAACCGACCAAAAAAATTGTAACACATATAACATATAGCCCCCACAAATCATTGCCAGACTTTAGTTTTTTTAAGGTAGCATAAGTGTTTTTAATGGGGAAACTTTGGGGTTAGAAATGTCATGCTAGGGGCTGGGAAGGTGGCTCAGTGGTAGAGCCCTTGCCTTGCATGCATGAGGCCCTGGGTTCAATTCCTCAGCACCACATAAGCAAAAAAGAAAAAAAAAGCTGGAAGTGGTGCTGTGGCTCAAGTGGTAGAGCACTAGCCTTAGCTGAAGAGCTGAGGGACAGCGCCCAAGCCCAGAGTTCAGGCCCCATGACCGGACCCCCCCCCAAAAAAAAGAAATGTCATACTAGGGGCTGGGGTTTAGCTCAGCGGAAGAGCACCTGCCTGGTGAGTGCAAGGCCCTGAGTTCAGTCCTCAGCTCTGGGGGAAAAAAAAAAGCTATAGAAATGTCATACTACCACGTGGTTCCTGGCTCACTCTTGGAATCCTAGCTACTTGAGAGGCTGAGATCTGGAAGATTGTGATTTAGGTCAGCCAAGGCAGAAACGTCTACAAAACCCTATTTCCAGTTAGCCAGCAAAAAGCTGGGCTGCAGGCATGGCTCAAGTAATAGAATACCAACTATGAGCTGGAGGCCCAAGTTCAACTTACTTTTTTTTGGGGGGGGTCCGGTCGTGGGGCCTGAATTCTGGGCCTGGGAGCTGTCCCTCAGCTCTTCAGCTCAAGGCTAGCGCTCTACTACTTGAGCCACAGCACCACTTCTGGCTTTTTTCTTTTTTTGCTTATGTGGTGCTGAGGAATCGAACCCAGGGCCTCATGCATGCAAGGCAAGCGCTCTACCACTGAGTCACCTTCCCAGCCCCTCAAGTTCAACTTATTGATATTGGCAAAAGAAAAGAAAAGGATAAAAGCCATACTTGTTCATATTGATAAGCATTCTTCCCTGTAGTCCCTACCTTGTCCAAAAGACACTACATGAAGAATATAATTCTCTTTTATGACATCAGCCTCAGAAAACTAGACAGGTATCTATTTACAGATTTCTATATAACCCAATATTGAACTCAGAGCCTTGTGCTTTCAGACTTTTTACTCAAACCTAGCACTCTACCATTTGAACCACATCTCTGCTTCTGGCTTTTTGCTAGTTAATTGGCAGATAAGAGTATCTGAAATGATCTAGCTTTAGTTTTCTACAAGTAGTTAACCAATTTTGCCAGCACCATTTACTGAAGAGGCTGTCTTTCTTCCATTCTATATTTTTAGCTCCCTTATCGAAGATTAGATGGCTATAGGTTCATTTCTGGGTTTCAATTCTATTCCATTGGTCCTGAGGTCTGTTCTTGTGCCAGTACCAAGCTGTTTTGATTACTATGGCTTTATAGTAGAGTTTGAAATTTGGTATTGATATTCCTCCAGCACTGTTCTTTCTGTTGAGGATTGTTTTTGCTATTCGGAGTCTTTGATTGTTCCATATGAATTTTTGGATTGCCTCTTCTATTTCCTTGAAGAATGAGGTTGGAATTTTGATAGGTATCGCATTGAATTTGTAGATAGCCTTGGGAAGTATCGCCATTTTCATGATGTTGATCTTTCCAACCCAGGAGCATAGGAGGTTTTGCCACTTTCTAAGTTCTGTTTTGATTTCCTTTTTAAAGTTTTCATCATAGATGTCCTTCACTTCTTTGGTTAAGTTAATTCCTAGGTATTTTATTTTTTGTGGGGTTATTACGAATGGAGTTGCTTTCGTAAGATATGGAACCAACCCAGATGCCCCTCAGTAGATGACTGGATCAAGAAAATGTGGTATATATACACAATGGAATTCTATGCCTCCATCAGAAAGAATGACATTGCCTCATTTGTTAGGAAATGGAAAGGCTTGGAAAAAATTATATTAAGTGAAGTAAGCCAGGCCCACAGAAACATAGGTCCCATGGTTTCCCTTATTTGCAATAACTAGTATATGTCTGAGTCAAGCAGAAAAGGTCAGATAAGGTGATGTTAGGGAAATGAACCCTAAGATATGTATTCAAATGTTTTTTTTTCATGCGATTGTTTCTAACGCATTTATAAGATTATTTCTTTGTTGCTTTGTATGTCCCTACCCCACAGTATAACCCCTGCTTTCACTGTATTTGATGTTGGTGTAATTTGTGGAGGGGAAGGGGAAAAACAAATCGTTTAAATAGGGATACAGGTGGACCCATTGCAACAATGAGATGTACAAGTTGTTATGTCAAAAATGAACTTTACAACTTTGGTGCGGGTAGGGGAGGGGGGGTGGAGGGGGGAGGGGGAGCGGGGAGGATTGGGTTGGGGGGGCAGGGGGGGATGAGAAGGAATGGGAAGGGGAAACAAAGGAGGAGGCTACAATGCTTGATAAGAAATATACTCATTGTCTTGCCCATGTAATTGTAATCCCTCTGTACAGTATTTTCACAATAAAAAAAAAAGAGTATCTCAAATGTGTCTGGAAGTGGCACTGTGGCTCAAGTGGTAGAGTGCTATCCTTGAGCTGAATTGCTAAGGGACAGCACCTAGGCCCAGAGTTCAAGCCCCACAACCAACAAAAAAAAAGTGCCACCTTCAAATGTGTCAGTCTTAGCTAGCTTCAAACCTTAATTCTCAAATCTCAGCCTCTTGAATAACAAGAATTACAGGCCTGAGCCCCTGTGGCCAGCTCCACATCCATTATTTTCTGTACAAAAACTCCCAAGTTTGAGTGGCTGGAGTAAAATCAATATTTAGTTCGTGTGTGTGTGTGTGTGTGTGTGTGTGTGTGTGTGTGTGTGTGTGTGTGTCTGTGTGTCTGTGTCTATGTGTGTGTGTGTGTGTGTGTGTGTGTGTGTCTGTGTGTTGCAATTGATTTTTTACAATCTCTGAATCCTGCTATTTGTCCCAGTTGTGACAGTGGTACATATTTTTGTGAGGATAATTGCAGGGCCCCAGAACTCCTTATTTGAAGTAGGGAGCATAACAACTGAAGCAAAGAGGACAGTTATCAGTAGTCGTCCAGTTTTATGAAAGGTAATTTAAAATTCAGAGCAATGACTGTGTTCTATATGATAATACAGAGGGTCAAAACAAGAGAATTCAGATTTATATTTCTTGGCTTCTGAACTTAAAAGATTATTAAGCCAGGCATAGGTGGCTTATTTCTGTAATCCTAACTACTCAGGAAGCTGAGATCCGAGGATCAAAAAGCCAGCCCAGGCAGGAAAGTCCATGAGACTCTTAGCTCCAATTAACCACTGAAAAGGAAGCTGGGCACCAGTGGCTCACATCTATAATCCTAGCTACTCAGGAGGCTGAGATCTGATCATCACAGTTTGAATTCAGCCAAGGCAGATAAGTCCCTGTGAGACTCTGATCTCCAATCAAACCAGAAGCAGAGCTGGAGCTTAAAGTGGTAGAGCACAGCATTAAGCAAAAGAGCTCAGGGGCAGTGTCCCAGGTACTGAGGTGAAGCCCCAGGACTGGCTCACTCCTGTAAAATCTGAAAATCGCACTTCAAAGCCAGCCTGGACATGAAAGTCAGTGAGATTCATCTTCAATTAACCATCCAAAAAGTCAGAATTGAAGCTGTGGCTCAGGTGGTAGAGTGCTAGCTTTGAGGGGGGAAAAACACTTCAAGGACAGCTCCCAGACCTTGAGTTCAAAAATAAATAAAATAATAAATAAAAGACTAATATCTAGAAATGTTTTCATAAAAAACTTGTAAGCAAACAAATAGATGGCATTTATCAGTGACATAAAATTTCATTTGTAAACTTAATACTGTGTTGTTTATTATTATCAACACTACTCCTTATTTAAAACTGAATGACAGTAATTTTGTTTCCGTCATTAGCCTCACAGGTTAAACATGTTTTTTTTTTATGGAAATTATACATGAATTGAAAGCTAAAGGGTAAAAATTACACAGAATTTTTTTTGTCTGTAGTAGATAGAATTAACTTAAAATATAAAAGTAAATATATTTGGGTGTGTTCTCTTCTTTTTCTGATAGGATTTGCTAAGGGTCTGTCAATTTTGTTAATTTTTTCAAAGAACCAACTCTTTGTTTTGTTGATTCTTTCTATAGTTTTTTTTTTTTTGGATTCTAATTCATTTAATTCTGATTTAATTTTAATTATTTATTTCCATCTACTGGATTGGGGTTTATCTTGCTGCTCTTTGTCAAGGAGGTTCAGATGTCTCATTAAATTGTTGGTTTCAGATCTCTCCAATTTGTTGATGTAGGAACACTGTATTTGATGTCGGTATAATTTGTGGAGGGGAAGGGGAAAAACAAATCGTTTAAATAGGGATACTGGTGGACCCATTGCAACAATGAGATGTACAAGTTGTTATGTCGAAAACGAACTTTACAACTTTGGTGGGGGGGGGGTGTTGGGGGGAGGGGGAAGGGGGGCAGGGAGCGGGAAAGATTGGGTGGGGGGGAGGATGGGAAGGGATGGGAAGGGGAAACAAAGGAGGAGGCTACAATGCTTGATAAGAAATGTATTCCATTATCTTGCCTATGTAATTGTAACCCCTCTGTACAGTATTTTCACAATTAAAAAAAAATAGTAAATATAAGCTGGGTGCCAGGAGCTTACACCTATAATCCTAGCTACTCTAGGAGGCTGAGATCTGAGGATCACGGTTTGAAGCCAGCCTGGGCAGAAAAGTCTACGAAACTCTTCTCTCCAATGAACTACTCAGAAGAAGCTGGAAGTTGCACCATGGCTCAAGTGGCAGAGTGCTAGCCTTGAGAGCAAAGAGGTTCAGGGAAAATGTCCAGGGCCTGAGTTCAAGCCCCAGGACTGGCAAAAATAAATAGGAGATGAATTGGAAAAAAATGACCTTAAGTTAATCTTCTGTTCTGGTCATCAGATGATAATATCATGTTTAAATGTTAGAATAGGGGTAGGCAGAGTAGGAGTCAGATGTCAGGAAATACCTATAGTATATTTTATTTGTTTCATCCATAAGTGCTCTTCTTCTGAGCTGGGGTAGAATGCTTGCCTAATATGCACAAGTCCTTGGGTTCAACTCCCTGGACTGGAGATGGGATGGGGGGGACAAAATTCCTAAATAGCCTTCCTCAAAAGAAAAAGCTATCTTTTTTTTTTTTTTACAACTGGTTCCTTCTGAACACAACAATAACAACAAAAAAAGTCTATTTGTATTTTTTCTGCTGGTCTTGCGGCTTGAACTCATGCTTGGAGCTCTACCACTCCTCAGCTTCCAGCTTTTTGGTGGTTAATAGATTAAGAGGTTCACGGACTTTCCTACTTGAGCTGGCTTCAATCCACGATCCCCAGATCTCTTCTGGATAGCTAGAATTAGAGGCATAGCTATTCATATTTTTAACAATTATATATGTAGCCAAGTAATCCACTGCAGCCTAAAACTTTGCCTTTGTAATTTGATTTCTGAAATGTTAACAAGCCAAGCATGCACTTGTAACATTGACATGACAAAGAGAACTGTATATTATTGCTTACTAAAAGGTGCATAAACTTAAAGAACTCTCATCCTTTCACTAAGTCTGTACACAACTACCACACTGTCCTCTGGTGCTGCCCACCTTCACACTGCACAGTTACTTCCATAGGGTCCTTTGTGTGGTGACTGATGATGGGAATTAAGTGTAAAACTGGCTTCTTCTATAAGAATAGAGATGAAGTTGCATCTCAAATTATACAGTAAATGCCAGTGGAACACCAGTGGCTCACACCTAGGTAGTAATCCTAGCTACTCAAGAGGCTGAGATCTGAGGATCATAATTTGAAGTCAGCCTGGGGAAGGATAGCTGGTGAGAATCTTATCTCCATTTAACCACCAGAAAACCAGAAGTTGTGCTGTGGCTCTAAGAGGTAGAGCACTAGCCTTGAGCAAAAAAACTAAGGGACAGCACCCAGGCCCTGAGTTCAAGCCCCATTATAGCACAAAAAAAGAGTAAATGCCATCTTCTTGCCCCTCAAATGCAGAAACTAGTTAAGAAACCATAGCCTCTTTTATCAGATTGTATTGCAGTGTCATATGCCCTATCTCCTGAAGCCAAAACACACTAGGCCACTAAGTATATTTCTGTCACAGAAAAGAGTTGCATGTGTATTGAATGTGAAGTTTGTAACCCTGCACTCAACTGCTATCTAATCATCCAAAGATTTATCATGCACTAAGGTTCAGTATGTTTCTAAACGTTGTTCATTTTAGCGCATTTTGTTTATTACATAGTAGTAATAAGAACGTAGTAGTGATAGAATGTACCAAAACAAAGATGTTCTAGATATATTCACTGACAAAGATCATCCCATGTTTATTTTAATAAATCCAAACATTTTCCCCTGAGAATATTTTTCTATCCTAAATGAAATGACAATCTACGGCCATACCACCCTGAACGCGCCTGATCTCGTCTAAATGAAATGACATTCAAGGAAAATATCTTGATGCAGCTTACTAAAATGAGGTGAAAGAAATGGTAATTCTGGCACCAAGATAGTTACTTCTTGTAATGCAAAAAATATATCTAGACAAAAATAGTTTTTTGATTCCTTTCTCTTTTTTTGTACTGGTCCTAGGGCTTGAACTCAGGACCTGGGCACTGTCTCTGAGTTTTTTTGCTCAAGACTAATGCCCTATCAGTTGAGTACAGCTCCGCTTTGACTTTTTAGGTAGTTAAAGATAAGAGTTTCACTGGCTTTCCTGCTGGGCTGGCGTAACATCTTAATCCTCAGTTCTCAACCTCCTGAGTAGCTAGAATACAGGCATGAGCCACCAGGACCCTTCTTGAATTTCTTTCTTTTACAAACTGTGCTAAGGCAACTGTGGCATAGAAATAAATATTTGACATTGAAATGAAAAAGAAAAATTTACCTTAGAACCTTTTGGGCAGATGGTGGATGGAAAAGAAAAATGCTATACGTGTCCTACATACGTGCCACATGATCCCAAGGGCAAGCTAAACACATATTAGATATTCAGTATATAATAACAATATAATAAGATGCATACTTCATAGGTGATTGTAAGGATTAAATGTGTTGATACATAAATAGTACTTAAAAAGTTACCAGACATATGCTAAAAGTATAGTATATGTTATCTATTATTATTATTACTACTACTTTTTGTTGTTGTTGTTGGTCATGGGGCTTGAATTCTGTGACTGGGCACTGTCCCTCAGCTCTTCAGCTCAAAGCTAGTACTCTACCACTTGAGCCACAGTGCCACTTCTGATTTTCTTTTATAAAATTTTTTTTATTGTGAAAATACTGTACAGAGGGTTTACAATTACATGGACAAGATAATGAGTACATTTCTTATCAAGCATTGTAGCCTCCTCCTTTGTTTCCCCTTCCCATCCATTCCCATCCTCCCCTCCCCCCACCGAATCCTCCCCGCCCCCCCCCCCCCCCCCCCCCCCCCCCCGCACTTCCGATTTTCTGGCAGTTTATTGGAGATAAGAGTCTCACGGAGTTTCCTGCCCGGGCTGGCTTTGAACCGCGATCCTCAGATCTCAGCCTCCTGAGTAGCTAGGATTACAGGCTTGAGCCACCGACGCCTGGCACTACTACTACTTTTACTATTAGTTTTGTTTGATTAAGCCTCTTAAAATACTGAGAAGTCATTTAAGAAAATATATAAATGTAACTAGAAATAATACATTACATATTTCAGAATAGAGGAAAAGAATATGGGTGTACTCATCATAAAAAATAAAAGTTTAAGGTATGGATTTGCTAATCATCAAATTAGAAAATTGCTAATCACTACTCAATGTGTACATAAATTAAAATAACACATTATATCTCAAAAATACATGTAAATATATTAATACTTTTGTGTATGTGTACGAGGTTTGAACTCAGAGACTGCCCCTTAGCTTTTTCACCTAAGACTATACCCTACTACTTGAACTATATCTCCATTTCTGGGTTTGGTTTTTTTGTGTGTGTGATAGTTGATAGGAGATAAGCATCTCACAAAAGTTCCTGCCCCAAACTAGCATCCTCAGATCTTAGCTTCCCGAGCAGCTAGGATTACAGGTATGAGCCATGAAGCCTAGCCAAAAGAAAAAAAAGTAATTTTTCTATTAATGAAATTTGAGTGGATGTATACTTCAGGCTTAGCCTCAGAATTAAACTAGTATTTTGATACAGAGACTGAGAGTTGAGCTGTAAGAAGCCTGGAGAAAACTTCCATCTGATATTATTTGACCTCCTGTGCAATTTTATTTGGGGAAAGCGACAGATACACATAATTTTGCATCATCCCCAAGTAGCCTCACTCAGAACCTGTTTCCATAATCTGGATCCCATCATTGTAGTAATATTAAATTACTTTCAATCAATACTATAATAGTAAGCAATTTTATTTTGGGTCCAAATAAAATAGATTTCTCTGATATTAGCTATTTATAAATAATTAAATGAATAATAAATGCCCTGCATGATGTTTTTAGGTCCAATATTTTTTGTCAGTTGCAAGGCTTGAACTCAGGGCCTGGGTGCTGTCCCTGAGCCTCTATGTGCTCAAGACTAGCAATCTATCACTTGAGCCACAGCACCACTTCTGGTTTTGAGTTGTTAATTGGAGATAAGAGACTCACAGGGACCTTTCTGCCTGGACTGGCTTTGAACCATGACCCTCAGATCTCAGGCTCCTGAGTAGCTAGGATTACAGGTGTGAGCCAACTCCCAGCTCTCCTAGTTCTATTTCTAAAGTAAAAGTGGTTGGTTTTGTTTTTTTTTTGCATTACTGGAGATCAAACCCATGACCTTGCATATGCTAAGCAAGTGTTCTATCACATCCCTACATCCCTAGCCCAGAATATTTTGCTTTTAACTTTGAAGCATAAATCAATTCACCGTAAGCACCTAAAGACTGTCAATGATTATCTTTTTTGTGTGCCAGTACTACAGGAGCTTGAACTCAGGGCGTTCTACCCTTAATTGGCTTTTTTTTGGGGGGGTGCTTTGTTTTTTTGTTAGTTATGGGGCTTGAACTAAGGTTCTGGGCTCTGTCTCTGAGCTCTTTTGCTCAAGGCTAGTGTTCTACCACTTCAAGCCACAACACCACTTCTGGTTTGGAATAGTTATTTGGAGATAAGAGTCTCAAGGGGCCTTTTCTGCCAGAGCTGGCTTCAAACTGTGATCCTCAGATCTCAGCCTCCTGAGTACAGGGGTGAGCCACTGGTACCCAGCTCCTTGATTGGCTTTTTCAATCACAGCTGGGACACTACCTAGTGTGCTTCAGCCTCTAGCTTTTTGCTGGTACAACTACTTAAGATAATAAGACATTTTAAATAATTTTTTTTTGTCAATCGTGGGGTTTGAACTCTGGGCCTGGGTGCTGTCTCTCAGCTCTTCATCTCAAGGCGAGAACTCTACCACTTGAGCCACAGCACCACTTCTGGTTTTCTGGTGGTTAACTTGAGATAAGAGGCTCACTGATTGTCCTGCCTGGGCTGGCTTTGAACCGCGATCCTCAGATCTCAGCCTCCTGAGTAGCTAGGATTACAGGTGTGAGCCACCAGTCTGAGTGCCTGGCTCAAAAAAAAATTTAAGAGTCTTGGAATTATCTGCCCTGGCTGGCTTAGAACTGTAAGCCTCATCTCTCAGCCTACTAAATAGCTAAGGTTATAGGTGTGAGCTACCAGCACCCAGCAAATAGCAATGATCTTCAAGACAATGATTTCTTTCAATATTAAGCCTCACTATTTAGTATGTTTTCCTTTCCTTGAATATTGAGTATACACTTCATTAAATAAAAGTATTTTCAAATAATTGCCTATTTAAATGGGACATTTTCAGGTAAAAATGTTCATCATTTATTCAGTACTTCTAAAGCACCTGCTGTGTTCTCAGCAATGTAACATACAAACCAAATAAAAGTTACCTAATAAGGGATAAACCAAGACTTTGACCTCAAGTCTTTTGACTCACAGACTTACTGCTATAAAAAAAGAATTCCACCATCTCTTAGATAAAACATAATAAAAATATTAGGATGACATGTTTTCTTTCACCAAATTTCAATTTGCCTTCTCAGTGTCTTACATAATTAATATTGATGTCAAGGGAGTACAGAATATGCTTTCTATCAAGCCAGAAGTTAAATTTATACCACAGTTTGTTGACAAGAGTATATTCCAGAAATGATTTTTATTAATAATTGATTTCCAGTTTTAGCAACAGTTATTGGTAACTTTGGAATAGGACTTTGAGATGCCTGTTGTAAGGAATTTCTTTTTTTTTTCTTTTTTTTTGGTCCACTTGTGGGGCCTGAACTCTGGGCCTGAGCACTGTCCCTCAGCTCTTCAGCTCTAGGCTAGTGCCCTACCACTTGAGCCACAGCACCACTTCTGGCTTTTTACTTTTTGCTTATGTGGTGCTGAGGAATCGAACCCAGTGCCTCAGGCATGCAAGGCAAGCGCTCTACCACTGAGCCACCTTCCCAGCCCCTGTAAGGAATTTCTTTGAGAGAACCTTCCATTTGAGCACTAAGCAAGGAACATGAGGTTGTGAGCCAGAACAATGCATTCTGAATTGAAATATAAAAATTATGAAGGTGTAGAAGCATTAACATAAATTTAATTCTGAAAAAATAAGCATTGCTTCTTAATCAAATTAAATATTTAAGATATATTCACCACTTTTTTTTTAATTTAATTTTATTTTATTTGAGAACATACTGTACAGAGGGGTTACAATTACATGGGCAGGATAATGCATACATTTCTTACCAAGCATTGCAGCCTCCTCCTTTGTTTACCCTTGACCTCCCTTCCCAGCCTCCCCCCTCCCCCCCACCCAATCATACCCCCCCCCACACCAACATTGTAAAGCTGGTTTTGACATGACATTTTGTACTTCTCATTGTTGCAACAGGTCCACCTGAATCCTTAAACGACTTGTTTGTCCCCATCTCCTTCACCACTTTTTTTTTTCTTTTTTTTTTTTAATTTTTTTTTTTAATTTTATTTTATTTTATTCGAGAACATACTGTACAGAGGGGTTACAATTACATGGGCAGGATAATGCATACATTTCTTACCAAGCATTGCAGCCTCCTCCTTTGTTTACCCTTCACCTCCCTTCCCACCCTCCCCCCTCCCCCCCACCCAATCAAACCCCCACTCCCCCCCCCCCCACTCCGACATTGTAAAGCTGGTTTTGACATGACATTTTGTACTTCTCATTGTTGCAACAGATCCACCTGAATCCTTAAACGACTTGTTTGTCCCCATCTCCTTCACCACTTTTTTTTGTCAGTTGTGGAGCTTGAACTCTGGGCCTGGAGGCTGTCCCTGTGCTCTTCAGCTCAAGGCAAGCACTCTACCACTTGAACCACAGCACCACTTCTGGTTTTCTGGTGGTTAATTGGAGATGAGTCTCATGGACTTTCTTGGCCTGGGCTGGCTTTGAACCTCAGTCCTCAGATCTCAGCCTCCTGAGTAGCTAGGATTATAGCATGAGCCACCAGTGCCTGGCTACTCACCACTTTTTTTTTGGTCAGTCCTGGGGCTTGAACTCTGGGCCTAGGCATAGATTTTTTTTAAAAAATCCATTTTAAACCAATTACATATCTCTATTCTCTTACTATAGAATAACTTTTAATATTTATATTATTGCATTAAATAAACTATAAAAAGTCACGAAATAGAGTGCTCCCTGATAGTCCTTGCCCTTTAATACATTTTTATTGGAGTTAAATGTTTATAGTCCCATGGTTTAGCTTAAAGAAGTCTAAGCATGTCTATTTTGAAATTGTCCTCACCAATTTGTAAGACTTCTTATTTTAAGGAAAATATTATTTTTTGTGTTCTATAATTCCTTGTTTTAGCTAGACTTGATGACTTTTGTGCACATACAGAGAATTTATTAAGATGAATTTTGGGGCCATTGATGGCTCAACACCTGTAATCCTAGCTACTCAGGAAGCTGAGATCTGAAGATCACAGTTCAAAGCTAGCCCTGGCAAGGAAAGTCCAATAGACTCTTACATACAGTAAACCACCAGAAAGCAAGAAGTGGCACTGTGTCTCAAGTGGTAGAGCACTCGCCTTGAGCTGAAGAGCTCAGAGATAGCACCCAGGCTCAGAGTTCAATCCCCACAACTGACAAAAAAAAAAAAAAGATGAATTTTGGAGCATTAAATTTTAGCTATAGAAATACCACTCTATGTCTTATACTTGTTCTCTTGAGCCACTTTATTTTGAGCTGTGGCATGTAAAAGCATTACATTTATAGCCCAACTACAGTACAAAGTAACAAGAGAATAATGGTAAATATATGAAGAGAATACAATACCAAAACAGAAGCTTCTATAGGATTTTGTCAGGAAATTTTAAAAGCCTGAAAAGCAAAATTATTAAGGCTGCATTGAAAAAGGTACTTCACCTAATAGAGTAGTTAATTGACCTACTTAATGAGCTGGAAAATAGATTATGTTGGAATAGAGGCACTTAATGAAGCCACCCTAGAAATGCTCTACATTGTACAAAATCCTTGGCAACCAAACCATTGTCAAATTGCTCAGCATTATATAGTTATTTATCTTCCTTTGTAGAATGGATGAAAGCTGTAGTTCAAGCAGATGTTAAATTAGGTTCTAGATAAGAAAAGTACATTATAGGGCCTTTATTCCAAACTTTGCCCATAATAACACTTGTAAAAGTTCAGTTCTATGGCCTTTTAAACTTTATTCAGTACTTTATTATGTATACGAGAAAAGATAAATGTATCATGAAAATGTAATTGTAATATCAATCTTATTTGTAAACTTTGGTGTTTTTTAAAAAATTCAACTAATCATAGCCTTTAAGAAATTGAATAGCTAGCCATTAATTTAGTAATTAATTTTGAAATGATCGAGGTAATTAAGTTTTCCATGTTTTTTCTCTATGCCACCTAGGTAGTGGTAAAAATAAAGTGCTCTAAAAACTAAAAGGGGAACTTAATCCTACTTGCTTATAACAGTTAAGAGATAAAAATCTTTTAAAGTTTATATTTTAGGGCATCTAATGACAATTAGCTTTAGTTTCAGAACAAAAGAAAAACCATCTCAATCTGTACTTAAGGGTAGTTACCTCTCTCAGGCTGTCCACTGTTAATCTGTTGGCATATAGGTGTCATCTGAGATTGAATTAATTCTAGACCTAGGCTGGTACATAACTAGAGAAAAGGTAGAGCTGAAGTAATCAACCTTATTTAATCTTATTCAATTTTATTCAATCATTAAATAACATATTAAAGGATGGGAAAGGAGAGAGAGGAGGAGGAGGAAGAAGAAGAAAATGGAGAGGAGGAGGAAAAGAGAAGAATGGAGAGAGAGAAAGAGAGAAAAGTCAGCAATAGAAAGAACCAGAGAGAGAAAGAGAAACAGACAGAGACAGAAAGACTGATTTTTGGCCAGGCTCTGTTTTTAAATGCCATTATAGGCTATGTTTTCAATATTCCTCAATCCAGGCATTAGAATGAACTAGAAAGCATTGTCTTTCTCCATGAATGAAACCTGTACTATGGTAACAAAAGGGAGATTTAAATTAGCATAAAGTGCTTGTCACTATTGAATAAATATTTTAAAACATTAAATTGGTAACTCTCTCCTATATCTATAACCTAAGAAAAAATATTTTTCTTGCCAGATATACTCCATATTTTTTAGCATTCCAAATAATTTTCTTTCTTTAAAAAAAATCAAGTCTTTCATTTATGAGAATCTGCATTCACAAATAAAAAGCTTCCTAAGGCCACATTTAAAAAAAAAGCTTGGTCAGGAAGTGATGTCAGTTTGTTCCTGGAATTATGACATAGTGAACATTCTTTTACACTAACAGCGCATTTCATTTCAAGGCCTGACTGAAGCAGTTGGCTCTTAAGTATTCTCCTTCTTGACCGTCAAAAGATTCATTTTTCTTCTGATTTTTTGTCAAGATGTTCAAGATCCAGACAACTAGAGAGGTACAGAATATGTTGTCACTCAGTGCCGTCCATATTTTAACATGGGAACTATATTAAACTATATTAACCAAACTTTAAGATGTTTGGTTTAGTGTCTAAGAGTTAACATGATTAGTATCTGAGATAATTAAGGTAAATTTCTATGATCTTAACCTCTTTTTGTTGTTGTTTTGGTCAGTACTAGCAGTTGGAGCTCTGGGCCTGGTGGTTGCTAGGGTAGGGGGTGATACCACTGAACCACCCCTCTACCTCTGTTTTTCAATGGTTATTTTTAGGATAACACTGGTACTTGCCTGAATAGAGATTCACTTACTTTTAAACTTCCCTTGGCCACTGGGATCAAAGACCTTTGCCACTGTGTTCATCTTCCCTCCTATGAAAATGGAATCTCAGAGTTTTGTGACAGTTGCAAACCAAACCTCCCAGTTTCAGCCTCTAATGTAATTTGGGATGACAAGTAGGCACCACTGGCAACCAATATTGGGTTGAGAAGAGATCTACCTAACTTTATTGTCCAGGCTTCTCTTGAACTGCAATCCTCTCCCACGTAGCTAGAATTACAGGCACAAAACACAGTGCCCTAGTGATCTTATTATTTTTAAAGGCACTTCGTAATTCTTATATCTAGCTAAACAACTTGGTCATTAACATCATAGATTAAAAATCAATTTTTTTCAACTTTGGCTGAGTGGATCAAATAACTAATGGCTTGTTTAACTGAACAATTATCTTTGAAATTAGACTTTGTCTTCACATAAATGAAGACTAATAACTACAAACTTTATATTCTGCCATTTGAGATCAGTGATTATTTTGAAACATACCATAAAATACTGCCATAAAATTGGTCTCAAAATGAAAAATTGAAATACATTTTTCTAAGAAATATTTTGTCAGGTTTTATCATTTAAAACCATGACCGATTTCATTTAATTAATCTGTAAGTCTCATTTTCTTTTTAGATATTTCACTTATTGTGAAAGCCAATATCCTTAAACAAGATGGAATCGCAACTCGTTTCCACCTTTACTTACATGCCTCTTGTAACTCCCTTTATGAATCCTACACAGCAGGTATGAGTAGTTTTGTTTTTTTTTTATCTGTCTTTCATTAAAACTGGTTAAAAATGTTTTTGAATCTAGTATTAGTTTCTGTTTAGGAAGTGTATCATTTTATGAGTACTTACAGTAACTTCTTCTGTTTGTTTAAAAAATGACTAATGTAAATTGAAGTTCACAGCTATGCGTTCAATTTTGCAAAGGCTAAAACTATTGAATGTTAATAGCAATATCTTCTGTATATTAGAGTGGTTACTAAGAGTGAGTTCAGATTCCAAATTTAATCCTTTAATCTACTCAGGTGAAGTCCTATCTCGATATGTATGGTTTAAAAAAAAGATCACTAACTTTTCTAGAAATTAAAAAGGACAACAAAGATTATACTTTTACAAAGATGATGTTGGAAGTATCACAATGAAACTCATGATTTTTGTACAATTAATATTAAGTAATACATAAAGGTAAATGTTTTTTACATTCCCTACAAATGCTGAAATCAAAATTTGAATTTTTTTTTACTAGATGGAGAGTTACCAGGATGCCAGTAACACTCCACAAATTGTCACTTATCCAAAGAGATATAATAGATGGTCTTCTCGTCCACAATACTGGGTAAAACATGTTTGAATTCTATCTTTAGATAAGATATTTTTTTGTATTAAAGGAATTTTATTTTGGTGGGGAGGGATAGATAAGACAGTGGTCTTTTCACTTCAATACACCTCTTTTCTATGACCTTATAAAGTTTTATTTGAGTGGAGCAGAATTGTTCTTAGATATTGAATATCTAAATGCCCATTTATCTGCACATTATTAATGGTTCAAAATATTACTCAAAAGGATAATACTGATATTTTCATGAACTAAAACAAAAATATGTCATTAAAGAATTTCTTATTTCTAGATTATTTTGGTCCAAGTTAACCCTGGCGAGATTCTGACCATAAAAGGTGATGATGGAACTATTCAAAATATTCACGGTCAGTAAAAGTGTATCTTATTTTACATCAAAAGAGTGAGTTAATATATTAGTGTGAAATTAGTGAAACCCACTAGAGTTAGACTGAGTACTCTTAAAATAGCATAATCCTTATAAGAATCAATAAACAAAAAGGTCTCATCTTGCTAATCTTACTAGAAACCTTCAAAAATAAAATAGACAGATAGATAGATATAGATAGATACTATAGATAGTATAGATCAATACATAGATACAGATATAGATGAGAGAGACATATAGAGATAGAGATGGAGAAAATAGGAGAGATAGATGGAGATAGAGAAATAGCATATGCTATTGATAGAGGGATAAAGAGAGATAGAGATAGAAAGATAAAGTGCAAGAGAGACTTCAGTACAAGCATAAAATAGATAATAGATGAAGACATAGATGAGGGATAGATTGATACAAGAGAGAAAGATAGAGAAAAATAATAGAAAAATAGAGATAGTAAGAGAGATTGATACAGAGACAGAGATAGAAAGTGAAAGAGAGCTGGGCGCTGGTGGCTCACGCCTGTAATCCTAGCTACTCAGGAGGCTGAGATCTGAGGATCGCGGTTCAAAGCCAGCCCGGGCAAGAAAGACCGTGAGACTCCTATCTCCAATAAACCACCAGAAAACCGGAAGTGGCGCTGTAGCTCAAGTGGTAGAGCACTCGCCTTGAGCTGAAGAGCTGAGGGACAGTGCCCAGGCCCAGAGTTCAAGCCCCACGACCGACAAAAAAAAAAAAAAAAAGAAAGTGAAAGAGATACTACAGTACAGCACTAGGTAAAAAAATATAGAGAGATAAAGAAATAAATACATAGACTTTGAGAGGAAGAGAGATAAGGAGATAAAGGCATAAATAGATATATCAACCTAAGTATATAGATAAGAGGTAGAAAGACAGACACCAGGAGAGATAAGGTAGAGAACTAGAGAGATAAACAGAGACATGAATATAGATTCAGAGATAGGAAAATCAAAGATAAGTGAATAGATGAGAGATAGATGATAAAAGAGAGATATAGAGAGATGGAGTAATAGAAATAGAGAGCTATGGCATAGATAAAGAAATAGAGAGAAAGGGATGTACTACCAGCACTACATTGATCAATTGTTCAATAGATAGATAGAAAATAGATACATACATACATATAGAGAGAAATGGAGGCAGAGAGAAATAGACAGCAAAATGAGAGATACAGCAGTACCAACACTAAAAAAAAACAGAAGGAGTGAGATAGAGAATTATAGTGACACAAAGAGTGATAGAGAGCCAGAGAGAGAGATTTTGTGAGAGAGAGATGTAGTCATACAAGATAGATAAACAATAGAGGAAAAAGTGATACCCCAGTATAAGGAGAGACACATAGAGATAGGCAGAGAGATATAGATAGGTAGATAGATACATAGATGAAATATGGAAAATATAGAAACATAGGAAGAGATATATATAGAGAGAGAAATAGAGATAAAGAGATAGAGATTCACAGATAGACAAAAACAATAGATTAATAGATGAGAGATAGATGAAAGAGAGAGATAGATACACACACTCACACAGGAGTACACCAGTACCAGCACTAGATGGATAGATGAACACAAAGAAATAGAGAGATGGAGAGATGGAAAGATACAGCACAAAGTAGATAGAGACAGATAGATGGATAGACAGATAAGAAATAGGTGAGTGAGAGAGACAGACAGAGAAAGATAGAGATGGAGAAAACATATAAAAAGAGATAGAGATAAGAGAAATAGTATGCAGTACTGATAGATACAGAGATAGAAAGTATTGAAGACCTCAGTACCAGCACAAAATAGATAGATACATAGTTACATAGATGGAGACATAGATACAGGGATGGGTAGATGTGAGGGAGAGTTAAAGAGAGAAATAAAAAGATAAAGTGAACTGCAGAGATTGATTTATAGAGAAATAGACAAAAGAGAGACAGATAGAGATATACCACAGCAGAAGCACAAGATAAAGAGATAGAAAGCAAGATAGATACCCCAGTACCTGCACAAAATAGATAAAGATAGAGAAATAGAGATATAGAAACTAAGATAGATACAACAATACCAGCACACGCTAGATATTAGATAGATAGATGGAGAAGGAGATAAACACATTGAAAGATAGCCCAGTACAAGCACAAGATGATACACAGGTACATATATAAATAGATGGAGAACTACATAGAGATAATAAGAGAGAGGCATAGATTGATGAAAGAGATCAATGAAGGATAAAGAGAAATATTATAGAAAGCTAGAGAAATAAAGACATAAGCAGAAACTAAGATTCAGAGATAAAGAGATAAATAGAAGACAGATAAATAGGTAAGAGATGAAAGACAGATAAGATAGAAAGGATACATGGAGTAATAGAAAGAAATAGAGATAAACAGATGGAGAGAGAAAAATACAGAGATAAGATATACCAACACCAGCACTAGAGAGAGAGAGAGAGAGAGAGAGATGACAGTGTTGGAGAGTGATGCCTTAGTACCAGCACAAATTTGATGATAGACAGACAGACAGACAGACAGACACATAGATAGATAGATAGATGCATACTTGCATTGAAAGATAAATGCAGAGAATAGATGATAGATAGTTATAGATAGATGAGAGAAAGGAAGAGATACCCCAGTACCAACACTAGAGACAGAGTATGACAGAGAGGATAGTGATAGTAAAAGAGAGAAAGAATAAGAGAGAGAGCCTGAGGGATAAAGAAATATAAAGAGAGAAAGGGTAGTGTGATAGAATGATAGAGATAAAGAGATAGATAGATGTAGTCATACAAAATAGAGATTTAAAAAAAAACAGAAACTGATACCCAAGTACTAGCATAAAATACATAGATAGAGAGATTTATACATAGAGATTGCCCAGTACCAGTGCAAGATAGAGATGATAGATAGATAAATAGATAGATAGATAGATAGACAGACAGACAGACAGACAGAGATATTGAGATAGGAGAGGTGGATAGAGAAAGATATACTGAGACAGATACAGATAGAAATTGAGAAATATAGAGATAAACAGAGATAAATAGCAATTCAGAGATAGAAAACAATATAGATAGATGTGAGAAAAATGAGAGATAGATGAGAAAGGAGAAATGGAGAGAGAGATGAGTAATAGAAATTGAGAGATAGAGATAGGGTTCCCTTTTGGCCATATCCCCTCCAGCATCTGTTGATTATAGTCATTCTAATTGGGGTGAGGTGGAATCTCAATGATGTCTTGATTTTCATTTCTTTTATGGGTAGAGAACTTAGTAAATGGAAAGACTTAGAAAAAATTATATTAAGTGAAGTAAGCCAGGCCCAAAGAAACTTAGGTCCCATGGTTTCCCTTATTTGCAATAACTAGTATGTGTCTGAGTCAAGCAGAAAAGGTCAGATAAGTTGATGTTAGAGAAATGAACCCTACGATATATATTCAAATGTTTTTTCTTTCAGGTGATTGTTTCTAACACATTTATAAGATTATTTCTTTGTTGCTTTGTATGTCCCTCCCCCATGGTATAACCCTTGCTTTCACTGTATTTAATGTTGGTATAATTTGTGGAGGGGAAGGAAACAAATGGTTTAAATAGGGATACAGGTGGATCCATTGCAACAATGAGATGTACAAGTCGTTATGTGGAAAAACGACAGAAATATAAAGAGCAATAGAGAGTGAAACAGAGAGATACTAAGGTACCAGCACAAAATAGATAAAAAGATACATAAATACATAGATATGTATTGGAGACATAGATGTAAGTTAGAAAGATGAGAGACAGAGAGATAGGGAAAGAAAAAATACAGAGAGATAGGTGAATACATAGCGAAATAGAAAGATAGAAACAGAGAGGTTGGTAGAGACAAAATGCCCCAGTCGCAGAACAAAATAGACAGACAGAATAGAAAAGATAGTGAGATGAGAGATAGATAGGATAGATGAGAGAGTTGAGAGACAGAAAGATAGGTACAGCACAAAAGATAAAAAGATTGAGAGATAGAGACAGACTCAAAGATAGATAAGAGACATAAAGAAGACAGAGAGTGATAGAGAAATTGAGACAAAGATAGAGGGAGAAAGAGAGAGACAGAGGCTCCAGTAACAGCACAAAATAGATACATAGATACATAGATGGAGTCATAGCTGAGAGAATTCAAGAAATAGAGCTAGATTTAAAGAGAAATGGAGAAAAGGATAGGGAGGCAAATAAAATAGAGAATGAAAGAGATAGAACAGTATGAGCAAAAAGTAGGTACACAGATATACAGATACAGAAAAAGAAAGAGAAAGAGAGGTCAAGATAAATAGATATCCCAGTAACAGCACCAGATAGATACATACATGCATGCATATATGAATACATACATACAGAACAGCATAGACAAAGATACCCCAGTACCAAGACAAAACGGATAGGTAGATAGCTAGATAGCTAGATAGATAGATAGATAGATACATACATACATACATACATACATACATGGATAGATACTTATTGTAGATAGATATGACATAGACAAGAGATAGAGATAAAGAGAAATAGAGATTATATAGAAAAATAATAGGTGAGATTATTAGAGAAATACACACAGAGGGAGAAAGATAGAGATACCCCAGTAGCAAAACAAAATAGACAAATAGAAAGAGATTGATAAATGGATAACTAGAGAATTAGATAGAGAGATGAGAGATAGAAAGATGACAAAGAGAAAGAGAAGTAACCTAGTAGGGGCACAAAAATAGGTAGGGAGGGAGGGAGGGAGAGAGAAAAGGAGGTAGGTAGGTAGACTAATAGCTATACAGATACATAGGTACATAGATATATAAGTGGAGAGATCAATATATAGATAAACAAATAATGGATAGATAAAAAGTTATATGACACATGAGATATAGAAATGAGAGACAGGTACCCAAGGACAAAAGAAAGAGATAGGTCGATCGACAGATAGATAGATAGATAGATAGATAGATAGATAGATAGATAGATAGATAGATAGATAGACAGACAGACAGACAGACAGACAGACAGACAGAGAGATATGTGAGATAGAGACATAGATGGACGATGGATGGGAGAATACAATGTGAATACAATGTGAGAAACTTCGAGAAAGAGATAAAGGGAGAAATACAGACAGACCCATACCAGCACACAGATACACAGATGGAAACATAGATAAGTGAGGTAGAGACAGAGATGAGAAAGATAGAAAAATAGAAATAGAGATTGAAAGAGGAATATTATGATACAGAGACAAAGAAAAGAAGAGACACAGGCATACCCACAGCAGAAAAATACTAGACAAAGAGATAGATACACAGATATATAGAAAAGGAAAAAGAGAGAGACAACTAGAGAGCAAGATAGACACACCAAGTACAATACTAGGGAGAGAGAGAGAGAGAGAGAGTACAACTTAGAGAGATACCCCAGTACTAGCACAAAATGGAGGCAAATATACATGTATACATATATACATAGATGAACACATAGATAAATGTAAGATAAATAGATAAAGAGTGATAAAGAGATAGAGCAGAAATAGTAAAGGGATAGAGGAAAAAGAGAGTGACAAAGATAGAAATAAAGTAGAGATACTCAAGTAACAACACAAAATAGTCTGATAGAAAGGGAGAGAGATGATAGATAGATAGATATAGAACGAGATAGAGATACCTCAGTACTAACATAAAATGCATACAAACATGCATACATATATACATACATTCATGAAGACATAGATGTCAGATAAATAGATGAGAGTGATAAAGAGAAAAATAGACAAGGCATAGAAAAAAGTAAGAGAGTGACATGAAAGATCGAGATAGCTAAACGTAGAGATATTCAAGTAACAGCACAAAGTCTGATAGAAAGAGATAGACATACAGATAGAGATGGAGAGCAAGATAGTAAGATTCCTAGTGTCATACAAAATAAATAGACTGATAAGGAAAGATAATGATATAGATGTCCTAGTGCCAACATAAAATACAATAGATAGATGGATAGACAGACACACAGATACATATGATATAGATGAGAGAAAGACAAAGATAAACAGAAATGGATATTCGTAGATATATAGAGAAATGGAAAGAGTGAGAAAGATTATTAGAGAAATAGAGACAGAGAGGAAAAGAAAAAGATACCCAGGAACAGAACAAAATGGACAGACAGATAGAAAGACAAAAGATACCCCACCCAGTACCAGCACAAAATAGATACATAGATGAAAATATAGATAAATGAGAGAGTAATAAACATCAAAAAATGAAAGAAGGATAGAGGAAAAAGATGAGAGAGTGACAAAGAGATAGAGATACTCAATAATCACAAAATAGTCTGATAGAAAGAGATAGATTGATAGATGGATAGATACATAGATAAATACATAGCTAGAAACAGATATACAGATAGATAAATAGAGAGTGAAAGAGATACCCAGTGCCAGGCAAAATAAATAGAAAGATAAAGAGAGAGAAATAGTGAGATAGCAAGATATCCCAGTACCAGTATAAAAGATAGATAGAGGGGCTGGGAGGATGGCTCAGTGGTAGAGCACTTGCCTTGCATGCCTGAGGCCCTGGGTTCAATTCCTCAGCACCACATAAGCAAAAAGAAAAAAAGCCGGAAGTGGTGCTGTGGCTCAAGTGGTAGAGCGCTAGCCTTGAGCTGAAGAGCTGAGGGACAGCGCCCAGGCCCAGAGTTCAGGCCCCACTACCGGACCCAAAAAAAAAAAAAAAAGATAGATAGATGGATAGATAGATGGATAGATAGATAGATAGACAGACAGAGATCCATATTGGACACAAAGATAGATATGAAATAGATGAGAGAGATAAAGACAAAGATAAACAGAGAAATTGATAAACATAGACATATAGAGAAATAGAAAGGGATAGTGAGAAAGATTTTTAGAGAAATAGAGACAGAGAGGCAAAGAACAAGATACCCTGGAGCACAACAAAATAGATAGAGAGCAAGCAGAGATACCCCTGAACCAGCACAAAAAAGACAGATCACAGATGAAAACATAGATGTGAGATGTATAGATAAAAGAGGGGGGAACTAGAGAAAATAGAGAGGAAAAAGAGTGATAAAGAGGGAAAGGGAACAGCACAAAATAGTCTGAGAGAGAGAGAGAGAGAGAGAAGAGAGATTCATACATACATACATACACACATAGATGCATAGACACATAGATGCATTTGAGATAGATGGCCAAGAGAGACAAAAAATAGAAATAAAGACAAATATAGATATATAGATATATGTAGCAAACGAAATAGAGATAGTGAGAGAGATTGGTAGAGATACAGAGACAGACAAAGAGAGACAGAGAAACCCCAATAGCACAATAACATAGAAAGCAAAAGGAAAATACCTTAGTGCCATCACAAAATAGATATATAGATAGACATATACATACATACATACATACATAGATGAAGACATAGAGATGTGAGATAGTGGATAAGAGGGAATGATAGAAAAAGACAGAGAGAAAAGAATATAAGAGAAAAAGAAAGACAACAAAAAATAGAGAGAGGAGAAAAAAATCCCTGTGACAACACAAAATAGTCAGATAGGTAGAAAGATACATAGTGAAATACAGAGAAACGACAGATGATAGTAGATAAGTAAATAAAAGATATATACATACATATACATACAAACAGAGATGCATAGATAGATCAATACATAGACAAAAACATACATACATAGATTCATAGATGGAGAGACAGACAGCCAGACAGACAAATAGATAGATAGATGTGTAGATGGATGTATAGAAATTATAGATACAATAGAGATAGACAGAGGAGAGAGAAAGATAAGTATAGTACCAGCACAAAGAATGAGAGATAGATATACACATACATAGATAAATGTGAGATAGATATATGAGAGATGAAGATATAGAGAAAAAGACACTATGATAGATTGGTAGAGAGATAGAGAAAGATATAGAGAGAGAGAAGGAGACAAAACCAATATCTGCACACAGTAGATTTTTAAAAATAGACACATGGAGACGTGAATGAGAGATAGAAAGAGAAATTGAAAGAGAGATAGCAGGATAGAGATACAGAGAGATATGCAAGTACCATCAAAATCAGATAGAAGGATAGATACATAGAGATAAAGTGACAGAAAAAAAGAGATACTGAGACCCCAGTACAGGCACAAAGTAGATAGATACAGGTATGGAGACATAGATAGGTGAGAGAGATTTAGAGAGATAGACATAGACAGAGATTGAAATAGAGATAGAAGGGGCTGGGAAGGTGGCTCAGTGGTAGAATGCTTGCCTTGCATGCATGAGGTCCTGGGTTCGATTCCTCAGCACCACATAAGCAAAAAGAAAAAAGCCAGAAGTGGCGCTGTGGCTCAAGTGCCAGAGCACTAACCTTGAGCTGAAGAGCTGAGGGACAGCGCCCAGGCCCAGAGTTCAGGCCCCACGACTGGACCCAAAAAAAAAAAAAAAGAAAGAAAAGAAAAGAAAGAGAGATAGAAGAATAGAGAGGGAAAGAGAAAGAGATAAAGAGAGAGATATACCAGTACCAGAAAAAGATAGGAAGATAGACTTGAGAATGATAAAATGAGAAAGACAGATACACAGATAGATAATAAAGATAATAAGAAATAGAAAGACGACAGTAAGAGAGATTGATAGAGAGATGGGAAAAGAGAGAGAAATGTCAGTAACAGCACAAAATAGAAACATAGATTCATAGATGGAGACATAGATACACGAGATATACAGAGAGAGTAAAATAGAAATAGAGGAAGATTGAAGTAGAGAGACAAAACTAGAATGAGAAAGAAATAAAGAGACACAGAGATACACCAGTACCAGTAAAATCTAGAGCTAGAGAGAGAGAAAGTGAAGTAGACACCCTAGTGGCAGCAGAAGAGATAACAGCAACAGAGATATACATACATACACACATAGAGGAAGACATAGAGAGATGTGAAACAGATAGATGAGAATGAAAAAAGAAAAAGTAGAAGATGGAGAAAAGAGTGTGACAAAGAAAGATAGAGATTCCTCAAGAGCACAAAATAGTCTGATAGAGGGAAAGATAGAGTTAAAAGTTAGATAGATGAGAGACAGATGAGAAAGAGAGAAAAAAGGGTGGGTATCTAGTACCAGCACAAAAGATAGAGAGACAGATAGATATACAAATAGAGACAGAGAGTGAGATAGAAAGATACCCTAGTACCAGCGCACAATAGACAAACACAGAGAAAAATAGTGAGATAGAGCAATGCTCCAGTATATAAAGTATATAATTAGGTAGAGCAAGAAAGATGAGAGACAAATGAGAAATAGAAAAAGGAAAATATAGGTCCCTGAGCACAAAATGTAGGCAAACAGATATACAGATAGAAAAATAGTCAGAGAGAGAGAGAGAGAGATACACTAGTACCAGACAAAATAGTGAAATAGATAGATATAGATAGATAGATAGATACTTAGGTATTTAGACACTTAGGTGCTTAGATACATATTAGACATATAAATAGATGTGAGGTAGATGAGAAAGACAAAAACAGACAAATAGAAAAAATATATAAAAAATAAAAAGAAATATAGATGTATGAATAGAAATAGAAAGAGATAGTGAGAGAGATTGTTAAAGAAATAGGGACAGAGACAAAGAAAGACACCCCAATAAGCACAATAAAATGAGAGATGGTGAGAGAGAGAGAGTTAAATAGAGATACCCTGGTACTAGCACAAACATAGATACATACATACATTGATGAAGACATAGGTAGATGAGAGAAAGTGATCGTGATAGAAAAAGTAAAGGAGAAAGAGAAAAAGAGCAGAGATTGATGAGATAAAGAAAATAGAGAGGAGAGAAAGACAGTAACAGCACAAGGTAATCAGATAGGTACAAAGATAGATAGAAAGGGAAATAGAGAAATAGAGAAAGAAACAGAAAGAAAGGAAGGAAGGAAGAAAGAAAGGAAGAAAGGAAGAAAAAAGAAAGAAAGAAAGGAAGGAAGCAAGCAAGCAAGCAAGCAGAAAGTAAGTGCTGGGCACTGGTGGCTCATGCCTGCAATCAGGAGGCTGAGATCTGAGGTCACAATTCAAAGCCAGCCCAGGCAAGAAAGTCCGTGAGACTCTTAGCTCCAATAAACCAGAAGTGGAGCTGTGGTTCAAGCTGTAGAGCGCTAGCCTTGAGCTGAAGAGTGCAGGGACAGCGCCCAAGCCCAGAGTTCAAGCCCCACGACCGACCAAAAAAAAAAAGATATATAGATGAGTAGAGTGATAGAGAAAAATTAGAAGGAACAAGGAAAAAGAGGGAGTGACACTGTCAGAATTACATTGCCTCTTTAGTTAGGAAATGGAAAGACTTGGAAAAAATCATATTAAGTGAAGTAAGCCAGGCCCAAAGAAACATAGGTCCCATGGTTTCCCTTGTTTGCAGTGACTAGTATGTGTCTATTACAAGCAGAGTAGGTTAAAGGCTATGTACATACGACCACATGAGATAATGTTAAGCAAAGTGTACCCCAAGACAGGGACACAAGAGGTTTTTTGTTTGTTCTTGTTTTGTCTTTCTTGCTAGTGTTTTTAATATACTTACAATACACTATGTAATTCTTTTGTTTCTATTTTATGTTCTTCCCCCATGGTATAACTCCTCTTTTCACTGGATTTGTTGCCAGTGTTCTGCACCTTGTATATATATTATTGTAATTTGGGGAGGTGAAGGGATATTGCAGAATGCTTAAATGGGGTTGCAGGTTGACCCATTGTGACAACGAGATGTACAGGACACTATATTGAAAACAAACTTTACAATGTAGGGGGTTGGGGGGAGTTGTTGGGGAGGTGGGGAGGGAAATGACGGTAGGGGGAAAATAAAGGAGGAGGTAACAATGCTCACTATGAAATGTACTCATTACCCTACTCATGTAACTGTAATCCCTCTGTACAACATTTTTATAATTGTAAAAAAGTTCAAAAAAAGAGGGAGTGACAAAGAGAGGGATAGATAAAGAGACATACTCAAGTAACTAAAATAGTCTGGTAGAAAGAGAAAGATTGATATATAGATGGATACATACATACACGCATAGATGAAAAAATCCATATGAAATAGATGAGAGTGATAAAGAAAAAAAGAAAAATAGAATAGGGATGGAGGAAAATGAAATAGAGTGATAGAGATAGATAAATAGATTAACTGCACAAAATAATCTGATAGAGAAATTGAAAGAGAGTGCTAGATAGATGAGAAATAGAGAGATGACAGAAAGAAAAGGATAAGTACGTTGGCACCATCACAAAAGATATATAGGTAGTTAGGTACATAGATTTACAAATAGAGAAATAAAGATAGAGAATGACATAGACAGATACCCCAGGATCACAGCACAATAGAGAGAGAAATAGAAACTAAGGACATGCCCCAGTACTAGCATAAAGTAGATAGGTAGGTAGGTAGGTAGGTAGGTAGGTAGATAGATAGGTAGGTAGGTAGGTAGGTAGATAGATAGATAGATAGATAGATAGATAGATAGATAGATAGATAGATAGATAGATAGATAGATAGATAGATAGATAGATAGATGCATGCATACATACATGGATAGATACTTGTTGGAAAGTAGATGTAACAGACAAGATACAGAGATAAAGAGAAATAGAGACATATAGATATATAGAAAAAGAGAAAGATCATGAAGAGGTTGTTAGGAAAATATAGACAAAGGGAGATAGAGATACCCCAGTAGCAATACAAAATAGACTGATAGAAAGAGATTGATAGATGAATAACTAGAGAATTAGAGATGAGAGAAAGATGACTTAGAGAAAGAGAAAGATAAGTAACCTAGTAGGAGCACAAAAATAGGTAGGTGGGTAGGTAGGTAGGTAGCAAAATAGCTATACAGAAACCTAGGTACATAGATACGTAGGTAGAGAAATCAATACATAGATAAACAGATAGATGGATAGATAGAAACTTATATCGATACATGAGAGAGATAGATTCAAAAGAAAACACGAAAGAAAGATACATAGATCAATCAATAGATAGCTAGACAGACAGATAGATAATAGATAGATAGATAAATAGATAGATGATAGATAGGAGATAGACAAGACATAGAGACAGAGATGTAGATGGAAAATGGATGAGAGAATGCAATGTGAGAAACTGAGAGATAGAGACAGAGAAAGAGAGATAAATGGAAAAACAGAAACTGAAACCCATACCAGCACACAGATGCATAGAGACATAGATGAGAGAGGGAGAGAGAGAGATGAAAAATAAAGAGAAATAGAGATAGAGCCAGGTGCCGGTGGCTCACACCTGTAATTCTAGCTACTCAGGAGGCTGAGATCTGAGAATCATGGTTCAAAGCAACCTGGGGCAGGAATGTCCGTGAGACTATTATCTCCAATTAACCACCAGAAAACTGGAAGTGGCGCTGTGGCTCAAGTAGTAGAATGCTTGCCTTGAGCTGAAGAGCTCAGGGACAGCACCCAGGCCCAGAGTTCAAGCCCCATGACCAACAAAAAAAATAGAGATAGAGATTGAAAGAGAGAGATGATACAGAGACAAAGAAAGAGAGAAAGAGACACAGGTACACCAGTAACAGAGAAAACTATACTGAGAGATAGATACATAGAAATAGAAAAAGAGAGACAACTAGACAGCAAGATAGACACACTATGTACAGCACTAGGGAGAGAGAGAAGGAGAGAGACAGAGAGAAAAACCTACAGAGACACCATAGTACAAGCACAAAATAGATACATATACATAAATGCAAGATAGATGAGAGAGTGATAAAGAGATAGAGCTAAAATAGTAGAGAGATAAAGGAAAAAGCAAGAGAGTGAAAATAGATAAAGATAGAAATACTCAAGAGCACAAAATAGTCTGATAGAAAAGATTAGATATAGGTATCTAGATAAATTAGATAGATGGATGGATAGATAGAGATAGAGATGCCCTGGTATTAGCATAAAAATAGATAGTAGATAGAAAATAGAGAGCAAGATACCAATATAGATATACCTCAGTATTAGTACAAAATAGATTCATACACATAGATGAAGACATAGATGTGAGAGATACACAAGTAACACACAAAACAGTCTGGTACTTAGAGATAGATGATAGATGAGATATATAGATAGAGACTGAGAGAGTTAGAGAACAAGAAAAAGAAAGGGGAGTGAGTACTTAGAATTGTGCCACTGGTGGAAGGAAATCCTAAGAAAATACATTTCTTTTTATAAAATTGTAATTTTGTATTATCTTAAAGTAGTTGTACAAAGAAGTTCCCATTCTACAAAACAGTATATAAGTACAAAGTGTCTGACAACATTGTCACCCATCTCTCTTAACCTACCCTTCTCTCACTTTTTTTCTTTAATTGCGATTAGGTGATTACATAAATTTCATATATTTCACAGTGTTGTGGAATAGTGATATTTAGAGTCACAAACACATTTTAACTTTCACAAGGCAAATTGTCATTATCATGGTCTATACAGTTTGTGAATTCTTCTTTTTTTTTTTTTTGTGGGGTCTGGTCGTGGGGCTTGAACTCTGGGCCTGGGTGCTGTCCCTCAGCTCTTCAGCTCAAGGCTAGCACTCTACCACTTGAGCCACAGCACCACTTCTGGCTTTTTTCTTTTTGCTTATGTGGTGCTGAGGAATTGAACGGAGGGCCTCAGGCATGCAAGGCAAGCGCTCTACCACTGAGCCACCTTCCCAGCTCCACAGTTTGTGAATTCTATGAGCTTTTACAATGCAAGTTATATTTTCCACATCAGGTGATGTTTACATTTCTTTCCTTTTGCTCAGTGTAGGCTATTATAGAGATGCGTCATGCCATTCTTTGGGCCCTCTGCTGGAAAAGTAGAATCAAGTCTCAATAATGTCTTTTTAATTGTATCCTCCAGTATTATAAATGTAGGACAGTACTGTATCATTACTCTGTGAATATAAAATCCCTTGTACCTGCTTTATGATATGTAGTAATGACTGTGCTTTATTAGAGCTGCTTTTAATGATATCATTCAAGAATGTTTTCTTTCCAGATGATGATTGAGAAGCTAACAAAAAATGGTGCCAGGTAAAAAAGAAAAGAAAAAGATAGGTATCCTAGTACCAGCAAAAAAAAGATAGGTAGGTAGATAGATATGCAGATAGAGAAATAGATACTGGATAGATTTCCAGTACCAGCAAAAAAGATAGACAGACAGACAGACAGACAGACAGACAGACAGACAGACAGACAGACAGATAGATAGATAGATAGATGTAGAGGTATTCAGTACCACACAAAGTTGGTAGACAAAGAGAAATAGTGAAATAGATAGATGCCTCTGTACCAGCATAAAATGAATAGATATATACATAGGTGGATGAACGGATGGATAGATGGATAGAGAGAGAGAACAAGAAAACAATATATAGATGTCCCAGTACTCAAATAAGATAGATAGATAGATAGATACATACATACATACGTACATATGTACATACATACATACATACATACATACACATACATACACACATACATACATACATGAAGACATAGTGAGATAGATGGTGAAGAAAGAAAATAGAGGAGGTATAGAAGAAAAATGGATAGACTGACAATGAAAGCTAGACATAGATAAATACATAGATACTCAAGTAACAGCACAAAGTCTGATAGAGATAGATAAATAGATATACAGATAGAGATTGAGATAGTAAGAACCTAGTGCCATGCAAAATAAATAGAGATAATGATATAGAGAGATGTCCTGCATAAAATAGAGATAGATAGAGAGATAGTTACATAGATACATACTGGACACACAGATAGATATGAGATAGATGAGAGACACAGAGAGAAAAACAACGATAAACAGAAATCGATATATAGGGAGAAATGGAAAGAATGAGAAAGCTTGTAGGAGAAATAGAGACAGAGAAGCAAAGAAAGGGATACCCCAGGAGCACAACCATAGACAGACAGACAGAGACAGTAATACAGAAGATACCCCAGTACCAGCAAAAAAATACATAAATACATAGATGAAAACATAGATAAATGAGAGAATAATAAATAGCAAAACATTGAAGAGGGATAGAGGAAAAAGAGATGAGAGTCACAGAGAAAGAGGTAAAGAAGGAGATACTCAAGTTATCACAAAATAGTCTGATAGAAAGAGATAGATTGATAGTTACATTGATAGGTAGATAGACAAATATAAAGAGAAATAGAGATAGTGAGAGAGATACCTAATGCCAGGAAAAATAAACAAATAAACAGAGAAATCGTGACATAGAGGGTTGTCCCAGTACCAGTATAAAATACAGACAGAAAGATAGATAGATAGATAGCTATAGATAGATAGATAGATAGATTACACAAAGACATACATACACACTTCTTTATACATAGATCGATATACATAGATATATATATACATCTATATACGTGGGCACAAAGATTGGTGTGAGATAGATGAGACAGAGAAAGACAAAGATAAACTGAGAAATCAACATACATAGATATATAGAGAAATAGGGATAGTGAGAAAGATTGTTAGAGAAATAGAGGCAGAGAGGCAAATCATAAAAACATATATGCAAGACAAAGGGTACAGAGATCAAATCTATGTATCATCTTTTTCTAGTACTACTCTCTCTTTTGTCTCTATCTTCTTTCAATCTCTTTTTCTCTCTCTAAATCTTTGTATCTGTTTCATCTGTGTATGTATCTATCTGTTTTGTGCTGTAACTGAGGTCTCAGTATCTCTCTCTCTTTTCTATGTATCTATACCTCTATATATATATATATTTTTTTTTTTTGGTTCCAGTCGTGGGTCCTGAACTCTGGGCCTAGGCGCTGTCCCTCATCTCTTCAGCTCAAGGCTAACGCTCTACCAGTTGGGCCACAGTGCCACTTCCGGCTTTTTTCTTTTTGCTTATGTGGTGCCAAGGAATCGAACCCAGGGCCTTAGGCATGCAAGGCAAGCGCTCTACCACTGAGCCACCTTCCCAGCCCACCTCTATCTATTTTTTGCTGGTGAATCTGTCTCTATATCTCCCTTTTTGTCTCTCGATCCCTCTTTGTTTCAATCTCTTTATCTCTATTTCTCTATCTCTATTTCTCTCTCTTGTGCATGTATGTATGTATGTATGCATTCATGTATCTATGTATCTATTTTGTGAAGGTACTGGAGTCTGTCTCTCCTTCAATCTCTTTATCTCTGTATTTCTCTATCAGTCTTCTTTCTTTCTACTAACAGTCTTCTTTCTCTCATTTTATCTATCTCCCATCTATGTCTCTTTCTCTGTTTCTCCCACCAACCTATTTATGTTTGTCTGCCTGTCTACTGATCTCCCCATCTATATATTTATGTACCTAAGTATCTTAGTATCTATGTCTGTCTGTCTATCTGTTATCTACCTACCTACCTACCTACCTACCTACCTACCTACCTACCTACCTACCTACCTACCTATGTAGATAGTATCTATGTCTGTCTGTCTATCTGTTATCTACCTACCTACCTACCTACCTATGTCTGTCTGTCTATCTGTTATCTACCTACCTACCTACCTACCTACCTACCTACCTACCTACCTACCTATCTTTGTGCTCCTGTTAGGGTATTTTTCTTTTTCTTTCTCTCTCTTTCATCTCTCTGTCTAGTACTCTAACTTACTATACATCGATGTATCTATCTTTCTATATTTCTCTATCTCTCTGTCTTTGTACCTATCTGATTACTCTGCATTGTTACTGGAGTATCTATTTTCTTTTTTGGGGGGGGTCAGTCTTGGGCCATGAACTCTGGGCCTGAGCACTGTCCCTCAGCTCTTCAGCTCAAGGCAAGCACTCTACCACTTGAGCTACAGTGCCACTTCCGGTTTTCTGGTAGTTTTTATTGGAGATGAGTTTCATGAACTTTCCTGCCCGGGCTGGCTTTGAACCATGATCCTCAGATTTCAGCCTCCTAAGTAGCTAGGATGACAGGCGAGAGCCACCGGCGCCCAACTACAGATTCTTTTTCTCTCTTTCTCATCTGTCTCTCATCTATCTAACTTTTAACTCTATCTTTCCCTCTATGAGACTATACTCTTAATTGACAATTTCTCTATATCTTTGTCACTCAATTTCTTTTCTCCATATTCAATTTTTCTTTTTTCATTCTCATCTATGGTTGACATCTCTCTATATCTTCTTCTATGTGTGTATGTGTGTATCTATGTTGCTATTATCTCTGCTGCAACTAGGGTGTCTACCTCACTCTGTCTCTCTCTCTCTCTGTAGGTCTCTCTCTCTCTCTCTCTCTCTCTCTCTCTCTCTCTCTCTATATATATATATATATATATATATATATTCTACCTATGTACCTAAGTATTTATTTCTATCTCGTTTTTACTGGTACTGGTATATCTCTGTATCTCTTTATCTATTTCTCATTCTTTCTTTCTCTCTCTCAATCTTCCTCTATGGATACTTCTCTATCTGTATATCTCATGTATCTATGTCTCCATCTATAATTCTATGTATCTATTTGGTGCTGTTACTAGCATCTCTACCCTTTTCCCTCCCTTTCTCTATCAATGTCTCTCACTGTCATCTTTCTATCTCTCGTCTATCTGTGTATGTCTTCCTTTCTCTCATTTATCACTGTCATGTCTAACTACCTATCTGTTTCTTGTACTGGTGTATCTGTCTCTTTATCTTTTTCTCTCTATTCTATCTCTCTTTCAATCTCTTTCTGTAAATCTCTCTCATCTATCTATATCTCCATCCATGTATCTATTTTGTGTGGTACTGGGGTCTCAGCTCTCTCTCTCTCTTTATACATCTATCCCTCTTATCTATTTTGTTTTATTTTTGGGTCTGGTCGTGGGGCCTGAACTCTGGGCCTAGGCGCAGTCCCTCAGCTTTTCAGCTCAAGGCTAGTGCTCTACCACTTGAGCCACAGCACCACTTCTGGCTTTTTTCTTTTTTCTTATGTGGTGCTGAGGAATCGAACCCAGGGCCTCATGCATGCAAGGCAAGCGCTCTACCACTGAGCCACCTTCCCAGCCCATCCTCTTATCTATTTTTGATGGTACTTGTATATTTCTCTCTTTGTCTCTCTCTCCTTCTCTCTATCTATGTCTCATCTGTGTCTCTGTGCATCTATTTTTTAAAAATTTTTGTGTTTGCAGGTATTGGTTCTCTCTCCATCTGTCACATTCTTTTTTCTCTATGTCTCCATCTCTAATATATCTGTCTCACATTTATCTATGTACCTATGAATCTATCTCTCTTTCTTTGTGCTGGTACTATAGTTATCTTTCTCATTTGTTTATCTCATATCTAAACAAATTTCTATACATCCATCTACATCCCTATCTCTCCATCTATGAACTATGCATGCATGTATCTGTCTATGTATTGATCTATCTATGCATCTCTGTATGTGTGTATATGGGCATATATTTCTATCTACTTATCTACTATCATCTATCTTTCTTTCTCTCTGTATTTCTCTATGTATCTATTTTTCAACCTATCTATTTTGTACTGTCATAGGGGTATCTCTCTCCATTTTTCTTTGTCTCTCTTTTCCTCTGTTCTATCCTTTTCTATCTATCTTTTCTTTCATTCCCTCTCATCCATCTATTTCACATCTGTGTCTTCATGTATGTATGTATCTATCTACCTATCTCTTTATCTATTTTGTGATGGTACTGGGGTATTTTTATTTCGCTTTCTCTCTATGTTATTGTGCTACCAGGGTTTCTCTATCTTTGTCTCTATATCTCTACCAATCTCTCCCACTATTTTGTTTGCTACATATATCTCTATATCTATATTTGTCTTTATTTCCATTTTTGTCTGTCTCTCTTGGTCCTCTATCTCACATGAACCTATGTGTCCAATAATTATCTATGTGTCTATCTATCTGTCTGTCTGTCTGTCTATCCATCTATCTATCTATCTATCTACGTACTTTATGCTGGTACTTGGGCATTTCCATCTCACTGTATTTTTCTCTTCATCTTTGTCTATTTTGTGCTAGTACTGGAGTTGTGTCTTGCTCACTCTCTATTTTTAACTGCATCTCTGTCTTTGGTGCTGGGACTAGTATACTCATTCTTTTCTTTCTTTCTCAGCTTTCATTTCTCTAACTCTCTGTCTACCTATCTCTGTATCTATCTCAGACTATTTTGTGCTGTTACTTGAGTATCTCTCTTCCCCTCTTTATCACTCTTGCTATCTCTTTTTCCTCTGTCCTTCTATTTTTCTCTATTTTTTACTCTGTAAACTATCTCACATCTGTGTTTTCATCTCTATATCTATTTTGTGCTGGTACTGGTTTTGCTCCCTATCTATGTCTGTCTGCCTATTTTGTTGTGATCCAGGAATAGAAAAAATAAAGAAGAGATACCAAAAAACTAGAATAGAGAGTCATAAGGGAGACTAAGAAAACAGAGAGCTACTCCAGTAACAATGCAAAGTAATCAGATAGGTACAAAGATAGAAAGGGAGATAGAGAAATATGGAAATAAAGATAGATATATCAATGTATAGTAAGTTAGAGAACTAGATGGAGATATGAAAGAGAGAGAAAGAAAAAGAAAAATGCCCTAATAGGAGCACAAAGATAGGTAGGTAGGTAGGTAGGTAGATACAGACAGACATAGATACTAAGATACTTAGATACATAAATACATAGATGGAGAGATCAATAGACAGGCAGACAAACATATAAAATAGGTTGATGGGAGAAACAGAGAAAGAGACATAGATGGGAGATAGATAAAATAAGAAAAAGAAGACTGTTGGCAGAAAGAAAGAAGACTGAGAAATACTGAGATAAAGAGATTGAAGGAGAGACAGACTCCAGTACCTTCACAAAATAGATACATAGATACATGAATGCATACATACATACATGCACAAGAGAGAGAAACAGAGATAAAGAAATCTAGATAGAGATGAAGAGATTGAAACAAAGAGGGATCGAGAGACAAAGAGGGAGATATAGAGACAGAGAGATACACCAGCAAAAAAATAGATAGAGGTATAGATACATAAAAAGAAAAGACAGATATACTGAGACCCCAGTTACAGCACAAAATAGATACATACACTGATGAAACAGATAGAGATATTTAGAGAGAAAGAGATTAAAAGAGGATAGAGCGAGAAAGAAAAGAGAGATACACAATAGTACTAGAAAAAGAAGATAGATAGATTGATAGATAGATAGATTTGATCTTTGTACCCTTTGTCTTGCATATGTTTATATGACTTGGGGACAGGAAGGAGAAACACTGAAATGATGGGACAGCGGATGAAACAATTCGTCAGTGATACTCACTAGACACTATGTTGGAAATGAACTATACAACTTCAGGGAGAGGGGGAGTGAGGCTGGAGGAGAAACATGGGGAGAAAATGAGGAGGGTGACACTGTTCAGAGATATGTACTCATTACCTGACTTATGTAGCTGTAACCCCTCTGTACACCACCTTTACAATAAAATAAAATAAAAACAGATAGATGAAAGATAGAAAGAAGACAGTGAGAGATTGATAGGGAGAATGAGACATAGACACCAGTACCAGCAAAAATAGATCTATAGATACATAAATGGAGATATAGATGAGAGATATAGAGATAGTGTTAGAGAAGAGATAGAGATTAAAAGAGATAAAGGGATTGAAAGACAAAAGAGAGAAACACAGAGAGATATATACACATACCACTACCAGCAACAGAGAGAAAGAGAGACAGAGACAGACAGAGACAGAGACAGAGAGACAGAGCGCACAACACAGAGAGAGATGCTAGGACAAAGATAGATAGATGCATACATACATACATAGATGCAGACATAGATGTAAGGTACATAGATGAGTGAGAATGCTAACAAGAGAAAACTAGAAGAAGGAAAGGAGCAAAAAATCATGAGAGATAGTGACAAAGAGAGAGATAGTGACAAAAAAGAGATAGAGATACAAAAGTAACAGAATTAAATAGTCTGATAGAAAGAGAACTATAGATTGATTGATGATAGATAGCTAGATAGACTCATGAGAAAGAAATCAAAAGATAGGTACCCTAATATCAACATAAAAGTTAAATAGGTAGGTAGGTAGGTAGGTAGGTAGGTGGGTAGATAGATAGACCGACAGATAGATGGTAGGCAGAGGATACCCTAGCACCAGTGCAAAATTGACAGAAAGATAAAGAGAAGCAGTGAGATAGATGCCCCAGTACATAAAGTAAATAGATGATATTGTTGTTGAAGATGATGATGATGATGATGATACAGGAGAAGATAGACAAACAGACAGACAGACAGGTAGGACATTAGGGGATGAGAAAGAGAAAGAAAAATGTAAGTCCCCTAGTACCAACACAAAAGATAGATAAAGAGATAAATATATATATACAGATAGAAAGAGATAAAGAGTGAGATAGGTACCCCAGTACCAAAAACACAGAGATGGAGACAAATAGTGAGATAGATGCCCTAGCATAAAATAGGTAGGTAGGTAGGTAGGTAGATAGATAGATAGATAGATAGATACATACATACATACATACATACATACATACATACATACATACATAATACATGCATGCATGCATGCATGCATACATACATACATACATACATATTGGACATATAGATAGATGAGAGACAGAGATAGACTAAAAACAGAGATAAAGTAAAATAGAGATATATAGGTATATGTAGAGAAACATGAGACAGAGAATTAGAGAAATAGACAGAGAGTGACAAAGAAAGATAGAGATATCCCAGTAGCACAACAAAATGGGCAGATAGATAGAGTTCAAAATAAAGATACCCCCTAGATGCAAGATAGATGAATGAAAGTGACAGAGGGAGGAAATATAGAAGAAATAGAGAAAAAGAGATAGAGAGGTAGATGGACAAAGAAAAAGACAGGGCTGGGAAGGTAGTAGTAGAGTGCTTGCCTTGCATGCATGAGGCCCTGGGTTCGATTCCTCAGCACCACATAAGCAAACAGACAAAAGCTAGAAGTGGTGCTGTGGCTCAAGTGGTAGAGCGCTAGCCTTGAGCTGAAGAGCTGAGGGATAGCGCCAAGGCCCAGAGTTCAGGCCCCATGACCGGACCCAAAAAAAATAAAAAAATAAAATAAAAAATAAAGACAGAAGAAAAGGGATTCCCCAGTAACAGCACAAAATAGATAGGTAGAAAGTTAGGTAGATACATGCATACATACAGAAATTCAGAGAAGGGAAAAAAAAGGAACGAAAGAATGAATGAATGATAGTTTGCTAGATATATAGTTTGTTTGATAGATTGATAGAGACTTAGAAAGATGAGAGATCAAGGACGATGATAGAAAGTAGGAGCACAAAGATATATAGGTAGACACACAGACAGATAATAGATGTGAGACAGAAATAGAAAGAGAGACAGATGGATGGGAGAGATGAAAGTAAATAATGTGGGAGACAGAGGGGGAATGAGGGAGGGAGAGACAGAGACCCCAGTACCTATACAAAATAGATAGATACATAGACAAAGACATTGCTAGATAAGAGACATAAAGAGAGATAAAAAGAGATAAACATTGAATGAGAAGTAAACTAGATAAAAATATAGAGATGAGAAGAGAGATATTGAAAGAGATGTGATAGAGAAAAAAGAGATAAAGAGACAGAGAGATACACCAGTACCAGAAAAAGATAGCTAAATATGTATGTATGTAGGTAGATAGACAGACAGATAGATGTGAAAGATATAGATGAGAGATAGAAACATAAATAGATGAAAGGTAGAAGATAGTGTGACAGATTGAGGGGAGGGGAGAGAAACAGAGACCCCAGTACCAACACAAAATAGATACATAGTTACCTAGGTGGAGGAATAGATAGATGAGAGATATAGAAAAATAGAGATAGAGATTGAAAGAGAAAGGGATAGAAAGAGATAGAGGGCTGGGAAGGCGGCTCAGTGGAAGAATGCTTGCCTTGCATGCACGAGGCCCTGAGTTCGATTCCTCAGCACCACATAAGCAGAAAAAGCTGGAAGTGGTGCTGTGGCTCAAGTGGTAGAGCACTAGCCTTGAGCTGAAGAGCTGAGGGACAGCGCCCAGGCCCAGAGTTCAGGCACCATGACTGGCAAAAAAATAAAAATAAAAGAAAGAGATAAAGAGATAAACACAAAGGTACAACAGTAGTAGCAAAATAGACAAATGCATAGATACATAAAGAGACATAAGAAAAAAAGATAGTGAAATAATCACCCTAATAGCAGCAATAGATAGAGGCAGAGAAGTAGCAACATAGAAACAGATACTCCAGTACCAGGACATAAAAGATACAGATATACAGACAGATACATACATAGATGAAGACATAAATAGATTCAAGATACGTAGATGAGAGAGAAGGATAAAATGAGACAAAATAAGAGAGATAGGAAAAAGATAGTGAGTGATAGATACTATAGATAAAGAGAGAAATAGGAGAAAGATTATTAGAGAAATAGAGACAATAAAAGATAGAGATACCCCAGTAGCACAACAAAATACATAGACACATGTATAGATTGATAGGTAGGAAGGTAGGTAGATAGAGAGAGAGAGAGAGATGCATACATATATAAACAGAGATACACAAATACAGAAATCTATATATAGATAAATGGATACATACATTAGAGATACCCCAGTACCAACAATAAATTGACAGACAAAAGGAGTGAGATAGAGAGAGAATGATAGAGTGAAATAGAGATAGGAAGAGACAGAGAGAGATGGAAAGAGAAATAGAAAATGATACAGTAAAAAGAGATGTAGTAATAGAGAAAAATAGAGAAAAAGCAAGAGATACCTCAGTACCATCACAGACTAGATGGATAGATAGATGATAGCTAGATAGATAGATAGAGACTTACATAGCGACATACATAGAGACAAACATGAGATAGAAAGAAAAGAGAGAATTAATAGGTATATAGGCACACATAGAGAGAGAAATAGATAAATGAATGGCAAGACAGAGACACAGTATCAGCACAAAATAGATACATGGAAACATAATGGATGATAGAGAGATAGTTAGAAACGGAAAATATAGACAAAGATTGCAAGGGGGCGGGGCTGGGAATGTATCTTAGTAGTAGAGTGCTTTCCCAGCATGCATGAAACCCTGGGTTCGATTCCTCAGTACCACAGAAAAAGCCAGAAATGGTGCCACGGCTCAAGTGGTAGAGTGCTAGTCTTGAGCAAAAGAAGTTCAAGAACAGTGCCCAGGCCCTGAGTTCAAGCCCCAGGACTGGCAAAAGAGAAAGAGACACAGAGAGAGAGAGAGAGAGAGAGAGAGAGAGAGAGAGAGAGAGGCAGACAGACAGACATATCAGTACCAGCAAAAAAATAGATACAAGGGCTGGGAAGGTGGCTCATGCCTTGCATGCCTGAGGCCCTGGGTTCGATTCCTCAGCACCACATAAGCAAAAAGAAAAAAGCCAGAAGTGGTGCTGTGGCTCAAGTGGTTGAGCACTAGCCTTGAGCTGAAGAGCTGAGAGACAGCGTCCAGGCCCAGAGTTCAGGCCCCACGACTGGACCAAAAAAAAAAAAAGATACAGAAATTGATACATAGAGATAGTGAGATATACACCCCAGTATCAGCACTAGAGAGATAGATAGATAGATAGATAGATAGATAGATAGATAGATAGATAGATAGACCCCAGTTCTAGCAGAAAATAGATACATACATATATGTACAGCTACATAGATAGATACAAGTTAGATAGATAAGAGTGTTAGAAAGATATAGAGAAAAATAGAAGAGAGGGCTGGGAGGGTGGCTCAGTGGTAGAGCGCTTGCCTTGCATGCCTGAGGCCCTGGGTTCGATTCCTCAGCACCACATAAGCAAAAAGAAAAAAGCCGGAAGTGGCGCTGTGGCTCAAGTGGTAGAGCGCTAGCCTTGAGCTGAAAAGCTGAGGGACAGTGCCCAGGCCCAGAGATCAGGCCCCACGATGGACCCCCCCCCCAAAAAAAAGAAAAGAAAAATAGAAGAGAGATAGAGGGGAAAGTGGTAGAGAAAGAAAAGAGAGAAATAAAGAGACATACCCCAGTAACAGTACAGTCAGACAGGTAGAAAAATAGAGACAGAGATGATAGATAGATAGATAGATAGATAGATAGATAGATAGATAGATAGATAGATAGATAGATAGATAGATAGATAGATAGATAGATAGATATCCATACATACATACAGTTGTAGATAGATGAGAAACAAAGAGAAAGTTAGGTACCCTAGTACTAGCACAAAAAAATAGGTAGGTAAATAGATAAATACATACATACATGCACGCAAGCATACATACATAGAGGTGTAGATAGTTACATAGATACATAAGTAGATAAGAGATAGAAGAGAGAGTTAGACAGAGAGAGGTCAAAAGAGAAAAAGTTAGAAAGAGTAAGAAAAGAAGAGGGCCAGAGGTCTGGGAAGGTGGCTCAGTGGTAGAGTGCTTGCTTTGCATGCATGAGGCCCTGGGTTCCATTCCTCAGTGCCACATAAGCAGAAAAAGCTGGAAGTGGTGCTGTGGCTAATGGTAGAGTGCTAGCCTTGAGCTGAAGAGCTGAGGGACAGTGCCCAGGCCCAGAGTTCAGGTCCCACAACTGACCAAGAAAAAGAAGAGTTCCAGAAAGACATAGAGGGATATCCCAGTACCAGCACATGATAGATAGATAGATAGACAGACAGACAGACAGACATATATACATATATACATACATACATAAATTCAAGAAATCTAGAGTGATAGATAGGTATATGGATAACACAGAGATGAGAAACAGAGAGACAAAGAGGTAGAAAGAAAAAGAGGGATGGAAAGATAAAGAGTAAGAGAGAAAGAGGGGCAAGGAGAGAAGTAGAGAGATACCTCAGTACTAGCACAAAACAGATAGATATATAGATCACTACATACAGAGTACATGGAGAAATAGAGATACGTAGATAGAAAAATAGATACATAGAGAGAGAGAGATACCCCAGTGCCTACACTAAATCGACAGACAGAGGGAGTGAGATAGACAAAATGATAGTGAGGAGAGAGGGGGGGAGAGGGAGAGAGAAGAGACAGATACAAAAAGAAGAGATAGAGAGACTGAAAGAACTATATAGGTAGAGAAATGGAAAAGACAGATATAGTGGTAGAGATAGAAAGACATAAAAATAGAGAAAAAGAGACTGATACCCCAGTACAAACACAAAATAGATACATGCATACATACATGAAGGCATAGATAGATGAGAGTGATAGAAAAAGAAAAATATAAAAGAGATGGAGGGAAAAGAGAGATAGTGAGAGTGATAAAGGAAGACAGAAACAGAAATACTCCAGTAACAGTACAAAGAGAGGGCTGGGAAGATTGCTCAGTGGTAGAGCGCTTGCCTTGCATGCATGAGGCCCTGGGTTCGATTCCTCAGCACCACATAAGCAAAAAGAAAAAAGCCGGAAGTGGTGCTGTGGCTCAAGTGGTAGAGCGCTAGCCTTGAGCTGAAGAGCTGAGGGCAGGGCCCAGGCCCAGAGTTCAGGCCCACAACCGGACCCCCTCCCCCCAAAAAAAACAAAACAGTACAAAGAGATTCAGAGAGAGAATGATGGATAGATAGATAGATAGATAGATAGACAGACAGATAGGCAAACAGACAGTTACATAGATACACGATGGAGACATAGACATATTCGAGATAGATGAGAAACAAAGAGAGAGGCAAAAACAGAGAGATAGAGATGAAGAGATACAGATATACATATATAGAAAGAAATAGAGATAATGAGAAAGATTGTTAGAACAAAAGAAACAGAGACAAAAAAGGGAAGTAAGGGCTGGGATATAGCTCAGTGGCAAAGTGTTTGCCTAGCAAGGCAACATCCTAGGTTCAATCCCAACTACCAAAAAAGAAAAGACAAAAAAAGAGAAATACCCCAGTACCAGAACAAAATAGACAGATTGACGGACAAGAGATTAGATAGATGAGAGACAGAGAGATAAAAGGGAGAGAAAGTTAGATACCCCAGTACCAGCACAAACGATAAATAGATATGAGTTAGAGAGCCCAATGAAAAAATATAGACAGAGAGCTATAGTTGAAAAACGAACTTTACAACTTTGGTGGGGGGCAGCGAGGAGGAGGAGATGGGAAGGGATAGGTAGGGGAAACAAAGGAGGAGGCAACAATGCTTGATAAGAAATGTACTCACTATCTTGCCCATGTAATTGTAACCCCTCTGTATGGTATTTTCACAATTAAAAAAAAGAAGTTGCTATTTAATAAAGTGGCTTATGAATACAAAAAAACATAGATGAAAGATAGATAGATGATAGAAAGATAGTATGAGACATTAATAGATAGTGAGAGACAGATTCAGAAACCAGTACCAGAACAAAATAGATACTTAGATATATAGATGGAGATACAGAGAAAGAGAAATAGAGAGAGAGATATGAGAGAGGGATAGAGACACAAAGAGGAGATAAAGAAACATTCACAAGTACAGCCAAAACAGAGATACATACATGCATACATACATACATACATATACATTGGTGTATAGCTATATATATTGGAGACCTAGATAAATGCAAGATAGATGAGAGACCAAGAATGAGAGACAAAAATAGTAATAGAGAAAGAGATGGAGAGATATAGAGAGAAATAGAAAGAGATAGTGAGATACATTGTTAGAGAAATAGAGATAGAGATAAAAAAAAAGATACAAGACCAGAACAAAATAGACCAACAGACAATTATAAGATACATGAGAGACAAAGAAATGAGAGAGAAAGATAGGTATCCCAGTACTCACACAAAAGATATATAAATTGATTGATTGATTGATTGATTGAAAGATAGATGCAGAGTTAGAGAGATGGAAGCTAGAGATTAGAAAGGAAGAGATAGGTACCCTAGTACCAGCACAAAAGATAAGTAGGTGCATACATGAAGATATCAATAAATAGATACATAGGCACATAATTAGATGAGAGATAGATGAGAGTCAATGTCACAGAGATAAAGAAAAAGAGAGACAAAAGGATAAAAATGGAGAGATCAAAAGATACAGAGAAGTGTTGCTGTTTCTCAAGTGTTAAGAGCACTAGCCTTGAGCACAAAAGAGACTCAGGGACAGTGCCCAGGCCCTGAGTTCAAACCCCAGGTGGGGGGGGGGGATAAAGAAAAGAAAGATACAAACAGCAAAAAAACGAAACAAGGACAAGGATAGAGACAGAGGGACAACATGGAAGAGAGAAAAAGAGAGAATACATACATACATACATACATTGATGAGAGAAACTGAAATAGAGATAGAGATGGAGAAAACAGAAAAATAGAGGTAGATAGTATGAGATATTGACAAAGAGAGATAGAGTGACAAAGAGCAAGCAAGAGAGAGAGAGAGAGGCCTCAGTACCGGTACGAAATGGATAGATTGATACATTGATAGATGGAAACATAGAGGAGATACAAAAGGATATGTAAAAAAGTTAGAGATATAAAGAAATAGAAATAGATAATGAGAGACATTGAGAGTTAGAGAAACAAAGAGAGATGGAATAAAAGAGATAGATATACCACAGTACCAGCACAAGATAGATGATAGGGAGATAGCTCCACTGAGAGGTACACTGTACCACCACAAAAAAGATATCAAGATAAAGAGATAGTGAGATTGAGAGGTAATCCAGTACAACAGACACTATCTATCTACAAGGTAGATAGATAAATCTCTATATCTATTGCTACATAGATAGATCCATAGATATATACTGGGGCAGATAATTCAAGAGAGATAAGAGACAGACAAAAATCAGAAAGAGATACAGATATATAGGAAAGAAAAAAGGTAGATACATAGATTGATGGATAAATAGAGACAGAGACAAAGACATAGATACCCCAGAACTGGAGAGAGAGAGAGACAGAGAGATAGTGACCCTAGTACCAGCACAAAAGGAAGGGAGGGAGGAAGGGAGGAAGGAAGGAAGGAAGGGAGGAAGGAAGGAAGGAAGGAAGGAAGGAAGGAAGGAAGGAAGGAAGGAAGGAAGGAAGGAAGGAAGGAAGGGAGAGAGGGAGGGAGGGAGGAAGGGAGGGAGGGAGGTGAGATAGAGGGAGGGAGTGAGGGAGGGAGGTGAGATAGAGGGAGATGGAGAAAGAGAGACAGACTTAGAGGAGAGATAAAAAGGAGATATTGTCAGGGATTGATTGAGAAATAGGAGCAGAGATAGAAAAGGAGAGATAAAGAGAGTGACAGAGACTCCAGTACCAGCATAAAATGGATAGCCACATAGATACATAGATGGGTGAGAGAAATAGAGATACAGATTAAAGGAGGGATGAAAATAAAGCAAAGAGAAAGAGACAGATATACCAGTGCAAGCAAAAAATAGAGAAATAGAGACAGAGACTAGTGATAGATACCAGGAACCAAAACAAATAGATAGATGATAGATTGATTGATAGATACATAGATAGACAAATAGACAGACCTGAGAGACAGAGATAAGAGAGAGAGATGCCATTACCAGCACAAAAATAGATGATAGAGAGATAGAGAGATATAGTTAGAAGGAGAAGACGGATGGGGCTGGGAAGATGGCTCAGTGGTAGAGCGCTTGCCTTGCATGCCTGAGGCCCTGGGTTCGATTCCTCAGCACCACATAAGCAAAAAGAAAAAAGCCGGAAGTGGCGCTGTGGCTCAAGTGGTAGAGCACTAGCCTTGAGCTGAAGAGCTGAGGGACAGCGCCCAGGCCCAGAGTTCAGGCCCCACAACCGGACCCAAAAAAAAAGAAAAAAGAAAAAGAAGGAGAAGACGGAAATAAAATAGAAATAGAAGATACTGTGAGAGATTGATTTAGAGATAGCAACAGACATAAAGAGGTAAAAAGAAATCCCAGTACCAGCACCAAATAAATAAATACATTGATGGAGCATAGATAGATGATAGATGTGTAGAAAGAGGGGGATGGGAAAGTGGCTTAGTGGCAGAGTGCTTGCCTAGCATGCATGAAGCCCTGAGTTCGATCCCTCAGTACCACATAAACAGAAAAAGCCAGAAGTGGTGCTGTGGCTCAAGTGGTAGAGTGCTAGTCTTGAGCAAAAGAAGCTCAAGGACGGTGCCGAGGCTCTCAGTTCCAGCCCCAGGAAGGGCAAAAAAAGATATATGGAGAGAAATAGACAGAGATTGAAAAAATGAGAATGATAGAGTGACAATGAGATAGAGAAAGAAATAGACAGATATACCAGTAGTAGCAAAAGATAGACATATAGATACACAGATATAGAATGATAGAGAGCAAGACAGAGAGATACCCCAGTAGCAGCACAAATTAGACAGACAGACAGTGAGCAAGGTAGAGATACTCCAGTACCAGCACAAAATAGATACATGCATACATACATACATACATACATACATGCATGCATGCATGCAAGATGGATAGACCATAGTGATAGAGATAGAAAAATAAGAGAGCCAGGCACCAGAGGCTCACATCTGTAATCCTAGCTACTCAGGAGGCTGGGATCTGCGAATCTCGGTTCAAAGCCAGCCTTGTCAAGGAAAGTCCATGAGACTCTCATCTCCAATTAACCACCAGAAAACCAGAAGTGGCATTGTGGCTCAAGTGGTAGAGTGCGCGCCTTGAGCTGAAGAGCTCAGGGATAGTGCCCAGGCCCAGAGTTCAAGACCCACAAGCAACAAAACAAAAGAAAAAGAAAAGAGAGAGAAAGGGGAAATAGAAGAGACACAAAGAAAAATAGAAATACCTAGCACAAAATAGTCAAATAGGTAGAAAGATAGATGATAAAGAAAGATAGATAAGTAGGTAGAAAGAAGGAGGGGTGGATGGATAGGTGGATAGAGAGAGAAGAAGAGATAGTGATATGGACAGATACCACAATACTGGAACAAAATAGAGATATAAAGAAAGAGTGAGATAGAGAGATACCACAGTACCAGTTCAAAAGACATAGACAAACAGACATACTGGAAACCTAAGTACAAGATAGATGAGAGACAGAAAGATATAGAGAGAAAATATATATAGAGAGAGAGGTGGTAAAATATAAATACAGAGAGGTAGTAAGAGAGACTGATAGAGAAAGAGAGATACCCAGTATAAAACAGAGAGAGATAGACAGACAGACAGATACATAGACAGACATATATACATACATACCTATTGATGTGAGATACACAGATGAGAGACAGAGATAAAGAGAGATGGAGAGAGCTAGAGAAATAGAAATTAGAGATATCATTAGAGAGATTGATACAGAAATAGAGACAGAGATATCCCAATAACAGGACAAATTACAAGACATAGAGATAGTTATATAGATAGATGAGAGAGAAAGATAGGTACCCACCAGCAAAAAAGATAATGATGATGAAGATAGATAGATAGATAGATAGATAGATAGATAGATAGATAGATAGATAGATAGATAGATAGATAATAGAGAGAGATAGGGTTATAAAGGGAGATAGAGCAAAACAGATAGACACAGAGACATTGACAAATGAGAAATAGAAAGTTGTCTGATATTAATAGATAGGAAGAGAGAGACAGTGAAATAGAGACCCCACTTCCAGCACAAAATAGATACATACATGCATATATAGATGGAAACAGAAATAAAAGCGATAAAAGATATATTTAGAGAGACTGCTAGAAATAGATTGAAAGAGATAGAGGGATAGAGAAAGAAAGAAAAATAGAGAAATACACCAGTACCAGCAATAGACATAGATAGACAGATAGATAGATAGATAGATAGATAGATAGATAGATAGATAGATAGATAGATAGATAGATAGATACCTCAGTTAGATACAGACAGACAGACAGACAGAGATATAGAGCAAGATAGATACCCCAGTAGCCACACAAAATAGATAGATAGATGGATGGATAGACAGATGAAGACATAGATCGATCTGAGATAAGAGTGTGATGGAAAAATAGGATAGAGAGGAATGTAGAAACAGAGATAGAGATACCCCAATACGCACAAAATAATCAGTTAGGTAGCTAGATACAAACAAACATACATACACACACATATATGAGAGAAAGAGAGATGAGAGCAGAGAACAAGAAGTAAAAAGAGGAGAGAGAGAGCAAGGGAGAGAGTAGGACAGGAAGAGAGATAAAGAAACCTCAGGGCTGGGAAGGTGGCTCAGTGGTAGAGCGCTTGCCTTGCATGCATGAGGCCCTGGGTTCAATTCCTCAGCACCACATAAGCAGAAAAAGCCAGAAGTGGGGCTGTGGCTCAAGGGGTAGAGTGCTAACCTTGAGCTGAAGAGCTGAGGGACAGTGCCCAGGCCCAGAGTTCAGGCCCCAACCAGCAAAAAAAAAAAAAGAAAGAAAAGAAAAGAAAAAAGAAACCTCAGTACCAGCACAAAATAAAACAACAATACATAGATAGATCAATACATAGAAAGAGAGAGGGAGATTGGTTGATTGATTGATGGAGAAATAGATCAATAGATAGATACATAAGTAGGTACATACATACATAGATGAGAGGTATAGAGATAACCCAGTACCAACTCTAAATAGACAGATACAGAGCGTGAGAAAGAATGGCAATGATACTGAGAGAGAGCAAGAAAGAAACAGATATACAGAGTGGCAAAGATTTAGAGAAAATAGAGACAAATAGACATAGAGAAATAGATATTCGGACTGGGAAGGTGGCTCAGTGCTTGCCTTGCATATGTGAGCCCCTGGGTTTGATTTCTCACCACCACATAAGCAGAAAAAGCCGGAAGTGGCACTGTGGCTCAAGTGGTAGAGCGCTAGCCTTGAGCTGAAGAGCTGAGGGACTGTGCCCAGGCCCAGAGTTCAGGCCCCATGACTGACAAAAAAGAAAGAAAGAAAGATTCAGAGAGATAAATAGAAGAGAAATAAATGAGAGGTAGATGAAAGAAACAAAAGATAAATATACAGAGAGAAAGATAGATGGAGTAATAGAGAAAAATAAAGAGATAAAAAGTTATGCTAGTACCAACAACTAGAGAGACAGACAGACACATAGATATATAGAAGCATAGATACATAGATCACTACATAAAAAGATAGATGGATAGATAAATATATACATGCATACATATATAGATATATAGATACATAGATCGATGCAAGATAGAGGAAAGATACCCTAGTACCAACACTAAATAGACACATAGAGGGAGTAGGACAAAGAGAATGGTAGAGTGATACAGAGAGGAAAAGATAGAGAGCCACAGAGAGATTTAAAGAGAAAGAAAAATAGAATGATAGTGATAGGGGAATAGAAAGACATAAAGAAAAACACTTGTATCAACTAAAAGTAGAGAAATAGAGATATAGGTAGATAGCCAGATACATAGAAAGAGATAAAGATATATAGAGTAAGATAGATACCCCAGTACCAACTCAAAATAGAAAAAGAAAGACACATGGATTGGTAGAAAGATAGAGATTGATATACAAAAACAGACAGAGATTTCCCAGTACCAGAATAAAATAATTCAATATGTATATACATACATAGAAATCTAGTGAGATAGAGATGCACAACTATCAGCACAAAATAGATATGGGGAGAGAGCACATGCAAGATAGGGAAAGAGGGCTGGGAAGGTGGCTCAGTGGTAGAGCGCTTGTCTTGCATGCCTGAGGCCCTGAGTTCAATTCCTCAGCACCACATAAGCAAAAAGAAAAAAGCCGGAAGTGGCGCTGTGGCTCAAGTGGTAGAGCTCTAGCCTTGAACTGAAGAGCTGAGGGACAGCGCCCAGGCCCAGAGTTCAGGCCTCATGACTGGACCCAAAAAAAAACAAAGATAGGGAAAGATAGCCTAGCACCTGCACAAAACAGATAGGCTGGGAACCAGTGGATTATGCCTATTATCCTAGCTATTCAGGAGGCTGAGGTCTGAGGATGGAGGTTCAAAGCCAGCCCAGGTAGGAAAACCTTTGAGACTCTTATCTTCAATTAAGCACCAGAAAAGTAGAGCTATGGCTTAAAGTGGTAGAGTGCTAGCCTTGAGTGCAAAAGCTCAGGTTCAGCAACCAAGCCTAATTTAAGGCCAAAGACTGACAAAAGAGACAGACAGGCAGGCAGGCAAGCAGGCAGGCAGGCAGGCAGACAGACAGATAGATAGTAGATTAGAGATAGACAGACTTAGAGACAGATACAAAAAAAGAGATAGGTAGAGAAAAATGGGGATAGGAAGAGAAAGACACCACAGTAAAACTACTAGATAGATAGATAGATAGATAGATACTTACATACATAGATTGATAGAAATGAGAAAGAGAAAGATACCCCAGTACAGAGAGATAGATAGGTAGGTAGATAGATAGATAAATGAGAAATAGAGAGATGAAAGGGAAAAAAGACAAAAATTGATACCCCAGTACAAACAAAAAATAGACATGGCTAGAACAATAGATAATAGACAGACAAGACAGATAGATAGATCCATAGATCCATATATAGATAATACAGAGAGATAAAGAGATAGGAATAGAGATATAAGATAGATATGGTAGCAGAGACAGAAATAAAAGATACAAAGAGAAAGCTAGAAAGAGAAAGTGACATGGAAAGAGAGACCTCAGCAAAATCACTAGATAGAGACAGACGGAGAGATAGAAAGACAGATAGATAGACATAATAGATGGAGAGATAGAAAGACGAAGAGGTAGAGATAGAGAAAGGGAGAGATGTGGAGAGAGAAGAAGGAAGATGAGGAGAAGAGAGAAAGGGAACAAGGAAAGATAGAAAGATACCCTAGTATCAACAGGAGAGAGAGAGAGAGAGAGAGAGAGAGAAGATAGAGATTAGATAGATAGATAGATAGATAGATAGATAGATAGATAGATAGATAGATAGATAGATAGATAGATAGGTAGGTAGGTAGGTAGGTAGACAGACAGACTATGTCATTTGCCAGAGACATGGATGGACTTAGAACAAATCATGTTAAGTGAGGTAAACCAAGCTCAGAGAGACAGATGATAAATGTTTTCTCTCATATGGGGAAGCTGTATCTAAAAATATAACAGGACATGATAACCTACACAGGACTCTAGATATTCACACACAGTTAAACTAAAGGAGGATACTCTTAGAGGAAGAACCCAAAGGTGTAACTGCTCTGAATATTTAAAATACTATTTATCAGAACAAATTCCAGGAAATAGAAAAAAATTATGGTTATTGGTGATGGTGATGGTGGAGGTGGTGGTATTTGTTTTTGCTTTGGGTCTTTTTTTTCTTTTGGGCGGGGGTTAAAGAGGAGAGAGGAAGAGTGAACAAATGCTATCATGCTATTCAGTATACACTATGTACAAAATGATCTATGTAACTTGTGGGCAGGAATGAGAGTGGAAAACTAGGGGAAAGAGAAGGAGGGGTGACATTGTCCCAAAAAAATGTTCTCATTATGTGACTTATAAATTGGTAACCTCTCTTACAACACCTTAATAATAACAATAAAATTATATTTTTTTAAAGATGAATAAAAGAAAGATAGGCAGATGCATAGATACATACATACGTATGTACATATGGGGGGGGGGGCAAGAGGAGATGAGCTAGAGAGAAATCTTAGTATCAGAACTAAATAGATAGAGGGGCTGGGAAGGTGGCTCAGTGGTAGAGCACTTGCCTTGCATGCCTGAGACCCTGAGTTCAATTCCTCAGCACCACATAAGCAAAAAGAAAAAAGCCGGAAGTGGCGCTATGGCTCAAGTAGTAGAGCGCTAGCCTTGAACTGAAGAGCTGAGGGACAGCGCCCAGGCCCAGAGTTCAGGCCCCACGACTGGACCCCACCCCCCAAAAAAAAGAACTAAATAGATAGAATGATAGATGAAAGAGAGAAAGACAGAGATCCAGAGAGAGAAAGAGATAGATAAATAGAATATGTGTGAAAGAGAGATGGATATGAAAGACAGAGTGAAAGAGAAAGATAAACTGACAGCAAGAGAAATGAAGAGGAAACAATGATATAGGAGATAAAGGGAGAGATAACCCAGTACAAACATGATAAAGAGACATAGAGATACCCCAATACCAGCACAAAATAGAGACAGATATAGACAGAAAGACAGATATATGAGAGAGAGCTGAGAGACACAGAGCTAAAGAAAACAAAGAGATATAGAAGCCATACTGGTGGCTCACACCTGTAATCCTAGCTACTTAGGAGGCTGAGATCTGAGAATCTACACTCAAAGCCAGACTGGGCAGGAAAGTCCCAGAGACTTTTAATCTCCAATTAACCACCAGGAAACCAGAAGTGGTACTGTAGCTCAAGTGAGTAGAGCATTAATCTAGAGCTGAAGAGCTCAGGGACAGCACTCAGGTCCTGAGTTCAAGCTTCACAACTGACAAAAAAGATATAGAGAGCCACAGAGAAAAATAGAGATAATAAGAGATTGGTAGAGATACAGAGACGGAGATAAAATAAAAATATCCCAGTGCCAACAGAAATTGGATGGATAGATAGAAAGATAGATAGATAGATAGAGATAAGATAGATAGATAGATAGATAGATAGATAGATAGATAGATAGATAGATAGAATTAGATAAATGAAGGGGGAAGGTACCCCAGTACCACAACAAAAGATAGATAGGGATGGATGGATGGATGGATGGATGGATGGATGGATGGATGGATGGATGGATGGATGGATGGATGATGGAAAATGGGCAGATAGATGAGAGAGAAAGGGAGAAAGAGACAGAGATCCCAATACCAGAACAGAAGAGAAATATAGACAGATTGATGGGGTAAGAGAGAAAAAGAGATAAATTCCCCAGTACCAGCACAAAATAGAGAGGACAGAGAGAGATCAATATACAAATAACCTTCTTGTAGTTCATCTGCATTAGCAGTCTTGCCAATATTTTTTATAATATAAATATTGCCCATGTCATGTTTTAGGGGCTTATTTTTCATTAGTTGTGATTTGTCTCTGATAATTGTCTTTGTGAATAAACAACACTTTCAAAATGGCTTGTCATTGTTATGGCTCAGTGCTGTTTTGACCACTCAATGTTAACTGGCTCCTGTAAATAACTTTGTTTCAAGCAATTTCACTATTTATTATTATTTATTTTCTTAGGACCTGCTGATGTACCTCTGATGTCACCAAGTGGTACGTTACCTCCCATTTACCTACCACCTGGATATATGTCCCAGGTATGTTAACATAGTTTTTATTTGGCTGTTTAGCTCTAAATTATCATTTAACATTTTTCCCCATCCCACTGCTTGATAAAAGAAATTATGGAGCTGAATACTAGCTGCTCAGGAGACTGAGATCTAAGAATTGTGGTTCAAGGCCAGGCAATTCTGAGAAACTTTATCTCCAGTTAACCAACAAAAAGCTAGAACTGGAGGCATAGCTCAACTGGTAGAGAGCCAGCTGTGAGCAAAAAATCCAAGTGAGGGCAAAAAATGCCTTGAGTTCAAGTCCCAGTACTAACACAGACACACAAAAAAATTCTGGAATACTATTTTTTCATTTTACTGTTACCATTGCATTCCTGCTATGCTGGGAATACAGCCCAAGGCTTTTCCCGTACTAGGCAATTGCTCTTCCAATGAGCTATATCTCCAGCCCTTGTTATCATTATTACTAAAAAGCTACTGGTGTGTGTGTGTGTGTGTGTGTGTGTGTGTGTGTGTGTGTGTGTGTGTGTGTGTGTGTGTGTGTGTGTGTGTGTGTGTGTGTGTGTGTGTGTGTGTGTGTGTGTGTGTGTGTGTGTGTGTGTTGGTCCTGGGGCATGAACTCAGGGCCTGGGCCATATGTTTGGCATTTTTACCCAAGGCTAGTGCTCTACCACTTGATCCACAGCTCCACTTCCAGCTTTTTGGTGATTAATTCAAGATAAGAGTATCCTGGACTTTCCTGCCCTGGGCTGGCCTTAAACTGAGATCCTCAGATCTCATCCTCGTGAGTAGCTAGGATTATCAGTGTAAGCCACTGGCATTCCACAAAGCAATCAGTTTAAAAGTAATTGTTAAAAGCTGGGCGCCAGTGGCTCACGTGTGTAATCCTAGCTACTCAGGAGTCTGAGATCTGAGGATCGCAGTTCAAAAACAGCCCAGGCAGGAAAGTCCATGAGACACACTCATCTCCAATAAACCACCAGAAAACCAGAAGTGGCACTGTGGTTTAAGTAGTAGAGTACTTAACTTGAGCTGAAGAGTTGAAAGACAGCACCCAGGCCCAGAGTTTAAGCTCCATAACCAACAACAACAACAACAAAAGTAATTGTTCAAAATGACTGACCTATAACCAAATCCATCTTGGCCTTTTACAAGATGCCTAATTTACCTGCTGACTTTGGATCACTTTGATAATCAGTAATCCCCCGTTTTTATTGATTCCAAGTATGTTCATCCATCTTAATTAGCTATTACAATAGCTACAATAATGACTTACTTTCCTGTGTCCTCTATCTTAGGTGGTTGAGGAAAACGGAATTCGAAAAATTGTTGTTGTGCCCCAGATAACTGACTACAACCTGCAGGTGCCTGCTACAACACACGGATCCCAGTATATGACACATCCACCCGTTCTATATCCACACGCTACTCAGATGATGTATCCTCCAGCTCAAGGAGAATTTCCAGTAACTTACTTCCAAGAACCTGTTGTGCAGCAGCTGCTGCCACCACTGCCACCACTACCAGCTCTTCCACCAGCACCAGCAACGTATATGTACCAAGATTACCACGGTACTGTATACCTTTTTTCAACAGAAACTATTGTACATTCGTTAAACAAATTGAGAGCACAATAACAGGGAGTTAATTGACCTAAAATATAATATATTTATGTGGGAAATACCATGGTGCAACTTCTTTGTGCAGCTAATACACACTGATGAAGACACTGGATGACAGGAATGTAAGACATATTCTGTTGAGGGGAGAAAGAGGAGCCAAGTGGGTAAATGATTATTAATAAAGTTAAAGTACATTACATGCACGTATGGGAAAAAAATCTGTTGAATTTGTTTTAAGAAAAGAGAGAAAGGGAGAGTGATAAAGAGGTGAGTTTGATGCATGGATAGAAATATCACAATGAAATTCCCTTGTACAACCAATATATACTAATGAAATATATGCTAATAAAATGAATAGATTTAGAAAACTTATAAAGTGGAAAAAAACAGAAATAGCAACGTTTCCATGAACATTTGCCTTGTGTCATCAATCCTACATATATGATGATACACACTTAGGTTTGTTTTAGGCAAAGTGTTTCTTAAACAGAATTTCCCATAAATATTTCTTGTACTTTTTTATTTTATTTTATTTGTCGGTTGTGGGGCCTGAACTCTGGGATTGGGCGCTGTCCTTCAGCTCTTCAGCTCAAGGCTAGTGCTCTACCACTTGAGCCACAGCACCACTTCTGGCTTTTTCTGCTTATGTGGTACTGAGGAATGGAACCCAGGGTCTCTTGCATGCAAGGCAAGCACTCTACCACTGAGCCACCTTCCCAGCCCCCTCTTGTACTTTTATATAGTATGAATTTATTGATACTTATTTTTTAATGATTTTTTACTGACTGAGTCTATAAAATCCAACCTGAAAACCATAAAAGAACTTGGTCAAGAGCCAGGCACCTATAATCCTAGCTACTCAGGAGGCTGAAATCTGAGAATTACAGTTCAAAGCCACCCCATACAGGAAAGTCTGTGAGATTCTTACCTCCAATTAAGCACCAAAAAGCCAGAAGTGGAGTAGTGGCTCAAGTGGTAGAGCACTAGCCTTGAACAAAACACTCAAGGCAGCACCTAGACCCTCAGTTCAAGTCCTGGGACCAGCATTAAAAAAATAAATAACTTGATCATTAAGACCTTAGTCTAAGAATATAAAAGGCATTAAAGGGTCAATATTCCAACCATCTTAAAACCTTAAAATCTGGAAGTGGCATTACTACCTGGAAAAAAGTATATAAATTGTTTATATTTATCTTTCTATACATTACAATATATTATAACACGCAGTAACACATATGCATATATCTAATACCCTATTAAAGCCAAATAAGAAAACTTTGAAGCCAGGCTCTGGTTGCTTATACCTGTAATCCTAGCTACTCAGGAGGCTGAGATCTGAGGTTCGTGGTGTGAAGCCAGCCTGGGCAGGAAAGTGCATAAGACTCTTATCTCCAGTTAACCACCAGAAAATCAAAGCGGTGGTGTGGCTCAAGTAGAATTGTGCTAGCCTTGAGCAGAAAAGCTTATGGACAGCACGTAGGCCCTGAGTTCAAGCCCCATGACCAACCAAAAAAAGAAAGAAAAGAAAACTGAAAAGTAAAGCCTGGCTTTAAGTGTTATTTTGTTGGTTAAGTTAAAAAAAATAACAACTTGATATTTGTAATTATTATAATTTTTCAACATCATTCTTTTAGAAACCTACTCTTATGGAAGAGCAAATTATAACGAATTTGATGAAAGACCTGCTAAGACAGGTGAATATAAGAAAATGAAAGACCGCCCAGGTGGATGCAAAAACAAAGCTACTAGCATTACACCTGCTAAATATACTCCAGATGTTTACACTGTAGACAATGCTCCCCACATCTACACTGTAGATGAAAGTTGCAGCACTTACACTGTAGATAATACATTGAGCACTTGCACTGAAAACAGTACTCTAAGTACTCACACTTTTGACAATCTTCCCAACACTGACATCCCTAACGAAACCCCCAGCATTTCTACTGACAATGCCTATAACATGGTCACCACCGACACTAATTTTTGCTCTGACACCACTGACAGCACTGATTGTGCTTCCACAACTACCACCTCTGACATAATTGTAAGCCCATCCGTTTTGGAGAATCCTTCAGGTTCTTCCTCCTCAGCCAATGCTGCCAACACTCCTATCTCCGAAAATGCACCTAGTATCATTGAGAATTCTCTAGCCACTACCAGTGCTCCCAGCACTACCTGTGATGAATCCAGTGCTCCCAGCACTACCTGTGATGAATCCAGTGCTCCCAGCACTACCTGTGATGAATCCAGTGCTCCAAGCACGTCCACTGATCCTAGAATAATCAATGATGAGCATAATGCTCCCCTTACAACCAGTGCTTCCAGCACAACCGATACTGAGCCCAGTGCTTCAAGCCCATCCAGTGCTGACCCCAGTACTCCCAGCATAACCAGTGTTGAGCCTAGTGTTCCTTTCATATTTAATAACACCAGCACATCCACTGCTGAGCCCAGTGCTCCCAGCACATCCAGCCCTGAGCTTAGTGATCCTCTGATATCTAGCACTGAGCTCAGTGCTGTAAGCCCATCTGGTGCTGAGCCTAGTGCTCCAAGCACAAGCAGTGTCGAGTCTACTGATATCCTTACACTTAGTGCTCTTACCACATCTAGCACTGAGTCTAGTGCTCCTCTCACACTGAGTGAGCTCAGCACAACCAGTATTGAGATCTGTGCTCCCAGTACATCTAGTGCTGAGCCTAGTGCTCCCCTTACATCCAATGTTGAGCTTAGTACTCCCAGCACAACCAGTGCTGAGCCTAGTGCTCCTCTCATATCCAGTAACACCAGCACAACCAGTGCTAAGCCTAGTGTTCCGAGCACATCCAGCACTGAACTTAGTGCTCCTGTCCTATCCAGCACTGAACAAATTGCTCCCCTCATATTCAGTGCTTCCAGCACTGAGCTCAGTGTGGCAAGCACATCGAGTGCTGAGCCTAGCGCTCCAAGCATAACCAGTGCCGAATTTACTGATCTCACATGCAGTGCTCCTCTCGCACTGAGTGATCTCAGCACAACCAGTGCTGAGCCTAGTGCTCCCAGTACATCCTATGTTGAGCCTACTGTTCCTGTCATATCAATTGTTGAACCTAGCACTTCCAGCACAAGTGCTGATCCTAATGCTCCCAGCACAACCATCACCGAGCCCAGTGTTCCCAGCATCTCCAGTGCTGAATCTAGCACTCCCAGCATATCCAGTGCTGATCTTAGTGCTCCCAGCACATCAATTACTGAGCCCAGTGTTCACAGCATGTCCGGTGCTGAAAGCAGTACTTATAGCACATTCAGTGCTGAGCCCAGTGCTCCTAACACTGAATCCACTGAGTCCACTGCTCCCACTACATCTGGAGCTGCCAAGGCTGAGACTAATTATGGAAAGAATCAGACACCAACAGATGGAGAAAACAAACAAAAATCAACTGGAAAACAAAATCAGATCCAATCATCAAGTGAACCACTAAAAGGTAAATCTAGGAGTTTCTTTGCTGATGAGTGTTGAAATCTTTAGGAATATCAGTGCCTTTTAAATATTTAAATGTCATTTTCTACTTCCTTTTCTTTATTTTTTGTGCTTCTACCTGTAATTGTCATTTATTTTAAAGTTATTATTATTATTATTATTATTATTATTATTTGGTGGCAATGAAGTTCAAGCTTAGAGCTTCACATTTGCCAAGCAGACGGGCTACTGCTTGAGCAATGTTGAACAATGTACCAGCTCTGTTTTGTTGTTTTATTTTTTGCTTATTTGACTGATGTTCTACCACTTGAGCACACTTCCAGCCCTGCTCTTGGTATTTTTCACACAAGCTCTTGCTTCCTGCATATGCTTGTCTGGACTTCAGTCCTCCTATTTATACCCACTCAACTTTCTTTCTGCTGAGATAGGGTCTAGTTAACTTTTTTGCCAAGGCTGGCCTAGAACTGAAGTCTCCTGATTTCAGTCTCTCAATTATCTGGGATGATAGGCACACACCACTGAAGCCTGGCTATTACTATTTTTATGGAAAAATAATTACAAACTGGAGACATGGCTCAAGTTGTAGAGCACCCGCTGAGAAATAGTTGTAAAAATTTATAGGGTACAATGTGCTGTTTTCATATACGAAAATGACATAGAATTATTCAACCAACAACTCACTATTCTCTCCCTTCCCACTCTACCCCTTCTCCATCATTCCATTTCTACTTCTGAGTATCCAACTGTATTAGGTCCACATATAAGTAAGATCATTATTTTCTTTCCGTGCCTGATTTATTTCACTTAGTGTAATATCCTCCAAGTTCATCTGTGTTGTAGCAAATCACAAGATTTACTCTTTTTGAGACTGAATAGAATGAAATGGCAAATTAACCTGCTTTTTAAAATCTTGAAGAGAGTTAGGGATGTAGTTCAATGACAGAATTCTTGCCTAGTGTACGTAAGGCCAGAGATTCCATTCCCAGCACCACAAAAATAAAATAAAAATTTAATTGTACAAAATTGTACAATTTAATTGTACAAAATTGCATACTCCTATTTTTGCCTGTCAGTGAAATGTCACAAATTACAATGCTAACCAATTTATATGATTTTTATTTTAGGTGAGGGTTTTTATTTCTCTTTTGCTAGAATTTGTTTAACACACTTTAGACTGTTTGCTTCTTGTAAAGTAAATAGCTGTTTAGTGTGAGTATTTGTCTCAGGCATGATATATTTGTAGTGAGATAATAAATATACCACTACTTTCTTTTATTTTTACCAATGTAATTTTGTGTTTATGGTGTTTGTTTACTTTTAGAATGCACAAAGCAACCTGAGAAGTCTCGTCGTTTCAACATTGAGAAGCCCATTGTAAGTAACTAAAATGAAGGAGCATTCCTTTTCATTTGCTTTCGTCAGTCTTAAGCCTAAAAATTTAGTGGGATGTTTCCATAGTACCATTTTAATTTGTAGCTTTAACTGGTTAAAATTTCATAATCTCTTTTAGCAATCCAATAAATAAAGGGCCTTTTTGGCATTATTACAGACAGGATTCATGGCTTACTGAGACTGATCACAGTGTGTAAGAACTTAATATGAAGAGAACAATCTACTTAGAATCAAAACAGACTAAAGGAAAGACTATATTATAAATCACAGCTTATAATTTTTAAGTTTGATCCTCATGTTTTTACTATTTTAGGTTTCTGATATTCAAAACAGATCTGCTGTGATTACATGGAATCTATATGGTTCTGAAGAATTTGACGATACTAGACCTCCAGTAACATTTGAACTGGCAATGTCTACAACAGGGAAAAATGGAAAATATAAAAATATTTATACGTAAGTCATTTTAATCATTTCTGCTTTCCTACACTTCAATTCAGTTGTGCTATCTTAACATATAGACCCCCCCAAATTATACTTAACAGGTTGAATTCTCACTTTTTCTAAGCTTTGAATATATTTGTTTGCAGAAGTCATTTTCTAAATAGTATTAGGTTACCAAGTCAGCCCACAAAACTCATTAGATTGTAAGACTGTTAAAACTGAATACTTTCTATATCAACTAGCTCATTCAGTTTGCAGAGTTCCTAATAAGAAAGAAATTTTTAGCCAGTCCTATGGCTTGAACACAGGGCCTGGGCACTGTCCCTGAGGTTTTGTGTTTTTTGTTTGTTTGTTTTATTTTTTGCTCAAGGCTGATACTCTGTCTCTTGAGCCACAGCCCCACTCCTTACTGTGTGTGTGTGTGTGTGTGTGTGTGTGTGTGTGTGTGTGTGTGTGTGTGTGTGTGTGTGTGTGTGTGTGTGTGTGTGTGTGTGTGTGTGTGTGGTTTTTGGGATAAAAGTCTCATGAACTTTCCCTGTCTGGGCTAGCTCCAAACTATGATTCTCCGATCTCAACTGCCTATATGGCTATGATTATAGACATGAGCCACCGGTGCCCAATTCACTGTTACCATTTTGCACACATATAAAGTGGGTTCAAGTCCAGTTTCAAAGAGAATCATGTTTCTTTGTCAGTTGAATGTATAAGATAGGAACTGTTTGCTTAGCTTTCAAATATGCATGATACCCATTGTAAACAAAAGTTTTCTTCACAGTGGTGACAAACTTTCATTTAACCTACATACTCTACAACCATCCATGACCTATTTTTTAAGGTAAGAACGCCATCCTACACAACTGACACCTAACCTATAGTGAGCCAAAATTTCCTGGTCTGTACCAATTCACTACTTCTAATCCCTATAGTCAGCCTAACTATTTCAAGCAAATTGATCTTTCTTTTAAGCTTCAAAACAACCTCCTTCAGATCTGGTATAGTTCACTTTCTTCATTTAGAAAAGAACTTTGGGAGCCATCTGCAAGTACCCAACTTTGCTATATGAACCCATATTTTATCATTATTCTTAGGAAGTCTGTCTGAAAATGCACACTTGTGATTTCATATTTGAAAGCTTATAATAATTGTCATTACATTTTTAGAGTTGCAGCTAGAAGAGGATCAAATTATAAAATCTTGTCTGAAGTGGTTAATTTTACAACACCAGGCTGTGAACCGGATCGTCCACAAGCACCTAAACTCATTAATCGGTCAAAAAGCACTCTGAATTTGCAGTGGAAAGTAAGGATTTGATTGATAAAAGCACTTCCTACTGGGATCTGAATTTTAAGTAGGGAATTCTGCCTATCTGCCTTAACCTTTTTCTCTAGTATCTTTCTTTACCACAATATTTCTGTTCCTTCTATCTGGATCAAACGTCAAATAAATTGAAAATAATCAACAATAATTATAATAATTAATTAAAGCCTAATTAGCACTTTCTACCACCTAAACTTAGTTATTTATTACCATACTAGTAAAATCTATCTCTCAGGCTAGGAAGGTGGGCTCAGTGGTAGAGTGCTTGTCTTGCATACATGAGGCCCTGGGTTCGATTTCTCAGCTCCACATAAACAGAAAAGGCTGGAAGTGGTGCTGTGGTTCACGTGGTAGAGTGCTAGCCTTGTGCTAAAGAGCTCAGGGACAGAGCCCAGGCCCAGAGTTCAAGCCCCGTGACCGAAAAAAAAATCTCTCATTTGACCTAAGTGTTGATTTTCTTCATGACATACATAAAATACAACAGAGCATAGAGCTAGACATATTTTATGGAGGATATTTTAACTTTAAATTTTGATTCCTTTTAAAACAAAGTATATCTATAAAATTCATATCAGCATATTAATTTTATATCTATAAAATTTTAGATTTGTAATTAATGTTGTAATGCATTACTTATATGTACATGTACACAATATACATAGCATATAAGTATATACATATGTAAATACAGGCCATTATAATTGTCTTTCTGGTATTTTTAGGGTTCAAATGAAAATGGTTCCAAAATTAACAGCTTCCTTCTGGAATGGGATGAGGTATACAGTCTTATTTTTTAAAGCACTTGATTATGTGTGATTATTGTTATGATGAATTTGTCTTGTTAACCATTGTACTTTCTAATATTCTAATTTTTCTGCATGTGTTCCTAAGGGGAAAGGCGAAAATTTCAAAAGTTGCTATACAGGAACAATGAAACAGCAAAAGTTCCTAAAACTGACTGCTTCAACAAAATACTCATTCAGATTAGCTGCCAGAAATAACTTTGGCTTGAGGTACATTGAGTTATTTGCAGCATTTAGAAGTCTGTACTTCCATAAGAACCTGAAACTAATTTATTCATCCTAATCTAATTTTGCAGTGATTTCAGTGAAATCGCAGCCTTTTATACATCCGGGTCTATGCCCCCAACACCTTTGCCTCCTAAGCTAAAGGAAGCTGATATCTTTAGTTTGTCACTAGAATGGTGTGCACCAGCCAACGTAAACTCACATAGCCATCTTACTTATGTATTGGAAATGGAGGAACCAGGAACTGTAAGTTTTCTTTCACATATTGTAATCTTTAAACTCATTATTATGTACATTTTACATACACTTATCACTTGAAAAAATATAAATTTGATTAGTTATGCTTTCTACTTAATCAACTGAATCCAGAATTGAAGGATTCCTGAGTCCCTAGATTGTCAGTGGGGAGGAAGGGTCAATGTGGACCATTTTTTAGCAAGCCTGTGTAGGTTCTCTAGTCCTGAAAATTTGGTAAAGGCAATGGTAGCCAGAATCACAGCACAGAGACTCAAAGACATGTATTATTATATAGATCTTTTACACTTTAACACAATCCCACCAAGCTATGTTTTTTTCTGGTCTTGGAATCCTGATGGGAATGTGTATTTCATTCCATTCAACTTTCAACTTTATTCTAAAAAGGCAAGCCAATTTTAAAAAGTAGCTGTAAATTATTACATATGTATTCATAGAGATGATAGGTAGTTGGATAAGATAGATAAGACAGAGAAAAAGAGAGAGAGAAAGAAAGAAGGGGAAGAAGGGAAAAAGAGAGAGAGAGAAAGAGAGAGAGAGAGAGAGAGAGAGAGCGCCAGGTGCTGGAGACTGACACCTGTAATCCTAGCTATTAAGAAGGCTGAGATCTGAGGATCACAGTTCAAAGCCAGCCCAGACAGGAAAGTCTGTGAGCCTCTTATCTCCACTTTACCACCAGAAAACTAGAAGTGGTACTGTGGCTCAGTGGTAGAGTTCTAGCCTTGAGCAAAAGAGCTCAGGTAGAGCTCCCAGATCCTAAATTCAAGTTCCACGACTGACAAAAAAAGAAAAGGAAATATATAGATAACAAGATATATTTTATATATATATATATATATATATATATATATACGTTGAGAAGTGTTTTGTTGTAATTAGTATGCTAAGAAATTTCACATGTGTTATCTTATTAACTCCTGAGGAGAAGGGTCCATTCAAAGTAGAAATTATCTCCATTTCTTAGCATGGAGATATTGAAGTTCAGAAAGACTAAGGCACTTGCTCAGGACCACCCAGATCAAAAAATAACTCGAAGCTAGACCTTGAATCCAGGCCTGACTGACTCCTGAATTTGTTGTCATTTCCAGGGATTAGGTTTTAAACCTACATACAATGGTGAAGACTTCTCATGTACTATAACAAATCTACAACGAAGTACTACATACAAGTTTAGGGTATGTAGCTATCATTTATACATTTGTGTCACGTTTTCAAATAAAATTATACTCTGCTGGAGAAAAAAAAATGTTTTCTTGCTGGGTACCGGTAGCTCACACCTATAATCCTAGCTACTCGAGGCTGAAATCTGAGGATCACAGTTCAAAGCCAGCCCGGGCAGGAAAGTCTATGAGACTCTTATCGCCAATAAACCACCAGAAAACCAGAAGTGGCACTATGGCTCGAGTGGTAGAGCTCTCACCTTGAGATGAGGGACAGTGCCTAGGCCCAGAGTTCAAGCCCCATGACTGGCTAAAAAATATTTTCCTTTGAAATTAAGCCTTATTTTGCATTTAGTTCACAGAGGTTCTCACTCAAAGAACTTGCTTTATATTGCAAACTACACATTATCAAATGTGTAATTGTCAGTTCCCATAGTCAGTGAAGTATCTTGTTTCATTCAAACAGATTTTTTCCTATAATATGGAAGGACGAAGTAATCCCAGTAATGAAGTAAAATATACTACCTGTCCGGACAAGCCTGGAGCTCCAACACAGCCATACGTAAAAGGAAAGATTCATGCACACAAAGTGAAAATTGGGTGGCGTAAGTGATATTCTATTATTTAAATGCTTTGCTACCTCCATATTAATATTAACTACTGACAAAAAATGTTTCTCAGATTTCCCTAAGGTTTAGAGAATATTCTTTTAGTCAAGTGTCAGTGGCTTATACCTGTAACTCTAGCTACTCAGGAGGCTGAGATATGAGGATCAAGGTTTGAAACCAGCCTGGGCAGGAAAGTTTATGAGACTCTTACTAACCAGCAAAAAGCTAAAAGTGGAGCTGGGGCTCAAATGGTAGAGCACTAGCCTCAGGCTAAAAATCTTAGGAACAATATCCAAACCCTGAGTTCAAGCCCTAGGACTAGCCGCCACACACACACACACACACACACACACACACACACACACACACACACACACACACACACACACACACACACACACACACACACACACACACAGAGGAAATATTCTCTTAATAGAAAGTAGGGTGTGGTTCAAGTGAGAGAGTGCTAACCTTCAGTAAAAAAGCCAAGCTACACGCGGTGCTGGTGGCTCACACCTGTAATCCTAGCAACTCAAGAAGCTGAGATCTAAGGATCATGGTTTGAAGTCAGACTGGGCAAAAAGTCTGTGAGACTCTTATTTCCAATAAACTACTCAGAAAAAGCCAGAAGTGACGCTGTAGCTGAAGTGGTAGAGCACTAGCCCTGAGCACAAACAGGCTCAGGCACAGTTGCCCAGACCCTTAGTTCAAGCCCCAGGACCAGAAAATAAAACCCAAGCCAAAGTGTGAGGACCCTGAGTTCGAGTTTCAGTACTAGCACACAAAATATTTCCTTAACCGCATTGTTGGTGGGAGTGTAAACTTGTTCAACCACTTTGGAAAGTAGTATGAAGGTTCCTCAAAAGATTCCACATAGAGCTCCCCTATGACCCAGCAATCCCACTTTTGGGCATTTACCCAAATGTTTACAAACAAGACCACACTAAAGCTACCAGCACAACTATGTTTATTGCAGCACTATTTACTATAGCTAAGATATGGAACCAACCCAGATGCCCCTCAGTAGATGAATGGATCAAGAAAATGTGGTATATATACACAATGGAATTCTATGCCTCCATCAGAAAGAATGACATTGCCCCATTTGTTAGGAAATGGAAAGACTTGGAAAAAATTATATGAAGTGAAGTAAGCCAGGCCTAAAGAAACATAAGTCCCATGGTTTCCCTTATTTGCAATATCTAGTATATGTCTGAGTCAAGCAGAAAAGGTCAGATAAGGTGATGTTAGGGAAATGAACCCTAAGATATGTATTCAAATGTTTATTTTCTTTCATGCAATTGTTTCTAACACATTTATAAGATTATTTCTTTGTTGCTTTGTATGTCCCTCCCCCACAGTATAACCCCTGCTTTCACTGTATTTGATGTCGGTATAATTTGTGGAGGGGAAGGGGAAAAACAAATCGTTTAAATAGGGATACAGGTGGACCCATTGCAACAATGAGATGTACAAGTCGTTATGCCGAAAATGAACTTTACAACTTTGGTGGGGGGGGGGGGGTTGTGGGGAGGATTGGGTGGGAGCGGGGAGGATTTGGGGGGCGGGGGGAGGATAAGAAGGGATGGGAAGGGGAAACAAAAGAGGAGGCTACAATGCTTGATAAGAAATGTACTCATTATCTTGCCCATGTAATTGTAACCCCTCTGTACAGTAATTTCACAATAAAAAAATATTTCCTTAATCATTTGTATATGAAATACCCTGCCATAAAAATGAAAGTAGTTGTAAACCATATTATTTTCTCTAGTTCTTCATTGAATTTTCTGTGGCTACTAGCTCAGTAATTTACATGCAAACCTCTTACTGAACTTTATGTGGGGAAACTTTATTTCAGGTAAAATTACATATAATACAGAGACTATAATTAACAAGCCACACCAATGATAACTGTCAGCTTGACAAGAAATTATATTTATGCAAATGTAAAGTAGAGAAACGCATTTTATCACACCTACATTTAGCATTTAAGTCTCTTTCCAAGTAACTTGCAAATATTTAAATGCCTCATGTTCAATATTCAAAGCATGTAACCTGCATTGTATTTAATGGTCTTAATATCTATATAGTAATATGCTAATATATTTTATGTTCATATTTTTCTCTGTGAAAATTTGTAACTTAGAGAATATTCCAGTGAAATTGAAGACACATTTTAATTTTATTTTTCTTTTCAGAATCGCCTAAAGATAATGGTGGAGCACACATTTTAAGTTATACTTTAGAAGTTAATGACAATGCACATGGTAAGACATCCTGATTTTTTTGTTTGCTTATTGTCTTTGCCAGTACCTTGGCTTGACTCTTTCACTCTTGCTCGGAGTACATGTTCATGGCTGGTGATCTACCACTTAAGCCACACCTCCAGCCTAGCTCTTTGCTGGTAAACTGGATATGGAGTCACCAACTTTTCTGCCTGGGCTGACTTTCAACAACAGTCCTCCTAAGTCTCAGACTTCTGAGTAGCTAGGAATACAGGCATGAGCCACCAGTACCCTCTTAGGTATTGTGATTTTTTTTATTTCACTTAGACATAATTTTAGACTCACCCAGAAGTTGCAAAAATAATATATAAAGATCCCATGTGAAGGTTTTATTCAGTTTCTCCTAAGATTAATATCTAAGCAGAATGCAATTATCAAGACGTGGAAATTAGTATTACTAAACTCCTGTTAACTAAACCTACTCAGATTTTTCTAGGGGTTTGGGGTTTGTTTTGGGCGAGGAGGGAGATTCTTTGTTTTGGTTTTTATTTTTTGGTCGGTCATGGGGCTTGAACTCGGCCAGGGAGCTGTCCCTCAGCTCTTCAGCTCAATGCTAGCGCTCTACCACTTGAGCCACAGCGCCACTTCCAGTTTTCTGGTGGTTAATTGGAGATAAGAGTTTCACAGACTTTCCTACCCAGGCTGGCTTTGAACCAGGATCCTCAGATCGCAGCCTCCTGAGTAGATAAGATTACAGGTGTGAGCCACTGGCACCCGGCTCTCTAGGGTTTTTTTTGTGTTTGTTTTGGGGGATTTTTTGGGAAACAAATCATTCTTTACTGATGTCTAGTGTGCTCATGGTTACTTCTATTGGGATTTCCATAATTAGCTATTATAACTAGAGAATTGGAACAAAGTTAATTTCCAAAGTGTTTATTTCCTAGTATATATGTGAGCTATAATGGGAACACAAAAGGTCTATAAGTAGCCTATAAATAAATTGGATAACTGTTCTTTTTCACTCAGAAAATGTTTGGAATATAATCTACAGTGGCTCCATTCGGGAATTTTTATGTGATCATCTGCAACCTGATAGGATATATAAACTGAGAGTATTTTGCACTTCACCTGTAGGACATAGCCAGGTGAGGAAAGAGAGAAGAAAAAGGTTTTAAATTGAAGATTGAACTGAATTGTATTATATGCTAAATGTTTTACAAAACTAACCTTGAATGTAGTATAATCATAAGTTCTTTTGTATTTCTCTTAGCCTTCAGATGAATTGACTGTTCAAACACCTGCGCTTGCTCCCTCGAACCGTACTCAATCTTCAAATCATAAAAAGAAGTCCAAAGAAACAAGCTCTCGATGTGGTGAGATTGCCTTGCATTATTTCAGTCTTACCTAAACTTTCTGCTCTATAACTTGTTATTATTTTTACATAGTAAATATTACTATGCATGGAAATGCTACAGTAAAACAGTTATCGTTTAGCTAATATATGTTAATTTTAAAACATTTTTAAGTTATTGAAGCAAGCCAAGCACTGGTAGCTCATACATGTAATCCTAGCTACTCAGGAGGCTAAGGTCTGAGAGTATCAGTTCAAAGCCAGCTTGGGCAAAAAAGTCCAAACTGCAGTTAATTACAAAAAGCCAAAAATGGAGCTGTGACTCAAGTTGTAGAGTGCTAGACTTTTAAAAAAAAAAAAGGCTAAAGATCCCTGAGTTTAAACCCCAGTACTGGCACAATGGGAACAAATGTTTCCTTTTGGTACAAACTCAAACATAGATTAGCAATTTAATTCTTAGTAATTGCAAGCCCCAGTTTTTTAATGTCTGTACATCAAACTAAGATGTTAAATTGCACAATTTTTTGAGTCTTCTGCTACATCATTGAGCATTTTAAGATATTTTTTGTTTAGACTTTTGTTTTTGGAGTTTTGTTTTTGTTTTGTTTTATGGGTTTAATCTCAGAACTTCGGGCTTGCTAGTCAGGTGCTCTACCACTTGAGCCATGCCCCTGCCAGACTTTAAGCATTTGAAAATACACAAGTCATTGCGTATTGTTTTAAAGGAATTACGCTTAAAACTACTTGTAAGGGCTGAAGTGTAGCTCAGTCGTAAAGGTTATGCACAAGACCCAGAGTTCCATCCCTAGCACAAAGAAAGAAAAAACTATTTGTAAAAATAAGTTGATTTTGTCCATTTTATAGCTAATCCTCCTGCTACTGACAATTCTGAAGCACCTATGCTTATCAGAAACACAGAAAATAACCAAGATTTTGGCCCTGAACATGCAGACACAGTGAGTAAATTAATTCCTGAAGAATATAAGTTTCCAGCTAACAGCAACAAATGGAGGAGAAGAATTACACTCTTTGCTTGGCCTATGTATACTTTATTTCATTTTGTATGAATATGTGCTTCAATGGCAGTTCTTGTCGGGGTAGGGTAACCCCTTCTACAAAATCATTTCCATGTTTGCTTATTTTTGCTTGCTTGTTTATTTACTTGCAGCTTGGATCCCATCCTGTACCATGTGAAAGTGCATCAGTCCCACGTCCTCCCGCACAGTGTAGTGCACCTGTGCTGACCTGCAAGGGTCCAACCTGTATTGTAGTTAGCTGGACAGTAAGTTATCAGTTTACTTTCATTACTTTTGCAGACATAAGAGCACAGCACAGAAACATACATGGGGGTATGTACATTACACATACAAACAAATGGACTAAAGGATGCTATATCCCCTGAATTTCAATGGTGTAACTCCTCTGGGAAAAAAGGGAACATATTAATGGTGTAGAACATTTTGAGGACTAGAAATTCTCAAGGAGTCAGAGAGTAGAATTAGGGTCCCACAAATCTGGTCTATAGTTTCTAGAACACATTTAGAAACTGATGCCAATGGTATTATGAAGACTACTGTAATAATCTTGCTCTCTACATCCTATATTTGAGGAAAATAATACATTTCGAAGCCTGAATCGATCACCAGTAGATTAAATAATAGATTATGATATGAAATCTACAAACCTTGAGACATACTAAGTAAGTACACTACCACAGAGCTAGACACTCAGTCCAGAATTTAGTATTATTTAAAGAGCTTCATTAGGAAACCTCTGCTGTTTCTTTGCATGTAATTGCAATATGGCACATAAGATTATGACTATAAGGTACTAACCCTTTTTTATTAATACATTTTTTTACTGTGAAAATACCATACAGAGGGGTTACAATTACATGAGCAAGGTAATGAGTACATTTCTTATCAAGCATTGTTGCTCCTCTTTTGTTTCCCCTTCCCATCCCCGCCTCCCCCACCCCTGCCAAAGTTGTAAAGTTCTTTTTTCAACATAGCATTTTGTACATTTCATTGTTGCAATGGGTCCACCTGTATCCCTATTTTTTCCCTTCCCCTTCCCAAATTATACCAACATCAAATACAGTGAAAACAGGAGTTATACCGTGGGGGAGGGACATACAAAGCAACAAAAAAATCACCTTATAAATATGTTAGAAACAATAGCAAGAAAGAAAAACCATTCAAGTCCTTATCTTGGGGCTCATTTTGCCTAACATCAACTTATCTGAACTTTTCTGCTTGTCTCAGACATATACTAGTTATTGCAAATAAGGGAAACCATGAGACCTATGTTTTTTGAGCCTGGCTTACTTCACTTAATACAATTTTTCCAAGTCTTTCTATTTCCTAACAAATGGGGCAATGTTATTCTTTCTGATTCCCCTCAGCAGATGAATGGATCAAGAAAATGTGGCATAGGTACTAACCCTTAAAAAGCAAACTTTTTACATCCATGTGACTATTTTCCCATTCAAACTAATTAAGCTAAAAAATGAGAACTGTCACAAGTGGCTCACGACTCTAATCCTAGCTACTCAAGAGGCTAAGATCTGAGGAACTCAGTTCAAAGCCAGCTTGGGCAGGAATGCCTACAAAACTATTATCTCAGCCGGTAGTGTGGCTTAGTGTTAGAATGCTTGCCTAGCATGCATGAAGCCCTGGGTTCGATTCCTCAGCACTACATAAACAGAAGAAAAAAAAACAGAAGTGGAGCTGCTCAAGTGGTAGAGCGCTAGCCTTGAGCACAGAGAGGCTCAAGGACAGTGCCTTGGCTCTGAGTTCAAGCTCCAGGACCACCAGAAAAAAAAAAGATTATTATGTCCAGCTTTTCACACAAAAAAAATGGAAGTGGAGCTGTGACACAAGTGGTATGGTGCTGCTAGCTTTGAGCACAAGACTGGCACAAAAAAATGAGAACTAGTCCAACTATTTAGCCACCTAGTATATTAGAATTTTTCTTCCCTTTTTATGTGGACTTATGCAAAGAAATTGTCACGACACAAGTCTTAGCTATTAGCAAAGAGATGACAGAGCTAGTCGCTTCATTATATAAAGGCCAGAGAGTATCAAGGCTTTGTTTGATCATACTAATCTATAGTAATATTAAACAAAATGGACTTTTCTGTTTGCTCACTAAAAAATGCCTATTTAAAAGTAATTTTAATACTTTTTTGTTCAGGTCTTAGAGTTTGAACTGAGGGCCTAGGCGCTGTCCCTGAGATTTTTTTTGCTCAATGCTAGCACTCTTATCACTTGAGACACAGCTCCATTTCTGACTTCTTGCAGATCAATTGGAAATGAGTCTCACAGACTTTTTTGCCTGGGCTGGCCTCAAACTGTAATCCTCAGATCTCAGCACACTGAGTAGGTAGGATTACAGGCAAGAGCCACTGACACCCAACTTTAATACATTTTGAAAAGGTTTTCATCTAAGCCAGGTGCCAGTGCTGCACATCTGTAATCCTAGCTACTCAGGAGGCTGAAATCTGGAGGACTGATGTATAAGGCAGAAAAATCCTAGAGAATTCTATCCAAAGTAACCAGTAAAAAGCCAGATTGGAGATGTGACTCAAGTGGTAGAGCACCATCCTTGAGTGAAAAAGCCGAGCAAGCACATGATGCCCTAAGTTCAAACCTTGGTATTGGTAAAAATAAATAAATAAAATAAAAAAACAAAAAAGCATCTTTCTAATATGTGGGCAAATAGCAAATACTTTTTCTTAATTTTACTTGAACCTTTAATGCTAATTAGTGTCCTGTCTGTGTTAACATGTGTCCCTATCACACATCATTGATTGATTATAAGATTTCATAACCAAATCCTGTTGTGACTCTCCACAGTGTCTAATATAATGAGCACTTAAATAATTAAATTTCTGTGTTTATTGAATCTTTCAGGTTCCTGAATGTAATGGTGCTGAAATCACTGATTACAAAGTAGAATTGGGACAAACTGAAGAATCTATGCAATTGATTTATACTGGCATTTGTCTGCGATATGAAGTAAAAAGTCTCATTCCTGCAACCACATATTTTTGCAGAGTTCAGGTAAAGCTAATACTTCCTCTTATGTAAACAGGACAATTGCTAGTATTCTACACGCTCCATATAGAGAACACTTGCAGCATTTCCAGTGGAGAGACTAGAGGAGAATCCAAAAGGGAGGGACTTCTACATCATAAATATTACTCAGAGTGATAACAATCTGAGCTCCTTCTTGTGGCATTTAAAGCCCCACTGAACTTCCCATCCCAACCTGAGCTATCACAGTTCCTATTCAAATTCAGTATTCAAATTTCTCTGAACTTAGCAATCATTTGAAATCACTTGTCAAAAACAGTAATTCCCACACCAGCATCCAGATCTATTGAATCAAAATTGCTAATCCAGAAATCTTGCTAATTGCTATATTTAACAAGCACTCGCTACAGTTATCATTGAACAAAACTCTATAAACTCCTTCAAAGTCAGTGAATATTCCATGCCTTCAGTGTGCCTTGCATATCTTTCCATACTGTGCTATCGCCTGTCTTGTCTTTCAAACCCTAAAACCCTAGCTCTTGCATACATCTTTCCCCTGAAAATGATTTCTTCTTCTTATGATCAACCAGAATTCCAACATACATCAACTTAAAATTTTTGAGAAACAGTCCAAATTTGAAGTAATGTGACATGTACTCCCTATAAAGTTTAAGCAATTCAAAATATTCCAGGAGGATCTGGGGGTATACCTCAGTGGTAGCATGTAAAAGAGTCCTGGGTTTAATCCTCAGCACTGACCAACAAAAGCACAAATCTGAGTACAGACATGCAAACCTGTAAGTCTGGCACTCTGGTGGCAGAGGCTGGAGGATTGTGAATTATAAAGTCTAAGCTCCATCTCTGAGAATGCCTATCATGTCCTAACTACTATTCTAACCCTTAATTTCTAAGAGATTAGCATTTTAGATCCCACATATGAGTGAGATCATGTGTGTGAGATGTGTGTCTTTCTTTGCCTAGCTAATTTCAGTTACAATAATGATTCCCACTTCCATCTATAATTGTTAGAATTGACAAGACTTTTTTTTGTGCCAGTCCTGGGGCTTGAACTCAAGGCCTAGGTGCTGTCCCTGAACTTTTTGCTCAAGGCTAGCACTTTACCACTTTAGCAACAGTTCCACTTCTAGCTTTTTTGATAGTTTATTGGTGATAACAATCTCACTTCCCTTCCTGGGCTGACTTCAAACCACAATCCTCAGATCTCAGCCTCCTGAGTAGCTAGGATTACAGGTGTGAGCCATTGGTGCTGGTATCTTTTTATGGCTAAAACTAGCATCCTGTAGTGAGTATGTACTACATTTTCTCTATCCATTCATGAGTTTATGGACACACAGGTTGTTTCTATTTCTTATTATACTAGGGCTATTCAATTCCTGAGGTTTTTTGGTTTTTTTATTTTTAATATTATTTATTGTTATTATAAAGGTGATATACAGAGGGATTACAAATACATGTAATACATGTACAAATACATGTCAGATAATGAGTACATTTCTTTTCATACAGTGTCTTAATTTTCCTTACTCTCTTCCAGTCCCTCCCTTCCATCTCCACCCATGATTGTCCAGTGAGCTGTTTCTATTTCTTGACTACTATGAATAGTACTGCAGTATACAACAGTCCCTTGTTATACTGGACTATGTGGTTCTAAGGAGACCTCCATTGAGGAAACATTACACATACTCAAGATGCACAGAATTGTATATGCTTGACTCATTTTTCGTGTGTGTGTGTGTGTGTGTGTGTGTGTGTGTGTGTGTACTGGGACTTTAATTCAAGGCCTCATACTCTTGGTGGGCTTTCTTGCTCATGGCTGGCCCTCTACCACTTGAGCCACACTTCTATAGCCCATCAATCTTTTCTGCCTTGGCTAGCTTTGAACTATAGTTCTCTGACTCTCAGCCTCCTGAGTAGCTAAGATTATAGGCGTGCGCCACTGGCACCTGGCCAATTTTTTTCTTTAAAGAACAAATTTAGGGGGCTGGGAAGGTGGCTCAGTGGTAGAGCGCTTGCCTTGCATGCCTGAGACCCTGGGTTCGATTCCTCAGCACCCCATAAGCAAAAAGAAAAAAGCCGGAAGTGGCGCTGTGGCTCAAGTGGTAGAGCGCTAGTCTTGAGCTGAAGAGCTGAAGGACAGCGCCCAGGCCCAGAGTTCAGGCCCCACGACAGGACCCCAAAAAAAAAAAGAACAAATTTAGCTAGATGCTGGTGGCACACATCTATATTCTTAGCTACTCAGGAGGCCAAAATCCAGAAGATGAGTTCCAGGCCAGCCCAGACAGAAAAGTCTGCTGGACTCCATCTCCAAAATAACCAAGCCAAAAGCAGAGCTGGAGGTGTGGCTCAAGAGATAAAGCACCAGCTGAACAAGCTCAATGCCCTGAGTTCAACCCCAATACTATCAGTAAAATGAACAAATTTATTAAAATTATACATAAGTAAAATTGAATAAAACAAGAATAGTAAAAAGCAAGGTTGTCAGCAAAATTAAGATGCACAATAATTTTTTCAGTATAAAACAGTAACAACTAATCCAAACTATTAACCAGTAACCAAAGTTAAATGTGTGTTTTTGAAAGTAAGGGCTAATATAATTTTTTCCAAGTCTTTCCATTTCCTAACAAATGGGACAGTGTCATTCTTTCTGATGGAGGCATAGAATTCCATTATATATATGTATATATATATATATATGTATATATATATATATATATATATCACATTTTCTTGATCCATTCATCTACTGAGGGGCATCTGGGTTGGTTCCATATCTTAGCTATGGTAAATAATGCTGTGATAAACATATTTGTGCTGGTAGCTTTAGTATAGCCTTTCCAGGCCCCAAGAAACGTAGGTCCCATGGTTTCCCTTATTTGCAATAACTAGTATATGTCTAGGACAAGCAGAAAAGGTCAAAAGCTATGTACATATGACCATATAAGATGATGCTAAGCGAAATGAAGCCCAAGATAGTGATTTTATGTTTCTTGCTGTTGTTTTTAATGTGCTTATAATGTACCACGTGATTTTTTTTTGTTTCTTTTGTATGTTCTTCCCCCATGGTATAACCCCTGTTTTCACTGTATTTGATTCTGGTGCCCTGAATCTTGTATATACAGTTTTCTGATTTGGGGAGGAGAAGTAAAATAACAAAATGCTGAAATAAGGATATAAGTTGACCCATTGTAACGAGATATACAAGACACTATGTTGAAACAAACTTTACAGCAAGGGGGAGGGGGAGGGGGAGGAAGGAGTTGGGGAGGTGCGAGGGAAGGGATCTTATCTTAGTGGATAAACAAAGGAGGAGGTAAGAATGCTCAATAGGAAATGTGCTCATTACCCTACTCATGTAACTGTAACCCTTCTGTACAGTATTTTTACAATAAAAATATACACAAAAAATTAAAGTAAGGGCTAGAGATGTAGCCCAGTTGCTTAACATGCATAAGGCCATGGGTTCAATCCCCAGCACCACAAGGAGAAAAGAAAATAAAACAGCCACCAGTAATCACTGAATGAAAGAGGATGAGGCAGGAAAATTCCAAGCTCAAAGCCTGCCTGGGTTATAAAATAGGATCTTCATCTTCTTCATCATGATCCTCTTCTCCTTTTTTTATAGAGATAAAGGATTGAGGCTATCCTCCTCCATAAGACTAATTGGTTCTCATGATGATGATCTTGAGCAATCTGACTACATTTGAGCCTGACAGTACTGGTTCATTATCTTCATTTGGTATTCTTGATCAATTTCTCTGTTCATTTTCTTCCTTGCTTCCAGTGTTTTTCAACTCCCTTTCAACAGCTATTCAAGTTTACCCAAGCATTACTTCCAAGTCAAGTTTGTGAGCTTTCCCTCACCCTATTCCCAACCCTGTGAAGCCTACAGTGAACACCAGCTGGGTGTTTGGTCCCTAGGATGCCCTTAAATGTTTGCTTTAGTACTTCAATTAAGTATATTCACTTGCCTTTTCACAGTCCTGGAGTTTGAACTCAGGGCCTGGGCACTGTCCCTGAACAATGTTGTTCAAGGTTAATGCTCTAACACTTGAGCCACAGCTCTACTTCCAGCTTTTTGGCAGCTAGTAGGAAGTCTCACAGACTTCCCTTCCCAGGCTGGCTCTGAACCATAATCCTACGATCTCAGCCTTCTGAGCAGGTAGGATTACAGGAGGGAGCCACCAGCACCTGGCCTTGAGTTGATTTTTATGATGTTGTCTTTTTACTGGCAGTAATTTTCCAAGCACCACTTACTGAAAAGACAGTCCCTTCTCCAACACCTGTAGTTATCACCTTTGTCAAAAATCAGTTGGCTATAGATAGTAGTTTCTTGTAGTGATCTAACCTGTTTCATTAGTCTATATATTTGTATTGATGCCAACGTGTTGCTGTTGTGATTACTATAGTTTTGTAGTATATTTTGAAGTCAGATATTATAATGTCTTCTTGATTTGTTTTTTGGCTCAAAATGTATATGCAGAGGCTTTGAGGTGTTTCCTTGTTCTATGAAGAATATTACTGGTATTTTGATAGAGTTTGCATTGATCTATAAATCACTTCAAGTAGGGTGATATTTTAACAATATTGTCTCTTCCAATTCATGAATACAGATTGTCTTTCTAGTTTCTTGTGTCCTCTTCAACTTATTTTTTTGTTGTTGTTGTCAGTCGTGGGGCTTGAACTCTGGGCTTGGGCGCTGTCCCTCAGCTTTTCAGCTCAAGGCGAGCTCTCTACCGCTTGAGCCACAGCGCCACTTCCGGTTTTCTGAGTGGTGCATTAGAGATGAGTTTCACAGACTTTACTGCCCGGCTGGCTTTGAACCGCGATCCTCAGATCTCAGCCTCCTAAGTAGCTCGGTTTATAGGCATGAGCCACCAGCACCCGGCCCTCTTCAACTTCTTTTTTTTGGGGGGGGGGTGGAGGGGGGTCCAGTCGTGGGCCCGAACTCTAGGCCTGGGCGGTGTCCCTCAGCTCTTCAGCTCAAGGCTAGCGCTCTACCACTTGAGCCACAGCGCCACTTCCGGCTTTTTTTCTGCTTATGTGGTGCTGAGGAATCGAACCCAGGGCCTCATGCATGCAAGGCAAGCGCTGTACCACTGAGCCACCTTCCCAGCCCCCTCGTCAACTTCTTTTTTTTTTTAGGGGGGGGGTCCGGTCGTGGGGCCTGAACTCTGGGCCTGGGCGCTGTCCCTCAGCTCTTAGGCTCAAGGCTAGCACTCTACCACTTGAGCCACAGGGCCACTTCTGGCTTTTTTTTCTTTTTGCTTATGTGGTGCTGAGGAATTGAACCCAGGGCCTCATGCATGCAAGGCAAGCACTCTACCACTGAGCCACCTTCCCAGCCCCCCCTCGTCAACTTCTTTAAACAACGTTTTATAACTTTCACTGAAGAAATCTCTCACCTATACTTAAATTTATTTCTAGGTAACTTTGAAGCTATGAAATAGCTTTCTTGATTTCTATTCCAAGTAATTGGTTATTGGCATGCAGCAATATTCATTTTTGTATGTCTATTTTCTTTTATACAACTTTGTTAAATTCATTTATTAGTTGTAATAGTTTCTTATGGCATCTTAGGGAACTCCATGTAAAAGTTCATGTTATCTCCAAACTGACAATTTGACAAGGTCTTTTCCAATTAGAATGTCCTCTCTTTCCTTTTCTTACCTGATTGCTTTTTCCAGAACTTTAGCACTATATTAGTGATGAAAATAACATTCTTGTCTTATGCTAGATCTTACAGAGATAACTTTAATTTTCCCTAGTTAGCATGTTACCTGTTGCTTCATTGTACATTTGTTATTCAATGTTGAGGTACATTCCCTCTAGGCCTCCTTTGTTCAGGGTTTGTTGTTTTTTATTTTGGGTTTTTGGGGAGGTTTTGGTGCTAATATTGGGCCTTGAACTCGCTTGGCTTTTTTTTGCTCAAGGCTGGTGGTCTACCACTTGAACCACATATCTACTTCTGGCTTTCAGTGGTTAATTAAAGATAAGAGTCTCGGGCTGGGAAGGTGGCTCAGTGGTAGAGCACTTGCCTTGCATGCATGAGGCCCTGGGTTTGATTCCTAAGCACCACATAAGCAAAAAGAAAAAAAAAGCCAGAAGTGGCACTGTGGCTCAAGTGGTAGAGCGCTAGCCTTGAGCTGAAGAGCTAAGGGATAGCACCCAGGCTCAGAGTTCAGGCCCCACGACCGGACCCAAAAAATAAAAAGGTAAGAGTCTCACAGACTTTCCTGCCCAGGCTGGATTCAAATTATGATCCTCAGATCTCAATGTCCTGAGTAGCTAGAATTATAGGCTGAGCTACCAACACCCAACAGTTTGCTAGTATTTTGTAGAGGATTTTTGCATCTGGGTTCATGAAGGATATTGGCCTGGAGTTTGCTATCATCGTTCTGTCCTTCCCTAGTTTTGATATCCAGATAGGGCTATCCTCAAAAAAAATATGTTTGGAAGAATCCTTCCTATTTTATTTTTTACAGTAACTTTAAGGAAATTGATATTAGATCTTTCTTAAATGTTTGGTGGTATTTAAAGGGAATCCTGGGTTTCCCTTTGTTCAGAGATGTTTTTATTATTTAGTCATTCTTTCAGTTTATCATTACTGGTTCAGCTTTTCTATTCATAATTCAATCTTTTTCTTTTTCTGGTGGTACTAGGTTTGAACTCAGGGTCTCATACTCACTTGGTTTGCTTGCTCGGCTGGTGTTGTGTCTTTTGAGACACAACTCAAGCCAGCATTTTGCTGATTATTTTAAGGATAGAGACACAGATTTTTCTGCCTGGGCTGGCTTGGAACTGCAAACTTCTGCGCCTGTTGAGTAACTACGATTACAGGTGTAAGCTACTTGTGCCCTGCTCATGATTCAGTCTTTATAAAGTATGGGTTCTACTTCCAGCACCAAGAAAAAAATCTTGGTAAGGTACAAGTATCTAGGAATTTGTCCATTTTTTTCTAGGTTATCAAATATATTGATACGTAGGGATTCATAATAATCTCTAATGGTAGTTTATATTTCTGTGGTGTCAGTCTACTTTCTTTGATTCTTGTCTTTTCCTTAGTCTAGCTAAAAGTTGTTCTATCATGTTTATCTTTTTGAAGAACAAGCTCTGCGTTTTACCATTCTTTGTGTCATGTTCTTGGTCTCCATTTCATTTCTTTCTTATTTGATCTCCTTTTTTCTTCTAATTTTTCATTTCATACTCATTTTCCTACCTCATTGTGATACAAGAGAAAATTTTATGTATTGATGGCTATAAATCTCCCTTTTTGTATTGCTTTTTCTGTTACAAGGGTCCTGTCTTTTCCATTTTTGTTTCAAGAGAAACTTAAATTTTCTTCCTGATTTCTGCCTTCACCTATTGCTACTTCAAGATTAAGTTGTTTACTTTCCATGTACTCAAATCATTTATGATGTTTTTCTTGTTAGTAATTTCTAGCTTTCATTGGACTGTGATCAAGAAGAACAATTAAAAAAAAGTATTCTGGGCTGTGTGTGTGTGTGTGTGTGTGTGTGTGTGTGTGTGTGTGTACGCGCGCGCGTGTGCGCGCGCGCATCATTCCTAAGGCTTGAATTCAGGGTCTGGGTACTATCGCTAAGCTTTTCTTACTCAAGACTAGTGCTCTACCACTTGAACCACTGCTCCATTTCCAGATTTTTTTTTGGTAGTTAATTGGAGATAAGAGCCTTACAGATTCTCCTGCCTGTGCTAGCTTTGAACCACGATCCTCATATCTCAGCCTCCTGAGTAGCTAGAATTACAGGTGTGAACTACTCGCACCCAACTTGACACATTTTATAGTCTGATATAAGATCTATACTTGAGAATGTTCCACATGCTGCTGGGAAGAATGTATATTCTTCCATCTTTAAATAAAATATGCTGTAGGTGTCTGTTAGGCTCATGTGCTCTAGGACGCAATTTAACTCTGTTGATTTTCTAGGTGATTCCCTTTTAAAATGAGGTGTTAAAGTCTCCAACTATTGTTTTGAGTAGTTCTCCTTTTGGAGATATATTTGTTCTATATATGTGGATGCTCTTAAAATTGGGTAGATTTATCCATGTATAATTATTTCCTCTTGCTGAACTGACCCACTTAGTATCCTTATATGATGAGTTTCTTTGTCTCTTCTTACTGATTCTGATGAGCAAGCTATTTTTTCTGATACAAGTACAGCTACTGCTTTATTTCAGATCCATTTGCATGGAATATATTTGTCAATTCCTTCTTTTTCAGTCTATGCATGCTATTATAGTAAAATGAGTTTCTTGTAAGTAACCTATAGCTGGATCTTGTTGGGTTTTTTTAAACTGTTGTTTTGCTTTGCTTTGCTTTGCTTTTGTTTCAGCTATCCATTTTCATACTCTTTATGTTCACTTATCTTCTTCCTACAGATACAACCTAAAATTTTTCTTAATTTCAGCAACTTAAAACCATACTATTAAGAGTTTGACTTGATGAAATTTTGTTTTATTATGAAACTGCCTGGCTATGTGCTAAAATAAAGTAATAATCTCTAACAAAATATATCTTTTCCAGGCTGTAAATGTCATTGGAGTGGGACAGTTTGGAGAAACTGCTACTATAACCACACCAGCAACTGTACCCTCAATAGTACAAAATTTACAAGAAGTTCCAGACAAAGTTCCTGAAAACTTAGCATCATCTTGCCTTGCTATTAAGTGGGAGGAACCAATTTGTAATGGTTCTCCAGTAACTGGGTACAATATTGAATATGGAGATAGGAGAATTATGACTATTGACACTGTAACAGAGTATATTCTGAAAAATCTACAACCAGACACCATGTATAAGTAAGTCCCTTAAATTTTACTTTTGAGAAATTTGAGCTATATAGTCATATATTTTATTTAATCTACATAGTATTCCTTTTGAAAGGAGTTTACTGGATAGGAAAGTTTGGAATTGCTAAGAGCCTTTTTCCTATCAATATTTGTCAATAGCAATGGGGAACAGACTTTTCTTGCAAAAATTTATCTGTAATATTTAGTATAATATGATAGATAAGGTGCTCTATAAAGTTACTAGAGATTTAATTTATATGTAGAATAATGTATTTTAATTTTTCTTTTTGCCACTAGAATTCGAATTCAAGCTATCAATCATTATGGATTAAGCCCTTTTAGTCAGCCAATAAGAAGCAAGACCAAACCGCTTCTACTTAACCCTCCACCCCTCGAATGTGCAATTTTGGGGCACCAGAGCCTCAAACTTAAATGGGGCAACAATTCAAACAGAAGAATACTTTCCAGCCTTATAAGCTATAATTTGTTCATGAAAGATCGATCTGATAGGTAAACTATTTTTACTTTTTAGCATATATTATAATAAAATTATTTAAGATTTTATATCTTTTTTTGTTGGTTTTTTTTTTCATTTTTATTGACCATGATGGGGCTTCAAAATCAGGGCTTGGTCACTGTCTCATAGATTTTTGCTCAAGGCTAGCACTCTACCACTTGAGTCACAGCTCCACATCTGTTTTTTGTTTGTTTTGTTTTGTTTTGTTTTTGTCCGTCGTGGGGCCCGAACTCGGCCTGGGCACTGTCCCTCAGCTTTTGAGCTCAAGGCTAGCACTCTACCACTAGAGCCAAAGCACCACTTCCAGCTTTCTCTGCTTATGTGGTGCTGAGGAATCGAACCCAGGCCTCATGCATGCAAGGCAAGCACTCTACCACTGAGCCACCTTTCCAGCTCTTGTTTATTTTTGCTTGTTTATTTTTTTAGTTTTTGGCTGGTTAATTGGAGGTAAAAGTCTCATGAACTTTCCATCCTGGGCTGGCTTTGAACCACAATCCTCAGATCTTGTCCTCCTGCATTTCTAGGATTACCCGTGTGAGCCACCTTCACCCAGCCAAGATTTTATGTCTTAATCCTATACTCCAAAGTAGTTTCAATGAATTAATTACATGTGAAAGCAACCCAAAGACAATAGCATAGTATAGCTGTAACTGTTTATTGTTGTCTCTTCCAATGCACTTGTTTATTTATCTAGCACAATTCATCAGAAAATAGAGGTTATGGTGGGTGAACCAGAACCTTGCCATTATATTATCTATCACCTGGCTATTTTTGGTTTTGTCTCTTACCTTTCTGGCTTTAAGTTGACTTCTTTAGTCAGCTAAAGTGATTTTAGTGAAGTTTTAAAATAAGCTTTTAGTTAGTTATATAAAATGCTATTTGTATAGGCTGGGGATGTGGTTTAGTGGTAGTGTGCTTGCTTAGCATGCATGAAGCCCTGGGTTTGATTCCCCAGTACCACATAAACAAAAAAAGCCTGAAGTGGCACTGTGGCTCAAGTGGTAGAGTGCTAGTCTTGAGCAAAAGAAGCTCAGAGACAGTGCCCAGGACTGGCAAAACAAAAACAAAAAAATTGCTATTTGTACATATATCATTGTTGATTGGTAATATTGTTTTCCTCATCTCTATTCCCTCCCCTAGATTTTCTGTCATTTACCATGGGCCTTGTCAGACTCACCGAGTACAGAGATTAACTGAATGTACTGAATATTCATTTAAAATCCAGGCATGTAATGAAGCTGGTGAAGGACCAGAATCTGATATCTATGTTTTTACTACCAAAAAAACCCCACCAGCTGCACTTCAAGGTGAGTAGTATGAGCCATAATATTGGTATTACTTTGAGTCCCAATAGCTCATACAAAAAAAAAACAGCAGTAAGGAGAATTTTAAAAATAAGTTGGGAGCCAGGCACTAATAGCTCACATCTATAATCCTAGCTACTTAGGATGTTGAGATCTGAGGATCACAGTTCAAAGCTACTCCAGGCAAGAAAGTTAGTGAGACTCCAACAGCAAAAAAAGCCAAAATTGGGGGCATGGCTCAGTGGTAGAGCATTAGCCTTGAGCAAAGAAAGCTCAGGGACAGCTTCCAGGCCCTGAGCTCAAACCCCAGAACCAACAGACACAAAAAATAGTTTGTGGTGGTATATTCCTGTTATATCAGCTACTCAGGAGGCAGAGGCTCAAGGCCAGCTCAGGCTAGTGAGACCATTATCTCAAAAACAAAACATGGACTAAAGGATTGGGGCTCTAGCTCAAATAGGAGAGTGCTGGCCTAACAAGTGCTAAGCCCTGAGTTAAACACTAGAACTACAAAAACAATAAATAATGTAATACCAAAAGAGGTAAGAATTATAGATTCAAATTTCAACTTAAGATCTTTTGAGACTCTTATAATCAATATTTTTAAATATCTTGGAAATCACCCAATTCAGCCAACCACTCTACCATCAATACCATTTTAATAGTAAAAAATGAAGACTTCTAAGGGCTAGGAATGTGGCTTAGTGGTAGAGTGCTTGCCTGGCATACATGAAGCCCTGGGTTCAATTCCTCAGTACCACATAAACAGAAAAAGCCAGAAGTGGTGCAGTGGTTCAAATGGTTGAGTAATACCCTTGAGCAAAAGAAGCTCAGGGATCTTGTCTAAGCCCTGAGTTTAAGCTCCACGACTGGCTAAAAAAAATTAAGACTTCTAGATGGCAATTAACTTAGTGACAGGACCCTCTAAGTCAGTTGCTACAGCCACAATCAGAATTGCAGACTACTGATTCCCCTAAAAGTGCTTCTTGTACTTTCTAATAGTTATATATGCCCTGCTATCTGTCTCATTTTATTTTTATTTATTTATTTTTTTTTGGGTCCAGTCGTGGGGCCTGAACTCTGGGCCTGGGTGCTGTCCCTCAGCTCTTCAGCTCAAGGCTAGCGCTCTACCACTTGAGCCACAGCGCCACTTCGGCTTGTTTTTCTTTTTGCTTATGTGGTGCTGGGGAATCAAACCCAGGACCTCAGGCATGCAAGGCAAGCTCTCTACCACTGAGCCACCTTCCCAGCCCTCTCATTTTATTTTTCAAATGATTTATCATATAAATCAATTTGTAGACAATATATCATAGTTAAAGCTAAACATAAATAAATATATATATAGGAAGTTTATTTCTGAAGCTCTGAGTTTACTCTCCTTATTTTGAAAAGTAACATAAAATACATTTGAGCACCAGTGGCTCAACACCTGTAATCCTAGCTATTCAGGAGACTGCAATCTGAGGATCATGTTTTGAAGCCAGCCCAAGAAGGACAGTCCATGAGACTCTGATCACCAATTAACCACAAAAAAGCCAGAAGTGAAGTTGTGGCTCAAATGGTAGAGTGTTAACCTTAAGCACAAAAGCTCAGGGACAGTGCCAGACCCTGAGTTCAAGCCCCAGGACAGGCACAAAAAAATATTGAGGAAAAATGGAATCTTCTAAAGTGACATTCTCTTTTTCTAGCTCCGAGAATACATCGACTAAAATTCAATGCTTGTGAGATAAAATGGGGGTCTTTGGAGCCAATCAATGGAGACCCTATTGTTTACAACCTTCAAGTTATTACCGATAAAGGAACTGAACAGGTATACTCTTCCTTAGCCCATAATTTTTCTAATTGGCACTGGTGGCTCACACCTATAGTCCTAACTACTCACACCAGGCTGAGATCTGAGGATTGTGGTTTGAAGCTATCCATGGTAGAAAAGTCCCCATGAGACTCCATTAAATTACTCAGAAAAGCCAGAAGTGGTGCTATGGCTCACAAAAAGGTTCAGGGAACAGTGCACAGGCCTGAGTTCAAGCTCCAGGACCAGCCAAATAATAATAATAACAAAAATAAAAAATAAAATATACTCAGCATCTAACTCTCTTTTTTTCCCTTTTAGCTATACAAAGGACCAAATACTTCATTCAGTTATTCAAATTTCGTCACAAATACAAATTATCGGTTCAAAGTCTGTGCCGGGCGTCAATATAAAACTTCTGCTGGCAAACAAGAGCTCTGGGGACCATTCAGCCCTACCTCTCTTTTCTTAACACATAGAAACAGTAAAGGAGGAAGAGGAGGGAATGACCGCAGAGATGATAAGCTCCGGATAGAGCTAAGTGATGAATCATTTATTTTTATCCTTGTGATAGTATTTGCTGCTTTGGCCCTTTTGTCTGCAGCTTCCATTCAAAAGTTCTTGATAAGCTAAATTTATTTCTCTACATTCTGTCCATTATAGAAAGATCAAAAAATCATAATCAATAGACAAATTGTTTGATAAACCTCAGGGATTACTTAAAAGAAACATTAATTTGGCCGAAACTCTAAATTTTTTTTTACCAAACATTTAATATTTGAAAAATTCATGTGACAGAAGAGAATTTTTTGAGGAAATAGGTATCTTTTAAATTTCATGAAGTTAGAAAAAGAACACTCTACCACACCTCTCATGGACACTATTTCCTGATTAATTTTTTCAATTCCAAACCTCAAGAATTCTGAGAAGACAACGATATTTTGAACATTTTTATTTTAAAAAACAAAATGGAAAAATCTAAAGACATGTCTACTTACACTTATATGAGATAATAAAAATACAAACCAATATCCTGCACTGTAATTTTTTCTAAATAGTGTATACAGCCATTGCTCTGTGTTGTGATAATTACTTTGATGGTGGGGAAATTTTAATTTTAGAATTTCAGTGTAATAGGAAATAGAGAAAATAGAAATAAAGGGTGGGCAGTCATTTGCTATAATTTTAAACTAAAATGCTTTCTTTGTTGGTTACCCCTGGCATCAGAATTATCATATATGTAACGACTAATGTTTACATGACATATAAAAATTCTTTTCTCAAAAAGCAAAGTGCTGGTGGCTCATGCCTATAATTTCAGCTACTCAAGAGGCTGAGATCTTAGGATCATAGCTCAAAGCCAGCTCAGAGAGAAAAGGTTATAAGTATTTTATCTCCAATTAATCACCAAAAGGTCAGGAATGGAGCTGTGGCTCAAGTTTTAGAGTGCTAGCCCTGAGCAAAATGCTCAGGGACAATGTCCAGTCCCTGAGTCCAAACTCAAGTACTAGTGCAGTGCCAGTGGCTCAAGCCTTTAATGCTAGCTACTCAGGAAGCTGAGATCTGAGGATCACAATTGAAAACTAGCTGGAACAGGAAAGTCCATGAGGTTCTTATATCCAATTAACCAGCAAAAAAAACTGGAATTGTACCTGTGGCTCAAATGATAAGAGCAGAGCCTTGATCACAAAAGCCAAGAGACAGCGCTCAGGCCCTGAGTTCAAGCCCCAGGACAGGTGCGTGCATACATGTGTGCACATGTATGAGTACACACACACAGTACAAGAAAGAGAGATGGAGGGCTGGGAAGATGACACAGTGGTAGAGTAGCCAAGAAATAGCTTTTAAGTGTCCATTCAGCCATTAAGAACAATGAAATTGGGGCTGGGAAGGTGGCTCAGTGGTAGAGTGCTTGCCTTGCATGCATAGGGCCCTGGGTTCGATTCCTCAGCACCACATAAGCAGAAAAAGGCTGTAGCTCAAGTGGTATAGCTCTCACCTTGAGTTGAAGAGCTGAGGGACAGTGTCCAGGCCCAGATTTCAGGCCCACAATTAGAAAAAAAGAAAAGAGAGGGAAGGGAGGAGAGAAAAGGGAAGGGGGAGGGGGGAGGGAGGAAAAGGGAAAGGAAGATAGCAAGGAGGGATGGGAGGGAGGGATGGAGGGAGGGGAGGGAGTGAAGAAGGTGAAAGAGGAAGGGAAGGGAGGGAAGGAGGGAGGAAAGAAGGAGAGAAAATGGAAGTGAGGGAGGGCAGGAAGGAAAGAGAAAATGGGAGGGAGGAAGAGGGGTGTGAAGGAGAAGAAGGAAATAAGAAAAAAGAGAAAAAGAGGATTGAAGGAAGGAAATAGAAGGGAGAAAGGGGAAAGGGGAGAGGAAGGAAGGGAAGGATTAAGGGAAGGAAGGGAACGAGGGAGGAAGGAAGGGAAAAAAGAAAAGAAAGAGAAAATGTAGTATAAAGTCAGACACCAGTGGCAAATTCCTGTAATTCTAGCTACTTGGGAGGCTGAGAATGAGAGTATTGCAGTTGGAAGCCACCAAAGTTGAACAGAAAAGTTCACATTATTCCATCTCAACTCATAGTGCAGTTGTTCATGTCTGCCATCCCAAACTATGAGGGAGTCTGAGTTTGAGAAGATCCTAGCCACACCTGCCTGAACAGAAAAGTCCACAAGATGATAGCTGGATAGTAGCTCAGGCATACCCTGGGGGGAGTAAGAGCCTATTCTAAAAATAATGAAAACTAGGACTGGAAGCACAGCTCAAAGGTGTCTGTCCCACCCAGCCTAGAATGCATGAGGCCCTGAATTTAAACTCCAGTGCTGCCAAAAAAAAAAAGAAGAAAGCATTGTATATACAATTAAACAATCAGCCATAAAGAAGAAGAATAAAATCCTGTCATTTGCAGCAAAATGAAAATAAAGGACATTATGTTAAGTGGAATAAACCCAACATAAAAACACAAATGCTTGGGCTGGGAATGTGGCTTAGTGGTAGAGTACTTGCCTAGCATACATTAAGCCCTGTGTTCAATCCCTCGGTACCACATAAACAGAAAAAGCTGGAAGTGGCACTGTGGCTCCAATGGTAGCCTCGAGCAAAAGAAGCTCAGGGACAGTGCCCAGGCCCTGAGTTCAAGCCCCAGGACTGGCAAACACACACACACACACACACACAGAGTCACAGGTTCTTTCTCATATGGAAGCTAAGGGTGGGAAGGGGAAAGGAGAGAAGATAATATTGAATATCTGAAATCCTACTTAGGAAGCTGAGATCCAAGGATTAAGTTTCCAAGAAAGCCCAGGAAGGAAAGTCCCTGAAACTCCTATCTCCAATTAACCATCAAAAAGCCAGAAATGGAGGTGTAGCTCAAGTAGTGAAGCCCCAGCCTTGAGTGAAAAAGCCAAGAAAAAACACAAGGCCCTGAGTTCAAGTCCTACTACAGGCACTCACATTCATGCACACACATACACACACACATACACACACAGAAACATGAGAACGTGTGTGTGTGTGTGTGTGTGTGTGTGTGTGTGTGTGTGTGTGTGTGTGTCTTAGAACTCAATGCCAAACTGGGAAAACCTAATCATGAGTGGATCTTAATGGTCCCTGTTCCCCAGGCCAATGCCTGGGTAAGGCCTCTGGACATACATCAACACCAAGTTGACATCTATGGGTCTGTCCAATTAAACTTACTAATGGGCATCGCCTGAGTCATACTACAGTGACCATTGGGCCACAAATCCATGTCAGCAGCAAGTAGTCTGTGATAGTGTGGGCCTTGGCATTACACATGTAGTACACTGATCTTGATAAGTTCATTCAAGGTGTGATCAAGTCTTGCAGTGTCCTTGGCCATAGGATTTCCCTATTCCATTCCTCCCCCTGAATCAGCAACAAGAATGGAAACAATAACTGTCTACTTGAGGGAAGGAAGAGGAGAGGTCAAGTTACAGCACAGGCACCTGGGGCTGATTCCTGCATGAGATACTCAGAACCAGGCAGAATTCAGCAATGACTGAGCCTGTGGCTATGAGATAAAGCATCAAGATCAGTAAGAGCTCCAAATGGCTTGCGAGGAAGACACATCCTCAGTTCATTCTGCAGATTTGGGACAAATCTTGGCTCAAACAGAGTCTTAATAAAGGAAAGAATGGCAGCTATTACTTTAGAGAGTTTTTTTTATTGTGAAAATACCGTACAGAGGGGTTACAATGACATGGGCAAAGTATTGAGTACATTTCTTATCAAGCATTGTTGCCTCCTCCTTTGTTTCCCCAGTCCTATCCCTTCCCAACTCTCACCCCCCACCCCCCTCCCCACCGCCAAAGTTGTAAAGTTCGTTTTTCGACATAACGACTTGTACATCTCGTTGTTGCAATGGGTCCACCTGTATCCCTATTTGTTTTTGCCCTTCCTCTCCACACATTATACCAACATCAAATGAAACGCGCGTGTGGGCGCACACACACACATATACACACACCCCTAATGCTTCACTTTTTAAAAAAAGTTTTTTTAAAAAATCTAGACTCAGAGTGCCTTCTGTTGGTGAAATATCAGGAATGTCCACAGATTCCGAGAAAATAAACAGAGTTCTTAGAATTTCTGAAGAGACATGCACGAAATCAGATTATGAACACTGAAAAAATTACCTCCTACTTCAGTGAACAGGAACTTGGACACCAACAAGCAAAAATTATAACCTCACTGAACCAACAAAGTCTCTAGAAATTGACTATAGCAACTGATAGCTGAAATGTCTCAAAAAAGTAACAGTTGGGTTTGTTTAGAAAGAAAAGGGCTAGCCGGGCGCTGGTGGCTCATGCCTGTAATCCTAGCTACTCAGGAGGCTGAGATCTGAGGATCGCGGTTCAAAGCCAGCCCGGGCAGGAGACACCGTGAGACTCCTATCTCCAATAAACCGCCAGGAAACCAGAAGTGGCGCTGTAGCTCAAGTGGTAGAGCGCTCGCCTTGAGCTGAAGAGCTGAGGGACAGCGCCCAGGCCCAGAGTTCAAGCCCCACGACCGACAAAAAAAAAAGAAAGAAAAGGGCTCTGTACAGTATGTTCAAAAAAAAATTTTTTAATTAAAAAAAATAAAGAAAAAAAAACAAAATAGCCAAGCAAGAGAGTGGAGCCCTGAGTTCAAGCCCCAGTACTGGCACAAAAATTACTTAAAATAATAATTTTTTTGCAAGTTCTGGGGCCTGAATTCTGGGCCTGGGTGCTATCCCTCAGCTCTTCAGCTCAAGGCTAGTGCTCTACCACTTGAGCCACAGTGCCACTTACAGCGTTTTATGCTTATGTGGTGCTGAGGAATCAAACTCACGGCTTCATGCATGCAAGGCAAGCACCCTATCACTGAGCCACCTTCCCAGCCCCAAATAATAATTTTTAAAAGAATGAACAGAAAAAAAATAGCCCAAATAATGAACAAGCATTTCACTCAAAAGAAGCCCATAAATCCAATAAACATTTAAGGATATACACCACAAGATCTATTATATATTACTTATATATCTTACACATATACCATCTTAAGCTATATATATATGGGTGTATGCACATATGTATGTATGTATATTTGTACACACATTTATGTGTGTTTAACCTATGAGTCCACAATTCTACTTTTGGATATATGCCTGGAATACCTCCTACACATGTACACAGGAGACACAGAAAAGGGTTCACAATTGCACTGTTTAAAATAGTAAAAATCTGGAAACATTACAAATGCCTACCAGGTGGAGTGTAGACAAGTAAATTCGGGTATATTCCAACAGTGTAATATTGCGCAGCAATTAAAATAAGACTTTTTACTAATATGTCATGACAGAGATAACTTAGACATATGGCATTGCTTTTAAGAAGCTAACAATTGAGATAAAATGTACTTTTTAGACATATATGTAGTTAAAATAACAAAAGATAGTAAAGAAATCATTAACAATGTCAGGAAGATTGCTTTAGGAGGAGGGGAGGAGGGGGTGATTTTCAAGGAATTAGATGGCCGTGGTGTTATTTTTTTAAGTCCAAAATTTAATTAATAAGGTCATGTATAGAGTTGGCCATAAGCCAAAAATTATGATTAATATAATTCTGGACAATTTTGCTTCTAAAGAAGAAAAATAAAAATGTGATGTATAATCTGCATAGTATGCATCATATTTTTAAGAAATACATATATTCTCTTGGAAATTATTTGGAGGAATAGCCATTTCGTAATTTTTGTAACAATTTAAGTGGTTTGGCTTGCCTGTATTTGTGTGTGTGCATGTGCACTTGAGCTTTTTCAATCAAGGTTAGAACTCTACCATTTGAGCCACAGCTCCACTTCCAGGGTTTTGCTGCTTACAGATTAAGAGTTTCAAAGACTTTACTGCCTGGGCTGGCTTTAAACCATGATCTTCAGATTTTAGTCTCCTTACTAACTAGATTTTTATAGGCATGAGCCACTGCCACTAGGCTTATATTTTTTTTAATTTTCTATTTATTTATTTTTATTGTGAAAATACCATACAGAGGAGTTACAGTTACATGGGCAAGATAACGAGTACATTTCTTTCTCTTTTTTTTTCTTTTTTTGGGTCCGGTCATGGGGCCTGAACTCTAGGCCTGGGCGCTGTCCCTCAGCTATTCAGCTCAAGGCTAGCCCTCTAACACTTGAGTCACAGAGCCACTTCTGGCTTTTTTCTTTTTGCTTATGTGGTGCTGAGGAATAGGGCCTCAGGCATGCAAGGCAAGTGCTCTACCACTGAGCCACCTTCCCAGGCCGTCTTTTTTTTTTGAGATTTTTTTTTTATTGTGAAAATACTGTACAGAGGGGTTACAATTACATGGACAAGATAATGAGTACATTTCTTATCAAGCATTGTACAGGCTTATATTTTTTATTTTTCAGGAAAAATATTTAGGGGCTGGGAATGTGGCTTAGTGGTAGAGTGCTTGCCTAGCATACATGAAGCCCTGGGTTTGATTCCTCAGTATCACTTAAGCAGAAAAAAGCCAGACGTGGTGCTGTGGCTCAAGAGGTAGAGTGCTAGACTTGAGCAAAAGAAGCTCAGAGACAGTGCCCAGATCCTAAGTTCAAGCCCTGGGACTGGCAAAAAATATTTACTTACATTGCATATAATTAATATAAAATTTTTAATTTTGCAAGATGTGATATTTCCCAGCAATATTACCTAAGCCTATTAAAAGGCATCTCTATCTTCAGGGGGAACGCTTAGCCTTAAAGAAAAAGTTTCCAGAAGCCAGGCACTGGTGGCTTACGCCTATAATCCTAGCTACTCAGAAGGCTGAGATCTGAGGATTGTGGTTCAGAGTCAGCCCAGGCAGGAAAGTCCATGAAACTCTTATCTCCTCCAATTAACCAGAAAACTGGAAGTAGATCTGTGGCTCAAAGTGGTAGAGCACTACCTTGAGTGAAAGAGATCAGGGACAGTGCCCTGAGTTCAAACCCCACATCTCACACACACACACACACACACACACACAAATCCAACAGGACCATGTAGGAGAATGAGAAGGGGAAAGGGAAAAGATGGAGGGTGGATAATTTTAAAATACAATGCAAGTATATATGAAAAAATCTGGACATTAATCCTAAGCATCCATCTTTCTCCTCTCCCACTTCTGGTTACCCTAGAAACACTGACAAGAGATTATTTTGTATATATTTTTATTGTAAAAATACTGTACAGAGGGGTTACAGTTACATGAATAAGGTAATGAGTATATTTCCTATCAAGCGTTGTTACCTCCTCCTTTGTTTTTCCCCTACCATCTCTTCCCTCCCCACCTCCCCAACTTTTCCCTCCCCACCTCAAGAAGTTGTAAATTTTGTTTTCAACACAGTCTTGTACATCTCATTGCTACAATGGGTCAACCTGTATCCTTATTTCAGCATTTTGTTATTTCCCTTTCCCTCCCCAAATTAGAAAAATGTATATACAAAATTCAGAGCACCAGGGCTGGGAAGGTGGCTCAGTGGTAGAGTGCTTGCCTTGCATGCATGAGGCCCTGGGTTCAATTCCTCAGCACCATATAAGCAAAAAGAAAAAAGCCGGAAGTGGCGCTGTGGCTCAAGTGGTAGAGTGCTAGCCTTGAGCTGAAGAGCTGAGGGACAGTGCTCCCAGGCCCAGAGTTCAGGCCCCACGACCGGACCCCCCCCCCAAAAAAAAGAAAAAGAAATAGTAACCTTTCTGTACAACACCTTAATAATAACAATAAAATTAGGGCTGGGAAGGTGGCTCAGTGGTAGAGTGCTTGCCTTGCATGCATGAGGCCCTGGGTTTGATTCCTCAGAACCACATAAGCAAAAAGAAAAAAGCCAGAAGTGGCGCTGTGTCTCAAGTGGTAGAGCGCTAGCCTTGAGCTGAAGAGCTGAGGGACAGCGGCCAGGCCCAGAGTTCAGACCCCACAACTGGACCAAAAAAAAATAAAATAAAATAAAATTATATATTTTAAAATAAAAAAATTCAGCGCACCAGAATCAAATACAGTGAAAACAGGGGGTATACCAAGGGGAGGAACATACAAAAGAAACAAAACAATCACATGGTACATTATAAGTATATTAAAAACACAAGAAAGATAAAACCACTTATGTCACTATCTTGGGGTTTACTTCACTTAGCATCATCTTATATGGTCATATTACATAGCTTTTGACCTTTTCTGCTTGTCCTAGACATATACTAGTTATTGCAAATAAGGGAAACCATGGGACCTATGTTTCTTGGAGCCTGGCTTATTCCACTCAATATAATTTTTCCAAGTCTTTCCATTTCCTAACAAATGGGGCAGTGTCATTCTTTCTGATGGAGGCATAGAATTCCATTGTGTGTATGTGTGTGTGTGTGTGTGTGTGTGTGTGTGTGTGTGTGTGTGTGTGTGTGTGTAACACATTTTCTTGATCCATTCATCTGCTGAGGGGCATCTGGGTTGGTTCCCCATCTTAGTTATGGTAAATAATGCTGCGATAAACATAGTCTGACAAGAGATGCTTTTGATTTTTTTGTTATTTCTGAGATAATATATGAATGTGAAATGAGTTATTCTTAACTTTTTCAAAGTAAAATGGCTTTATTTGGGAGATGGGTGTTGGCTCTCTCTAAATCAGTGATGGAAGGAAGGAAGGAAGGAAAAATGAGAACTTGAACATTATGCTATTTAAGCAACAGAAGATAAAAGAATATAGAAATAGAATGGAGATGTCCATTACATAAGAGTCCAGTAACCTCTTGATGTGCACCTTGATCTTCTGGCACAATTTAGCAACTTTCCATTCATTTTTCCAGATGTCTGTTGTCAGATGATGATAGAGATCAAAGTGCATATTCCAGCCAGGTGCTGGTGGTTGACACCCAGCTACTTAGGAAACTATGATCTGAGGATCAAGGTTCGAAGCCAATCTGGGCAGGAAAGTTCATGACTCTTATCTCCAATTAGCACCAAAAAGCCATAAGTGGAGGTATGGCTCAAGCAGTATAGTGCCAACCTTGAGCAGAAAAGCTAAGGGACAGTGCCCAGGCCATGAGTGCAAGCCACAGTACTGGCACATGTGAAGTGTGCGCGCACACACACACACACACACACACACACACACACAATCATCACTGTATGTAGTGATTATTCAATTATTGGTTCTTGTGACAGATCTCAAAACCAAAGGCCTAAATTACAAACCCCAAGCAACCAAATCATGTTGCCAAATTCAGCTGGGCCACGTTAGTCATTTATTTTCCTTTCTGCTTTGTTTTACTTGTCCTATATAGGTAGAAGGAGAAAGAGAGAAGCGAGGAAAGAGAAAAAAAAGAAAGAGTGTGTGTGCATGTGTATGTGAGGGAGAGAGAGGGAGGGAGGAGAGAGAGAGAGAAAGAGAGAGAGAGAGAGAGAGAAACATGCCTGTCTTGGGGCTTGAATTCAGGGCCTACAATGCCATCCCTGAGCTTTTTTGCTCAAGGCTAGCTACCACTTGAGCCATAGCTCCACTTTTGGCTTTGTTGATGCTTAATTGAAATAAGAGTCTTACTGACTTTCCTGCCTGGGTTAGCTCTGAACTGCTATCCTCAGATCTTAGCCTCTTGAGGAGCTAGGATTACAGAGATGTGCTACCAGTGCCCAGATGAACAAGTGAAATATTTATAGTACAAAACTTCTCTTGTATCCAAGAGAACATCAAGGACTATCTGTCCATGACAATAAACCTAGCTAACGAATTATATGCATTATTATCAGTACTAGTCATGGATTTAGACTTTCTGGGATTCCAGAATAAAGGTAGTGTTATGTGTGACTTCTTCAAAGGTCAGATACAAATTTAGAAACCACTTTTTTTTTGTTGTTGGTAGTGAGGCTTGAACTCTGGGCTTGGGTGCACTCTACCACTTGAGCCACAGCGCCACTTTTCTAGTGGTTTATTGGAGATAAGAGTCTCTCAGACTTTCCTGCCCTGGCTGGCTTTGAAGAATGATCCTTAGATCTCAGTCTTCTGAGTAGCTAGGATTACAGGCGTGAGCCACCTGCACCTGGCTAGAAACCACTTTTTAATGGCATTATTTTCACTGAGAATCTGCCATTCACAAAGTTCACATGAAGAAAAACTGAGTTATCCTGCCTGGAACTTCTCCCAAATAACCTGTATTCCCCTCATCTGAACAGGCTTCTGGCTACCATTATCAGGAAAACATATTCAGATGCTAGTGGCTCATGCTTGTAAATCTAGAGACTGAGATCTGAGGATCATGGTCCAAAACCAACCTAAGCAGGAAAGTTCATGGACTCTTACAAGTAGAGGTATGTCTCAAGTGGCAGAGCACCAGCCTTGAGCAAAAAGCTAAGTAAAAGTGTGGTATGCCTGAGTTTAAGTCCCACTATTGGACCAGGAGAGAGAAAGAGAGATAGAGACAGAGAGTGACAGAGAGGAGAGACAGATACAAAAGAGAGATGCACAGAGAGACAGAGACACAGACAGACAGACAGAAAAAGAAGGAAAAATAGAAAACAGGATGTACTGGATGGATGGTAGCTTGGTGGTTTTCTGGAAGACTTCCAGCAGTCCAGGCCTTGAAGCAATTTCACAATCTTAACTATCTTGAAGCCTCTCATCTACTGGAGTCTCTAGACTCAGCTTCCTGCGTTCTGTGCTCCCAGCCACACTTGAACTCTTCAGTCACCTTTCTAGAATGTTGCTAAGTGTGCCTTGGGCTGGTAGCCCCAGGAGCTATCTCTGTGTGTGTGTGTGTGTGTGTGTGTGTGTGTGTGTGTGTGTGTGTGTGTGTGTGTGTGTGTGTGCCGGGCTTGAACTCAGGGCTTAGGCTCTGTCCCTTAGCTTTTTCATTCACTCAAGGCTGGTACACTACCACTTGAGCCACGGCTTCACTTCTGGCTTTTGCTGGTTTATTGGATATAAGACTCTCATGAACTTTCCTGCCCAGGCTGGCTTTGAACTGCAATCCTCACAGCTCAGCCTCCTGAGTAACTAGGATTACAGGTTTGAACCATCAGCAACCAACTCTAAGATACAGACCACAAACAGGCAACAAAGCACTAGATGAAACTTTATTGGGACTAGGAGCCCAAGAAGAGCAGTGCCTAGGAATAAGTAAGACCATAGTCCCAGATGGCTCTGAGAAGTGGGGGAGGGGACTCATGCACACAGCCTGCCTGTGAGCCATGAACTTTGTGCTTAGTCCCACAGCCTGCACATGTGCAGTAGGCCTGCATGGCTCAGTTGTCATGGGTTAGGAAGGTTTCCAACCAGATTGAAGAACACTGTGGAGCTATCCAGGGAGACTGTGGGGCAGAGTGATCTGGAACAACTGTAGACAAGGTTACCTAAGGGTCATGTGAACCATTGCTCAGTATGTAGAATGGCTAGGACTGAAACAAAGTCTCCCCAAGCAAAGCGAAGGTCCAAGCAGTGGCCATGACAGCTGTGGAATGAAGAGACTTTGGGACATAGGCAGCCGGAGCAGAGCCTCTTCTGGGTGCCTGAGGCTGTATCAGAGTCTCCTAGGATACTATATAAATAGTGAGGAGCTGAACACAGCCACCACAGCTGGAACATTACCAAAGAAGTGGCTATTTGATTGACAGCTGGCTTGGCCTACATACAGGTAGAAACATTAGTCATTAGGAATTAGACATTAGGAATGTCAGAAATATTGTTCTGAGGTCTGTAACCCTTGAGAATCTCTGAGAGACAACGAACAGTTCCCATCCACCCTCCATTTCTGCCCAAACTTCTCCTGGGAAATTGCCACCTGAAATGCAGAATACAGAAGAGAGTCTGACAGCTGTGTCAAGCAGCTGAACCTTTGACATCTGACAGCTTCAATCATTTTAAAGGGGGGGAAAGCATAAAAGAGATGATTACAACCACGATCTAACATGAAATTGACATTTTTCTTTGAGGAATTTTTACCTAAGAACAATTAAACCCTAACTAAATACTCAGGGAAAGTTCAGTCTTTTTGATGTGTTTCTGAAAGACACATATAGCTGGAATAGGAAGATAAATAACCAAAATTGATAATATTTCATAATAATCGGGGGGGAAGTATTGAGTAGAAGAATGGTGGAAAACGATGTGGAAGGCTGAGTATGGTGGTCATCCCAGCTACTTGAGAGGTAGAGATAGAAGGATTGAAGTTCAAGGCCAGCCTGGGCAACAGATTAATAAGACCTTACATCAAATAAGAAGCCAAACATGATGGTTCATGCCTGAAATCACAGCTGCAAGAGAGTCTATTTGAAAGAACCACCATTAGAGGCCATCAAAAGGCAAAGCTTGAGACCCTGAGAAAGAACTGAAACAAAAAGAGCTGGAGGGCTGGGAAGGTGGCTCAGTGGTAGAGCACTTGCCTTGCATGCATGAGGCCCTGGGTTCGATTCCTCAGCACCCATAAGCAGAAAAAGCCAGAAGTGGTGCTGTGGCTCAAGTGGTAGAGCACTAGCCTTGAGCTGAAGAGCTGAGGGACAGGGTCCTGGCCCGGAATTCAGGCCCCAAGACCAGACCCAAAAAAAAAAAGAGCTGGAGACATGGCTCAAGCAGTAGAGCATTTACCTAAAGAGAGAGGAAGGACAGTGAAAAAGCACATATGGAGACATAATCTCACATAGTGAATCAAGTTTTCTCATGTGTCCGTATGGCACTAATATTCTGTTGAAAACAGCATCTATTGGCCAGATGTAGTGAGGTTTGCCTAAATAATCTCTGTACTTGGGAGGCTGAGACAAGACAATCAAGATTTTGAGGTCAGCTGAGGCTACATTGAAAATTGAAGGCCAGCCTGAGTAATACAGAAAGACCCTGTCTTTCCAAGCACTGGTGGTTTATGCCTGTAATCCTAGCTACTCAGAAGGCTGAGATTTGAGATTTGTGGTTCAAAGTCAGCCCAACCAGGAAAGTCTGTAACTCATCTCCAGAAATCCAAAAGTAGAGCTATGGCTCAAAGTGGTAGCTTTGAGCAAAAGTCAGGAACAGTGCCCAGGCCCTGAGTTCAAGCCCCACAACCAAAAAAAAAAAAAAGACCAGAGAAAGAGAAAAAGAAGTATTTCTCAATTTTAAGCATCTTGGAATGTGTCCCCTGCAGATAAGCTCTACTGTACTATAGTTTCATTTAGAATGCAAATTCAATTTCACAAAGTTAAATCTCTGTTCTATAAGAGCATTTTTCCCTGGGAAAGAATAAACATATACCCTTTGGATGATCCAAAACTGACGGACTTTTGTCCTGGAGTGTCTACCATGACTTAATGTTAGCCCAATAAGTTCCCTTCCCATAGTTTAGCATGCTCTTCTTCTAGGCAACACTAGGCCCATTTGGTACAGGCAGTAAATAATAGGCTTCCACTGCCCTTTACTTTGAGATGGCACTCCTTTGGGGCAGTTACAGTCATATAAAGGAACCAGTTCCCCTTAGAGTGACCTTCAAGTCTGCACAACTGCACACCCCTTATCTGCCACTTGGGCAGCAGGCATGAATCCTAGCTTACCATGATGAAGCCCCTCATCCACACATCCACACTAAGGTCTCTGACCCCTAGCCTCATAAGTTATATAGGTCACCTCAGACAATAGCCTGAACTACTCTCTTGTGAGAAGGTGTCTTTGCTGGCAATAAACTTTTCTGTGTTCTTTGTGCCTGGATGCTTGCATGGTTTTCTGGCAAAGTTTGCACACACCTGCAAAGGGCCTAATTAAGCAACAAGTAATCTACAAAGACTAACCTCTAGCGATAAGAGACAGGATGAGTTTAGGAAACTGAGAAATCTAAAAATGTATTGCTCATAGCTAAGTAAAATGTAAATATTCCATACCCAAACATTTTTTGAAAGTCTTAAATTTATATGTATGAATACAATAATGGCTTATAAAATTTTAATAAGCAAAATTTATATGCAATATTGTTATATATAAATTAAATATATAACAAATTGGATATAAATATACATTAAATATATCATATGTTTATATTATAGCATATAAATATATTACATATAATAAAAATATAGTTACAAATATATTTGTAATATTTTTACACATACTAATTAGTCCTATTAATCATCATTAACTAGTTCTATTTTGTTTAGACAATAACACTTTCTTTGGTCGATCGTGGGGCTTGAACACTGGGCCTGAGCACTGTCCCTGAGTTCTTCAGCTTAAGGGTAGCACTCTACCACTTGAGCCACAGCCACAGTACCACTTCCGGTTTTCTGGTGGTTAATTGAAGAGTCTCATGGACTTTCCTGCCTGGGCTGGGTTTGAACTGTAATCCTCAGATCTCAGCCTCCTGAGTAGCTAGAATTACAGGCATGGGCCACCAGTGCCTGTCTTTTTCCTTAAAAAAAATTTCCTACCTTGCACTTATTCGGCCTATTTCAAGATGGGAAATGAGTAGTCGGGTGACACTCATATGTTATGAGGAACATGGGGAGCATGGGGGGGGGAGTGGCCTGGAGGAGTGTGGAGGAACAAAGTGTGTGCGTGGAGGCACGTGCAGGAGTGGAGGAGTCCGCTTGAGCCTGGGGCACGTGAACCAGCATGGGGGACAGAGAGGTGCGTGGGGAGGGGCAGGGAGAAGCCTGGGCAAGCGGACGGGGCGGGGAGAAGCGTGGAGGACATGGAGGTGCATAAGGGCATGCATGGAGGAGCGTAGGAGGGCGTGGAGGTTAGTGTAGCGTGGGTGAGCATGGAGGAGCATGGGGAGTGTGGAGGCGGGGGGATGTGGAGGTGCGTGAGGGGCGTGGAGGAGCGTGCGCAAGCGTGGACATAGAGGAACGTGAGGGGCGTGGAGGTGTAGGGGAGACTTGGAGGAAAGTGAGGAAGCATGGAGGGATGTGGGGGGTGTGGAGTAGCGTGGGCAAGTGTGGAGAGGCGTGGAGGAACGTAGGGGGCGTGGAGGAGCGTGAGGGCCACGTTCTGAAGGAACTCCAGGCCTCTGGAAACAATGTATTCATAACGCACAGCTCCACCACTCTGCACACAGTTCAAGATGGCTTCTTGGAACTCAGATGATTCTGAACTGCAGGAACAGGTAAAAAGCTGCCCCAAAGTGAAAGGCTCCTGAAACCAAGGAAATGGATGTAAATGTTTGTGGAAGAGTGGAAGGGGAGACCTGGCAGACTGGAAGAAAACAGTCTATTATCTCTTAATCAATAACTGAGAGATGGGGTTGTGGGGCCCAGTTTAGGGAGTCTAACTTCATGGCGGTATTGAGCGAGGCTGTGGGCTTGGGCCTGTGGGGCAGGCAGTGATGGCCAGGGCAAACACATAGATAGGGAAGTTTCGGAGGTCACCCTCCTGGCACTCGTTGGTAAATGACCTGTGGAACGGCATGGGAGGGCAATGGGGGCCACCCGCTTATTTTACTGGTGGGGGTGGTGAGAGGGCCTTCGCCAAAGATGGAGGACTAAAACAAGACTTTCTGGCATATTTAAACCCACAGGTCGTTCACTGATGCTCATAGTTTGGTTTGGTTTAAAGTAATTGTAAACACTAACCAAAACTTTTTGGCTTTTCAGCTTTCTTTGTTTACTTGCTGAAGGTCCTTTTCTGAAGGCTTTTCTGAATGTAGGGAGAGATAATGAGAAATGGGTATCTAAACCTTGTGGGCCTTAGCCTAGATGAGGGTGTGGGGGAGGGGCATGGGCCTCAGCCTATATGAGTGGGGGGAGAGTGGGGGAGCAGCGTAGGCCTCAGCCTGGACAAGGGTGTGGGAGCAGAGTGCGGGTAGGTGCTTTGGCGGGAGGGTATGGGGGAGGGGTGTGAGCCTCACCCCACACAAGAGCGTGGGGGAAGGTTGTGTTGAAGGAGGGGCACTTTGGCAGGTGGGTATAGGGGAGGCGCATGGGCCTCAGCCTAGATAAAGGCGTTAGGAGAGGGTGGGGGAGGGACGCATTGGCTTTTAAGCTTTCTTTGTTTACTTGGGGTTTGGGTTGGATTTTTTTGGCCCTGCAACACACTCCCCTTCCTGCCCCCCCCCCCCCTCCCCGTCCCCTGCTGTATTGGGGTTTAAACTCTGGGCCTTCAGCTGGCTAGGCAGACATCCCATAGATGCATCCACATTTCGTACGTAGGTCAGTGCATTAACCTAATGTGCCACCCAAAGTCTTAAGTGAGGAGAGTAGACTATTGTTGAGTAAGGGTCCCAGATTTAGCAAATAGAAATCCAGGATGCCTATATACATTTGAGCAGTAGATCCACAGGATAAGTACAACCCATGCAAATCTGTGGTATAGGCTTATGCCAAAAACCTGTCTGTTGTTACTGTGGTTCTTTTTGCTTGACAATGCAGTACTAACACTGAGGCAACTTTAGGACCTCTAGTTTCTCGGCTCTTTACCTTCATTTAGGTTTGGGGGAGGCTTGGCAGCCCACTTGGCCAATTTTCCTGGCACTCTCCCCGCCCCTCGAGCCTCTCCCTGCTCGGCCCAGCCCCTTTCCCCGCCCTTAGCCCCGCCCTGCACTTGACCTGGATCTGCCCTTCGCCTTGCCCTGCCCCCTCTTCGCCCCGCCTCTCAGGCGTCTCCAGCGCTAAAAGCGCAGCTTGTGATTCCCGCCAATCGCTCTGGGCTGGAATAGCTGTACCCGACGGCCTTTCCCACACGTGTAAACCTCGCCTCCCGCCCTCCCAGGGGTGGAGCCCGACCCAGCAGTCCCCAAGCGGCTCCTTATACGCAGTCGACGACAGCCCGGCTAATATGGAGCCGAACAAGATGGCGCCTCTCAAAACCGCTCCGAGAGACGCGTTGGTAAGTGCAACCATTAAGAGGCGGGTCATGCAACCTGGTGCGATCCAGGCCCAGCGGGTAATCCCCAGATGGAGGGACTGACGGTGCCCATCCACCCCCATTTTCAGCCCAGAGAGGCGAGGAAAGGTAGCACAGGCCACTGGAGTTCCCTCTGGCCGTTCCCACGCAACTCCGGAGTGTTGTGGTCCACGTAGGATGTACGGACCGACCGCCTGGCTCTATTTCCTGGGTTTGGGTCCCTGCTGCCTTGTTGTCTCACCCTATCTACATGCTCTGATTCTATCTCCTGAGTTCTCATACTAGCTTCCTCCACACCCTCATCCAAAACTGACAACTACCTGGAGCCAGCCCTGCTTCTGGTGGAAAAACTAACATAGGTCTTTTGCATCTAACTTTGCCCCCACACACCGCCTCTGTCCCAAAAGTTGTCATCGTGACCATATGACCAATTTTGTTTGATCACTGACACACCCGGGCAGACCAGGAGCAAATTAGGTTTAAATTTGCAGGGAGGGGACCTTATACACAAATACTACCCTTCAGTCCAGCCTTGATTTCAAATACCTAGATTAAGCATCTGGGAATTTTTGATTCCACAGGTGATGGCACAGATCCTGAAGGATATGGGAATCACTGAATATGAACCAAGGGTTATAAATCAAATGCTGGAATTCGCTTTCCGTAAGTTAAACACAAGAATGTGTTGAAAGGATCGTGTATTATTAAAAAATACAAAAAAAATTCCAACTAAATTATGTGAACAGTTATCAATATAGAAATAACTAAAACACTACAAAGGAGCTAGGGAGGTGTCTCTTCAAAATGTATTCTGGCTGGGCACTGGTGGCTCATATGTGTAATCCTAGCTACTCAGGAGGCTGAGATCTGAGGATGTAAGTTCAAAGCCAGCCCAGACAGGAAAGTGTAAGACTCTTATCTCCAAATAACTGCCTAAAACCTAAAGTGCAGCTGTGGTTCAAACTGGTAGAGCTCTAGCCTTGACCAAAAGAGCTCAGGGATAGGGCCCAGGCCCTGAGTCCAACCCCAGAATCGGCACAAAAAAAAAGAAAAAAAAATGTGTTCTACATATACCAATTAATCATTAAAACAATAAACTTTCCAAAAATTAGAGGAACCTTTTAAGACAAAGGAGCCATAACAGTCTTCATGTGTTTAAGAAAAAAAATGTTTTGTTCTTAAAGGATATGTTACTACAATTCTGGATGATGCAAAAATTTATTCAAGCCATGCTAAGAAACCTAATGTCGATGCAGATGATGTGAGATTGGCAATCCAATGTCGAGCTGACCAGTCTTTTACCTCCCCGCCCCCGAGAGACGTGAGCAAACATTTAAGTTATTTTACTTACTGTTGTTTTTAACTTGTAGTTCTAATGAGAATTTTTCTTTTAGTTTCTACTGGATATTGCAAGACTGAAAAATCAAACCCCTTTGCCACTTATCAAGCCATATTCAGGACCTCGACTGCCACCTGATAGATACTGCTTAACAGCTCCCAACTATAGACTGAAGTCCTTAATTAAAAAGGTAAGTATATGGGCTGGAGATGTGACTTAGTGGTAGAGTGCTTGCCTTGCATGCATGAAGCCCTGGGTTTGATTCCCCAGTACCACATAAACAGAAAAAGTCAGAAGTGGTGCTGTGGCTCAAAGTGGTAGACCACTAGCCTTGAGCAAAAGAAGCTCAGGGACAGTGCCCAGGCACTGAGTTCAAGCCCCAGGACTGGCAAAAAAAAAAAAAGGTATTATCTTCAAGCCTGTAATCCTAGCTTCTCAGGAGGCTGAGATCTGATGATTGCTTTTCAGAGCCAGCCCAGGCAGGAAAGTCTAAGAGACTCATCTCCAATTAACCACCAGAAAAGCCAAAAGTATAGATCTGTGGCTCAAGTGGTAAAATGCTAGCCTTGAGCACAAAAGTTGAGGGACAGCATCCAGGCCCAGAGTTCAAGCCCCAGAATCAGCACCAAAAAAAAAAGTAAGAAGCTCTAATTAATGTTTCTTTTTTAAAAAACTTTGGCTATGATAAAGGATTTTTTTTTTGTCGGTTGTGGGGCCTGGGCACTGTCCCTCAGCTCTTCAGCTCAAGGCTAGCACTCTACCACTTGAGCCCTGGCTTTTTCTGCTTATTTGGTGCTGAGGAATTGAACCCAGGACCTCATGTATGCAAGGCAAGCACTCCACCACTGAGCCACCTTCCCAGCCCCAAGGAATTTATTTTTTAAGAAAAACCTGTACTAAGAAGCTAAACCACCTCACTAAAAGTTAAGATAACATACTGATTTTTAAATTTAAGTTGAACTAGAAGAAATGTTAGTATTCATCTCATCCAGGAGATATTTTCCCATCAGGAAACGAGCCCAAACTCATTTATGGATTTAATTAACAGAACTAAGATTGATTTCCAGATTTGGCAACTCCAAAATATGGTAACATTTTCTTAGTAATTTTCAATAACAGAATGAATGATACATTAACAGGAGTTGAGCCTATTGTTCTGGTTGTGGGGCATGAACTCAGGGTCTGGGCCTTGAGCTCTTTTTGCTCTAGGATAGTGCTCTACTACTTCAAGCCATAGCACCACCTTTGGTTTTCTGGTAGTTAATTGGAATAAGAGTCTCATAGACTTTGCTGCCCAGTCTGGCTTTAAACCGAGATCCTTAGAATAGCTAATATTATAGGCATGAGCCACCAGTGCCAGCTGTAAATTCTTTTTGTGTGTGTGTGGCATCGAGGATTGAACCCAGGGCCTTGGGCTTGCTAGACAGTTGCTCTGGCACTTGAGCCCAGCCCTGAGCCTTTTTCTGTTACCATTGAAACAATTAGTCCCCACATTGGATTGCATTTTCTGAAGTTCTTGCTGTAAAACAGGTTTGTTTTGTTTGGGGTTTTGTTGTTGTTTTGCTCTTTGCTAGGCCTAGGGCTTAGACTCAGCACCTGGCATTCTTGCTCAGTTTTTTCACTCATGGCTGGTTTGCTACCACTTGAGCCTCAATTGTAATTCTGGCTTTTTGCTGGGTGATTAGAGATTGCAGATTTATCTGCCTAGGCTGGCTCTAAACCAAGATTCTCATATCTCAGCCTCCTGATTAACTAGGATTACAACATGAATGAGCCACGAGTTCCCTGCTGTTTTTGTTTACTTTGGGGTGAAGATACTGACTAGTAAATATTAAAAATTACAGGGCTGGGAATGTGGATTTAGTGGTAGAGTGCTTGCCTGGCGTGCATGAAGCCCTGGGTTTGATTCCTCAGTACCACATAAACAGAAAAATTTGGAAGTGGTGCTGTGGCTCAAGTGGTAGAATGATAGCCTTGAGCAAAAGAAGCTCAAGGACAGTGTCCAGGCTCTGAGGTCAATCCCCAGGACTGGCAAAAAAAAAAAAAATTACAAAGAATCGCAGGGATACAGTGGCTCACACCTGTAATCTTAACTACTCAGGAGGCTGAGATCTGAGAAACCAAAGTTTGAAGCTATCCCATGTGATGCTTATCTCCAATAAGTTACTCAGAATCAGAGGAAAACAGGAAAAAATACAACAGAGGGACCCATCAGCTGCAGTAGACATTGGTGGAAATGAGCTAAGCAACTCAAGGGCAGTGATGGGAGAGAGGGAATGAGGGAACAGCTTACACTAAGCAAAAGGAAAGAAATGTACACATATATCACCCGATTTAGAAAAAAATAGTTGTTTTGTCAAAGTTTATAGAATTCACAAATTAATAGACCATGATCATGACAATGTCTTGTGAAAGTTAAAATGTGTTTTTTACTTTAAGTATCACTATCCTACAGTACTGTGAAATTTGTGAAATTTATGCAGTCACTTAATCTAAATTTTAAAAAATTATATATATAAAAAAGAAAAGGCCAGAAGTAGCATTGTGACTCAGTGGTAGAGCACTAGCCTTGAGCACAAAGAGCCTCAGGGACCATACCCAAACCCTGAGTTCAAGCCCCAGGACTGGCAAAAAAAATATTACAAAGAAGTTAGTTATTCTATCCATTCAGATATCTTTAGCTTAACTATACATAATTAAATACATAGGATCAGGGCCTGGGAATTTGGCTTAGTAGTAGAGTGCTTGCTTAGCATGCATGAGGCCCTGGGTTCAATTCCTCAGTACCACATAAACAGAAAAAAATCAAATTTAAAACGGGGCTGGGAAGATGGCTCAGTGGTAGAGTGTTTGCCTACATGCAGGAGGCCCTGGGTTCAATTCCTCAGCACCACATAAGCAAAAAAAGCCAGAAGTGGCACTGTGGCTCAAATGGTAGAGTGCTAGCCTTCAGCTGAAGAGCTGAAGGACAGTGCCCAGGCCCAGAGTTCAGGCCCGACAACCAACCAAAAAAAAATGTAAGATTATGCCTATGTTCATAAAGAAATGTACATGTTTATGAAAACCTACTTTAAACATTAGGCTTAAAACTCTGATACAGCAAAACGAAAACATTCTTGTCATGGATTATCCACTAATAATTCCCATCACCAATTGTGACTTTACTCTTAACATTAAACCTTATTTTTCAATCCTTTAGGGACCTAACCAAGGAAGACTAGTTCCACGATTAAGTGTTGGTGGGGTTAGTAGCAGACCAATTACTCCTACTGTAGGTAAGTAAAAGGGGAAAATGACTTTCCTGGCTGGTAAAAAAATGCCTCACCACTATGAATTTTATGCAGTTGCATATGTGTATTTGCAGATATATGTGGATAATCCAGGACAAGAATATTTTGGTTTTGCTCTATCAGAGTTTTAAGTCCAGTGTTCAAAATGGGTTTTCAAAAACATGTACTTTTCTTTATGAACATAAGTATATATGCCAAAAGGTGAGTCAAATATGTGCCACCATTGGTAATTCTCATCCTCTGGTAAAACTATAAACATTGATCTTACCACACTTCAAAATGAGAAAAACCACTAAGACTGATCCCAAATAAGTAGAAAATTTGGCATTATTCGACACTGTTGTTAGTGTGAAGTATTTCAGAAAATAGTGGTTTTTATACTAACCATTGATTGATCACCAGTACTGGGGTTTAAACTTAGCCTTGGTGCTTGCTTAGCTTTACTTGCTGGGATTGGATATTAAAAGACAAAAGGAAGAATTTAAAACAAATACATTTCCATGAATGCCTGTTTTGTTTTTGTCAGTACTGGGGCCTGAACTCAGGACCTGGCCAATGTCCCTGAGTCTTATTGTGCTTAAGGCTAGTGTTCTACCACTTGAGCCACAGCACTAATTCTGGCTTTTTCTGAGTAGTTTACTGGAGATAAGAGGCTTATGGCTTTTTCTGCCTGGGCTGACTTTGAACCTCTATCGTCATATCTCAGCATCCTGAGCAGCTAGAATTTCAGGCATGAGTCACTGGTGCCTGACTATAAATGTTTTTGGGGGTTTTTTAGAGTGTAGTTGTCAGTATGGATACGAAGTCTTGCAACATTCATTCATTAAGCAAGTATTTGTTGAGCACCTGTTAGGGGCAAGCATAATAGCCATGTACCAAAAAGATAGCCAAGGATTGTAAGTTTATGAATGGTGAATGAGATTAGACACTGAAGACTCCTATGACCTATTAAGGACTTTCTGAGACAGAAGGTAAGACTACTAAATGAGCAATCCAGGGATGTTTTATAGAATACAGTGATTGAGGGCTGGGAAGGTGGCTCAGTGGTATAGTGCTTGCCTTGCATGCCTGAGGCCCTGGGTTCCATTCCTCAGCACCACATAAGCACAAAGGAAAAAGCCAGAAGTGGTACTGTGGCTCAAGTGGTAGAGCGCTAGCCTTGAGCTGAAGAGCTGAGGGACAGCGCCCAGGCCCAGAGTTCAGTCCCCACGACCAGAACTCCCCCCCCCCCCCAAAAAAAAAGAATAGAGTGATTGAGATATCCCTTAAAATAAATGCTAGTATAGATCAGTGGTAAAGTGCTTCCTTCTCCAGCAATGCAAGACCAAATTAAGGGGTAGCATTAAATGACAAGTAGTTTGAACTGAGTTATCCCCAAATCCCCAATTTTCTTTCTGCTTAAAAAGTATCTGATCATAAAAAAGGAGTTAAGCTTTTAGTGCCCACCTGAGGATATAGTTGATTAGCTTCTTACATGTGCCTATCATTCTCTCCCTCTCCCTCATTTTCCCTTTCTCCCTCCTTCTTCCCCTTCCTCTCCCTTTCCCTCTCTCCTCCTTTCTCTTCCCCTTCTTCCCCCCTCAGGGCTTAGACACTGTCTCTGATCTTTTTTGCTAAAGGCTACCACTCTTGCCACTTGAGCCACACTGACATTGTTGGTGGTTACCCAGATTGTTAGTGGTTAATCCATAGTAAGAGTCTCAAGGAATTTCCTGCCCTACAGCTAGGATTATAGCATGAGCCTCTAGTGCCTGGCAAGCTTTAGTTCGGTGCATCTTGGTTTAGCTTCCTGAGCATAATAAACATCTAATTCTCAAAAAGTGACAGACTTTAATACCTAATGTAATTAATAAAAACTTGCTGAAGCTGTGGCTCATCACTGTAATCCTAGCTACTCAGGAGGCTGAGATCTGAGGATCACGGTTCAAAGCCAGCCTAGGCAGGAAAGTCCATGAGACTCTTTATCTCTAATTAACAACCAGAAAACCGGAAGTTGTGCTGTGGCTCCAACTGTTAGAACTCTACCCTTGAGTGAAAAAGCTCAAGGACAGCACCTAGGCCCTGAGTTCAAGCCCCACAACTGATCACAAAAAAGCAAAACAAAACAAAAACTTGCCCTCTTAGGAGAGGAACACAAAGGCACAGTACCTATGAACATCTGATCATATAATATTGATCTTGATTAACTCCAGGAAATGGAAATGAGGTTTTTTTCCTTGTTGCTGTTTTTGTTTTCTTTTTGTCATGTTTGTTCATTTATTGTGTCTGGGAAAGTAGGAGGACACAGAAATGGAGGGACAAACAGTTGGCAAATATAGCAGTGGTACTCACTAGACATTATGTGGAAAATGAACTATACAACTTAGGGGTAGGGATGGAAAAACCAGGAGAAAGCAAGGGAAAGGATGACATTGTTCCAGAAAAATCTATTTTTTTTCTTTTTTTTTTGTCAGTCGTGGGGCTTGAACTCTGGGCCTGGGTGCTGTCCCTCAGTTCTTCAGTTCAAAGCAAGCGCTCTACCACTTGAGCCACAGGGCTACTTCTGGTTTTCTGGTGGTTTATTGGAGATAGGAATCTCCCAGACTTTCCTGCTCAGGCTGGCTTTGAACCATGATACTCAGATCTCAGCCTCCTGAGTAGCTAGGATTACAGACGTGAGCCATTGGTGCCCAGCAAGAAAACTATTCTTTAAAAAAAGTGAATTTATTGTAAGGTGTTGTACAAAGGGTTTGAGTTACATAAGTAAGGCAATGTGTATGTTTCTTTTCCTTTTTTGGCGGGGGGGGGGGGGGGGCCGGTCGTGGGGCCTGAACTCTGGGCCTGGGCGCTGTCCCTCAGCTCTTCAGCTCAAGGCTAGCGCTCTACCTCTTGAGCCACAGCGCCACTTCTGGCTTTTTTCTTTGTGCTTATGTGGTGCTGAGGAATCGAACCCAGGGCCTCTGGCATGCAAGGCAAGCGCTCTACCACTGAGCCACCTTCCCAGCCCCAGCAATGAGTATGTTTCTTGTTGAACATTGTTACCCCTCTCATTTTTCTCCCACATTCCCTTCCCCCTAGTTCTTCCTCTCCCCTCCTCCCCCCCGAAATCTACTCTTTGTTTTTTTTTTGTCGGTCATAGGGCCTAAACTCTGGGCCTGGTGCTGTCCCTCCACTCTTCTGCTCAAGGCTAGCATAGCACTCTACCACTTGAGCCACCGCGCCACTTCCAGCTTTTTCTGCTTATGTGGTGCTGAGGAATTGAACCCAGGGCCTCATGCATGTAAGGCAAGCATTCTACCACTGAGCTACTTCCCAGCCCCAGAAATCTACTCTTTATCTGACTTATGTAACTTTAACTTCTCTGTACATCACCTTTATAATAACAGTAAAAAAAATAAAAAGGTAATTTTTTTAAAAACTTACCTCTTGGCTGGGTACAGTGGCTCATGTTGGTAATCCTAGCTACTTGAGAGAGTGATATGGTTAAAGTTCAGCCAGTGCAAATTTAGACTAGGTGAACTGAGGTCTGAGGCTAGCCCCAGACAAAAGTATGTTAAGACCTTTTTTGAAAAGGCTCAGAAGGTATGGCTCAAGAGGAATGCCTGCCTAGCCCTGAGTTAAAAAAAATCTAAGGAGGAGGCTGCAATGCTGATAAGAAATGTACGCATTATCCTGCCCATGAAATTGTAACCCCTCTGTACAGTATGTTCACAAAAATAAAATAAAATAAAATAAAAAAATCTAGGGCTGGGAATGTGGCTCATTGGTGGAGTGCTTGCCTTGCATGAATGAAGTAAGTACCACATACACAGAAAAAGCTGGAAGTAGTGCTATGGCTCAAGTGATAGAGTACTAGCCTTGAGCAAAAAGAAGCTCAGGGACAGTGCCCAGACCCAGAGTTCAAGCCACAGGACTGGCCAAAAAAAAAAATCTAGTACCAAGGTGAAAAAGGACACTATAGTGTTTAAACTCTCAACTTTATACTTTCATTTAGCTAAAATTCAGTGCTTACATCTGGGTGCTGGTGGCTCATACCTATAATCCTAGATACTCAGGAGGATGAGATCTGAGGATTGCTGTTCAAAGCCAACCCAGGCAGGAAAGTCCATGAGAGTCTTATCTCCAATAAACCATTAGAAAACCAGAAGTGGCACTGTGGCTCAAGTGGTAGAACGCTAGCCTTGAGCTGAAGAGCTGAGTGACAGTGCCCAAGCCCAGAGTTCAAGCCCCACAACCGACAAAAAAATAATCAGTGCTTACATACACTTAAAAGAATGACAGAGCCAGGCACTGATGGCTCACACCTGTAATCCTAGCTACTAAAGAGGCTGAGATCTGAGGATTGCAGTTCAAAGCCAGCCGGGACAGGAAAGTTCATGAGACTCTGGTCTCCAATAAACCACCATAAAACCAGAGGTGGCGCTGTGGCTCAAGGGGTAGAGCACTAGCCTTGAGCTGAAGAGCTGAGGGACAGCACCAAGGCCCAGAGTTCAAGCCCTGTGACTGACAAAAAAATGGCAGGAAGGGCTAAGAAGGTGGCTCAGTGGTAGAGCGCTTGCCTTGCATACATGATGGCCCTGGGTTCGATTCCTCAGCACCACATAAGCAAAAAGAAAAAAAGCCAGAAGTGGCACCGTGGCTCAAGTGGTAGAGCTCTAGCCTTGAGCTGAAGAACTGAGGAACAGCACCCAGGCCCAGAATTCAGGACTCACGACCAGACTCCCCTCTCCCCCAAAAAATGACAGGTCTAGTACCAAAAAAAGGAATGTGAAACAGGTCTTGTCTGGAGTGTGGGTACTAATGGCAGGGGGTGAGAGCAAATGGAGAGGGTAAATATAGTCATATGTGCAAATGAAACAGTGGAACATGTTGAAATTGGTTTGGGGAAGTGCGGAAGGAGGGCAATGAGGGAAAGTCATGGAGGGGGGTGATTCTGACCACAGTGTGTTTTATGGATATATAGATATGTCAAAATGAAAATTGCATTGCATGCTTAGCCAAGTCCTCCACCACTGAGATACATCCGCAGTGCAATTTTGGTACCATCTAAACTTGTAAACTTAAATTTTTACTTTGCTCTTTTCTCTAATGATTCTTTTCTCACTTTGTCCCCTCTTTTAAAGGTAGTTTGGGTAAACTAAGGAATGTAGAATATAAATCTGTATAAATTATCTTAACATGGTCTGTTGTAACTCCAGCAACCCCACAAACGGTCTCTATCCCAAATAAAGTTGTAACTCCGGGGACAGCAACAAGCCAAAGATTTACTATGCAGATGCCACCTTCTCAGGCTACACCTATCAAACCAGGTAATATGATCGGTGGGGTGAGGGAAAAGACAGAATTCACTAATAATTCATAGTTGTAGAACAGTTTGTTCCTATGGCATGTTAAATTATTCTTCATAACAGGAAGGTAGTGGGAATGTTGCCAGTTAAAACCTTGAGGTCATGTCTGAATCCTCTAAAATTATATCAAATTTACATAAACCTAAAGTTTTCAGGGAGAAAGAAGATAAAGCATTCAGCGTGATCATCAGATTCTCAAATACAACTAAAATAAGAGTTCAACCAGTGTTTTGCGCCTGTAATCCTAGCTACTCAGGAGGCTTAGATCTGAGGATCATGGCCTGCCAAAGTCTGTGAGACCCTTATCTCCATAAGTGGAGGTGTGGCTCAAGTGGTACTAGCCTTGAGCAAAAGAATACTCAGTGACAGTGTAGAGAGTTCAAGCCCCAACACCAGCACAACAAAAAAGGGTTCACAAGTCTAAGGTATCTTCAGGGAAAAACACTTTTCTTTAAAGTTTAAGAAAAGATAGTCTACTCATGAAAGTGTGTGTGTGTGTGTGTGTAATCTAGATGTTAATATAAATTCAAATAAAAATCATACCTTTACTCATTACATAAAAGACACTGTTGATTGAATTGTGAGTAGAATTCTGGTATAGCATATTTTAATGCATATGTTTAGATTTCATATCTTGAAACTTGTCTGCGTACAATAAACTTAAAAGCATAGCATGACTTCTACACTTGAACATGTGTATTCAGTATGAGTTCAGTGTACTAAATGCTAATTGAAATTTTGTTCATTAAACTTCTTTAGCCGCATGCTAGTGGCTCACACCTGTAATCCTAGCTACTCAGGAGGCTGAGATCTGAGGATCACAGTTCAAAGCCAGCCCAGGCAGGAATATCTGTGAGGCTATCTCCATTGAACCACCAGAAGACTGGAAGTGACCCTGTGGCTCAAAGTGGTAGAGTAGTGTTAGCCTTGAGCAAAGAAGCTCAAGGACAGCACCCAGGCCCTGAGCTCAATTCCCATAACCAACAAAAGGAAAAAATAAAACTTCTTGAAAACAATTCCTTTTTTTTTGTAGGTCATGGGGCTTCAACTCTGGGCTTGGGCGCTATCCCTGCGCTCTTCAGCTCAAGGCAAGCGCTCTACCACTTGAGCCACAGCACCACTTCTGGTTTTCTGGTGGTTAATTGGAGATAAGAGTCTCATGGACTTTTCTGCCGGGGCTGGCTTTGAACCATGATCCTCAGATCTCAGCCTCCTCAATAGCTAGGATTATAGGCGTGAGCCACCAGCGCCCAGCTAAAACAATTTCTTTTAATGTAGCTTAGATATGTTTCTAATCTTGTTTATCTTTTAATATGGTTTATGTGCCAGTTAAAATACATTCAACTCTTAATGAAGTAATTACCTGGGCGGTTGTACTCTACACTACTGAAACATCCTAATGAATTACATGAAGTTTTGTTGTATACTTTTGACTACATGTTTTGAGGTCTGCATAATTCAGTTTATGGGCCTTCCTTCTGTTCACAGTTCCTTCAACAACTCCAGTTCAAAATGTTCTGATTAATCCTTCCATGATTGGGCCCAAAAATATTCTGATTACCACCAACATGGTTTCATCACAGAACACGGCCAATGATTGCAATCAGCTGAAGAGAAAACATGAAGATGATGATGACGATGATACAATGTAAAGAATATATTCTAGTTACACTGCAAAAGTGTAGCTGGTTTTGAGCCCATATACTTACAAGCCCTCTTAAATTTTATCATAGAAAAGGTAAATGTAGTTGCAATATTTTTCACTTAAGTTAAAATTTAGATTTAATAAGAGTACAAATGTGTTTTTTACCATTAGTATAAAAGTTAAGTACTTATTCCTTAATAGTGTCATTCATGGCAGTTCTGTTTTGGGAGCAGTTTTCTGCTATTAAGTGACAGCAGCACTTAAATTTCAAATTTCTACACTCTAATCAGTGGACTAATTTTACTTCCTAATATACTTTTCGATGCAAAGTAATATTTCTAAGGTAAAATAATCACATTTGTCAATTTTTTTTTTTTTTTACCAAATCTCAGTTTAGCCAGATTGTTTTAGAAATGCTTGATTGGGATTTCTAAGTCAATTTTGAGTATATTTAATTAAGCTATTTCTTGATCTTTCTTAACTCTCACTTCAATTCTCTTTCTAGATCATATTTTTCTGCACCCACTCCCACAGCCTTAAGTTTCTCCCCATTGTCCTTAAATCTAAAAGGCTGTAACTGGAATTTTTAAAATACCATTCCTAAAAATAGAGTTCAGTATCACTTCCATATTTGTAACCTTTTTTTTCCAGTGTTGGGCTTGAACTCAGGGCCTAGGCACTATCCCTGAGCTTCTTTTGCTCAAGGTTAGCACTCTACCACTTGAGCCACAGTGCCACTTCTGGCTTTTTCTGTGTATGTGGTACTGAGGGTTGAACCCAGGGCTTCATGCATGCTAGGCAAGCACTTTACCACTAAGCCACATTCCTAGCCCCATATTTTTAACTTTTAAATTTCAAGAGATGCTATAGCTTAAAATTTGCCTTGATAAGTAAACTACACTGGATCTTGACAAAACCACTAAAGAGCAAGTATTTTCTTCCTACCAGATGTACACATGCTTTTGTCACTACTGCTTGAATCCTATTGGTATAATTCAGATAATTTTCTAGCTTGCTGCTGAGCCACACCTAAGATGGGATCAAACCTAAAAGTAGACTCTAATACACTCCTATATAGGCCAAAAGGGAAAAGTATGTGACTTCCTCTGGATGCCAGTTTCCCGGTGATGTTGCTACTTTCCCATTTATACTCACCTAAAAAGTCTTACTGGGACAGATAGCAAAACCTTGAGAACATGAACAGAACAAATTGTCTGGTTTAGTAACTTACATACTTGACACCGAAGTACTTAATACAGACTTTTCTAAAATCTTTATGTCATATTTTACAATTTATAGCCAAGGATCCTCATAACTTTTTGAAGTTTCATCTTAGGATAGTGTTTGATGTGTCTGAGAAAACAGTGCAGTTAACATAGAAATTTTTCATTGGTTTAAGGGCTGTTAGGGAAAGTGATTTTACCACTTCCATAAACAGATCTGATTGGTATCATAGTAGAAATGTGCATCGTATCTAGCGTGGTTATCTTACTTGAATGTTCTCAGGGAGACAGTATCTGAAGGTCTAGCTAGATTCTAGTCTTTGCTCCATCATTTACAAGCTGACCTTACTTCACCTCTGAGCCTTGTTCTCCTCACTAGTAAGAGAAAAACAACTACCCTGCCTACCTCACAGCAATGTTGTGAGGGTTTAATTGGTGTATGTGAAAGTTCTTTCAAAATTGAAAAATGCTATATAACTATAAACTATTATTAATGTTATTTGTTCCAATGTTATTAATAAAAATTTTAAGTTTATCAGTGATCTTTCATTGCTGGCTATAGCGATTCAAGGTAAATGAAGCATAGTAATTCTAAGGGAAGGGCTACAAAGCAGTTAGGATCTGTTTAGTGGATGAACTGATCATACATTAATTGTTGGCTTTCACTAGGAATGAGAATGTCTTAAGCTTTGCACTAGATGGGAATTTGTACATATATCTAAATCTGAGCTTAATTGATTTAACCGTTCAACCAGTGGGTGTGGTTTGTTCTTTCAAATTAGGACTGCTTTGTCTTACAGCCTTTAACTTCAGCTGAATCTAGCGTTAAGGATTACTTAAGGACGCTCTTGTTCTCCCGACTTTCAGGTGGTTTTAAAAATATATTGGGATAAGGTAAGGACACTCACTGTCTCTCAGGTTCTTCCCCTTTACAAGCAAGAAACAAATACTTATGATTTCCTACAAATAAGCGAATACAACCAGCATGGAGGAAGGATGGACGGAGGTATACCTTAATGTTCCAGGGATCCAAAGAGAAGTAAAGTACAAGAAGTAGGATAAAAAGTACTAATCAAAGCAGCAAGCATACCTTTTTAGTATACATAAATACATGGATGTTCTTCATTTGCACTAAGTAGCTCTAGACTGAAAACTAGTCCTAGGAAGGTTTGCCTCTGGGAAGGGGAACCAGTAGGCCCCTTTTTGATCTCATGCAAACCCCTATGTGCCATGGGGAAATTTGGGATGTAAAAAGGAACCAGTGAGTTAGAGTTGGTAACTATTAAATTGAAGCATAGGCTTGCACTATCCTAGTTTATGTGATAAGAAGTTACTTGTTGCCAACTATTTCCCTTGACTAGGCTTTTAATTCCTTCAGGCATAATTCCCTCATGCATATAGTATTTAAATATTTAGCTAATTGCCAAGTTGGGTTTTTTTTTGTGCCAGTCCTGGGGCTTGAACTCCAGGCCTATACACTGTTACCGCAGTATTGCTCAAGGCTAGCCCTCTACCACTTGAGCTACAGCTCAACTTACAGCAGCTTTTTTGTGTGTGTGTGGGGGGGGGGGGGGTTGTGGGGCTTGAACTCAGCCTGAGTGCTGTCCCTCAGCGATTCAGCTCAAGGCCAGCGCTCTACCACTTGGGCTACAGCACCACTTCTAGTTTTCTGGTGGTTCATTGGAAATAAGAGTTTCACGGACCTTCCTGCCTGGGCTGGCTTTGAACCGCAATCTCCTCAGATCTGTCTCCTGAGTAGCTAGGATTACAGGCGTGAGCCACCAGCACCTGGCAGCTTTTTTATTATTATTGTATAGTCTCGGACTTTTCTGCTCAGGCTGGCTTTAAACCACAATCCTAAAATCTCAGCCTCCTGAGTGGCTAGGATGACAGGTGTGAGCTACCAGTGACCAGCTGGCCAAGTTTTTCAGACTGGATTTCCCAGTCACTTTTTAGAAACCTTAAATAAGTGGGAAGATGCTGGAAGAGTATATTTGGATGGATAGATGAAATAAAATTTCATCTGTGACTAAAGACAACAAAACTCACTGAAAGCTGTAGATACAATGAGGATGGAGAAATTAAGCAAGCGAGGGTCAATATGCTTAAAATTCTGTATATTCAGGTGTAGAACAAAGAGGGAACCTCTTTGAACAATGAACAATTAGCATATGTTAAAAATCACAAGAGTGTAAAAGTCTAGTAGAGAGTACTTTTAAAAGGTACAATAAGCTCCAGGAAATGGAAACAAGGCTTTCTTTGGTTAAAAAAAAAATTTAAGAGTCTGGCACCAGTGGCTCACGCCTATAATCCTAACTGCCCCAGATGCTGAGATCAGAAGATCAAAGCTCAAACCTGCCAGTCTATGACTGGCAATTAACCACCAGAAAACCAGAAGTAGTGCTGTGGCTCAAAGTAGTAGAGTGCTAACTTTGAGTGAAAAACTACATTACAGTGCACAGGCCCTGAGTTCAAGCCCCATGACTGACACGTAACATTTTTTTTTAATCTGCCTTAAAGGAACTAATGCTTCATCTTGAATACAAAATGTCCAGCATTGAACTTTCTAGTGAAATATGGCCTTCCCAGGACACCCACAGCTCACACAATCTTTTGCAACTCGGGGCTGAGATCTGAGGATCACAGTTGGAAGCTAATTTGGGCAGAAGTGACTTAACCAGCCAAAATCCAGAATTACACCACACTTATGACTCAAATGGTAGAGCTCCAATCTCAAGGATAAAAGCTAAGGGAGGCTGTGCAGGCCGGAGTTCAAGCCCCAATGATCATTCATACACAACACATACACACACACACACACTCACAACAACAACAAAGTCTTTCAAATACTGGTTACCTTTCCTTTCTCCCAAAAATCCACTAAAATGAGAACAAAAATATAAGGGAAAATTCTAAGGATAAGAGAATGAGAATAGCACTGGGTCCAATAGCATTGGACTCAACCGTGAAAATGATGCCTTCAGGATAAAAATTTTTTTTGGGGGGGGGGGTGTCCAGTCGTGGGCCTGGGCGCTGTCCCTCAGCTCTTCAGCTCAAGGCTAGTGCTCTACCACTTGAGCCACAGAGCCACTTCCAGCTTTTTTACTTTTTGCTTATGTGGTGCTAGGGAATCGAACCCAGGGCCTCATGCATGCAAGGCAAGCGCTCTACCACTGAGCCACCTTCCCAGCTCTCAGGATAAAATTCTATATATACTCAGGGCTCAATAAAAAAGGATTAAAACAGCCAATAAACCACCAGAAAACCAGAAGTGGCACAGTGGCTCAAGTGGTAGAGTGCTCTCCTTGAGCTGAAGCACTGAAGGACAGTAGTGAGGCCCAAAGTTCCAGCCCCTCAACTTTAAAAAAAAAAGGATTAAAATATTAAAAACTTGGATCTGTACTGGACATTTGCATACTTTTCTTTAATCATTAATCCCTGAACAGTACAATAGCTTATTCCAGGACATTTCCATTGTAGAGATGATTTAATATTGGTATGTGAAGTAAACGAGATTTAAATATATGAGAGCCTACACATGGGTTACAAATACTACATTGTACGTAAGGGGCGAAGTATATGACCCTTGTATGGTCTGGTATGTTAAGGGGCTTCCCAGAACCAATCCTCCACAGATATAAACATGACAGAGCTAAAATGGCAGTATAAGAGTTGAATAAAGCCATTTCAGACAGAAGGTAGCAAAGATATTTGTCTATTCTAGGCTGTCTTTCTTAGAAGCTAGGAGTCTTCCACAAAAAATAAACAGAAGAGGATCTAGGACCCAAGAGTCTCCATGGATATAGGAAATAGGAAAATCCCAGAACAAGAAACTGTACAGCAAAGTTACAGGGCAGCCAGAACAAATAAATGGCAGCACAGGACTCAAGTAAAAATGAACTGTATGATGTTTGAATATAATGCCACATTTATACTGCTGGCAGATTCATGAATGAATCAAGTGATAAAATGAGAACAATTTTAAAGAACTCCAAAAATAAAAATCACAGACATACCATACTTCCTCAGTTGTGAATATTTGTAATTATATACGGCAAAACTACTGGAAAACTGAAGGATTATTGTGTGTGGGGTAGAGGGTATATCCAAGAGTTAAATCTTCCATTATAGAGCTGGGCATCCATGGCTCTGCCTGTAATCCTAGCTACTCAGGAGGCTGAGAGCTGAGCATCACAGTTCAAAGCCTGCCAGGGAAGGAAATTCCTTGACACTTAATTTCCAATTCACCACCACCACCAGAAAACCAGAATTGGTGCTGTGGCTCAAAGTGGTAGAGCAATAGGCTTGAGTGATAAAAGCTGGGGGAGAGCATCCAGGCCCTGAGTTATAAATCCCCATGACCGATTAAAAAAAAAGAAAAAACTTCCATTTGGCATTAAAAAAAAATCAAGAAGCTATCAGCATTTTGTTTTAAAGGAGGTAAGTAAATTCCAAAAGGCAATGGTCACCATGGAGAATAGAAATTAGGAAAGAAAGAAATGAGCTCAGACTTATTATAACCCTTGATAAGCACAATGTCTATCACAAAGTAGGCCTTAAAGAAGGAATATGCATTTATCTAATCCTCCCACCTTACCCACTGCTGCTGCCCCATTCAGAAAATGGATACTTGATTCTTTCCTCAAGATTCTGTTCTCACCCTTCCTAACACAAGTATGACGAGGGGGAAAAACAAATCAGTTGCAATTGACATTTTTATTATTTCTTTAATAGATGATCAATTTTTCCCTACAGGTGGAATTTCATCTTACTGATTCAGTGCTAAGTAGGGAACAGTGACAAAGCTAATCAAAATAAGCTACATCAAAACACACTAAGGTAATACAGCTCACTTTTTAAGAGCAAAGTATCAATACATTCTAGAATGCACAATGGTTTAGTCACTGAGACATTGAAGTGGGATCTGGAAGAATGTTGGCAAATCCCAGGTGCAAGAGGAGCTGCAAAGCTGTGCATCTGTTCCTGGGGCTGCATCTCTTGACCACTAGCAGAATCTTGATGTTAGGGAAAGATTTAAGCAAACGCCAAATGGAGTTGCTGCAAACACTAAGTTGACTGAGGAGCTGTGCACAGGAACCAAGAGGCAGGAAAGTACTAAACACTGCTGAGAGCATCCACCCCAGGAAGGACTTTACCTGTTGTTGAGAGAATATATACATAGCATTAACTACAGGATCCACCAAGCCACACCTGCCCCCTGCTCCCTTCCCAATAGCATGTCTGGTCTTCTTTAGGAAATACATCTGCAACTTGGGAAACAGGCACTTTTGGGTCCCAGGTCAATTAGAATATGACATATTTGAGGGCAAGTCCCTCTGCTCCTCCCCATGTCAAATGAATGCAGGGGCTTTATTTGAAGTTCTTCCATTTGCATTGCTAATACATAATGACACACCTATTAATACTAATTCTCCAAGCCAAGTGCTGGTGGCTGATGCCTATAATCCTAGATACTAGAGGCAGAGATTGAAGATCACAGATCGAAGCCAGCCCCAACAGGAAAGTCTCTGAAATTCCTACCTCCAATACATTACCAAAAAAGCCATAAAGTGGAACTGTGGCTCAAATGGTAGGGCACTAGCCATGAGCAAAAGAAGCTCAGGGACAGCACTCAGGCCCCAGGACCAGCAAAACAAAACAAAAAATTAACTCTCCATTCCATTCTACCTACTTGTCAGTGTATAGTCCTCACCCCTGCTTCCAAATAAGCCCCAAACCAGGGAAGAACCTTACCTTCCAGTAGTTCTAAACTGGCACCACCCCCAGTGCTCACATGGCTGACTTTATCCTCTGTGTTCCATTTGGCACAGCATGTAGCAGTATCTCCACCACCTGTGGAATGAAAACCGAATATGAAGGAAAGGGACCAGAACTGGAAAGCAAGCATGTTCCTCAACCCAACTCCATCTTATCAAAGGGATCCTCCATGAACTGAACATCCATTTAGTCCTCATGATTTACACAGAGCCAAGACACCCAGGAAAAGTTAGCCATCTCCATCTCTCTTCTATCTTCCCCTGATACAAATTGTCAGGCCACATTAATGAGCTTTGTACAGGACTCCTTCCTTACCTATGATGGTGATGCAGCCCCGAGAGGTGGCTTTTACCACCTCATCCATGAGAGCTTTGGTTCCCCGGGCAAAAGCTTCCCATTCAAATACCCCCACAGGTCCATTCCATACAATCTGCTTAGCCCGACCAACAGCCTCCGCGTACTTCTTGCTACTCTCAGGACCACAGTCCAAGCCCTGGGGAATAGAATTAAAAGAGAAAATCAATCACCTAGAAAGTTACTTAGAATACCACCCTTACCAAGGACCAGAATGGAAGGCTAATCAGTATTTCCTCTGGAACCAAAGGTACCCTTCAGTCTTTTAAATCATTGATCTAACCCAGGCAGTGGTGGCTCATGCCTATAATCCTAGCTAGTCAGGAAATTGAGATCTGAGGACAGAAAATCAAAGTCTGCCTAAGTAGGAAAGGTCATGAGATGCTTTATCTCCAACTAACCACCTAAAACCACAAGTGCAGCTGTGGTTCAAAGTGGTAGAGTGCTAGCTTTGAGCAAGAGAGCTCAGAGATAGCAACCAGGCCCTGTCCAAGCTCACGATTGACAAATATAACATGTTCGCACCTCTTACCTCAGAAGGTCTATTTTCTGGAAGATCAAGTTCAGAGAAAGAAAAAAGAAAAAGCACCCTCCATTATTTCACAGGCTTTTTTTGGGGGGGGGGGGGCGTTAATCATGGGGCCTGAACTCTGGGCCTGGGTGCTGTCCCTCAGCTCTTCAGCTCAAGGCTAGTGCTCTACCACTTGAGCCACAGCGCCACTTGCAGCTTTTTCTGCTTATGTGGTACTGAGGAATCGAACCCAGGGCCTCATGCATGCAAGGCAAGCACTCTACCACTGAGCCACCTTCCCAGCCCTTCACAGGCATTCTTATTCACTGTATCAATGGTAGTCAAGAACCAGACCAGTGGTTCTCAACTTGGGTAAACTCTACACAGCCACAAACAGTGGTGACAATGGGACACACTACTGACACCTACTGGCCAGGGATACTTAAAATATCCTTACAGCTTTCTACCAAAAAAAAAAATCTAAGATGTCTTTAGTGTTGAGACTGAACATTGAACTCAGATCAATCTTCACAAACATGGCACATATCAGAATCACCAGGAGAACATGCCTTCCTAGAGATTCTGATTTAGTAGTTTCAGAGAGAGCTTACATTTTTAAAAAACATCCAAAATGATATTGCTGGGCTCTGTTTGAGCCACATTTATCAAAATAATATCAAGGCTGGGCATAGTGGTATGTGCCTATAACACCAGCAATTTTAAGGGAGTCAAGAGGATTGTGAGCTCCAGGTCAACTGAGCCTATACAGCAAAATTCTTTCTTTAAAAAAACATTAAGTAAGCAGGGCCCAAAATCCTAGGTATTCAGGAGGCTGAGGTCTGAGGATCATGCTTTGAAGCCAGCCTGGGTGGGAAAGTCCATGAGACCTCCACTAAACAACTAAATAGCCAGAAGTGTGGCTCAAGTGGTAGATCACCAGCCTTGAGCAAAAAAGCTCAAGCCCAGGACCTACACCAAAAAAACAAAAAATTAACCATCAGGGAAACACACACACACACACACACACACACACACACACGTAGATGTGGCTTAAATGAAAAAGGGGTAGTCTTCAACCAAAAAGCTGAGAGAACATGAGGCCCTGACCCCTCTGCCCTACACACAACTATATTAGGTTTTAGACTTTTCCTTGGCAATACTAAAACTGAACTTAGGAGAAGCCTTAGTATAATCAATTTAGCCACATCCACAACCCCTTTTGCTTTATTTATTGACTAGGATCTTATGTTAATGTCTGGGTCAACTTGTTCGTGATCTATTTATGCAGCCAACATAGCTGTGATTACTTACATGTACCAGCATACTCAGCTTTTATTGGCAGACATAAGATCTTGCAAACTATTTGTCCAGGCTGGCTTTGAACTGTGATCCTAATGCCTTCCTTCATATATTAATCCTTAATAAACTCATATTTTCATTGTTTGTAATTAGTATACTTAATGTTTTCATAGAATAAAGTGGGCTTGGACATAATCCAGAGTAGCCCCAAATCATGGAAGTCTACAGCACTGTCTGCAGCACAAGTAAGTAAACATTAAGCAGATGAAGACAAAAAACGCTTTGTCCCCACATTACAGGTGACAATCGGCTATCACTGTTTTCCCCCATGGGTTCTCCCACAGAAAATGGTTTACTGCAACATTGGGCATCTTCTCTTAACAGCTAGCTTCTACAGTGCGTATTACATACAAAGTTTTCTGGTGGGCTAAGGGTGTAGCTCAGTACAAAAGCCCTTCAAGGGGCTGGGAAGGTGGCTCAGTGGTAGAGCGCTTGCCTTGCATGCCAGAGGCCCTGGGTTCGATTCCTCAGCACCACATAAGCAAAAAGAAAAAAAAGCCGGAAGTGGCGCTGTGGCTCAAGTGGTAGAGCGCTAGCCTTGAGCTGAAGAGCTGAGGGACAGCACCCAGGCCCAGAGTTCAGGCCCCACGACCAGACCAAAAAAAAAAAAAGCCCTTCCAAGCATGACCTGGGTTGAGTCACCAAGAACACATAAAAAATGTCTATTGCATACTCTAGGCATTCATATACAGTGAGACCAAAGGAAGATAATTATGAGAGGAACAAAGGCATAATCCCTATGTATATCCAATCATATAAAATCATATTTATAGAAATTAACTCCAGGAAATTGAAACAAGATGTTTTTTCTTTGTTGCTGTTCTCATTTTCTTTTTTTGTCTTGTTCAACCCTTTGAAGGGTTAAGGGGAGGCACAGAAATGAAGGGACAAAGGGTGAAGAAATGCAGCAATGGTACTTCCTGACTTCCTGGACACTGTTGAAAGTGAGCTCTACTTGTGGGTGGGGATGGGAGGGAAAAACTGGAAGCAAGTGAAGGGGTGACATTGTCCAAAGTAACTGTAACCCTTCTGCACATTTCCTTTATATTAACAATAAAAGATTTTTTTGTCAGTTGTGGAGTCTGGGCCTGGGTGCTGTCCCGGAGCTCTTCAGCTCAAGGCGAGCGCTCTACTGCTTGAGCCACAGCGCCACTTCTGGTTTTCTGAGTGGTTTATTGGAGTCTCATGGACTTTCCTGCCCGGGCTGGCTTTGAACCACGATCCTCACATCTCAGCCTCCTGAGTAGCTAGGATTATAGGCGTGAGCCAGAGCATGGCAATAAAAGATTCTTTTAAGTCTGTCAGTTACATGAATGAATGTCAATACTTTTTTACACCCATACCATAACCATCAAGCAACTTACCATCCAGCCAGCAGGTATTCCAGAAGCCACAGTGGCTTGGCCAGTCTTGGCATTTTCATCAAACTTGTCAGCAGTGACAAAATCAACAGGCAAGGTAATCTTTACACCATTTTTCTCAGCTTTCGCCATAAGATCTTTGACAATCTTGGCCCCCTCCTCATCAAACAGAGAAGTACCAATCTACATAGGAAGGACAAGAGGAGGAAGGTCAGCTTCATTACACTAAAAACATGGTTGCGATGTGGCAGAAATAATTTGTATTGTCAAAGCTCATAGAATTCACAAACTTTATAGACCATGGTAATGACAATTTGCCTTGTGAAGCTCAAGATGTGTTTGTGATTTTAAGTATCACTATTCCACAATACTGTGAAATATATTTATGTAATCACCTAATGTCAATTTTTAAAAAAAAGTGAGAGAAGGGATGGGTTAGGAACGATGGATGATAATGTTGTCAGACACCTTGTATTCATATACTGTTTTGTGGAATGGGAACTTCTTTGTACAACTACTTAAAGATAATAATAAATAAAAGTTAAAAAATAAAAACATGGTTGACTCAAAAGTAGGAAGAACCAGACCCAGTGACTCATGCCTGTAATCCTAGGTACTCAAGAGGTTAACATCTGAGGATGGGAGTCAAAGCCAGCCTAGGCAAGAAAAGCCATGAGACTCTCCAATTAACCACCAAAAAGCCAGAAAATGGAGCTGTGGCTCCATTGAGTGAAAAAGCTAAGGGACAACATCCCTTGCCCTGAGTTCAAAGCCCTAGTAAGTGTACACACACACACACACACACACACACACACACACACACACACACACACACACACACACACACACACACACACACACACGATATAAGACAGTAATAGGAATAATGCAAAGACAAAAGCAACTTCCCAAAATAAACGTTTTTAGGTTCATGTGAAAAACTTTCATAGTCCAGGGTTGTAGGTTGAAGTAAGTGATAGACCACTTGCCTGGCAAGCACAAATCCCTGGGCTCAAAAGAAACTGGTTTTCTTTTTAAATGTACATAGCCTGATATTTCGTGGAGAGCTATTTCACATCCACTTGAGTTTGGTTTCCTACCTCCATGTTGTTGAGCACCTTGAGGAAGGTAAAAGCCATTCCTCCACCAATAATCATCTCATTGACTTTGTCCAACATATTATTGATCAGCTGGATCTTGTCTGCAACTTTAGCTCTAGAAGGGAAAGGGAAAGCAAGAATTATCGATAAGGGAAGTGAAAATACACATATAGCCTGAATATATATTAAGGCAGGGAAAATAGCTCAAATGACAACATTCTGCATAACTTTGCCCTATATGTTGCCCACCTCAAAGTCCAAATCCATTGTGAAAAAATTTGTTAAAGGTAGCGCCCAGGACTAAGAAAGGCTTAGAAAACGCTCTTATTCCAGCACTGGTGGCTCATACCTATAATCCTAGCTACTCAGGAGGCTGAAATCTGAGGATGGTAGTTCAAAGCCAGCCCAGGCAGGAAAGTCTGGGAGACTCCAATTATCTGGCCCCCCCCACCAAAAACAAAGCTGGAAGTGCAGCTGCAGCCCAAGTGGTAGATGATAGCCTTGCAAAAAGACTCAGGGACAGTGCCTAGGCTCTTACATCAAAACCAACACTGCGCCGGGCGCTGGTGGCTCACGCCTGTAATCCTAGCTACTCAGGAGGCTGAGATCTGAGGATTGCGGTTCAAAGCCAGCCCGGGCAGGAGAGACCATGAGACTCCTATCTCCAATAAACCACCAGAAAACCGGAAGTGGCGCTGTAGCTCAAGTGGTAGAGCGCTCGCCTTGAGCTGAAGAGCTGAGGGACAGCGCCCAAGCCCAGAGTTCAAGCCCCACGACCGACAAAAAAAAAAAAACCAACACTGCAACTCCCCCACCAAAAAAAGGAAGAAAAAAAGAAAAAAAAACCTAGCCTTAGGCTACAGGTACAGCCAATGCTAGAGCACTTGCTTAGCACATGTAAGGCTCTAGGTTTTATTCCCAGCACACAAGAGAAATCAAGCTTTTACCTAAACAAAGTATAGGGTCCAAATAGGTCTACTTTGCAAACTTTTTATCTAAACAAAGTATAGGGTCCAAATAGGTCAACTTTGTACCCTCTTCCCCCAAAAAAATTCATGGCTTTCAGATTTCCAATTGTGTCTGAGCCAGACGGCTAATTTTGTGATTCTTGAGCCTCATGACAACTGTTCTGAGAACAAGGTTAAGATTATACACTAAATATACACTGGAACAACATACAAATATATGATGAACAAAAATAGATTTTCCTAATTGAAATCATATTTCAGGTACAGTGCTGGACATTTGCTTTTTGGCATCTTTCTGTTGAGCTACCTTTACCAGGCACCTATACTCTGTGCCATGCCACTGGTCTAGGTCTTTGAGAAACATCAGTGGCCAAAACAAAGGATCCTGAATCTTTTGGAACACATCTTCTAGGAGAGGGAAATAAGACAATAAGGTAGGCAGCTAGGGACTTCTTATACTCTTAGAATTCAATTTTGTACAAATTTCTATAATAAAGGTTTCTAAAAATAAAATATAATTACTTTCCCAGAAATTGTTGATATCTGGGTAGGAGACTACACTAAGTGGCAAAAAAACACCTCCTTACCACCCCCACAAACTTAAATTATACTATTTATACTATTAAATTATTTCAATATCACCTAATCTTACTATGCAAAGTAGGCCCCTATCAGTGCCAGCGAACCACGGTTGACCTGCATGAACCACATCAAGTGGCTTCCTTGCCCTCTGGCATCTAACTGGGTTTCAGTCAATTGGTGATTGGACAGGGCACAGCAGCAAGAGACTGAAGGGCAATCATAGTGTTTTTTCCCAAGCCCCCATACCCTTTCCTGCCAGGTGATTGTCTCTCTCTCTGTCTTGATCAAAGACACTTAATTCCACCAGAGGAACTCTCAACAGCCTCTCTAAATTTCTCCTTATGTCCTTTCAGGCCTAGGAATGGTGATGGCTACTGCTAGCCCCAGATTACTGCATAGTCCTAAACCCTGCCCTTGCCTCTATAGATCATTAAATTCTCCTCAATTATCCACAGTGACTGTACTATCTATTTGACAATTAACCACCCAAAGTATGTATGACCTAGTACCAGGCAAGCACTACTTAAAAGCATTATCCAAGTGTCATTCTCCATACCCGCCCAAGATGGCCAGAAAGGGTCGCTCTGGGCTTTCCAAGGCCTTGGCAAAGTAGTTCAGCTCTTTCTTCATCAAAAATCCACCAGCCTTCTGTGGCAGATTGACTCCCACCATGGAGCTAGGGGAAAAAAAATCAAAGACATTCAAAATCTAGTCGTAAAAGAAATCTCTCTCTTCAGCACTGAAATGCTTTCACTTCTAAGATACCAGAAGACTAGCTTTTCATCCTTAAACTCCAATTTAAAAAACCCACTGAGGTATAAGGCTTTTAAGGAGAAGGAGTAAAAGGCAACCACTTAAGTAGAATTTAAAATATCCAATTAGTAGTCTTCAGTAAGCCAAGAGCTGAGCAATCAGCTAGTTCAAGAGTTTAAGAAGCTGGGCACCACTGTCCCATGCCTATAATCCTATCTACTGAGGCTGAGATCTGAGGATTTTGGTTCAAAGCCCTGAGTTCAAGCCCCATGATGACAAAAAAGAGAGAGAGCAAGCTTAAGATTCTTATAACATTCCCACAGGAAGAAATTCATACAAAAAAAAGTTAGAACTTCTTCCTAAAGTCTACAACCTTTTTTAAAAAAAAACTTTATTTCCTCTCTGGATCAGGAATACACAGCCAGAACCACCAATGATAATTCCCAATTAGCTTCTATCAAAGCTAAAAGGACACAGAATAGTAAAATCTCCAAAAAGCAAGCCACACATTGAGCTGATCAACTGAACAAGAACATTGCTGTCAGCTCAGTGTGTCACAAGGCTCTTGATACCTGTGCGCTCGATGTGCAGTGCCGAAAGCATCATTGACATAGACATCTCCTAGTTTGGAAAGCGAAGCTCGGAAAGCTTCTATTTTGGCTGGCTCAGCTTTAATCTGCAAAGGGAAAAAAAATGGAAGACTAGAAACCAACATTGGAAATGTTCTTGCCCCCCCCAAAAAAAAACTGTAAAAAAAAAGAAAACAAAAACTATTAAACCATTGCAGGCCATCAAAGTCCTCTGAACTATCTCAAGACCTTGAGTTGGTAGAATACCATCTTTCGTCACAAGTAACAGACTATTATTTCTCCCAAAATATTCAAGGGGTTTTTTATTTTGGTTATTTCTGCATGGTTCTGTTCTCTCTCATCTTCCCTTAAAATTGTAAACCTCAATGATATGAAAGCTAGTCACATCCCATCCTGTAAGCCACCGTTCCTATTATCCTGACTGAATTTCACACTTAGACTTATTCTCCTTGTGAAGATTAGCATGTCACATAACTCAAGCTGCTGGCTACTAAAAGCCTATCCACAAAGTGAAAGTGGCCTCACACATATTCCTCATAAAAGAAGCAAGGCCATGCTGGGCTGGAAAAGGGAAGGTTCAAACATCACAACAGAAACACACCTCAAAAACATTTATTTTATAGTGGCTAAAAAGGAGGGTATTTGGAAATAGTGCTGTGGCTCAAGATGGTAGAGCACTAGCTTTGAAAGAAAGAGCTCAAGGACATTGGCCAGGCCCTAAGTTCAAGCCCCACAGCCAACCAAAAGTTATTAAGGGTTAGGAATGTGGCTTAGTGATAGAGTGCTTGCCTAGGATGAATGAAGCCCTCAATTCGATTCTTCAGTACCACATAAACAGAAAAAGCCAGAAGGGAGCCAGGCACTGGTGGCTCATGCCTGTAATCTTAGCTACTCAGGAGGGCTGAGACCTGAGGATCACAGTTCAAAGCCAGCCCGGGTAGGAAAGTCCATGAGACTCTTATCTCCAATAAACCACTAGAAAAATCGGAAGTGGCGCTGTGGCTCAAGCGGTAGAGTGCCTGCCTTGAGCTGAAGAGCACAGGGACAGTGCCCAAGCCGAGTTCAAGACCCACAACTGACCAAAAAAAAAAGAAAAGAAAAAGCCAGAAGGGCGCTGTGGCTCAAGTGATAGAATGGTAGCTCTGAGCAAAAAAAAAAAAAAAAAAATCTCAGGGATAGTGCCTAGGCCCTGAGTTAAAGCCCCAGGATTGGCAAAAAAAAAAAAAAAAAAAAAGCCAGAAGGGGTGCTATGGTAGAGCACTAGACTTGAGCAAAAAAGTCAGGGACAGCACTCAGGGCCTGAATTCAAGCCCCACAACTGACAAAAAACCTGTTTTGTGATATATGTGTGTATGTAGATATCATGAATTCTTCAGCCATAAGAAATAAAATTCTTCATGGCAGCAAAGAAACAGAAGCCTGGATGGAAATGCATCCAAGAAAAACAAGGAATATATTCCTACAAAGATAGAGGTGCAAAGAGAATGAACTATTGGGATTTGAGTTATCAGCCCTTTAGGATCCCCCAAAGGAGTGCTAAAGCAGGATGGCAGGAAGAGCAAAGTCTCTAGCAAGCAAGTAAGCAAAGATACAGAGACAGCAAATCCGCAAAGGGAGACAGAGTGCACACAACAGAGCACATGTCCACTGTGCAATCCTGTTCTATTTTTTTGTGCTGGTACTGGGGCTTTAACTCAGGGCCTGGGTACTGTTTCTTAGCTTTTTTGCTCAAGGCTGGCACCCTACCACTTGAGCCACAGGTCCACTTCCCTATTTTTTAAGAAGGCAAAGGAGGCTACCACAAAGAACAAGGTTGTCCACTAATGACCCAAAAAAATCAAAAGTACAGATGCTAAATAAGGACTGTGAAGCCACCACAATCTCTGCAGGATGGAAATTCTTGAGCAGTTGCTCTTTCTTTGAAATTTCCGTATCTACCAAAACCGCAGGATCACTACTCTATTTAAGAATTCTTAAGGAAAACAGCTTACATGGGAAGTTCATGAAAATGGTGTCAAAGAAACTAATCAGAACTCAGGTCTCACTTTTAATCTACCAGTAATGAGAACACATTGTTTATACTAGAAGATCAATGTGTCATACTGAATAAAATAAATGCTCACGTCCTCACTTTGTTTCTGTATTGAGACACTAAATGAGATGATGAAAGAAAGAGTCTGGTATAACCAATTCATCATTTTCTGAATAAAACATTCCATTTCTAAGCCATCAACTTGGTGCATCTTGGGTTTCAGTTTAAAAGGGCACCAAATTTTAGGTCAGCATTTGACTCCTAGTACTATAGTAGTATCATGCCAAAGGCAAGATCAGGATCTGTGCTGCTAAGAAAAGAAACTGCATGAGACAGGCACTCCACATGACCTTAAGAAATGTCAGAAGTCAAAAGGGGACTAAGATTCTAACCTCAGAGCATCTTATTCTCATCTCTGAAGACCAAAAGAGTGGCTAGTACTAAAAAGTGCCTTTCAGCTTCCCCTCTAGCCAACAAATTCAAAATCATGCTTACAGGACCCACTGATCACTTAATAGTTGAATTCTGGTTTTCATTTTCTTTATTTTTTTTTTGGGTCCAGTCGTGGGGCCTGAACTCTGGGCCTGAGCGCTGTCCCTCAGCTCTTCAGCTCAAAGCTAGAGCTCTACCACTTGAGCCACAGGGCCACTTCCAGCTTTTTTCTTTTTGCTTATGTGGTGCTGAGGAATTAAACCCAGGGCCTCAGGCATGCAAGGCAAGCGCTCTGTCACTGAGCCAACTTCCAAGCCCTGAATTCTGGTTTTCCTGTTTTGTCATTGTTTAATGGATGCCTTTACTTTTGCATGACAATAGCAGAGCTGAAAAGATCCCAGAGGCCAGAAGTAGTTGCTAGGGACTAAATGATTACTCACAAAGCCTCAAGTATTTACCACCCAGCCCTGCAGAGAAAGTTTGCTGAGCTAATGGACTGAGTTATGCTATGAAGCCCAGGCAAAAAGAACCAATGTTAGCCAAGACTTCCTATCTGAAACTTGAGATAAAGAGTTTCATGGAGTTTTCTGCCCCGACTGGCTTAGAACTGCAATCCTCAGATCTCAGACTCCTGAGTAACTAGCATTAGAGGTGTGAGCCACCAGTGCCAGGCTATTTGTTTTCCTTTATGGCACTTAGTTTATGAAATGATAAAGACACCTACATTCTCATCTGAAAGGAAATTTCAAGAAATGTTTTATATTTATGAAGAAAATGTCTTAAGTCTAAAGTCCTATTCATTATGACACTCATTCACGGAATACTCCTAACTCCAACAGTGTTCACATACAGTTCAAAGGTATTTGAAAGGTAAGCGTGATCAACATAATTAGTGCTGGCAACATTCTACTCCTTAATCCAGCCTGGTTACACAAATGTTAACTGGCATAATTCATCAAGCTCTCATGTGTGCATTCTTACATGTATATTACTTCAGGAAAAAGGTGTGTAAAGGAAAAAGTAAACATGAGTCTCCTTCTCTACTGTCCAAGCAGTCTCTCCCAAATACAGGTCAAGCCAGGTGCTGCTGGCTCACACCTAATAATCCTAGCTACTGAGGAGGCTAAGATCTGAGGACTGCAGTTCAAAGCCAGCCCAGATAGGGAAAAGTACATGAAACTCCTATCTCCAATGAACCACCAGAAATCCAGAAGTAGAGCTAGGCTCCAAGTGGTAGAGTGCTAACCTTGAGCAAAAAAGCTCAGGGGACAGAACCCAGGCCCTGAGTTCAAGCCCCATAACCAACAATAACAACAACAACAAAAATCAAGTGAAAAGCACCATGGCTACTTACCTTGTTCCCAGAAGCATCTTTTCCCTTCCCTTCTTCCTCTACATGAAAGCGGAGGTTCTCCAGCAGGATGACAGACCCTGCTGCTGGGCTGGCACAGGCTTTCTCTACTTCTGGGCCCACACAGTCCTTCAAGAACAGAACATCCCTGGGAAAGCGAGAGATGAAGAGATGTGAGCCATCTGCCAGGAACAGTCAAGACCAGTAACAGCCTGACTACCTCGCCCCTACCCCTACACATTCATCAGCACCAGAGCCAACCACTTACTTGCCCAGCAGGGACTTGAGTTCAACAGCAACTGGCTCTAAGGAGTACTTGTCTGGCATGGGGACACCATCAGGCCGGCCCAGGTGGCTCATAAGGACAACTGACTTGGCTCCATTGTCCAAGCAGAATTTGATGCTTGGGACAGCAGCCTTGATCCTGCAACCACAAAAAGAAAATAGATGAAACAGTTATTCCTAGGAATGGGATGGGGGAAAGGGGAAAGTATTTTACTCATAACTCCATAAAATAGAAAAGCCCATGTTCTTCTCCAAATTCCATCCAATCTGTCATCATTCAAAGGTGGACGCATGACACCATGTCCTCTACCTAGCATAGTACAGTGTGACGATGGATATGTCCCTTATGATGAAGAGTTAGCACAGCAAACCAAAAGCTCCTCTCTTTTTAAAATTTTTTTTTGTTGGTTGGTTACAGGGCTTGAACTCTAGGCCTGGGTGCTGTCTCTGAACTCTTCAGTTCAAGGCTAGCGCTCTACCACTTGAGCCACAGCACCACTTCTGGCCTTTTCTGTGTACATGGTGCTGAGGGCCTCATGCATGCAAGGCCAAGCACTCTACTGCTGAGCCACCTTCCCAGCCCCCCAAAAGCTCCTCTCTATGGAACGATGTGCTTGGAGTGCTAAGGCCTGGCTGGCATGGAACAACCTGGCTTTTAAAATGTATCCTCAGTTCTTTGGCTCAACAGGCTACCACACTCAGTCTGGTGCTGGTGGCTCATGCCTGTAAATCCTAGCTACTCAGGGGGCTGAGATCTGAGGATCACAGTCTGAAGCCAGCCCAGGCAGAAAAGTTTGTGAGACTCTTATCTCCAATAAATTACTCAGAAAAAGCCAGAAGTGGTGCTGTGGCTCAAGTGATAGGAGTGCTAGCGTTGAGAACAAAGAGGCTCAGGGACAGTGCCCAGTCCCTGAGTTTAAGCCTCAGGACCAGCAAAAAATAATTAATCATCTATACATCAAGGTAATGGAGGTTGAACACTTGCTTCTCTCCAGAAGTTGGAAAATTGGGGAATTGCTAGACAGAAGATACATACATGACCAGCTCCCTAGGGCATGTCTCCAAAGGAAATATAATAAGCAGACAAGTGATACCTGGCTCATCCAGGTTTACTGAGGCATATACACCGTACTGAGGTGTATACACCGTAGTCAAGATAGTGAATCTGCCTCAGTGCCTACCCATCAACAGATGAATGGCTGAAGTAAATGTGATATACATATACAATACAGTATTGCTGAGTCCTAAAGAATGAAATCCTCTTATTTTCAGCTTAACACATGGAACCACAGGATACTATGTTAAGTGAAATAAGCACCACACTTTATCAGGCATGTTCTCTTCTGTGATCAATGAATGCTATACACATGTATGGAGATACCACACAATCCCATTAATATGAATTAACTAAATATAGCTATTTCTTTAAAACCTGGGAGCTGTGTTTTTTGTCCTTTTTTTTTGCAGGTTTGAACTCAGGCCCTTGTGCTTCCTAGGCTGGTGTTCTACCACCTGAGCCATGCCTCTATCCCTGCTCTTTTCTTCTTTTTGGAGATGGAATCCAGTGAATTTTTCTGCCAGGACTGGCCTTGAATTGTGATCCTCTAGACCTTAGGCTATAGGCATGAGGCACTGGTGCCCAGTACGAGCTGATTCTCTTAATGAGCCCCACAACCAAAAATAAATAAATCTCCATCCTCACTATCTCATCCTCCTGAAAAGCTAGAATTACAGGCATTAGACACTGCTGCCTGGCAAGACAATGTTTTCACTGCCATTTTGACACAGGGTCTCACTATGTAAGCCCAGGCTAGCTTCATACTTGCCATCTCCTCCCTCAGACTCCCAAATGCTGGGATTACAGGCATACAGCACCCATTAGGCCCAGCTAGGAGGCTATTTTTTAATTTATATTTTCTCATTGATTTAGAATGTTTAAATGCCTACAATTAAAGAGCAGATTGTGGGTTGGAAGGAAGTCAACAATCATGTGGTTTATGTTGCTGCAGTTCTATAATATGAAAGGAAAATTGCTTCAGTCCAGATTTTGTAAGAACCTTACCTCTGGTTGTTTGTTATCTGGTTGTTCTTCATAGGAACATTGAAGTCCACCCTAAAAAGAAACCAAGTTTCAGATTCAGTTATAAGCAATTACCTTACTGTTCCCTCAAAGGTTAGAAGTACTTTTATCTACTCAGTTAAGGAAACTAAAACCCAAATCTCACCTTAAAAATAATCAGTGGCATTAGAAGTCAAGATCAAAGTTAGCCATGGAGAAAAAGGGTAGATGCAGGAACTGGGACTTTGGCAATGTCCCATTTCTTCTGGACCTGACAGTACAAATATATGCTCATTTTGCGGTTAACTAGTCACATTATTTGTGCCCTTTTAGGAATGTATCTCATACTTTAGAAACTTCTCAAGAACTAGCCCTGAAGACCTAGGAAGTCAATGCCAATTCCACCTAAACAACTTTTTTTTTATTCCTCAGCACCACATAAGCAAAAAGAAAAAAGCTGGAAGTGGCGCTGTGGCTCAAGTGGTAGAGCGCTAGCTTTGAGCTGAAGAGCTGAGGGACAGCGCCCAGGCCCAGAGTTCAGGCCCACGACTGGACCAAAAAAAAAAAAAAAAGAAAGAAAAAGAAAAGAAAAGTAAAACAAGAGAATCTTCAGGCTCTTTGGAAAATGCCTGGGGTTAAGGTTTGGTGGAAACCCTGAGCCCAAGTATCAAGCTTACATGTTACCTGTCAAGTAATATGCACACAATATAAAGAAGGCAGCCTCTTTCAGAAAGCAGGAAGGAGAGGGTAAGAGTGAGGCCCTGCCCACCTGATAAACAGGCAATCAGAAAGGAAGTGATCAAAATGTCACAAACTGATAATGTACTGCAGGCAGAATTCCCCTTCTTACCTCAGATTACTGCTTTATCATTGTTAAGAAACTACTCAACAATTTGTGTGGTAGCCCATATTTTTGATGTTTAAGTTTTGCCTGCCAAGATCTTTTTTTTTTGAGACAGTGTCTCACTCTATAACCCAAACTAGCCTCAAACTCACAAACTTCCTGCCTCAGCCTCCAAAACATTACAGGCATGTACCATCACACACAACCCAAGATCATATTTAAATGAATTTTTTCTCATCTGTAGAATGAGGATGCTAATATCTACCTTGTAGTTATTAAGAGAAATTAAGGTAGCAATTCGCAGTGTTTAAAAGAACCATAGTGTGCTAATGATTATATGTTAATGCTTCACATTGTAATTGAGATCGGAAACATCAACCATTACTAAAATCTAGTACCAACTCACTGTTACAGGAAAGTATGACCTACTCAAGAAGATGACAAAAATTTCCTTGATATTCATTTCCAAACTCTGCTGTCACTACCCTTTCCTCTCTCTAGTAGAGTGAGAGCTGGCAATGATTATAAAATACTACAAACCTAAGATGACTGCTAATCTATACACCCTAAGCCAGACCTCCAATCTGAGTAGCCTTCCTAAAGGTGAACTAAGAGAAATAATTCTACAGTCAAACATTTTAAAAAGTCTTCAAGGGGCTGGGAAGGTGGCTCAGTGGTAGAATGCTTGCCTTGCATGCATGAGGCCCTGGGTTCGATTTCTCAACACCACATAAGCAGAAAAAGCCAGAAGTGGCACTGTGGCTCAAGTGGGAGAGCGCTAACCTTGATCTGAAGAGCTGAGGGACAGCGCCCAGGCCCAGAGTTCAGGCCCCAGGACCAACAAAAAAAAAAGTCTTCAAAATGAAAGGTATGTTGCTTCCAAACCAGTGACTTACATCTGTAATTCTAGCTACCCAGTAGGCTGAGATCTGGAGGAGCAAGGTCTCAGGCCAGTGTGGGCTGAAGTTTTGGCAAGATTCCATCTCCAAAATCACCAGCAGGGCTGGGAAGTTGGCCCAGTGGTAGAGCGCTTGCCTTGCATGCCTGAGGCCCTGGGTTCGATTCCTCAGCACCACATAAGAAAAAAGCCAGAAGTGGTGCTGTGGCTCAAGTGGTAGAGCACTAGCCTTGAGCTCAAGAGCTGAGGGACAGTGCCCAAGCCCAGAGTTCAGACCCCACGACCGGACCCCAAAAAAAAAAAAAAAATCACCAGCAAAAAAAAGCTGTGACTAGGGGCAGAGCCTCATTCAGACAAGTACAAGTTCCTGAGTTCAAACACAGGCACCAGTGAAGGAAGAAGGGAGGATGAGAAGGAGGAAAGGCAGGCAGGCACTCGACTTGGTTTCAGGCCATTTGATCCTGATTCTAAGCATCTTCTTTAAATAATCTTGAACCTACCCTTGCCAGAGTTAAAGTGCATACCAAAGATCACATATCCCATTACCAAGAGTTATTTTCCCCCATGTAGCCTCCCCGCAAGGCTCAGGTGAAAATGGCTAGTGGCAGAAGGGTGAGCACCTGTCACCCCCCTGCACCACTGCTCCCTAGCCCTAGGCATGGCTTTGGGTAGAAATCTGTCTCACCTAGTTGTTGTTGTCATGGTACCTGCTTACTGATGAAAACTGCCCGTGCCCTGTGGAAAACCACTCCTTACCACATCTTCAAGTCTACTTTGAGCTTACCCTCTGAGGACTCCCAACATAGGAACTGCTCTTGCCCATTATGCTTTCTAATTGCCCCATTTTATGTCCATTTTGTCAGTATCCCAAGAAAATGTTACAGCCTCCATCTATGCCAAGACTTGTACAAGATGTTAAGAGGAGCATAATTCTGTAATAACCCCAAATGCCCTTAGTGGATGAATGATTCAACTATGACACATTCAGACCATGGAAAATTACTCAGCAACACAAAGGAACGTACTATTGATTCAGGTCACAACCTGAATAGATCTTGGATAAATGCTCAGAGAACAAAGTCAAACTGAAGGGTGGAGGGTAGCCCAACGGGAGAGTACTTGCCTCAAGAGTGAGGCCCTGGGTTCAATCTCTTGCACTACCAAAACAAAAAGCTCTCAATCTCTAAGGGTTACATAATAAGTGGGAAATGACAAAACTTTAGAAATTACCAAGAGGTAGAAATGGGATGGGGGGTTGTCTTGGTGGTACAGAAAGCATTCAGTTTTGATGCAAATGGAAACTGAACTCAGGTCCTCTCGCTTGCTGGGTGGGAGCTGCACCACTTGAGCCATGTCTCCAACCCTTTTTCCTTATTTTTTGGATATGATGTCATGCTTTTTACCCAGGGTCACCTCAAATGATCCCTATACATACATCTCCTGTGTAAGTGGGATTGCACAAGTGTACCACCATGCAGATTGCACAAGTGTACCACCATGCAGGACTTATTCTTTGATATAAAATGTCACCAAGTTTTATACCTAGGCTGGCCTTCAACTTCAATCCTTTCCCCATCTCTGGCTCTCAAGGAGCTCTTTCTGTATTTCGATTGAGGTAGTTGAGGCTATACAATGTTACACATGTAATAAAATGGCAATAGTTATGGATACTACACCAATGTCAAATTCCTACTTTTGGGGGGGGGGGTCGGGTCATGGGGCCTGAACTCTGGGCCTGGGCGCTGTCCCTCAGCTCTTCAGCTCAAGGCTAGCGCTCTACCACTTGAGCCACAGCGCCACTTACGGCTTTTTTCTTTTTGCTTATGTGGTGGTAAGGAATCAAACCCAGGGCCTCATGCATGCACGGCAAGGCTCTACCACTGAGCCACCTTCCTAGCCCTCAAATACCTACTTTTGATGTATGATAATTATGTAAGATGGATCCATTGTGGGAAACTCAAGACTTTTCTACATAATCTTGGCAAGGTTCTATGAATTGATCTTTACTGAGAGGTTGGAGGGTGCTGGAGTTTGAACTCAGGGCTTTGAGATTGCTAGGCTGGACCTCTACCACTTAATTCACACCTACTTTTTGCTTATTATTTTGGAGACAGACTCATCAATTCTTTTCTGCCTGGGATAGCCTCAAACCACAATCCTCCAGATTTCTGCCTCAGGGTGTGAACTACTAGCACCTTGCTATTTTCAAATGAAACTTTTTAAAACATTTAGAAGCCAGGCACCAACCAGTGAGTCATGCCTATTATCCCAGCTACTCAGGAGGCTGAGATCAGATGATCATAGTTCAAAGGCCAGCTCAGGCAAGAAAGTCAGATTCTTATCTCCAATTAACCACCAAAAAGCCTGAAGTGAAGCTCAAGTGGTAGTGTGCCATCCTTGAGTGAAAAAGCTAAAAGACAGTGCCCAGGCCCTGAATTCAAGCCCCAGGGCTGGCACCAAAAATGATTTCGTTGGAATACCAAGTTTTCAGTACTTGAAATCTTAGGACTTCAGGCCTAGTTCCACTGCTTCCCTGCCTTAGGCTGGAACTGTTATCTTTTTTTTTTCTGTTTCTTTCCACCACATCAAGACTGTTGCTTAACAAGGTTACAAGTCAGAGAAAACCAGTAAGGCTTAAAAAAAAAAAAAAAAAACAGGAGGGAACGAGAAAAAAGGGAGTAGTTTATAAGCAAGCAAAGGATGTCTGGCAACCTATGGAAATTTACTCAAAAGGTTCATAAACTCAAGTGGAGTCCTAGAATCCTGAAGTGTAACCTGGTAACTCTGTGTGTGTGCACACACACGAGTACAAATGTATTGTGCCAGTCCTAGGGCTTAAATGCTTTTTCATCAAGGCTGGTGCTCTACCACTTGAGCCACAATTCCACTTTGAGCGTTTTGATGGTTGTCTGGAGATAAGAGTCCTCATCTCTCAGCCTCCAGAGTAACTAGGATTACAGAAATAAGGCACTGGCACCCAGCTGCTCCATTCCCAGGTTTCTGACTAAAATTCCAACAAAGCAATCTCCCTTTGTAATTTAAACCAGAGAACCAGACAAATGAATAAATATTAAGAGTGTCCTTTTACAGGGCAGAGGTGGCAAGCAAAAGAGCTCCTGTTCAGGAGGCCCCATTGCTAAAACACTGCCAACAACCATCACCACATAAAGGCCCTGAAACAAAAAGCAATTGAGCTGCCTGGGTTCCTCTAAAAGAGTAACTCTACAATGGAGCTCTCTGTTGAAGGGAGGTACATTAATAATTAGGGAACCAAATAACTTCTTGCCCTCAGTTTAAATAACTACAATTTATTACAGATGGAAAATGGAGATTACACTGAAGAACTATTGATTATAACCTTCAACAGAGAAAAAGTCTATTTCAACCTGTCCTTAGTCTTCATGGCCAAGTATATGGAGGAACTGAGACACAAGACCCAAATTTTGCCAACAAAGTTGCTAGTTCAATAACCTTACAGAGGGGGCTGGGAAGGTGGCTCAGTGGTAGAGCGCTTGCCTTGCATGCCCGAGGCCCTGGGTTCGATTCCTCAGCCCCACATAAGCAAAAAGAAAAAAGCCAGAAGTGGTACTGTGGCTCAAGTGGTAGAGCACTAGCCTTGAGCTTAAGAGCTGAGGGACAGCGCCCAGGCCCAGAGTTTAGGCCCCACGACTGGAACCAAAAAAAATAAAAAATTAAAAAATAACCTTACAGAAGGTCACATTCCATCAAGAAAACAAGAGTAAGCCTCAAGGTTAATCTGTGCTAAATGAAACTTTACAAGGTACCCCGAGGGAGAAAAAGATACACTCTTCCTCCAGCCCCATCCCAACCAAGTACAGTTAATTCCCCAAGGTAGTTTCCCCCCACGAAAGAGCTACAGCTCTAGTGTGCAATTATAGGAATCTGACCAGCACCACTTGAAAGGTCAGCTCTGAGCACAGTTCACAAAGGACATAATTTCCAATTTAAAGCAACCACGTGTCCCGTTTTTCAGTTATCTATCCCTTTATCATGGTATGAGAGCTAGAAGGAACACTTATCTAACTGGGATTCATATTGTGTCCACATTACCACGTCTCAAAAGGGGGAAGGAGATAGATCACACCACACACTGGGTCCAGCAATCAACCACTTTCAAAATAAATGGTCAAGATTGCCCAAAGCCATTAATAACTACCATCTTTAGCCACGTGGGGGTGGACTGATACCTATTATCCCAGTTACTCAGGAGGTTGAAATCTGAAGATCATGGTTCGAAGCCAGCCTGGGCAGTAAAGTTCATGACAATTTTATGTCTATTTAACCACCAAAAAGCCAGAAGTGGAGCTGTGGCTCAAATAGAGCGCTAGCCTTGAGAGAAGGAGGGGCGGGGGGGGGGGGGGGGGGGGGGGGCGCGCGGAAAGCTCAGGGACAGTGCCCAGGCCCTGAGTTCAACCCCCAGTACCGACACTTAAAAAAAATTAAAAATTCATCCTTGTATCCTATGGAGTTTAAACGGGAGGGTAGTTACTCATCATCCTTCACTTTGTGTGTATTTATACACATAAAATATATTACACATTTCAAAAAGGCTAAGTGTAGAAATTCCATATACCATCCTAGATAAGGGAGAAGCCAATAATAACTAGGGATCTACTTGGGCAGAGCAAGGGTCAGCCACCCCACAGGAGTATGGGATGTCTTTGTGACTTTTAATATCAGCTTCTCTAGCCACATGTGGGGGGGAGAAGGGGGGGGGGGATGAGGCTGCAGGGACTGCAAGTAAGAGAAGCCACACCCTGCTCAACCATTACCAGGCATGTGTCACAATCGTGATGCAAACCTCGTGGCCCAGAGTCCAAAGCCACAAGCAGGATAGGTAGAGCCGGCTTGTTACATAAGATGTACAGAGCCTCATCCGGTAGACCTCTCCTCTAACTCCCAATTGTTTAGAGGCTTCCACTCCTGAGAAAGACTTCCCCTGAGAAAGATACCGTTTTGTATAGGGACCTTAGAAATGTGGGCTATTTCTCGTTTATGTGGGATGGTCTAGGGAGGGAGGGTGGGGGAAGGGAAATTACCAAATGACCTTTCAAGGTCCCTTCCTTTGGGCCTAGAGATCTGCAGAATCAGCATTAGATCCCACCTCGCCGGGAGCGATTTAACTACATTTCGGCAATAGGAAAGAGTGCGAAACAGGTCCTAGCAATCTGTGCTTTCAGCAGCGTCCACTACCAAAAGACGCTATCTGAGCTTAGAGAAAAGCGCTTTGGAATCTTCAAACCCAATCGTGGCCTCGCCCTATAAGGCTTAGGATCCCCATAATCAATCTGAAAGGCAAAAGCAACTACGGGCAGAAGGGAAAGTAAATCGGTGGGGCCACAGAGCTTGTGGTTGAGTCCCGAGGACGCGCGGGGAGACAAATAGAATTACCTCATCACGACCCGTTTCCCCTTCACGTCCAGTTTGTCCAGAGTCAGCTTGTTAGAAAGCGACATTTTGGCAATACTGCGAGGGCGACACACGCCGAGAACTGAAGTGGATACTGTAGCCGCCGTGCAGTGAGGACGCGTGCAGAATGCCGAGCACAGCGCGGGCAAGGAACGTGCACTCTCCACCTCCCCGCAAGGCCCCGCCTCCTTTCCCGCCCCTTCCCGGCTGCCACTTTGTGCGTGCCGAGGAGAAGAGCGACTATTGGTGGTCACCCACAAGAACCTGAACGCTGCCATTGCTTCAAGAAGCTGTCTGTCATAGGAGGGACTGGTGGGACGTGCAGTTTCCATCTGTCACGTTCTGCACGCCCTAAGCCCGCGGGGAACCTTCCTGACTCTGACTAAGGGCGGGGCGGGAGGCCATGCCGTGGGATTAGGTGGTGGAGCGAAGGGGAAGTGGGCGGCGCCGCGGAACGGAGGTGGTGGGTCTGCTGCGCTCCCGGAAATCCGCCTTGAAGCAGCAGTTTCTCCGTGCTAACGCCACCCACACCCTGTAAAATTCCCGGCAGCCCTTAGACAATCGTGGCAAATGCCACCTCCCTTTTGGAAACGTCTGGTTTCCAGGTTTCTAAAATGGAAGGCCTTAGTAATCGAGACCTCCTAAAATCTTGGGAAAAGCCTACGTTATCCAAACTATTTCCTTTTAATAATAAACTGCAATACAGTCGGGCACCGGAGGCTCTGTCTGTAATTCTAGCTACTCAGGAGGCTAAGATCTGAGGATCCTGGTTCAAAGCCAGCCCAGGCAGGAAAGTCCATGAGACTCTTATCTCTTGTTAACCACCAAAAATCCAGAAGTGGAGCTGTGACTCAAGCTGTAGAGCACTACTTTGGGACAAAAAAAAAAAGAAGAAGAAAAGAAAGGAAAAAGTGCAACAAATTGCTCTGGTTACAGTATTAATCCTAGTGGCAAACATATACTATTTTTCATATAATAACTAATTTAATCCTCGTAAAAGTAAGTACAGCTGGACATCATGCATATAAATCCTACTTATTCAGGAGACTGAGACCCAGAGGATCGTGATTCAAAGCCAACCCAGACAGAAAAATTTGATAGGCTCCATACTAATGGGTACAAACTCTGAAATAGGGACAGTCATTCTCACTTTGCTGATGAGGTAACTGATGGACAAAAAGTTGTGCTGACTTCCCTAGGGTTGCAGAATTTGTAAATGGTACTTTAAAGTCTAACTATTGGGATGAGTCCAGACCCTTAACTACTGTATTATAGATGCCACTGCTAAATAAATAGGTACTTGGTATCATCCATGCCTCCAAAGATAGCTCAAATGAAATCACTTTGAGTTTGAAAAAAATGTTTCTTAGGTTTGTCACAGCAGGTCTATAAGATGTAACAACAGAATAATTCATAACGCATGGATGTTAGGCCAAAGTTCGTAGATAAACATCTATTTCTTTTGTGTGTGTCTGCCAGGAAAAGAGCTTGAACTCAAGGCTTCAGCACTGTATCTTAGCATTCTCATTCAAGGTTAGTGTTCGACCACTTGAGCCACAGCTCCACTTTCAGTTTTTTGGTGGTTAAATGCAGTTAAGAGTCTCATGAACTTTCCTGCCTGGGCTGACTTCTAACCATGATCCTCACATAGCCTCCTAGATAGCTAGGATTACAGGCATGAGCCCCAGTGTCTGATCATCAATTTCTTTTAATCCGTTAGCTTTATATTATGGGAAACATCATTGGAAAATAATTCCTTGTAGCTATTTCCAAATGAGTTACATTTGAGGCCTACATGGGCCTTCTGGCCTTCCTATAGTCTGCCATTATCATTTATTTCATTCACCTAGATTATCATAGTGTCTAGACAAAGTCATTTTGGATAAAGTAGAACTGCATCACAGGACCTCAGCAAGGAAACAAAACAAGAATAGAATCTCACAACCTGACTTACTCATTCCTCCTAATCAGTGAGCATTTACCATTTGCCAGTTACTGCTCAGGGCTGAACATATACATAGCTCATCAGCTCCTCTCAGTAGGTCCTATTTTTATCTCTGTTAGACAGAGAAAACATTGAAGCTCATAAAGATCTGGAGGCTTTTTCTTTTCTTTTTTTTTTGGGTCCGATCATGGGGCCTGAACTCTGGGCCTGGGCGCTGTCCCTCAGCTCTTCAGCTCAAGGCTAGCGCTCTACCACTTGAGCCACAGCACCACTTCCGGCTTTTTTCTTTTTGCTTATGTGGGTGCTGAGGAATTGAACCCAGGGCCTCGAGCATGCAAGGCAAGCGCTTTACCACTGAACCACTTTCCCAGTCCTGGAGGCTTTTTCTACTCCCAAGCTGAAATAGTCATAGACATGCAAATATCTTAAGATGGAAAGAAGCCAGGGACAACACAAAAATGAAAAACAAAGAGAAGTCAAAAATAGCCTTGATGAGACAAGGTAAACATAAACCGCATCCCTTGAATCTTACAAGGATGTTCAAAATATAATTTGGAGCTTGGAACAGGTGGCTCACACCTATAATCCCTAGCTACTCAGGAGGCTGAGCTCTGAGGATCATGGTTTAAAGCCACCCCAGGTGGGAAAGTCCTTGAGACTCTTTTCTCCAATTAACCACCATAAAAAGCTGGAAAATGGAGCTGTGGCTCAGCTGGTAGAGTGCCAGCCTTACATGGAAAAGCTAAGAGATCGCACCCAAGCCCTGAGTTCAAGTCCTAGTACCACCAAAAAAAAAATGTATCATAAGAGAAATGGAAGCTATTTGTGGCAGTCACTGTTGTCTACACAAAAGCTCACCTTCCTTGCTACCAGAAATATGATGTGTTAAAGTACTGGGCCAGTGACAAGTGCTATGGGAAAATAGGCTTATCTCCCAACACCAAGGGATAAATCACTATTGACCTAAACTAAGCATGGTAATCCCATTCCCTGCTTTGTCACTGTCTAGCATTGGTCTGGGAATGGGCATTGACCCAATTTGGGCCAATGAGATAAAAGGAGCAGTCTGCTGATGCATTCTGTTGGCCTCTGATAAAATAGAAATCAGCTAAGAATTGGGCTTTTGTTCTCTTAGCCCCTGCCCCACTTCTTGTTTGAGATGCTTTCCTATGAGAACATTATTCTTAGAGATGTGATTATTTAAAAACAAAAATAGAATCTGTCTTTGGGAGGGTAAGTGGGGGGACAGAAATGGTGGGACAAGGGTGAACAAATGCAGCAGTGGTACTCACTAGACACTATGTGTAAAATGAACTACACAACTTGTGAGCAGGGACAGGAGGGAAAAACTAGGAGGGATCAAGGGATGGGCTAACATTGTTCAAAAAGAAATGTACTCTTTATCTGACTTATATAACTGTAACCCCTCTGTACAACACCTTTACGATAACAATAAATAAATGAAAATATATCAACAGCCAGGCACCAGTGGCTCATGTTTGAAATCATAGCCGCTTAGGAATTAGAGATCTGAAAATCACACTTCAAAGCCAGCTGAAGCAGCAAAGTTCATGAGACTATCATCCACCCCAATGCCAGAAACTCAAGTGGTAGAGCACTAGCCCTGAGCAAAAAGCTAAGGGACAAGTTCTGAGTTTAAGCCCTAGCACCAACCAACTCCTCCTTTTTGTCTCTTCTAAATTCTTGACCACTTTTTTCCCTTTTATGGAAAATCTAGAGAGTAGATTCCTGAGGGAGTACAGGAGAAGAGAAAAAAGAAACATATTGTAGGCCTGCTTTGTGCCCAATACAGGTCTTTCCCACAGATCTCATCTGGTATTGCATTTATGATTTAACTTCAGGCACTTCATTAGGAGCAGGATCTATGGCTAATTATCTGTGCACCTCCTCAGAGGCCTGGCTGAGCTGTGCATTCAGCGCAAAGGACTTTGGAGATTCTATGACACATCAGGATCTGTGTGTGGTAAGGTAAGTAGAGCAGGGTCTCTTCAACTACATGACCCAGTAAATCATGACTGCACATTGTAATAAAGTGGAATGGAAGAGAGTTATTGGATAGTGAATACATGAAGCTGTATATTGAATTACCTAAAAAACCTGGATCCTAATTCTGTACCCCTTGATGTGGACCACACACAGTGGCTTTATTTTTTTATTAGAATTTTGCAGGGCAGAGGGTATAACTCAGTGGTATAATGCTTGCCTAGTATGCAGGAGGCCATAAGTTTCCATCTTCAGCACCACAGAAAAATAAAATGTGGTAAAATAACTAAGGATGACTAGCAAGATTGGGCCAGAAAGGTGTTATGGATTCCTACTTGCTTACTGTCTATCTCTGTCTGTCTTTGTCTCTGTCTGCCTCTGTCTAAATCTGTCTTATGTCTGCCTCTGTGTCTGTCTGTCTTCTCTGTGTCTGTTTTTCTCTTTCTTTTTGTGTATGGTCTTTCTCTCTCTCTCTCTCTCTCTCTCTCTCTCTCTCTCTCTCACACACACACACACACACACACACACACACACATCTTTCACTCTGGGGACTCCAAGTTTCATGGCCTGGGGAAATTCAACCTTATAGAGGGTGAGGAACTGGGGCTCTTCATGTGAATTCAACATGGTAAAGAACTGAGGCCTCCTATCAATGACCATCCAAGAACTGAGACCTCTTGCCAGGAGCTATGTGAATGAACCATCTTTCTCAGCCGGGCACTGGTAGCTCACACCTGTCATCCTAGCTTCTCAGGAGGCTGAGATCTGAGGATGAGACTCTTATTTCCAATAAACACTTGTGGGTGGGAATGTGGCTTAGTGGTAGAGTGCTTGCCTACCATGCATGAAGCCCTGGTTTCAATTTCTTAGTAGCACATAAGAGTGATAGCCTTGAGCAAAAGAAGTTCAAGGACAGTGCCCAGGCCCAGAGTACAAGCCCCAGGACTGGAAAAAAATAAACTACTCAAAAAAAAATAGAAGAGCTGGAAGTGGAGCTGTGACTCAGGTGGTAGAGTACTAGCTCTGAGCAAAGAAAACCTCAGGGATAGCACCCAGGCCCTAAGTTCAAGCCCTAGGACAAGCACACACACACACACACACACACACACACACACACACACACACACACACACACACACATACACACACACACACGAAATAGATTCTCTGACCCTAGTTAAGCTTTCAGATACCTGTAGCCCTTACCAGTGTGCTAACTGCAATTTTGTAAGACATCTTAAGCAAAAATCACCAAGTTTAGTTAATTCCAAATTCCTGACCCACTGAAAATGTGAAATAATAAATCTTTGTTGTTTGGGGCAACAAATTTGAGGTGTTCTGTTACGTAGCTCTAATAGTCATTTATTAATTAATGATTTCACCTCCATCAGAGTCAATATCAACTGGGCATTGCTGGATCATGCCTGTTGTCTAGCTACTTAGGAGGCTGAGAACTGAGTTGATGTTCATAGCCAGTCAACATAGGAAAGTCTGTGTGACTATCTACAATTAACCAGCAAACAAAAAACTGGATTGAAAGAATTTTTGGCCCAGAGTTAAAGCCCTAGTATTGGCACAGAGTTTGGAAAAATCACTCAAACAGAACAAATCTGAGTCCTTGATGACATCAGTGACATGAACCAACCATGCCACTGTTCTGTCCAATTTTTTGTCATGTGAGATTAACATACGTATAATATACCCCATGTTCCATGGAATAGCTGTTGCTTATAGCTGAAAACATTCTTGCTACACTGTTGAAGGGACTGAAGCAAAAATGGTATAATCAAGTTTACATTTTTAAAAATTCGTTGTGTTTTTTTTTTAATGAAGGTCTTACTATGTAGCCCAAGCTGGCCTAGAATTCACTATGTATCCCAAACTGGCATCAAACTCACATTCCTCCTGCCTCAGCTTCCTGAGTCATGCGATTGCAGGTATGTACCACTATGCCTGGTTGCAAAGTAAAGTTTCACCTCTACTAATCTTGGACTTAATAATCAGGACTAGTCCTCCCATGAGAAATAGTAAAATAGACACTGATGAAAGTGAAATATACAACTGGTGGGTGGAGACGGGAGGAAGGGACTGGGATGGAACAAAATGTAGTCATTACCTGGCTCATGTGATTGTCATCCCTCTGTATATCACCTTTACAATAACAATAAAGTAAATTAATTAAAAAAAGAAATAGAAAGGCTGGATAGAATTTTAAAAGCCTCCATCTGAGGTATTAAAGAGCTATCAAGGGCATTAAAACATCATGAGGCCAAGATTTTTTTAATGTTTATCATTATTGTAATGTGATATACAGAAGGGTTACAGTTACATCAATCAGGTAAAAAATGCTTTTTTGTCAGCTGGGGAGCTTGAACTCAGGGACTGGGTGCTGTCCCTGAGCTTTTTAGCTTAAGGCTAGAATTCTGCCACTTTGAGTCACAGTGGCACTTCTAGTTTTCTGGGACTTTATTGGAGATGAGAATCTAACAGACTTTCCTGTCCAGGCTGGCTTTGAACCATGATCCTCAGGCTGCTGAGCAGCTAGGATTACAGGCATGAGCCACCGGCACCCAGCAAGAGTACATTTCTTTTTGGGGGGCTTAAACTCTGGGTTTGGGTGCTGTCCCTCAGCTCTTCAGCTCAAGGCGAGTGCTCTACCACTTGAGCAACAGTGCCACTTCCAGTTTTCTGGTGGTTTATTGGAGATAAAAGTTTCACGGACTTTCTTGCCCGGGCTGGCTTCAAACTGAGATCCTCAGATCTCAGCCTCCTGAGTAGCTAGGATTACAGGTATGAGCCACCAGTGCCTGGCTTGGTTTTACCTCCTGAGTACTGGCATTACCAATGTACACCACTACACCTAGATCACTTCTATTATCATAATAGTACAGGCCATTTATTTTGTGGACACTTCCTAATTGAGTAGTTGGATCCTATTCTAGCTTAGTCTTTTGGGTAGGAATATTTTAAGTAATATATCCTTTTCAGTGAAGTTGTATTAGGAAATAATCCATTGGTTGTATTGGTAATCTGAACTTTGATCATTTGGTTATGGCAGTGTCTGGCAAGTTTCACTACCACAAGGTTACACTTCTTCCCTTTACTGTAATCAAAAATCATCTGCAGGAAGACATTGTGAATCTATATAAATATCCTTTCCCCACCCCCCATTACTGTATCCTGATGATACTAGAAATTGCATGCATTTATATGTTTTAAAACTCTAAAACTTAAACAGGGCACCAGTGGCTCATGCCTGTAACCCTAGCAGCTCAGGAGGCTGAGATATGATGATCACAGTTAAAAGCCAACATATGCAGACCAATTAACCACCCAAATGCTGGAAGTAGAGCTGTGGTTCTAGTAGAGCACTAGCCCTGATTTAAAAAAAAAAAAAGCTTAGGGCTGGGAAGGTGGCTCAGTGGTAGAGTGCTTGCCTTGTACGCATGAGACTTTGAGTTCAATTCCTTAGCACCACATAAGCAGAAAAAGCCGAAAGTGGCACTGTGGTTCAAGTGGTAGAGTGCTAACCTTGAGCTGAAGAGCTGAGGAACAGTGCCCAGGCCCAGAATTCAGGCCCCACGACTGACAAAATAAAATAAAAGTTTAGAGTATAATGCCTAGACCCTGGGTTCTAGCCCCAGAACCAACACACACACACACACATACATACACACACGCACGCACACACATACGCACTCACGCACGCACACACACACATGTGCACGTAAAAAAAGAAACATAGAAATTTCCACTAACTAGTTGGGGAAAAGGAGCTCTAATAGGCTAGTATTACATGACTCAAAACATGTCTGCCAGCTGGATGCAAGGGCTATGGGCTTGTAACCTCTGCTCTTTAGTTTGGAGTACCCATATTAAAATACAGTGTCTTAAAATAATCTCTGGTATTAGAAGTCAGGATAGTGGTTTCCTTTGAGGAGGAGAGGTAACTGAAAACACATATAAGGACTTCTACACTGCTGATAATTTCCTGTTTCTTATTCAGGTAGTGTAGGATAACTAGCTCTCTGCTTTATCCAGGACCAAAGGGTTTTATATGATATAAAACTTTCAGTGCTACCAGTCACCTGTGGCTCACACTTACAATCTTAGCTTTTTAGGAAGCTGAAATCTGAGGGGCACAATTCAAAGCCAGCCTGAGCAAGAAAATCTATGACTCTGATCTCCAATTAATCACCAAAAAAGTGAGAAGTAGAGCTGAGGTTCAAGTGGTACAGAGCTAGCCTTGAGCATAAAAGTTCAGAGACAGCACCCAAACCCTGAGTTCAAGCCCCAGGAGCAGCACTTGTGCGCGCGCGCACACACACACACACACACACACACACACACACACACACACACACACAAACTTTCAGTGCTAAAACCTGGACAATTTGGGGGAAACTGAGTCAACCTAATAGTCACATGAATGTGGTCACTTCATTGAGCTGTATATTATGAGCTATGCCCTTTTCCATACACAGGTCTGCTTAGCACATAGTACAGTACTGTTATTTGTTGTGACCTAGACTTCTATTAACTGGGCTGTCAGCATTTTCCTCAGTCATGCCACAGTGCTAAACCTTGTGGTAAATTAAACCACTCAGATTATTTTTCACATGAACTTCTATTTAGGCATTGCTCCTCTTCTCTTCCTTTATAGACATCATTTCTAAACTTAGAGGATCTTAATATTATGTCCCTATTGAAGTTCAGCCAGATTCTGCTTCTATTATATTTTACTAAAGTATATCCTTGGCTCTGGGGCATCTAATATATTACTCAGGGCATCTCATGATCTTTTTTTTTTTTGGGTCTGGTCATAGGGCCTGAACTCTGGGCCTGGGCGCTGTCCCTCAGCTCTTCAGCTCTAGGCTAGCACTCTACCACTTGAGCCACAAGGCCACTTCCGGCTTTTTTCTTTTTGATTATGGGGTGCTGAGGAATCGAACCCAGGGCCTCATGCTTGCAAGGCAAGCGCTCTGCCACTGAGCCACCTTCCCAGCCCTCATGATCTTTTCTTTATTCTTGTTTCTTTCTCTTTCTTTTGTTCTTTTTTTCTTCTTCTTTTTCTTTTCTTTTTTTCTTTCCTTTTTTTTCTTTCTTTTTTTGCAAGTCCTGGGGCTTGAACTCAGGGTCTGGGTGCTGTCCCTTAGCATTTTTTTTTCAAGGCTAGCACTTTACCACTCAAATCATATCACTACTCTCAGGGTTTTTTTTTTTTTTTTTGTCGGTCATGGGGCCTGAACTCTGGGCCTGAGCACTGTCCCTCAGCTCTTCTGCTCAAGGCTAGCATCCTACCACTTGAGCCACAGCGCCACTTCCAGCTTTTTCTGCTTATGTGGTGCTGGGGAATCGAACATGCAAGGCAAGCACTCTACCACTGAGCCACCTTCCCAGCCCCATACTCTCAGTTTTTTGATGGTTAGAGATGAGAGTCTCACAGACTTTCCTGCCCAGCATTGCTTTGAACTGTGATCCTCAGATCTTAACCTCCTGAGTAGCTAGGATTATAAGCATGAGCTACTAGCACCCAGCTCATGATCTCTTTTACTTTGTTTATTTTGTTTTTGAGTGTGTGTGTATGTGTGTATATATGTGTGTTTATGTGTGTAAGAGAGAGAGGCGAGGTTTGTACTTAGGGCCTGGGCACTGTCACTTAGCTCCTTTGCTCAAGGCTAGTGCTCTACCACTTGAGACATAGCTCTCTATTTCTGACTTTTTTTGCTGGTTAATTGAAGATAAGAATTTCACAGACTTTTCTGCCAGGGCTGTCTTCAAACCTCAAACCTCAAGTCTCAGCCTCTTGAGTAGCTAGGTTTACAGGTAAAAGCCACTGGCATCTGGCTTGTTTTGATTTTTTTGAGACAAGATCTTGTTATGTCACCTAGGCTGGCCTAGAATGCACTTCCATAGCCTCGGCTGATCTTGAACTCATGATCTCCCTGCCTCAGCCTCTTGAGTGTTGGAATTATAGGCATGTATTATCACACTCAGTTTCCATAGTATTTTTTAATGTTTTATTGTGAAAATACTGTACAGAGGAGTTACAGTTACATGAGCAAGATAATGAGTACATTTCCTATCAAACATTGTTGCTTCCTCCTTTGTTTTTCCCCTACTATCCCTTCCCTCCTCCTTTTATAAGCAACTTTGGCTTGTAAATATGGAAAGACCACTGATTTGAACCAGTGAAATGCTCCATTCCTTAACACATTCAAGTAAGGTATCAAAATAAGGGAGATAGGAAGTTTTGTTTTGTTTTATTTTTTGTTTTTGCTAGTCATGGGGCTAGAACTCAGGGCTTGAGTGCTGTCCTTGGGCTGTTTTGCTCAAGGCTAGTGCTTTACCAATTTGAGCCATAGCAACACTTCCTGTTTTCTGGTGGTTTATTAGTGGTAAGAGTCTTACAGACTTTTTTGGCCAAGCAGGCTTCAAATCCTGATCTTCATATCTCAGCCTCCTGAGTAACTAGGATTACAGGTGTGAACCACCAGTGCCTGGCTTAGATAGGAAGTTTTGAGGTATAAAAAAGTTCTGGTTTTTGGGCTGGGAAGGTGGCTCAGTGATAGAGCACTTGCCTTGCATGCCTGAGGCCCTGGGTTTGATTCCTCAGAACCACATAAGCAAAAAGAAAAAAGCCGGAAGTGGCGCTGTGGCTCAAATGGTAGAGCGCTAGCCTTGAGCTGAAGAGCTAAGGGACAGCGCCCAGGCCCAGAGTTCAGGCCCCACGACACACCCCCCCCCAAAAAAGTTCTGGTTTTTGTATCCTGGGAGGCCTTTTTTGCCATTTAATCCATCAACAGGCCCCAAAAGTTACCTCAGAAATAGATGATATCCCCAAGGACATATGAGTAAATCAGCAGAAAAAGAATAAACAAAACAAAAAAAATGCACACTATAGATGGCATCCCATACAGGGAGAAAGAAAAAGAAAAACCGGAAACAAACAGGAAATGTAACTCTGAGCCAAAGAAGACCCCAAAATTGTGAGGGAGAGGAATGAAAGATTATATAAACCCTGGGCTCCTCTATACCACTGCCCCACTAAACTTGCCATTATCTAGCTTACAGTGTGATTTCCAATACCATCTACCATTGCATCCTTTGCATCAAGCCACCATTGTACTGGAGACCATATAGAACTCCCAAGTGTTATACAGGCACAAGTCTATTCAGAGAGAGACTGTACTTGCCCATCATCCCTGCAGCTTGAAGAGACCATGTGATCAAGTTCTGGACATCCTTTGTGAGCCATTTTCTCCTTGTGAGCCTGAAGAAGATGTTCACACTGACTGTCTTCTGGCTTTCTCCCCTCCCTGCAGGCTGGGAAATGGCAACAGCTATGTCAGCCATCTTGGATTCCTTATGATCCCTCGACAAAGACTCTAATATTGTTAACACGGCAGGGAAATCAACTTCTTTTTTTCTTTTTCTTTTTTTTTTGTGCTTTTCCTGGGGCTTGAACTCAGGGCCTGGGTGCTGTTCCTGAGCCTTTTTGCTCTAGGTTAGCACTCTACCACTTGAGCCAAGCCGCAGCTCTATTTCTGGCGTTTTTGATAGTTTATTGGAGATAAGAGCCTCATGGACTTTCCTGCCCAGGCAACGATCTGATCCTCTGATCTTAGCCTTCTGAATAGTTAGGATTACAGGCATGAGCCATCCATGCCTGGCTCAACTTCTATCTTATTTCAAGTACTTGTATAAAATCTTGGGTTTCTTTGTTATAGTACCTATTTCATCTCTATTATGACCATGATGAAGTAACCTTGGATATGCAGAAACAAAGCCAGGCACTGTGGGTAAGGCCTGGGATCCTAGAGTTGATGTACATCTGTAATTTCAGCTCCATGGAAAGCCCAATGGCTGGGCACCTGTCATCCCCAGAAACACAGGGAACATTAGTGGGAGAATCATAGTCCAGGCATAAAGTGAGACTCTATCTTGAAAATAACCAATTCAAAAAAGAACTGGGAATGGAGTTTGAATGGTATGGAGCCTGCTTAGCCCTAAATTCAGTCCTAATACCATCAATAAAAGAAAGGGGAGCCAGGTGCCAATAGCTCATGCCTGTTATCCTAGCTACTCAGGAGACTTAGATCTGAGGATCACAGTTCAAATCCATCCCAGAAGAGAAGTCCATGAGACCCTTATCTCCAATAAATTACTCAAAAAACCCAGAAGTGGTGCTGTGGCTCAAGTGGTAGGATGCTCCCCTTGAGCAAAAGAAGCTCAGAGACAGCACCCAGGCCCGTAGTTCAAGCCCCAGGACCAGCAAAAAAAGGTGGGGGAGAATAAAAGAAAGAAAAGAAAAGGAAGAAGGAAGGAAGGAAGGAAAGACAGAATGAAGGCAGGAAGGAGGGAAGGAGGGAAGGAAGCAAGCAAAGTGAGCAAGCTGGGCACTGATGGCTCATACTTGTAATCCTAGCTACTCAGGAGGCTGAGATCTGATGATTGTAGTTTGAAGCCAGACCAGGCAGAAAAGTCCATGAGACTCTTATCTCCCATAAACTACTCAGAAAAATCCAGAAGTGGTGCTGTAGATCAAGTGGTAGAGTGCTGTCCTTAAGTGAAAGAAGCTCAGGGACAGCGCCCAGGCCCTGAGTTCAAGCCCCAGGACCAGCAAAAGAAAAGAGAAAGAAAATCCGGGTGCTGATGGCTCACATGTGTAATCCTAGCTACTCAGGAGGCTGACCTCTGAGGATTGAGATTCAAAGCCAGCCCAGGCAGGAAAGTCTGTGAGACTCTTATCTCCAATTAACCACCAGAAAATGCTCTTGTGACTCAAGGTTATGTTTTGCTTCTGTAACCTTGCTTGCTTGCTTTGGTAAACATCAGCTACATGAAACCCCTTCCTATGAAAATCCCCCATGAAAAGCAAATGAGGTTGTTCTCCAGCTCTGCGAACTGGGGACAGACACCACATGGCTAAATATAAAGCTTCCAGCCAGATTTACTGGGTGCTGGTGACTCCTTTCACTGATGGTGGGTTCAAGTCCCACCAGCTCCAGGGGAGATGGGCTCTATTATATGGAGGCCCCAGTGAGATAATCCAGGCTCAGACCTTGATCCCAGAAGGCCTGCTAAGGAAGGGACATATTCATCTCAGTGGGTGGCCACTGAGAAGATATCTCTTAGCCCCCAGACTTCAATAGGGCCCCTTTTGCTGCAGATACTTCTCAAGGTCAGTGTTCACAGAAGCTTTATTTGAAACCCTCCAGAGGTAAGTTTGGGGCTGGCCATTTGGTAGGCATGGTGGAAGGCTAGACACAGCCTAACTTCCCTGGCCAAGGGTAGTGGTGAGACGTTACCCCAGCATCTGGAGGTGCCTATTGGCACTCTTTGGGTCCTTCCTTCTGGGCCATCTGGAGTTGCCTTCTAGTGCCATTTGCTTAGGTCTGTCTGACCATTCAGTTTATTTGTGTGGCCACTTGTCTGTGTCTGTTTTGCTTGTCATTTCTGTCTAAATGTCTGAGAACCTTTTCTGTCTTATCGGTTTGAACTATTTATTGCCAGGACTAGTGTTATCTTTCTTCTGACTCCCTTGAGGATTTATGTTTGTGGACCACTGACTTGTTTTATTGGGGAGTTCTTCAAGATTTCTCTCCTTACAAAGTTTATCTCTACACTTATTACTTGGCTCTCTTTAGCCTCATGACAGATGTACTGTTATTGTTATTGTTTCTATCCTCACAGTCCTGATTTTCTTTTTGTGTGAGTACTATTATAATATTGACAAATTTCCAGGGGGAAGGCTTATTTGGCCCAAGCAGGAAAAGCAAGAAACAACTTCTATTTAATTCTGAGATCACTTGATTGCTTTCTTTTGAATAGAAATTCATTAAACTTCTTCATACACCCCCTTTTTGGGGGGGGGAGGTCCAGTCGTGGGGCATGAACTCTGGGCCTGGGCGCTGTCCCTCAGCTCTTCAGCTCAAAGCTAGGGCTCTACCACTTGAGCCACAGCGCTACTTCCGGCTTTTTTCTTTTTGCTTATGTGGTGCTGAGGAATCGAACCCAGGGCCTTGAGCATGCAAGGCAAGCGCTCTACCACTGAGCCACCTTCCCAGCCCCATATACCCCTTTTGGAAATGCTTTTAGATCACTTTTCTTCTTTTCAGGAAAAAGCCAGGGCATATGAGTACTCTTTTACCCAAGGTCATCACCACACTCTCGGCCAAGTGGATTGGCCCTCCCTTAATGTAAACTGGCCGCTGAAGGGCTCCTTTAAATTAACCCTTCTCTTCCAGGTTTGGAGCCAGCCCTTCTGCCCTTATGTCATCTCACTTGTTGGGGCTGGGGGTGGGGAGGGGCAAGCCACATGATATATGTTCCCTTTTCCACTACTGATTTGTATAACTGGAAACACCAGAACCCACCATTCTCTGCAAAAACCAGGCAATTATTCAATTATTAGTCTGTGTCCTTTATTTTTGTTGTTCATATGGACATCTCTGGGGGAACAAAAGTTCTAGTCTCTTTCTGGGCCCAGTCACAGACCTGTTATGTCCCTCCCCTGTGTTGAGGAAGTCAAGAGGTGGGGCAAGAGGTGGGGCATGCAAGGTTACAGGACTTGTTTGGTTCCCTACAAGTCTCAGGCTGCATCTCCCAGCAGAGGCAGCCAGAGGTGAGGGCATAAATGGCTGTGAGCCTGGTTTGGACATTTGGCTGGTCCTGACAATATAAAAAAATTGTAAAGTCCTCTTGTCTAAGATTGGAGAAAAGACAGAGTCAGGCCAGTTTAGTTCAGGTGACCCCACACCCAGCCGTCCTCCAACTGAAGTTCTTGAAAAGGCCCATTGGCAAAATGCCTTGCTAAACAAGCAAGCCCTGGAAAAATGAGGCTCAGCTAAAATGTTTTGTTAAAAAATCTTGTCTTAGGGGCTGGGAAGGTGGCTCAGTGGTAGAGCGCTTGCCTTGCATGCCTGAGACCCTGGGTTTGATTCCTCAGCACCACATAAGCAAAAAGAAAAAAAGCCAGAAGTGGCGCTGTGGCTTAAGTGGTAGAGCACTAGCCTTGAGCTGAAGAGCTGAGGGACAGCACCCAGGCCCAGAGTTCAGGTCCTACGACCAGCAAAAAAAAAAGAAAAAGAAAAAAATCTTTCTTAATTGTTTAAATAGGGATACAGGTGGACCCATTGCAACAATGAGATGTGCAAGATGTTATGTGGAAAAACAAACTTTATAACTTTGGCAGGGGCCGGGGAGGGGGGTATGGGAAGGGATGGGAAGGGGGAACAAAGGAGGAGGCAACAATGCTTGATAAGAAATGTACTCATTACCTTGCTCTTGTAATTGTAACCCCTCTGTACGGTATTTTCACAATGAAAAAATATATATAATATTAAAAAAAAACTTGTCTTAAAAATCTCTTGTCACAGGGCTGGGAAGGTAGCTCAGTGGTAGAGTGCTTGCCTAGCATGCATGAGGCCCTGGGTTTGATTCCTCAGTTCCACATAAGCAGAAAAGGCCAGAAGTGGCCCTGTGGCTTAAGTGGTAGAGTGCTAGCCTTCAGCTGAAGAGCTGAGGGACAGCGCCCAGGTGGTTAATTAGAGATAAGAGTCTCAAGGACTTTCCTGCCCAGGCTGGCTTTGAACAAGATCCTTGGATCTCAGCCTCCTGAGTAGCTAGGATTACAGGCGTGAGCCACTGGCACCCAGCTACTGGATTGTTTTAAAGAGGACTTTAGCTAAAAGGTTTTCTGTTCTTGTTAAGCATGGAGATTTTGCTAAATTCTGTGAAATCTTGAATTCTCTCTATCCTTGAGCACATGGTGGGTAATAGAAAAGTTTAACAGAGGTTGTTATGGCATGCCACATGTCTGTTTATGTCCTGGCTCCTGTCAACTGAAAAGTTTTTTGTTGGTGGTGAAGTTTTATTTTTATAACTGACCACATGGTTCAATCATAATTAGGCAAAATGATACCGGTAAAATCTAACACCAGATGCTTTGTGCACAAATGTGTCTGTCTGTCTATATGTAAAATAGGTAAAACAGTCATGGTTTCAAAGTTACCACCAAGTATTTTGCTTGCTAAAAGATCTTTGTCCATGAAAGCTGTGATTTAATCTGAGTTACCTTGAAGATTCTGAGATCACCTGACTACAAGCTAAAGAAAAAGAAAACAGGCAGTTGTGAAAGTTGTGTAAAATTGTAGGGTGTTTAAGTTTAAAATTCAAAAAGGTTAGGAGGTGTTGCTGTTACCAAAAGTCTTAAAAATTATTGCATTGTTTTAAAGGCTTTCTAAAGATTCTTTAATTTGAAAATTAGAAAATTTGATATTTTAAAATACATAAGGCTGTTTACACTCTACTCAAGTTATCTGACTTAAGAAGGTATCAGAGATTTGCGATTTATTTCTCTTGGCTAAAATTTGGGGATAAGTATTAGAAATTTAAATGTAAAGGTTTCTTTAGTACTGTCAAAGACTTTCCCTGTCCTGTCTGTACAAAACTGTGTGGGTATTTCAGTCAAGAACCAAGAGAAAAGAAAAGGGAAAAACTTAGAAGCCAATAATAAAAGCCCTATCTCTAGGGTGAGGGGTGAACAGGCAGAAGTGCAGCTCAGCCGGTCATGCTGAGGCCCTAGAGGGGAGTCCACGCATGATGGGAGAGGGCAAGCCGGCACAAAGGCAGCTCATCTAACCTTAAAGAGTTGGATGGATATATGCCCATTCTGTTGGAGGAACCGAGTAATCTATCTTTGTCCTGCCCCTTTTCCTTGCAGATCGACACTGGAAACCTGATGGTAAAATGAGTGATATGATGATGTGATTGGTATTGCTAGAACTTCCCCTTGAATGTATTAAAAATTGAAAAAGCCTTAAAAAGTTAAAAGCAGCCGGCTGCAGGTGGCTCATGCCTGTAATCCTAACTACTCAGGAGGCTGAGATCTAAGGATCATGGTTCAAAGCCAGCCCAGGCAGCAAAGTCCGTGAGACTCTTATCTCCAATAAACCACTAGAAAACCGGAAGTGATGCTGTGGCTCAAGCGGTAGAGCGCTCACTTTGAGCTGAAGAGCTGAGGGACAGCATCCAAGCCCAGAGTTCAAGCCCAAGACAGACAAAAAAAAAAGTATGCATGAGGCCCTGGGTTCGATTCCTCAGCACCACATAAGCAAAACGAAAAAAAAGCCGGAAGTGGCGCTGTGGCTCAAGTGGTAAAGCGCTAGCCTTGCATACATGAGGCCCTGGGTTCGATTCCCCAGCACCACAGAAGCAAAACGAAAAAAAAAGCCAGAAGTGGCGCTGTGGCTCAAGTGGTAGAGCGCTAGCCTTGAGCTGAAGAGCTGAGGGACAGCGCCCAGGCCCAGAGTTCAGGCCCCATGACCCGACCCAAAAAAAAAAAAGTTAAAAGCTTATCTGTATGATATGATTTGGTTTCAATGCTATTCTGCAATTGGATAAGTTTTTTAAAAGGCATAAAGATATTGAGTCTAGGTTCTTGGTACAGTGCTGGTGATTATAATACTTGCATTAAGGAAAAATTGTCACTTGAGTCAAAAGTTTTCTAAAGGGTAATTCAAACTGGAGTGTGTGTATGTGTGTGTGTGTGTGTGTGTGTGTGTGTGTGCATTGTTTTAAACAACCAGCCAAGAAACAATGGATGGTACCTAGCGTCTCAGGATTTCAAGGGATTTTCAAAATGCAAATGAGTTCCTGGAACCACTGGTAGACAAACAAATGGGAAAGAAGAGCAAGTCCACAAAAAACTAGGTAAAGAGGTAAGAATGGAATTTATTTATTTATTTATTTTGGTCAGCTGTGGGGCCTGGACTCTGGGCCTGGGCGCTGTCCCTCAGTGCTTCAGCTCAAGGCTAGCGCTCTACCACTTGAGCTACAGTGCCACTTCTGACTTTTTCTGCTTATGTGGTGCTGAGGAACCGAACCCAGGGCCTCATGCATGCAAGGCAAGCTCTCTACCACTGAGCCACTTTCCCAGCCCCAAGAATGGAATTTATTTAAAATGAATATTGCTGAGACTACTGTGTAGCTATGTAGAAAAGATTTTTTTAATCATTTTTGTTGTGTGGTGCTAATGATCAAGCCCAGGACCTCACACATTCTAGGCAAGTGTTCTACTCGAAAAGATAAAGTTCAATCTCTTCGTATAGCAGGCTAAATTCTAAGTGGAACAAAGGTATAATGCATCATCAGCTTCCCAACTGTTCATTTATTGTGAAATGTATCTGCACTATGTAGATGAGTGTATATACATTTCCCCATTGTTTGTGCTAGTGCTGAACTCAGTGCTCTGTCCCTTAGCTTTTTTGTTCAAGGCTAGCACTCTACCACTTGAGCCAGAGCTTCACTTTCAGCTCTTTGGTGGGTAATTGGAGAAAAGGATCTCAATAACTTTCCTGTCCATGTTGGCTTCCAACCACCCTCAAATCTCAGCCTCCTGAGTAGCTAGGATAATCCCCATTGTAATACCAAATGACTAGAAAAGTCCTAATCATTACATATTCCTCCTATCTTCATCTTTTCTTTGCCTTTACTTTAGTCAAATCATTAGTTTAGCTTTAATAATCAAGATTTTCACAAGCCAAGTGTAGTATGTGAGCTTGTAAGACCAGCCTTGGAAGGCTGAGGCAGGAGATCATGAGTCTCAGGCCAGCTGGGCTACTTAATAACACAGTGTTTCAAAACACTGTGCCTGGTGCTAGTGGCTCACACCTGTAATCCTAGCTACTCAGGAGGCTGAGATCTGAGGATCATGGTTCAAAAGCCAGCTGAGATCTGAGGATCATGGTTCAAAGCCAGCCCACGCAGGAAAGTTTATAAGACTCTTATCTCCAATAAACCACAAAAAAAACTGGAAGTGGCACTATGGCTCAAGTGGTAGAGTGCTTGTCTTGAGCTGAAGAGCTCAGGGACAGCACCCAGGCCCAGAGTTCAAGCCCCATGACCAACATAAATAAATAACCACACACACATACAAATATTTTTCAGGTAACAACTATTATCAACAGTAATTATATTTAAAAAATTAAAATGTAAGTGTATCAAACTGTTGACATTTGTATCATATTTTATGAAAAGTATAAAACAAACATAAATGTAGAAGTAAAAATTATGAAGTACTTAACCTTTACAATAAAATTTAAATTAAAAAGTGAAAAAATATGAAGTAAAAAAGCTGGGCATTGGTGACTCATGCCTATAATCCTAGCTTCTCAAGAGGCTGAGATCTGAGGGTTGCAGTTCAAAGTCCCCCAAGAAGAGGAAGTTCATGAAACTCATCTCCAATTAACCATCAAAAAGCAAGAAGTAGAGCTATGGCTCAAGTGGTAGAGTACTAGCCTGGAGAAAAAGGCTTAGGGACAGTATTCAGACCCTGAGTTCATGCCCTAGGATCAACATACACACACACACACACACACACACACACACACACACACACACACACACAGAGTAAGTGATTCAAAGGCATTTATGCTTTGTAAACATATGACTTTGTTTTGCCATCTAAATAGCCACAAATAATTATCAAGTTCATTTTGCATTTATATAAAGAGATTGTACACATTTTTCAAATATTCAATTTGGAATTAATACTTATACAATCTTTTTTGCTCAAGCCTAGCAATCTACAACTTGATACACAGTTTTACTTCTGGCTTTTTTGATGGTTAATTGGAGATGAGAGTCTTACAGACTTTTCTGCCCAGACTGGCTTCAGTCCTCAGATCTCAGTCTCTCCAGCAGTTAGGATTAAAGGTGTGAGCCACCAGAACCAAGTGAGATTTTTGTTTGGATGGTGCTCTGGTTTTAAATTCAAGGCCTCAGTGTTTGCTAGGCAGGCACACTTGAGCCATGTTCAAGGGGTTTGACTTTCTTTTTTCTTGTACTGAGATTTGACTTAAAGGCCTAATACTTGATTAGCATGTGTCCTATATGAGTCATTGAAATGAACTGGGTTTTTAAGGATCTTGAGGTGAGGCAAAAATCCCAGGTTTTCTGAGTAGACCCCAAATGTGAAGACTTGTGCCCTAAATACATATACAGACAGGCAGAGCGAAGCTAGAAAGAAAAAAAGGCCATGTGAAGACAGGCAGAGATTAGCCTGACCTGGCTGCAAGTTCAAAAACACCAGTAGCCACCTATGCTGGAACACAGGCACAAGACACAGAGCCTCCCTTAGATCTCTAGAGACAGCACAGCTCTGCCAATACTTGGATTTGGGATTTCTGGCCTATAGAACTGTAGGAGAATAAACTATATGTTGCCTTAAGTCACTGTGTTTGGTGTAACATTACATTAGCCACACAAAACTGGTCTATCCATTCATACCAAATTGGTCGGCTACCTATTAGGCCAGAACCAAGAGGGGGAAAGAATGCTGTAGGCACCCAGAGCTGGTGGCTCATGCCTGTAATCCTAGCTACTCAGGAGGCTGATATCTGATTTCAAGTTAGAAAACAGTGCAAGCATAAAGTCCATGAGACTCTTCTCCGATTAACCAGCAAAATGCTGGACAGAAAGGTTGGCTCAAGTGGTAGTGTCAGGCTTGAGCAAAAAAGGCAAGATGAAGAATGAAGTCTTGAGCCCAAGCTCTAGTACCAGCAACAAAAAAAAAAAAAAGAAAAAATTATTGGAGGCTCAGTGGTAGAATGCTTACCTAGCTAGTGCAATAACAGCCTGGGTTCAATTTGCATCCACAAGATGGGTGTGATTCATCATATGACCATCAGATGGCAGCAGTATGCAGTAGATAGTAAAGAAACTTAGTTCTGGATTTCATTCTCCCTGCCCCTCCCTCCCTGTTTCATTTTATTTTTTTTAACTGCACAGCAACATTTATTGTTCAGCCTGGAAAAACATCTCTTTTAAATTTCACACAGCAAAGCAAGTTAAAAACTTCACTCATCAAGCCGGGCGCTGGTGGCTCACGCCTGTAATCCTAGCTCAGATCCTGAGATCTGAGGATCGCAGTTCAAAGCCAGCCCAGGAAAGGAAAGTCTGTGAAACTCTAATCTCCAATAAACCACCAGAAAACCGGAAATGGCGCTGTAGCTCAAGTGGTAGAGCACTAGCGTTGAGTTGAAGAGCTGAGGGACAGTGTTCAGGCCCAGAGTTCAAGCCCCACAACTGACCAAAAAAAAAAAAAAAAAACTTCACTCATCAAATAAATGCTAATTTAAACAAGAACTTGCTAAAGAAACCTCATCACAACAACATTTTAGGGCCTGATCACTTTAAGTCCATGGGGCTATTAATAAATATCAACCAAGTATCTCTTTTATAATCTGCAAGTCTTTTTTTCCTACAACAAGAATTGGTCGGCTACCCATTAGGCCAGAACCATGAGAGGGAAAGAATGTTGTAGGCACCCAGAGCTGGTGCTGATGCCTGTAAGCCTAGCTACTCAGTAGGCTGAAATCTGATTTCACAGTTAGAAAACAGTGATAAAGTCCATGAGACTCTTTTCTCCGATTAACCAGCAAAATGCTGGACAGAAAGGTTGGCTCAAGTGGTAAAGTGTCAGGCTTGAGCAAAAAAGGCAAGATGAAGAATGAAGTCTTGAGCTCAAGCTCCAGTGCCAGCACTACAAAAAAAAAAATAAAAAAATAAGTGGGGGCTCAGTGATAAAATGCTTACCTAGCTAGTGCAATAATAGCCTGGGTTTAATTTGCATCCACAAGATGAGTGTGATTCATCATATGACCACCAGATGGCAGCAGTATGCAGTAGATAGTAAGGAAACTTGGTTCTGGATTTCACATTCTCCCTGCCCCTCCCTCCCTGTTTCATTTTAATTATTATTATTTTTTGTAGGTCATGGGACTTGAACTCTGGGCCTGGGCACTGTCTCTGAGCTCTTCAGCTCAAGGCGAGTGCTCTACCACTTGAGCAACAGCACCACTTCTGGTTTTCTGGTGGTTAATTGGAGATAAGAGTCTCATGGACTTTCCTGCCCTGGCTGGCTTTGAATCATGATCCTCAGATCTCAGTCTCCTGAGTAGCTAGGAGTATAGGCGTGAGCCACTGGCACCCACCAGCTCACTTTATTCATTAATTTTTTTAGTGCTAGTACTGAGAATTAAATTCAGGACTTGGGCACTGCACTATGCCTTAACATTTTCTTTTTCTTTTCTTTTCTTTCTTTCCTTATCTTTCTTTCTTTTTTCTTCCTTCCTTCCTTCTTTCTTTCTTTCTCCTTCCTTCCTTCCTTTCTTTGTCGGTCCTGGGGCTTGAAATCAGGGCCTGGGCTCTATCTCTAAGTTTTTTGCTCAAGGCTGCTGTTCTACTATTTGAGCTACAACCTCCACTTCCAGCTTTTGGTGGTTAATTGGAGATAAGAGTCTCAGAGACAAACTTTCCTGCCTGAGCTGACTTCAAACCTTGATCCTCAGATCTCAGCCTCCTGAAACACTGGAGCCCAGAATCTTTTTTTTTCTTTATTTGAAAAATACTACAGGCTAGAGCTGCAATAGTAGTGCATGAATGTAATCTCAGCACATGAGTTTGAGCAAAGCCTAGGCTACATAGTGAGATTCTAAGTGAGATTTAAAAAAAAGAAACAGAGCAAAATATTAGAGGCTGGTAGGTAAGAGTAGAGAATCCAGTAATTGCTAATGTTAAATCTTACCTAGTCTAGGAGAAGGTCTCAAAATTAGATTTAAAGAATCTGATTAACAAATGAGATAGTTCTTGTGTGTCTCATGTAGTGACGGAAGATTCATTCCTGCTGCAATATAGTATTTTTCTTTTTTTCATTTTTATTGTTATTATAAAGGTGGTGTACGGAGAGGTTACCATTACATAAATCAGGTAAAGAGTATACTTCTTTTTGGACAATGCCACTTGCTCTCTCCCAGTTTGCCCCCCATACCCACCCACAAATTGTATAGTTCATTTCCAGCATAGTGTCTAGTGAGTACCACTGCTGCATTTGTTCACCCTTTGTCCATCCATTTGTCTGCCCCCTTACCCTCCCAAAGACAGATAAATGAAGAAACAAGAGTGAAAGAAAAGAAAACAAAAACAGCAACAAAGAAAAACCAAACCTCTTATTTCCACTTTCTGGAGCTCATTTTTATAAATATTATTTTATACAATCAGATGGGCAATATATTTTAAAAATAATTTTATTGTTACTATTCATGTTCTATACAGAGGAGCTACCATTTCTTTCTTTCTTTCTTTTCTTTCTTTCTTTTTTTTTTTTTTTGTCGGTTGTGGGGCTTGAACTCTGGGCCTGGGCGCTGTCCCTCAGCTCTTCAGCTCAAGGCGAGCGCTCTACCACTTGAGCTACAGCGCCACTTCCGGTTTTCTGGTGGTTTATTGGAGATAGGAGTCTCACGGTCTCTCCTGCCCGGGCTGGCTTTGAACCGCGATCCTCAGATCTCAGCCTCCTGAGTAGCTAGGATTATAGGCGTGAGCCACCAGCGCCCAGCTAGGAGCTACCATTTCTGCAATAACATTTAACTCATAACCCGCAGCTAATGATGAGTCACAATCTCTTCACATAAAATTGACCCTTGGGTTTGGTTACTGGCAGAAGTCCTGTCCAGGGCTAGGGATATAGCTCAACACCACAGAGCTTGCCTAACATTTGCAAGGGCCTAGGGTGATCCCTAACACCACATTTAAAATTTCTTTCCCAAAATGTGCCCACCTCTGTTTTTACAGAGCCCACCTAAGTAAGTTTGTTTTTGTTTTGTCAATCATGGAGCTTGAATACAAGTCCTGGCCACTGTCACGTGAGTTCTTTACTCAAGGTTAACACTCTGCCACTTTGAGCCACAGTGCCACTTCCAGTTTTCTAAGTGATAAATGGAAAATAATAATCTCATGGACTTTCCTTCCTAGGCTGGCTTTGGACTGTGATCTTCAGATCCCAACCTCCTAAGTAGATAGGATTATCAACTGCAGTAGCCACTTGATTAAATCCTGCCCTGCAGGGGTTTTCCCTCAACTAGTATCCCCCAGAATCCTAGGGAAGTTGGGCCAGTAAGCCAGCACCAGAAGCAATTAGAAAAGGGCACTGTTGGCACCTCACCACTCCTACTTACACTGGTCTTCTCTAGGTCTCTGTAGTCCTTTCTTGCAATAAGAATTTGTGGCACTTTCCCGATGGGAAATTCCTGCCCACAAGACATTGTAGCACTTTTTCCTAATACCCAAGCTATAGTCCCTATGTTAAGGTTATTTCCAATAGTCGTTGCCTCCTGCTTGACACTGGTGGGAGATAGATGCCCAAACCTTGCAGCCATCGGAGGAGTGCACAGCCATCCATATAGCTGCCCCAAACTATTCTTCCTACACCCAACCTGGGGAACTTCCTTTAACCATCATTGCTCTGCTCCTTCATCAAGGCTATTTCCACTAACTTGAAGGATCTAACCTAGGATGCTCCTAGCTTTTGGGTTGTGACTTTAAAGGAAGGCTGACTTTTAGAGCATTATACCCCAAGTAAAAACAACTGTGTGTGTGTGTGTGTGTGTGTGTGTGTGTGTGTGTGTGTGTGTGTGTGTGTGTGTGTGTGTGTGTGTGTGTGTGTCCTGGGACTTGAACTTAGAGCTTGGGCACTGTCCCTCAGTTTTTTTGCTCAAGGCTCTACCACTTGATCCACAGCTCCACTTCTGCCTTTTTTTGGTGCTTCATTTAAGATAAGAGTATCACAGGGGCTGGGAAGTTGGCTCAGTGGTAGAGCACTTGCCTTGCATGCCTGAGGGCCTGGGTTTGATTCCTCAGCACCACATAAGCAAAATGAAAAAAGCCGGAAGTGGCGCTGTGGCTCAAGTGGTAGAGCGCTAGTCTTGAGCTGAAGAGCTGAGAGACAGCACCTAAGCCCAGAGTTCAGGCCCCACGACCAGACCCCCCCAAAAAAAAAGTATCACAGACTTTTCTGCCCAGGCTAGCTTTGAACTGTGATCATCAGACCTCAGTTTTCTGAGTAGCTAGGATTACAGTTGTGAGTCACCAGCTCCCGACCCTTTTTGTTTATGTTTTGTTTTACTTTATTTTTACTGAATCATACATATTGCATTTCTTTGGTTAGAGCTTAAGAGTACAGTTCAATCTATTCTCCTGGAAACTGATTTGGCAAACTGGCTTAAGCACATATGAGGACTCTCCTGCTCCTAGAATTTCACAAGATTGGTATCCCATGTCTACCCCTCACGAAAAGAGATAGTTTTTCCATATATATATATTGGCAATGTCAGACAGTTGATTCAAGATTAGAAGACTTCCAATTACCCAACCACTAGCTGTGCATTGTCTTTCATCACAGTTTTATTGCCCAGTGTATTTTTATTGTTTTTGGGCCCAGTGTATTTTTAATCCGAGCCCAGAAGAAGGGTCTCTCATGAGCACTGTCTGGCCATGTGATGAACGTCTTCCTGTTAACTAGTCTTCTGAGTCGGTGGTAGCTGGATAGCTTATAGTGGAAGATGCCTTCCAGGAAGATCAACACAATCACATCCTCATGGTCGTAGAACATCTTTACGCTAGCCAGCTGTACTTCCAGCTGACACCATTCGCTGTGCAGGTACTGGTTACTGACCACACACGGGATTTTCTGGCTGGTGTTGATGGCATTCTGGATATTCTCAAAGATGTCCACACCTAGTTCAAAATCCCGGTGGTGAAGACAAAGCTTAAAGATGGGCTGGCCACCTCCTTCTAGAGCTGGGACCAACTGTTCATATACCCACTGCTCATCAGAGGCAGTGCAAGAGATGATGACATCATACATGAACTCCTTCTCCACCCTGTGTCCTTTAGGCAGGTACGAAGCTCAAAATATATACAGCCCGTACCATAAAGATGAAATCATCACTAGGAAGGTGGCTCAGTGGTAGAGTGCTTGTCTTGCATGCATGAGGCCCTGGGTTTGATCCCTTAGCACCACATAAACAGAAGAAAAAAAGAAAAGAAAAGAAAAAGAAAATACTTTTGGGGCTAGGAAGGTGGCTCAGTGGTAGAGTGCTTGCCTTGCATCCATGAGGGCCTGGGTTCGATTCCTCAGCACCATATAAGCAGAAAAAGCCGGAATGGCACTGTGGCTCAAGTGGTAGGACTAGCCTTGAGCTGAAGAGCTGAGGGACAGCGCCCAGGCCCAGAGTTCAGGCCCCAGGACCAACAACAAAAAAAAAAATGATGAAATATCATCTTGACACTAAACTAAGAGAAGACCATGGTTTCGAGGACCAGACTGAAACAACAGATGAAGTAGATCTTTCCTAGGTCAAAATTACATATGGCGTCATCAAAATCAATCAACAAACGGTGGTTATCTGGCTGTGGACACAAGTAGCTCCTGAGGTAGGGGATATGGACAGCCTCCATGTGTATGGACCAGTTCTGGAACCGCATGTTGGCGCAGGTACACTTAAGTTTGTTCTCATGGACATCAAAGTACATCAAAGATTTCAGATTCGCTAGAAAGCTTTGATTGATGACTTTCAAGTTGTTGAATCTTAAGTAGAAGACCTCAAGGCTTTGTAATGTAGAGAACATGTGAGGATCCAAGGTCTCTAAGTTGTTATTTTCAAGTCGCAGGGTTTTTAGTTGTTTAAGATTTCTGAATAAGGACGTATTCAAATGGAGACTTCAGTCTCCAGATTTTATTCCTGAGATATCCAACTTAGTGAGATTCATTACGGGGTCAAATTGAAAATGGTCCAGGAATATCACGGGATTTTTTTCCCAGGAATAATTCCTCTAAGCGAGCAAGTCCTTGGAAAAAAATTGGTTGGAACAACCTGAATTCCACGTTTTTGTCCTTCTAGGTTGAGTTGTTTCAAAGACTTGAGGTGCGTGAACGGAGGAAAAGGCAAGATCCTAATGGTTTCATATGTAATGTGATTAAAGCTGAGTCCCAAAACTTCCAGATTTTCAAGGCCCCAAAACAGGTGTGCATGAAAAGCAGCCAAGCTGTTGTATATCAAGTCAAGATGATGCAGGTATGGGAGGCCAGAAAAGGCAGTGTATAACTTCCAGGTAGTTGTGGGAGAGAATCAGAACCTGGAGCTTTTTCAGATAGTGAAAGGTTCTTCAGAGTCTGAATATTGTTGTGTTCAGGATCTAATGTCTCTAAATTTGGCAATTGAGCAAAGGAATATTGGTCATTGGTGACGATCCAGCACCCAGCTAAATTGAGCTTCCTCAAGGAAGACAGCCCATGAAATGCCATGCTGAGCTGGGTGCCAGTGGCTCATGCCTGTAATCCTAGCTACTCAGGAGGCTGAGATCTGAGGATCCCAGTTCAAAGCCATCCCAGGCAGGAAAGTCCGTGAAACCACCAGAAAACCGGAAGTGGCGCTGTAGCTCAAGTGGTAGAGCGCTCGCCTTGAACTGAAGAGCTGAGGAACAGCGCTCAGGGCCAGAGTTCAAGCCCCATGACAGAAAGAAAGAAAGAAAGAAAGAAAGAAAGAAAGAAAGAAAGAAAGAAAGAAAGAAAGAAAGAAAGAAAGAAAGAAAGAAAGAAAGAAAGAAAGAAAGAAAGAAAGAAAGAAAGAAAGAAAGAAAGAAAGAAAGAAAGAAAGAAATGCCATGCTGTTTAGTTCAGTGATGAGATTTTCAGACAGAGACAGGGACTGCAAGCATGTCAAAGGGGAAAATGCAAAATCTGGAAAGCTTTTAAATTTCTTGTAGCTCAGGTCGAGGGTTGTCAAGTTCTGGAGAGAACTCCAGGTCCGGTTGTTGATAAAAGAAAGGTGGCATTTGTTTAGGTTCAGTGTCTGGAGGCTGGGCATAGCATCAAACTCGCCATCATGGAGGTCAATCAAATCACTGCTTTGGCCCAGGTCAAGGAACAAGAGTCTGGTGCACTTGGCAAGGTGTTTTATGCCCCCTGCATCAGTAACATTTTTCTGAAATACCAACCTTTCTAATATCAGCAAGTTTCTGAGGAGGTGATACACTGTATTCAAGTTTAAATGACCACTTCTAAGCTCCCAGTTACTGAGGTCCATTTCCTGTAGGTTCTGCAGGTATTTGGTTGGAAGCATGTCCAGTTTCATGATTGTTCCACTCAGATTCAGGCTCTTGAGTTGGGGCAGAGTTTCTAGATGCACATCGTAGATGACTCCATGGTGATTCTGGGAGACATCCAGACTGGTCAGATTAGGCAGTGACAAAGCAGAGAAATTTAATTTGGTGAGTTTCTTACCACACAGGCTCAGATGGTGTTCTGGTGACCTTGGACTGTGGCCAAGGGAGAAAATACTGTTGTTCATAAGATCCAGGTATTCCAGGCATGGAAGATGGTGGACTGCTTCCAGAACACTAATGTTGGTAATAAACATTGGTAATAAAGTTTCGAGATAGGTTCAACTATTTCAATTTGACAAGAGAAGCAAAAGCATGTTTGTGAATATGAGTAATTTGATTAAGCTTCAGGAGCAAGGTCTCCAAATTGGACAAGCCCTCAAAAGAGTTGTTGCCCTTTTGAATCTTATTCTCTATTAAATTCAGAAGGGTCAGGTTTTCAAGTCCCTTAAAGGCATCCTGGCTAATTTGCCAAATGGAATTCCATTCCAATCGCAAGTCCCCCAGAGCAGACAAATTGGTGAAGCTATAGGGTGGAAGGACCTGAATTGGATTCTGGGTCAGTTTGAGGTGAGTAGTGTCGGCAGGAATGTCACTAATGGCATCTGTCAAGTTGGTAATCATCTTGTGAATGCAGAACACGTGGCAGATGTCAAATTCATACTGCGTGCATTTTCTAAACCTGTATGTTTCTGCCAAAGGCAGCAGAGAAAGCCCTATAAAAATGAGCCAGAGCTTTGGAGAAGGCACAAGGCTCTCTGTTCTCATCTTGCCAGCCCCAGGTCTCAGAATTACAATTGAAATAAAAACCAAAAACAACATTTCACATTTGTGATGCTCATGTTCAAAGGAATGGTCTTTTCCATGTTAACCTTGCTGCCAAGAAAAGAGAATTTGTTTGATTATTTTTCTATCTCCTAATAACTAATAGCTTGTTCAAAGAAATGAAATTCTGTTTTAAAGTCATCTTCCAAAACCCAGTTCCAAACCACTCTATTATCAGCAAAGAGTTCTGTTTTTTAAAATTTTTCTCCTACAAGCAAAATTGTCAGCACACAGACGCAAAGAAGGCAATTGTGTACTTGATTTAATGTAGGTGAATTAAGAAGCTCTTCCAAGCTGGGCACTGGTGGCTCACACCTGTAATTTTAGCTACCCAGGAGGCAGAGATCTGAGGATCACAGTTCAAAACAGCCTGGGCAGGAAAGTCCATGAGACTCATCTCCAGCTAACCACCAGAAAACCAGAAGAGGTGCTGTGGCTCAAAGTGGTAGAGTGGTAGCTTTGAGCAAGAGCTCAGGGACAGTGCCCAGACCCTGAGTTCAAGCCCCATGACCAACAAAAAAGAAGAAGAGGAAGAGGAAGAGGAAGAAGAAGAGGAAGAGGAAGAGGAAGAGGAAGAAGAAGAAGAAGAAGAAGAAGAAGAAGAAGAAGAAGAAGAAGAAAGAAGAAGAAGAAGAAGAAGAAGAAGAAGAAGAAGAAGAAGAAGAAGAAGAAGAAGAAGAAGAAGAAGAAGAAGAAGAAAGAAGAAGAAGAAGAAAGCAGCAGCTAGTTACCCTAAGCCTTTCTCTCACCCCTGCATAATAAAATATGTCCTTCACTGTGGGGCTGATACCTGAAACCCCACCATTGGAAGCACATTGGGGCCTATAGATCTCAGCCTAGTAAAAGGCTATCATCCCACCCTTATAGGTCACCTTTATTTCAGGAACATAGGAGTCATTGATTTAAAGCCACTCCGGTCACCGTAATTTGCACTTAAAAGTCTCAGGCAAGAAATGGAGCTGTGGCTTAAGTGGTAGAGCACTAGCCCTGAGCAAAAAAGCTCAAGGATAATGCCCAGGATAATGTGCACGTGCGCGCACGCGCGCACACACACACACACACACACACACACACACACACACACACACACACACACACACACACACACACACACACACACACACACCCCTCTCTCAGGCAGTTCTGCCTTGCATCAGTATTGTACATGATCTTCTTGGTAAGCAGTAAAATACGGTTGCAATAAACTTAGATCTTTTTTGTGTGCATGTATATGTATATGTATGTGTTAGTAGTGAGGTTTTAACTCAAGCCTTCCCTTGGCTTTTTTCCACATCGATGGCACTGTATCACTTGAACCACACCTCTACCCCAGCTTTTTACTGGTTAATTGGAGATGAAGTTGCTCAGACTTTTCTTACAGGGCTGGCTTCAAACCGCAATCCTCAGATCTCAGACTCCTAAATAGCTAGGCTTATAGGCATGAGCCACAAGCTCTTGGCTCTAAACTTAGATCTGTCCCTGTGCTTTCTGATATGTGCTGTCCAGGGTTTCTCCAGCCTTGCTTCCCTGTTCAGTCATTTGGGGTGTAGTGAATTGTGCAACAGGTCAGATATATGTAAAAAATGAGAGCCAAGCAACTGATAGGGGCTCAAGGCTTTATTGGGGGACAGACCTGCTGGACTGCTCCAAGCAGGAATAGAGCCAGTACTTCTTCTAAATGAGACAGAGCGAGAGACAAAAAAAAGTTGGCTTATGCCCACCCCCATCCTGTGTCAGCCACACAGGCCTGGCAGGCATGGGGTGAAGGTCCATAGAGGGAATTTGCTTAGAGAGAGAGACAGAGAGAAGGAGAACCAAGAAAGCCTGAATGTATGGAACCTCTGATCATTTACCATTGTGTTGGTAGAAATTGTCCAGCCCTCTGTGAGTACTGTAATGTGGCCAGCCTTAATTGCAACAACAACAAAATGAGTCATTTTGGCTTTACATAATCCTTTCGAGGGAGTCTGGTGAGAACATGGAGGGGGAGGAGTCCTCTATGGAGGGTGTTGGGGCCGTCCTCAAACTTTCTTAGTTCCCTCCCTCCCCCGATGTCAGAGGTCAACTGAGAAATAAAACAGGAATGGAAGAGAGCCATGTTCACAGGAGTGGATGGGTCAATGCGGATGAAGTAGTGGAGGGTGTTTGCTAAACAGCTCAAAAATTTACTGGAATTCTCATTGGGATGCTGAATTACCTCCCTCAATTTGTCATAGTTGGACAGACTTCTGGGCAGTCCAGTCAAGGTGATGGAGAAGGTAGAGGATTATGTCATCCCTAAGAGTCTGGTAATCAGGCTGGTAATTCCACCCTGGGTTGAAGCGAAGTACAACTTCCTGACCAACAGGTTTTGTTGTTTTTGTTGTTGTGGGGCTTGAACTCTGAGCCTGGGTGCTGTCCCTGAGCTCTTCAGCCCAAGGTGAGTGCTCTACCACTTGAACCACAGCAACATTTCTGGTTTTCTGGTGGTTAATTGGAGATAAGACTGTCACAGGTCAGGTGCTGGTGGCTCATGCCTGTAATCCTAGCTACTCAGGAGGCGAAGATCTGAGAATCGTGGTTTGCCCAGGCAAAAAAAGTTCGTGAGACCCTTATCTCCAATTAACCACTAGAAAACCAGAAGAGGTACTGTGGCTCAAGTGGTAGAGTGCTTGCCTTGAGCTGAAGAGCTCAGGGACAGCGCCTGGGCCCAGAGTTCAAGTTCCACAACCCACAGGGGGAAAAAAAAAGTCTCATGGCCTTTCCTGCATGGGCTGGCTTTGAACTGAGATCCTTAGCTCTCAGCCTCCTGAGTAGCTAGGATTACAAGCGGGAGCCACCAACAAGTTTTTGATTAAGGTCTTTAAACTTGTATTTGGGACAGGCTAGAGAGGGAGAAAGGAATGTGAACATGAACAATGCCTTTAGTGCCAGCCACTTCCTGAAGGGGGAAGAGGTGGACTGGTGCCACAGCAGATGGTTGATAGGCAGGGCAGGAACAGGTGTGAGGTAGAGAGAGAGAGAAACAGCAGTGAAGGGGGGGAGGGGTGAAGAAGGTAGAAGTTGATAGAGTGGTAGAGAGGGAGGAGGAGATCAAGATGTGGAGTTGGATGGGGAATGTGTAGGAAGGAGAATGGTCAGCAGGGTCGAACAGGCAAGGTTTGCATCAGAGAGAGGGGCCGAAAAAGCCTGAGCATAAGGGATTTCTCCAGCCTTGCCACTTCAGTGACAGAAGTTCTCCAGGTCTGTAAGGATATTAAAGGTGAAGGTATCATTCTCAGGCCATTGAGACCCATTGTCCAATTGGTATTTAGGCCATGCCATATTACAACAAAAACTGAGCCTCTTGGGTTTTATGGAGATTAATTAGCCAAGAGACAACCCAAAGGGGTGTTCCGAGTTGGATTGGATTGAGAGGTACCCATTTTGGGGGCAGAGGGTGGCAATTGAGGTCTGGTAGAGGAATTTTCTGTCGCTCTGGGCATCCCCAGGAGTCTGGAAGAATTCCTACTAGAGTAGGACAATGCCTCAAGGGCTCCCTGGTCGTTTGCTTAGGAAATGAAAGTAGGCAGGGAGGCTCATAGAGACTGGAGGTCAATGCTCACCCTTGCAGATCCAGGCGTGAGGCTTGCAGAAGTCAAATGGCTGGCCGAGGAGAGTACAGGTCGCTTGCTCCTAGGAAGTTCAGGACGGCCAGGGGCCAATCAACTCCTATAGGGGGATCCTCCAAACGCAAACCGCTCCTCCCGGCTTTCGGCACCAGGATGTAAGAAATGAGAGGTGAGCAGCCAATTTGGGCTCAAGGCTTTATTGGGGGACAGATCTGCTCCAAGCAGGAATGGAGGCAGCACTTTTCCCCTCTGCAGTCAGCAGATGTTAATCAATCAGTAGGAGTCGTTAGGGATATGACTCACCAACTCCAGGATTGCCTGGAATACAGGAGACAGGAACTAGGCAAGTCATCTAATTGTTTTTTTTCTTTTCCACACTGAACAGATGGCTGCCCTCTCTTCTGCTGTTTGTAGGTCTTCTAATAATTTTTTTCTTTTCTTTTCTTATTGTTTGGCCCCTGCCTCGTAAGACTTCTTTCAGACTTCATCCAAACATGCATACATCCGTTCAGCACCAAGGAAATTTTACTGGTGTCTTCTCCTGGACCAGATGGTATTTTCACCTTCTACCTCTAAAAACAACACCCCCAACCAGCAGGAAACCGCTAGAGAATGTCTCGCTGACCCCCCCACCATCTGCCTTTCACTTTTAAATTTACATATAAAAAAAGGATGGGAATCTTAAGGTTTCAGAGTCCGCTTGTGGATTAAGTCCTTGACCTGTGTCCCTACCTGTTTACAAAAAGCTGGTAAGTTTCCATTTCCCCTATGTTGTATTGTTTTCCTGGTGTGACATACAAATTCCTGCCTCGGTTGCAAGAGTCTCATTACACTTCTTCTCCAAATGTGACTCCGCAATTCCCGTAGCCCATGTAACACCTTCACAACACCTTTTTCATGGAACTGAGTCTTCCCCAGAATTCCAATAGTCCATGTGATCCATGTGACTGCCCCCTAAAATTTTGTTTAAATTCTGCCCATACCTGTCCCTGGCTGCTGCCTCCATTTCTGCTTGGAGCAGCCTGGCAGGTCTGTCCCCCAGTAAAGCCTTGAGCCCGTATTGATTGCTCACCTGTCATTTCTTACAATATACTTGGGCTCCACTTCCCTATCCATTATCAAATCATTTCATCTCTCTGTACTAGTTTCCCTCTCTATGCTGCAGGTTGATACTGACTCCCTCTACTAGACTTGTGAGCCACAGCAACCTCTTTTGTTGGACTTTATTCTAGTCCTTGGTATTTATTACAAGACAAGATAAGGGACAAGATAAGGGGCAAAAAATGTTTAACAATTACAAAATCTCGAGTTATGAAGCACCTTCAGATGGTTTTAGACATGAAATAATTGTTACGTATCATTTGATACAGTGGAAAAAAGGGCTTTGGAGTCTGATTGGAACCCTGGTTCTCTATAACATGCACTGGTTACCTACCCCTCAGAACTCTACTTGTGAAAAACTTTAAATTTTTTTATTGTTATTGCATCTTTGTTTTTTGGGTTTTTTTTGTGGGGGGGGGTCTGGTTGTGGGGCCTGAACTCTGGGTCTGGGTGCTGTTCCTCAGGTCTTCAGCTCAAGGCTAGCACTCTACCACTTGAGCCACAGCGCCACTTCCGGCTTTTTTTTTTTCTGCTTATGTGGTGCTGAGGAATCGAACCCAGGGCCTCATGCATGCAAGGCAAGTGCTCTACCACTGAGCCACCTTCCCAGCCTACTTTTATTGTTATTGTAAAGGTGATGTACAGAGGGGTTACAGTTACATGACTCAGATAAACAGTACATTTCTTTTTGGACAGCATCATCCCTTCTCTTGCACTCTACCAATTTTGGGGTTTCCTTTGGCAAAATTTTAAAATGAAAGTGAATAATAAGTTGCAGAGCTTCTGCAGGGCAAATGACATAGCTAGCAAGATCAATAGAAAGCCCACGGATTGGGAGAAGATCTTTACTAGCCATACAACGGACAAGGGTCTCATATCTAAAATATACTTGGAACTCAAAAAATTAACCCCCCCAACAACAAATCCTCAAAGAAACAACTGCCCAATAAATAAGTGGGCGAAAGACTTAAAGAGAAACTTCTCTGAAGAAGAAAGAAGGATGGCCAATAGACACATGAAGAAATGTTCAACATAAAAGAAATGCAAATCAAAACAACATTGAGATATCACCTCACAAAGTTAGAACGGCAAAAATCAAGAACTCTAACAACAACAGATGCTGGAGGGGATGTGGACAGAAAGGAACCTTACTTCATTGTTGGTGGGAATGTAAACTTGTTCAACCACTTTGGAAAGCAGTATGCAGGTTCCTCAAAAGACTTCACATAGAACTCCCCTATGACCCAGCAATCCCACTTTTGGGAATTTACCCAAATGTTTACAAACAAGACCACACTAAAGCTACCAGCACAACTATGTTTATTGCAGCATTATTTACCATAGCTAAGATATGGAACCAACCCAGAGGCCCCTCAGGAGATGAATGGATCAAGAAAATGTGGTATATATACACAATGGAATTCTATGCCTCCATCAGAAAGAATGACATTTCCCCATTTGTTAGGAAATGGAAAAACTTGGAAAAAATTATATTAAGTGAAGTAAGCCAGGCCCAAAGAAACATAGGTCCCATGCTTTCCCTTATTTGCAATATCTAGTATATGTATGAGTCAAGCGGAAAAGGTCAGATAATGTGATGTCAGGAAAATGAACCCTTAGATATGTATTTTAATGTTTTTTTCTTTCATGCATGTGTTTCTAATGCATTTATAAGATTATCTCTTTGTTGCTTTGTATGTCCCTCCCCTACAGTATAACCCCTGCTTTCACTATATTTGATGTCAGTATAACTTGTGGAGGAGATGGGGAAAAACCAGTTGTTTAAGGATACAGGTGGACCTGTTGCAACAATGAGAAGTACAAGTTGTCATGTCCAAAACGAGCTTTACAACGTCGGTGGGGGGGGGGGGAGGGGGGGGGGAAGGAGAAGGATTGGGATTGTGGGGGGAGGGGGGAGGCTGGGAAGGGATGTGAAGGGTAAACAAAGGAGGAGGCTGCAATGCTTGGTAAGAAATGTACGCATTATCATGCCCATGTAATTGTAACCCCTCTGTACAGTATGTTCACAAATAAAATTAAATTAAATTAAAAAAAAAATCTGTACTTACCAAGCTTATTTGAGGTACCAAATGACATAATATTGGGGAAACTGTCTGACTTAGGGCTTGACATGGAAGTTCTTATTTGGAATTGAGGCGCACGTGTGTGTGTGTGTGTGTGTGTGTGTGTGCGCGCGCGCGCGCACACACATGCATGTGGTTGCTGGAACTTGAACTCAGAGCCTAAGGGATGTTCCTTAGCCTTTTTTGGTCAAGGATAGTGCTGTACCACTTGAGCAACAACATCACTTTCAGCTGTTTGGTGGTTTATTGGAAATAAGAATCTCATACTTTCTTGCCCAAGCTGACTTCAAACCATGATGCTCAGATCTCAGCCTCCTGAATAGGATTACAAGTGATCCCATTAATTTTCCCAGCATCCTTTAAATGCATTGTGAAAAGGGGCAGAGGCTAAGGGATTGTGGACAGGAGTCTTGGGTAAGGGTTTAAAAAAAATTTTCATGACTCTTAGGAAATTCAACTGTTAAAAGTCCTGACACATTCGTGAGGATATGGGCCTTCAAACCAGGCCCCATCTGTGAAAAGACACTCTGTCTCAGTGGACAGCTTGCTGTAAGTCAAAGTATTCACTTTTGGTTTTGTTTTTAATTACTGTAGGTTGTCTTTGTGGAATTGAAAGAACTGGATGCTTTTACTGCTACCCTTAGAGATCTCTCTTTTTTTGGGGCTTCCAGTCAGGGCCTGGATGCTGTCCCTAAGCTTTTTTTTTTTTTTTTGTCGGTCATGGGGCCTGAACTCTGGGCCTGGGTGCTGTCCCTCAGCTCTTCAGCTCAAGGCGAGCGCTCTACCACTTGAGCTACAGCGCCACTTCCGGTTTTCTGGTGGTTTATTGGAGATAGGAGTCTCACGGTCTCTCCTGCCCCGGCTGGCTTTGAACCGCGATCCTCAGATCTCAGCCTCCTGAGTAGCTAGGATTACAGGCGTGAGCCACCAGCGCCCAGCATGCTTTTTTTTTTTTTTTTTGCTCAAAGCTAACGCTCTACCAATTGAGCCATAGCTCCACTTCCAGCTTTTGGTGGTTAGTTGGAGATAAGAGTCTCACAGACTTTCCTGCCTAGGCTGGTTTTGAACCTCAATCCTCAGATCCTTCATGAGTAGCTGAGATTGCAGACGTGATGCACCAGCATCCTGATGAAGTGAGATTAAAAAAATTTTGACCTTCACCCCCCCCCACCCCCCAGTTCCTAGCAATGCTATCTGCTATATATACTATCACTACTGGAAAGCAATGAGTTCTTCTAATGTTTCCTGGGTAATGCTGAGATGCAATCAAGAGTCAAAGAAAAGAGAATCATGGGTTCAGATTCCTCTTGCTCATTTTCTCATAATCATATTTTCTCTAAAATAAGGACCTTTCCTCTTGACAACAGGCAAAACCTCAAGATGATTGCTGTAAGCTCATAGGGCAAGTGACCCAAAGCCAAAGACCCTCTCTTCCCTTTAAATCTCCACTTTCTTGGCAGGCCCAGGAAGTAAGAAAGAGGTGGGCGGGGAGGGGGGGGGGGTTGGTGTTAGTCATTCTGCAGAAGTGCCCAGATCTTGTTTGGTATATAGTGCAAAAGAAAGGAGATTTCTAGAGAAAAGACTTCCCCTTCTAGTCACCACAATTTTCTCCTGATTTCTTGCTGTCTGGGAGCTCTTTGGCTTGCTCAGCTGGTTCCAGCCCTGGGTGAACTTCCACACAGAGTGCCTGAAATAGCTAAAGTAGCAGTGGGGAGCATGTTTCCTTCCTTTCCTGGAACTAGCATGCTTTGCTTTCATCTAGGTTCCAACTGTGAGCATGCCTCATGATCAGGATGTCTAGGGTGTTTCCTTCCTCTTTCACTTCCTCTTTCAGTCTATTATAAACTTCCTTGTGTGTTTGATGGAATTTCCCAAATTGTCCCACATTTACTTCAGTGGAAGGCTCAGTATTTTGTTTTGTCTTTCAGACTGTTGTCCAAACCAGGCACCAGTGGTTTACACCTGTAATACTAACTACTCAGGAGGCTGAGATCTGAGGAGCAGGGTTTAAAGCCAACCAGGGCAGGAAAGTTCATGAGACTCATCTCCAATTAGCCACCAGAAAAACATAAGTGGAGTTGTGACTCAAGTGGTAGAGCCCTAATCTAGAGCATAAAAGTTCAGAGACAGTTCTCAGGTACTGAGTTCAAGCCTCAGCATGTGCACATGTGTGAGTGTGTGTGTATGTGTGTGTGCGTGTGCACGCATGTGCACACACAAATGTTGGCCAAGAGAAGCTTGTGAGAAGACAGAATCCTGAAGTACCCTACCATCAAGAACTGATCCAAGGTCGAATCACTACTAAATATCCCCATGCTGCTGATCACTATATGGTATATATGTGCACACCGGAGGGAAACCAGGAGGACGACACAGAACTAGAGAGAATCAGGGGAAAACATACAACAGCAGGACCCATCAGCTGCACTGGACATTGATCAAAATGAACTAAGCAACTCAATGGCAGCGATGGGAGGGAGGGAATGACTGGGAAAGAGGGAACAGCTGATGCTATGCAAAACAAAAGAAATGTACATATCACCCAATGTGGAAGAAATAACTGTATTGCAAAGCTCATAGAACTCATAAATGTTATAGACCACGATAGACAATTTGCCCCATGAAAGTTAGAATGTGTTTGTGACTTTAACTAAGCATCACTATCCCACAATACTGTGAAATTTGGGAAATTATGTAACCACTTAATCACAATAAAGAATTTGAAGGAAAAAAAAAGAACTGATCCAAGGCAACTCCTGGTGGATGAGAAGAAAACACCCCAAAACCCATTCATGGGCCCACCTTTGGCAGACCTAGAAGTCGCTAGATAAACCATACTGCTGTGTCTCGTCTCTGAGAGTATTGAGGTCAAGATTGCCTTCTGCCTGGAGACACACCTTCCTTTCACAGCCTTGCATTTAATCCCTGGAACCACAAGCAGAGGCAGACTGTAGAAAAAGATCTGAGAAGCTGGGCGCCAGTGGCTCAAGCCTGTAATCCTAGCTACTCAGGAGGCTGAGACCTGAGGATCACTTTCCAGCCTAGGCAGGAAAGTCCCTGAGACTCTTTTTTTTTTTTTTTTTTTTTTTTTTTTTTTTTTGAGTCCGGTCGTGGGGCCTGAACTCTGGGCTTGGGTACTGTCCCTCAGCTCTTCAGCTCAAGGCTAGTGCTCTACCACTTGAGCCACAGCACCGCTTCCGGCTTTTTTCTTATGTGGTGCTGAGGAATCGAACCCAGGGCCTTGAGCATGCAAGGCAAGCGCTCTACCACTGAGCCACCTTCCCAGCCCCATTCCCTGAGACTCTTATCTCCAATAAACCATTGGAAAACTGGAAGTGGTGCTGTGGCTCAAGTGGTAGAGCACTCACCTTGAGCTGAAGAGCTCAGGGACAGCACCCAAGCCCAGAGTTCAAGCCCCACAACCTACCAAAAAAAAAAAAAAATCAGAGAAGATCCCTATATTCTGCAGTAACTTCATAAGGGGGGAAGGCTAGTCTTACGAGTGGGGAAAGCACCTTCTACCAGGGGTCCTGAAGTTAGAGCAGTGTCTTCAGGGAAGGATATCTTTTAACTTTTTGAATACTCTCATACTATACACACTCTGTTTTTGTTTTTGTTTGGTTTGGTTGATCATGGGGCTTGAATTCAGGGCCTGGGTGCTGTCCCTGAGCTCTTTTGCTCCAGGCTCGTGCTCTTTGACTCACAGACCCACATTTCATTTTCATTAATTGGAGATAAGAGTCTCTTGGGGACTGGGAAGGTGGCTCAGTGGTAGAGCGCTTGCCTTGCATGCATGAGGCCCAGGGTTCGATTCCTCAGTACCACATAAGCAAAAAGAAAAAAGCTGGAAGTGGCGCTGTGGCTCAAGTGGTAGAGTGTTAGCCTTGTGCTGAAGAGCTGAGGGACAGCGCCCAGGCCCAGAGTTCAGGCCCCACGACCGGACCCCCCCCAAAACAAACAAACAAACAAACAAACAAAGAGTCTCTTGGACTTTCCTGCCTGGGATAATTTTGAACTGCAACTCTCAGATCTCAGCCTTCTGGCATGCTAGGATTACAGGCATGGGCCACTGGCACCTGGCTTAATGCACATTCTTGTGAACTTTATTTTTCTTTTTGTATATTACTGGGGTTTGAACTCAGGGCCTTGTGCTTGTTAGACAGACACTTTACTACTTGAGCCATACCTTCAGCTCTTTTTGCTCGTGCTATTTTTTTAGAGAGGGCCTTACTTTTTTGCCCAGGCTAGCTTGTGATCCTCATTTATATTTCCCATGATAGTTGGTATAACAGGTATGCACCAGCAAACCCAGCTATTTTTGTAGACAAGGTCTTGCTATGTCGCTCTGGCTTGCATATCCTATGTAGCCGCAGCCGCTCCTGAGCTTTCTTGCTGCTCTTGCCTCCACCTCTCAAGTGTTCTTGTAACAATAATAATAAGCAATGGCAAGAATTATAGTGCCTTTATCATGTGCTACACATAGTAATGAGTGCTTTCTCTGTGCTCACGTGGATAAGGAAAAATGAATATTATCATTATTATCCCAGGTTTTAGATACAGCAGCTGAATTACAGAATGACTAAACAAGTATCTAAGGTCAGTGAAGATGCAGAACTGTTGCAGGTTGCTCTGTTACCCTGACTACTTTGTGGCTCATTAGAATCCCAAATTTCTCTCGCCCAGGGAACTGCTTATTCTTCTGAATACTCCATGTTGCTATGAGGCTAGGCCTTTTTTATTTTTATTATTTATTTATTTATTTATTACCAATCCTGAGGCTTAAACTCTGGACCTGGGCACTGTCCCTGAGCTTCTTTTTGCTCAAGACTAGCACTCTACCACTTGAACCACAGTGGTACTTCCAGGTTTTCTGTGTATGTGATACTGAGGAATCGAACCCAGGGTTTCATGCATGTAGGGCAAGCACTCTACCACTAAGCCAAACTCCTAGGCCCATTTTATTTATTTATTTATTTATTTTTATTGTGAGAATACCGTACGGAGGAGTTACAATTACATGGGCAAGATAACAAGTACATTTCTTATCAAGCATTGTTGCCTCCTCTTTGTTTCCCCTTCCCATCCCTTCCCATACACCCCCCTTTTCCCCCACCCGATCCTCCCCCACCCCACACCAAAGTTGTAAAGTTCGTTTTTCTTTTTTTTCTTTTCTTTTTTTTTTTTGGGTCTGGTTGTGGGGCCTGAACTCTGGGCCTGGGCGCTGTCCCTCAGCTCTTCAGCTCAAGGCTAGCGCTCTACCACTTGAGCACAACGCCACTTCCGGCTTTTTTCTTTTTGCTTATGTGGTGCTGAGGAATCAAACCCAGGGCCTTAGGCATGCAAGGCAAGCACTCTACCACTGAGCCACCTTCCCAGCCTTAGGCATGCAAGGCAAGCACTCTACCACTGAGCCACCTTCCCAGCCCTAAAGTTGTTTTTCGACATAACGATTTGTACATCTCATTGTTGCAATGGGTCCACCTGTATCTCTAGTTAAATTATTTGTTTTTTCCCTTCTCCTCCACAAATTATACCATCAAATACAATGAAAGCCAGGGTTATACCATGGGGGAGGGACATACAAAGCAACAAAGAAATCATCTTATAAATATGTTAGAAACAATTGCATGAAAGGAAAAAAAAACAAAAAAACATTTGAATATTTACCTTAGGGTTTATTCCCCTAACATCAACAGCCCCATTTTTTTTTAAATCGTTTCTTTACAGACTTCTTTCCAGAAACCATCTGTGATTGATTCTGCCAACTATGTACAAGCAAGGATCTGGAAAGTCAATGTAAAAGTCAGTCTAACTCATCATGTAATTTGTAGAACAAACATCTCCGCTAATAAGGGCTATTTTGGGAGGAAAATATACCAGAACACTGATCTATACACTTACAGAATTAGACCAGCTCTCCAATTGAGCATAGCCTAGAAATCAATGAACTATACACAATGCTACAATAAACATTTGTTTACACTCATTTGGTGGGGGGGGGGTTATTTTGCAGTGCTGAGAAAGTTCAGGCTTCATGTATGCTAGGTAAGTGCATTAACATTGAGCTAAACCCCTAGCCATCTTGCCCCCGTTTTTATTATATTTTTTATCGTAAAGATTCTGTAATGAGTACATTTCCTATCAAGCATTGTTATCCCTCTTTTATTTTTCCCCTACTATTCCTTCCCTCCGCACCTCTCCAATTCTTCCTCCCCCATAAAGTTGTAAAGTTCATTTTCTTTTTTTTTGTTTGTTTGTTTGTTGTACTTTTTTATTGTAATTATAAGGGTGATGTACACAAGGGTTATAGTTACCTAAGTCAGGTAAAGAGTACATTTGGTTTTTTGTGGTCTGTTGTGGGGCCTGAACTCTGGACCTGGGCGCTGTCCCTTAGCTCTTCAGTTCAAGGCTAGTGCTCTACCACTTGAGCCACAGCACCACTTCCAGCTTTTTCTGCTTATGTGGTGCTGAAGAATCGAACCCAGAGCCTCTTGCATGCAAGGCAAGCACTCTACCGCTGAGCCACCTTCCCAGCCCGTAAAGTTCATTTTCAACATAGTGTCTTGTGGGCTGGGAAGGTGCCTGGCTTCGAACTGTGATCCCCATATCTCAGCCTCCTGAGTTGCTAGATTTACAGGTGAGAGCCACCAGCACCTAGCTTAGATACTTTTCTTAAATTAGTGCATAACTCCTTTCCACCTCTCCTGGGTCTGAACACAAGGTCATTCCATTTTTCAGTCTGCACTAGTGAGAAATTGCAGAGGAAAAAGGGGAAAATGTCAGTAAAAGGGCTAGTTACAGTATTGTGATAGCTCCTTGTGGAAACAGGGAGAGACACCTGTGGCCTGTCCTTTAGCTGTCCCCTACAGAACACAGAGTACAGGTCTGTGCATGGTCTTTCAAGAACATGGTCAAGGCTAGGGAATTCTAAGAGGTAATGCCTTTTTTAAAGTTTCATGAGTAAATAAGGAGAAGGTATAAAAAGATAATATAGCCTTTGCATTGGGAAATATCAAGAAGAGAACAGGCACTCTGAATGATGAATAGGTCTTTCCGCCCTCCCCTCCTCCTTCCTCCTGCTTGAGATTGGTTTAAGAAAAGACATGGCATAATTCTGACCAAAAAGACATAGAATGGATCCAGCTTGTGGGAGCATTTCCCCACTCTTAAAAGTGGGAAAATAAGATATTATCGTGCACCTATTTAAAACAGTCCAGTCTGGGCAGCAGTGTTTCATGGCTACTTGGGAAGCCAAGATTTGAGGATCAAAGTTCAAAGCGAACCCATGCAGGAGAGTCCGAGAAACTCCTATGTCCGTCCAATTAACCACCAAAAAGCTAAAAGTGGAACTGTAGCTCAAGTGATAGAGCTAAAGCCTTGAGAGAAAAATCTCAGGGACAGAGCCCAGTCCTTGAGTTCAAGTCCCAGGACTGGCACCAGGAAAAAAGATGTTCTATTACCCTGTAGGGAGGAGGCATCTCCTTCAGCTCATGGAGGTCAGGACTTGATATATTTTGCTAACTACTGAGTTCTCAGCATTCAGAAATATATCTTTTTTTTTTTTTTTTTTTGGTCCAGTCATGGGGCCTGAACTCTGGGCCTGGGCGCTGTCCCTCAGCTCTTCAGCTCAAGGCTAGCGCTCTACCACTTGAGCCACAGCACCACTTCCGGCTTTTTTCTTTTTGCTTATGTGGTGCTGAGGAATCGAACCAGGGCCTCAGGCACACAAGGCAAGCGCTCTACCACTGAGCCACCTTCCCAGCCCCAGAACTATATCTTACATACAGTGGGTACTCAACATATATTTGTGGAGGGAACCAAATATTAGTTGAGCAAGGAATAAATGACAGTGATAGGTTATTAGCTTAGGAGATCCACCAGCCTCTATCCATTTCCAGTCTTCATATAAGGCAGAAGAAACCTGAACTATGTAGCAATTTGTTCCTGAAATTCTGAGGATGAAATTGGTTAAAATAATGACGTGGCTGTTTTTGCACACTTCCAAATGTCAAAAGAGAGAGGAAGATCTGAACAGTAAAGAACTAGTTACACAGATAGGGTGAAAAAAAAAAACAATAACAAAGGCAGGCACCTATGGCCTATGCCTGTAATCTTTAATACTCAGGTGGCTGAAATCTGAGGATTGTGGTTCAAAGCCAGACCGGGAAAGGAAAGTCTGTGAGATTCTTATCTCCAAGAAACTACTCAGAAAAAGTCAGAAGTGGCACTATGACTCAAGTGATAGAGTGCTAGCCTTCAGTACAAAAGTTCAGAGTGTCAAGTCCAAAGTTTAAGCCCCAGCAAACCCCCCCCCACATACACAAACATACCAAAGAATATGAAATATTTTTAAAATCTGAAATATAGAATAGAATAAATTGTAATGAGAAAACATAGTACATAATATCTTAAACTAATTTGCTTACCCACGTAATTCTCTGATCTGAATGGGAAAAATGAGAATAGAAAGTGAGGAGAAATGTGTAACTTATGTTAAGTGTAAAAGAACAGTGCATTGCTAGGTGACAATGGCTCACGCCTATATCCTAGATATCAGGAGGCTGAAATCTGAGGGTTGCAGCTCAAACACAGCACAGGGAGGAAAGTCTGTGAGACTCATCTTCAATTAATTACCAAAAAGCTAGAAGTGGCGCTATAGCTTGAGTGTTAGAATGCCAGCCTTGAGCAAAAAAGCTAGGGGAGAATGCCCAGTCTTTGAGTTCAAGCACCATTACTGGTGCAATTAAAAAAAAGAGGGGCTGGGAAGGTGGCTCAGTGGTAGAGCTCTTGCCTTGCATGCATGAGGCCCTGGGTTCAATTCCTTAGCACCACATAAGCAAAAAGAAAAAAGCAGGAAGTGGTGCTGTGGCTCAAGCAGTAGAGTGCTGAAGAGCTGAGGGACAGCGCCCAGGCCCAGAGTTCAGGCCCCACGACCAGACCCCCCCCCCCCCAAAAAAAAGAGGATTTCCTGATCTCTTCCTTCCAAGTAGCTGGGATTATGGTTGTGAGCCACTCTGCCTGGTAACTCATTGTCCTGTTTTATGACACGGAACCAGTTTCAAGGCACAAGGTCGGAAGTGGAAGAACTGATGAACAAGATCTGGCAGAATCCCAAAGACCATAAGCGTGCCAGTCAGTTCACCGCAGAAGGCTACCTGTATGTGCAGGAAAAAAGGCCTGCTCTGTTTGGCTCCAGTTGGGTCAAACACTACTGCATGTATCGAAAGGCAGCCAAGAAATTCAACATGATCCCATTTGAGCACAGATCTGGGGGGAAACTTGGGGATAGAGAAGTATTCTTCTTGAAGGAATGTACCAGAAGGCATACGGACTCCATCGACAGGAGGTTTTGTTTTGACATTGAAGCTGCTGACCGGCCGGGCATTTCCCTGACCCAGCAGGCATTTTCAGAAGAGGAAAGGAAGCAGTGGTTGGAAGCTCTGGGAGGAAAAGAAGCGCTGTTCCATGGTTTGAAGAGTCATAATCCCAAGACCAGAAGGAAGTGCACAGATGGATAAGATGGGGTCCACGATTCTTAGGAAATGCATCAGTGCAGTGGGAACCCGAGGTATAAATGACCAAGGATTATACAGAGTTGTGGGGGTGAGCTCAAAGGTCCAGACACTTCTGAGTATATTGACAGATGTCAAAACATGCAATGAGCTGGACCTGGAGAATTCCATAGATTGGGAAGTGAAGACAATCACAAGTGCCCTGAAGCAGTATTTGAGGAGTCTTCCAGAGCCTCTCGTGACTTATGAGCTACATGGAGATTTCATTGTTCCAGCCAAAAGTGGCAGCCCAGAATCTCGAGTAAATGCTATCCATTTCTTGGTACACAAACTGCCAGAGAAGAATAAAGAGATGTTGCATATTTTGGTGAAACACTTGACAAATGTTTCAAATCACTCCAAGCAAAATCTAATGACAGTGGCAAACTTGGGAGTGGTGTTTGCACCAACTCTAATGAGGCCACAGGAGGAAAGCGTTGCAGCCATCATGGACTTGAAGTTTCAGAATATTGTCATAGAGATCTTTTTTTTGCTGGTCATGGGGCCTGAACTCTGGGCCTGGACACTGTCCCTCAGCTCTTTAGCTCAAAGCTAGCGCTCTACCACTTGAGCCACAGCGCCACTTCTGGCTTTTTCTGTTTATGTGGTGCTGAGGAATGGAACCCAGGGCCTCATGCTTGCAAGGCAAGCGCTCTACCGCTGAGCCACCTTCCCAGCCCCATCGTGGAGATCTTAATTGAAAATCACGCAAAGATATTTTTGGACTTGCCTGATTCCACATTCCCTGAGCCTACTTGCCTGTCACCGTCATCCCCAAATGCTCCACCCAGGCAGTCAAAGAGACAAGGCCAGAGGACGAGTGACCTGTAGCTATGTACAGTCTTTGTCTGGAGCTGGAAGGTGATCTCTTTTGCAGTTGTAGAAGCCAAAAAGCTTCACCAGATCTTTTTTTTTTTTTTCACGAGATTACCACCCTATCTCAAACCACATCACTCTTCCTGAGTTCTGAGACCTCGGAAGCATACCAGCCAAGCTCATCATTTGCCTCTTCCTCCCCCTCCCCCCCATTAATAGCTAAGTCAGTCCCCCTGTTTACCTAATTTTGGTTAAAATGCACATTGTAGATAAACTTTAGTTGATAGTTTTTCAAAAATTTCTATTTTTATGAATTGGATAGAAAATGTGTATCTAACCTCTGCTCCCTTTATTCATTGTGATATAAGGTGAAACTTGACTATAGCATTTAGGAGCTGTCATACCTAGGTAGACTTGGATAAGTCAGTTGTAAAATAGCAAAATACAAATGAGGCAGGCTGGTCAATGATAAAAAGAAGATTAAGAGTGAAAGGTTTGCTTTCATTTTAGTCTCTAGTTATCCTTCTGTGTTTTTATTTCTGTAGTACTTATAGTAAAGTAATTCTAAAAGTAAAACAAACAAAAAGAACACTGCAGAGACAAATAAAATGTGCTAAAACTAAAACCCATAAAAGCAAATCTCTGACTGGGAATGTGGCTTAGTGGTAGAATGCTTGCCTAGCATGCATGAAGCCCTGGGTTCAATTCCTTAGTACCACATACACAGAAAAACAAAAACAAAAAAAACCCAGAAGTGGTGCTGTGGCTTAAGTGGTAGAGTGCTAGCCTTGAGCAAAAGAAGCTTGGGGACAGTGCCCAGGCCCTGAGTTCAAGCCCCAAGACTGGAGGAAGGAAGGAAGGAAGGAAGGAAGGAAGGAAGGAAGGAAGGAAGGGAGGGATGGAGGAAGGAAGGAAGGAAGGACAGGGCGCCTGCTAAAATCTGTTTGCAAAAGGAGAAGAGTTTTTTTTCTTTTTTGCTGTTTTTTTTTCTTTTCTTTTTGTCTTTTTTTCCCTCAATTATCTGTTGTTGGGAGGGTTAGGGGAGGCACAGAAATGTAGGAACAAAAGGTGAACAAAAAAAGTTAGTACTCTCTAGACACTATGTTGAAAATGAACTGTACAAGTTGTGCGTGGCGATGTGAAGGAAAAATTGGAGGAAAGTGAGGGAAGGGGATTGTCCCAAAAGAAAAGTACTCTTTATCTGACTATGTAACTGTAACCCCTCTGTACTTCACCTTTAAAATAACAATAAAATCTTCTAAAGGAGATAAGAAATAAGAATGAAGAATAAAGCAGTGGGGCTGGGAAGGTGGCTCAGTGGTAGAGCGCTTGCCTTGCATACCTGAGGCCCTGGGTTCGATTTCTCAGCACCATATAAGCAAAAAGAAAAAAGCCGGAAGTGGCGCTGTGGCTCAAGTGGTAGAGCGCTAGCCTTGAGCTGAAGAGCTGAGGGACAGGGCCCAGGCCCAGAGTTCAGGCCCCACGACTGGACCCCCCACCCCCCAAAAAGAATAAAGCAGTGTATTGGATCAAAGCACATTTATATATATGGAAATATATTGGGAGAGTTGAGGATGTAGACTGATAGTAGTACACTGGCTTATCATGTTATGAGATACTGGGTTCCATCCTTAGTATTAAGGAAAGAAAGAGAGAAAGAGAGAGAGAGAAAGAAGAAAGAAAGAAAAAGAAAGAAAGAAAGGCAAGAAGAGAAAGGGAAGGGAAGGAAAGGAGAGAAAGAAAAAAGAGAAAGGAAAGAGAAAAAGAAAGAAAAGAAGGGGAAGAAAGAAGAGAAATAGAGAGAGGAAAAATCACAATGAAACCTCTTTGTATACTTTATATTCGCTAATAAAAACAAAAAAATTATCAACAAACGTGATGTTTGTCATACAAGAGATTAATAGAACTCTCTGCCCTCTACAGGTGATAATAAAAGTTTTGTTTGTCTCCCCTCCTCCCTCCATCAGTTGTGGTGCTTGAACTCAGGGCCTAGGCACTGTCCCTGAGCTTTTTTGCTCTAAGGAGACTTTGGAGGTTTGATTATGTCATAGATATGGATGTGGGAAAGTTACCTCAAATTATCTGAGTAAATTCAATGTAATCCTACAGGTCAGTAAAAACAGAAGGTAATAAGTGTGAGGTAATAGTAGAAAATGTGACGATGGCATAAGAAGTTGGAGTAATTTCACGACAGATTCATGAGCCAAGGAATGGTGTAGAAGCCAATCCATCAAGGAACTAGAAACTCCCTTAGACCCGTTGGTAGGATCCCAGCTCTGCTAACACTATGGTTTTATTTCTGACACCCATTTCAGACCTTTAACCTTCACAGTAAGAAACAGTTGGGGGGGATGTTGTGGGGCTTGAACTCAGGGCCTAGGCACTATCCTTGAGCTTTTTTGCTTAAGGCTAGCACTCTACCACTTTGAGCCACAGCATCATTTCCAGTTTTCTGGTAGTTAATTGGAGATAACAGTCTCACCAACTTTCCTACCTAGGCTGGCTTTGAACTTCAATCCTCAGATCTCAGCCTCTTGAGTAGCTACATTTATAGGTGTGAGCCACCAGTACCAGCCTGAAATAGAGTATTTTGGGGGGGTGTCCGGTCGTGGTGCCTGAACTCTGGGCCTGGGCACTGTCCCTCAGCTCTTCAGCTCAAGGCTAGCACTCTACCACTTGAGCCACAGCTCCACTTCTGGCTTTTTTTTTTGCTTATGTGGTACTGAGGAATCGAACCCAGGGCCTCATGCATGCAAAGCAAGAACTCTACCACTGAGCCACCTTCCCAGCCCAGTAGAGTAGTTTTAACTCCCAAAGTTTGTTGTAATTTGTTCCCTCAGCAATATGACAGTTACCTGCACAATTAATAAATGGCAGAACTGGTATTTTGCAGAGATGGGGTGAACTCCAAAATCATACCCTTTCATTACTATGGGAAATTATGAAGCCAGGAGCTGGTGGCTCCTGCCTGTAATCCTAGCTACTCAGGAGGCTGAGATTTGAGGATTGCGGTTCAAAGACATCCCAGGCAATAAAGTTTGTGAGTCTTAACTCCACCAAAAAGTCTAAAGTGGAGTTGTGGCTCCAGTGGTAGAGCACTGGCCTCTAGCTGAAAATGCTTAGAGACAGCATCCAGTCCTTGAGTTCAAGCCTAGGACGAAAGAAAAGAAAGAAAGAAAGAAAGAGAGAGAGAGAGAGAGACAGAAAGAAAGAAAGAAAAAGAAAGAAAGAAAGAAAGAAAGAAAGAAAGAAAGAAAGAAAGAAAGAAAGAAAGAAAGAAAGGAGGGAGGGAGGGAGGGAGGGAGGGAGGGAGGGAGAGAGGGAGAGAGGGAGGGAAAGAAGGCCGAGCACTGGTGGCTCATGCCTGTAATCCTAGCTACTCAGGAGGCTGAGATCTAAGGATCATGGTTCAAAGCCAGCCCAGGCAGGAAAGTCTGTAAGACTCACCTTTAATAAACTATTCAGAAAAAGCTAGAAGTGGCACTGTGGTTCAAGTGGTAGAGCACTAGCTTTGAGCACTAGGAGGCTTGGGGATAGTGCCAAGGCCTTGAGTTCTGGCTTCTGGCTTTTTGGTAGTTTAGTAGAAAGAGTTTCACAGACTTTTCCTGCCCATGATGGTTTTGAACCTCAATCTTCAGATCTCAGCCTCCTGAGGATTTAGGATTATAGGTATGAGCCACCAGCGCCTAGCTGTCTGGTAGTTGTTTTTTTAATTTCACTAGTCATTTGGGCAAAAAGCATTCTTTTTCAAATTATGTAAAATATGGCAAGTTCTAAAGGCCACTGGCATATAAGGAGAACCTGAGTTAATCTTACTTTTCTTTTATATTTGGTGAAAATCATCATAGTGACAAAATTGGACTTTTTTGGGGGTAGGGGCGGGGCTTGAACTCAAGGCCTGGGTGCTATTCCTGAGCTTTTGTGCTTACGGCTAACAATCTACCACTTGAGCCACAGTTCTGCTTCCAGCTTTTTGGTAGTTAATTGGAGATGAGTCTTGACTGGGCTGGCTTTGAATTGTGATTGTCAGATCTCAGCTTCTTGAGTAGCTAGGATTATAGACATGGGAAACAGCACCTGGGAAAACTGAACTTTTGAGAATTTTGAAGGAATTGTAGCCCTTCAGTTTCTAGGCAGGCCTGGGGTGGCAGGAGGGCTATAAAATACTTAAGGACACAGAATGCATCATGCCGGGTGCTGGTGGCTCACGCTTGTAATCCTAGCTACTCAGGAGGCTGAGATCTGAGGATCGCGGTTCAAAGCCAGCCCGGGCAGGAGAGACCGTGAGACTCCTATCTCCAATAAACCACCAGAAAACCGGAAGTGGCGCTGTAGCTCAAGTGGTAGAGTGCTGGCCTTGAGCTGAAGAGCTGAGGGACAGCGCCCAGGCCCAGAGTTCAAGCCCCACGACCGACAAAAAAAAAAAAAGGACACAGAATGCCAGACTACTTACTGAATTTCAAGCTCTTCCAGGTTGACAATTAGCTGTGGAACTGTTCAAGATCTCTTGAACTGTGGGCATGGATGGGAAGAAAAAATGGGGAGTGAGGGAAGAGATGACACTGTCCAAAAAATGTATTTTTAGGCTGGGAAGGTGGCTCAGTGGTAGAGTGCTTGCCTTGCATGCATGAGGCTCTGGGTTCGATTCCTCAGCACCACATAAGCAGGAAAAAAAAAGCCAGAAGTGGCGCTGTAGCTCTAGAGGTAGAGCGCTAGTCTTCAGCTGAAGAGCTGAGGGACAGGGCCCAGGCCCAGAGTTCAGGCCCCACAACCAACAAAAATAAGAAGTAAAAAAAATGTATTTTTAACCTGGCTTATGTAACTGTAACTCCTCTGTACCTGTATAATTAAATTCCTTGACATTCTTCCTATTAGCAAGGTCACTTTATTGTGTGTTGTTCCTGGGGCTTGATCTCAGGGCCCTGGTGCTATCCCTTAGCTTTTTAGTTCAAGGTTACTGCTCTACAACTTGGGCCACAGATCCATTTTTTAGTTTTTGGCGGTTAATTGAAAATAAGAGTCTCATGGACTTTCCTGCCAGGGCTGGTTTCAAACCTGGATCATCAGATCTCAGCCTGAGATTATCAGATCTCAGGTGTGACCTATCAGCACCCAGCACTAACCTCATTTTAAACCTCATCTTTGAGAACCTTGCCTGTGTCTCTTAGTCATCTTCACCAGCTGAACACTTATGAACACAAATCTGTAAGGGACACAGGCAGATCCTCCACAAATCTGTGAAAAACAGTATTTTTCTGCTCTCTGAATTCTACTAAGGCCTTCGAGGCTGTAAGCTAGAAAGCACTCCCAGACAGGAAAGCTTTTGTTAGCTAGCTAATCTGGAAGGTTTAGAAACCTCACTGGCTGTGATGTTGATAGTGCTGTCACCACGCCCCTTCCGTGTCAGTCAGGCCACCAAGAAAAGAGAGAGCTGGCCTCAAGGAACTCCTACCTTACCATTCTGCACAACTTCATGGATATGGATGGAAAGGGAGCTTAGTTTTTCTTCATAAATGAGCTTAAAACCCTTTAATTCAAATTATTTTGTACATGGGAATGTATGTTGGCTGGGAGCTTCAAACTGTAATAGGGCTCCCCAAAGCAAGAAGGGCTTGGGTCATCTGTCAAGCTTACTTGGGACAGACATATTAAGAATGTATTAGAGCCAGACACACCAGTGGCTCATATCTCTAATCCTAGCTACTCAGGATGCTGAGCTCTGAGGATTACAGTTCAAAACCAGCACAGGGAAAAATATCTGTGAGAATCTCATTTCTAATTAATTACCAAAAAAGGCAGAAGTGGAGCTGTGGTTCAAGTGGTAGAGTGCTAGCCTTGAGCACAAAAGCTTAGGGATGTCATGCAGGTCCTGAGTTCAAATCCCAGTATTAGCACCAAAAAGAAAATATGTTAGATGCTACACATCAAGAAGAGGTTATATTCCTTCCTTTGTTCCTCACTAAATGATATGGCAGGTTGAGTTGAGTGTGAAGGAATAAGTTTCTTCCTTCCCAACCTTACCAGATGTGGGGGCAGCTACCAGTCCTGCCATAGCTCACATTCACAATTGAAGAAAAACCTAAAGACATAAGGGTAGTCTGCAACCGAGGGTTAGATAGGAATCAGACAATTTAACAAAAGAGATGTGAACAAGGCATTTTTTTTTTACAACACTGTAATTATAAAGTTGAAGGCACATCCTTGGCAGAAGTATGATCAATGACATGCTTAGAGAAAACAAACTATCTTGACTGCGGATGAACATTGCACAATGTTGCCCACTGCTATTTTGGGTACCAAACAATCAATGTCTTAATATTTCACTAAATATTTTCTAACTAAAAATATAAGGTTGAGACACCTGGTTTTTAGCTACAAGAGGCATTTCTTATTCATGCCATCAATAAAGATATTTTGATTTAAAGACAAGAATTCATGCTTTGGCTGGGTGCTGGTGGCTCATGCCTGTAATCCTAGCTACTGAGGTAGCTATGATCTGAAGATTACAGTTCAAAGCCAGACGAGGCAAAAAAGTTCATGAGACTCTTCTCTCCAGTTAACCAGCAAAAAGCCCAAGTGGAGCTGTAGCTCAAGTGGTGCAGCATCAGCCTTGAGGAAAAAAAAAATTAGAGTGCCTTGGCCTCAGTTCAAGCCCCAGTACTGGCACACACACATTAAAAAAAAAAAAATCATGCTTTGTGCTTTATCTTGTTTCGCAGACCACAGAGAGGGACTTTAAAAGTAAAAGTGGGTAATTTGGCATGAATCTATATTTTCATATTTGGTAAAGAAATAAGTTTTAAAATATATAGAAAAAACAAAAGGATTAATACCAAGAATATCTTTTTTATATTTTAATAACCAGTAACCAGATGTCTCACCCAAAGAAAGTAACAAAATAGAGTAAAATAAATATTAAGAAAAATTATTTTAAAGTAATGGAAAAAAATCCTTTCTTATACATTTTTGATTTTAAGCTGTGTCCAGAAAAGATATGCACACCTCAATTTTTGGAAACATTCATGGTATTATTTTCAGCACTCTGTATTTTGAATAAAGAATATTTTTTAAAAAAATTAAAGCACAATATAAAACTATTTGTTCACAAGGCATCAAATTTAACTTCCTAAAATGCTCATCCTAAACTAGGAAAATAACATTTCTATTTCCATGACTGACAGCCATACTTTTTTTGCCAGTCCTGGGGCTTGAACTCAGGGCCTGGGCACTGTCCCTGAGCTTCTTTTGCTCAAGGCTAGCACTCTACCACTGGAGCCACAGTGCCACTTCCGGGGTTTTGTTTATGTGGTACTGAGGAAGCAAACCCAGAGCTTCATGGATGCTAGGCAAGCATTCTACCACTAAGCCACTTTCACAGCCCCATACTTTCCTTAGACTATACACTAAGTGCTTTAATGGCATTGCAATCTTTGAAATTCAAAAGGCCTCTTTGGATATTTAAGTGAAAAGTGCCTCATGGCTGAGTCTGCACCAGCCCTGGATATCTAAGTCCTTCTTATCTCCAGACAGAGGGCAGGGGTGCTGTGAAGTCAGAGGAGGGATGAAAATTCAAATCATTTTAAAAGATGCAAACCATCTTCCATATACATCTATTTTCTTTCTATATGGTAATGTGGGTGTATGTGTGTACAAATACGCATATGTATGAGTATATGAATAAACATACATAGATGTATATTGATAAAATTTGTTCTTACTAGTAACTAGTTTCTTAAAGCTACTTACTAACTAAAAGCTGTAAATACAGCTTCTCTGTGAAGCTAATGAGAGTTCAAGATTACAAGAGGCTGTGGTAGAAAATTCAAGTATGGCTATTCAATAAAGTAGGCCTCTAAGTATTTTTTTTTTCTTGCTGCTTAGTTTTTTGGTATACTGGGTTTGAACTCAGGGCCTCTGGCTAGCTAGATAAGCATTCTACCACTGGAACTACAACCCCACCTGGACTTTTTCTAAACAGCAGTTTTCTGTTCTTGTAAGAAATAAGATGTTCTTCGATTATTCCCAAGACTATAAGCTGCTACTTTTACTGTCCTATGATATGTATATAGAGCCAAGAGGAAAGGAGGAGGATGTAAGAAGGGAAAAGGAATAAAGTAGGAAAGAAGAGAGCGACTTCTTTCCTCAATGGCTCGAGGGAGAAAAAAAAAATCTATTAACATTTGGGATAGTACTTGTTTTTTTTTCCTAGAAAAAAAAGGAGTTGTGTTGTGATGGGCTATTAGAATTCGGTTAACAACCAAACATTAAAACTCCATCTGTGAGTATGGAAGATGGCATAGGCACTGTTCTAAAAAAGAGCCTAAACATATATACTCATTCGTGCGTTATTAAAATAGGTTTGCCTTTCTAGATTAATAGCACCTTCATCAAAAAGTTTCAGTTCTCTCCGTAAGATAGCTAAGATAGAAATCAAACCCTTTCCAAATCTGAAGAGACAGCATGGAATGTTATAAATGTGGGGTACTTGTATAAAGAGAAAAGGAGTACAAAAGGAAGAGTCCCATTCCTCCCAGCTGATTCTAGACTCTTCCCTGGAAAAATCTTTGTTTTTATATTTAGCACTAATCTCAAAAAAAAACCCTAAATCTATAAATTCTATGTTATGTGTAGTGCTAGTAACTTAATGTATAGCAATGGAAAGAAAATGTTAGGAATTTTCTCAGGACCCTCCTCATTTACATGGTCTGCATATGAACTCCTTTGGCTTAACAAGGAAATGCAACTAGTCATTGAAGTACTATCTCCATCCACTGTACTAGCTTCCCAGCACTCACAGGGAAATTTCTAAATCCATAATGGCAACTGGAAGTCACAAGTCCTTAAATTTGCCAACCTTACAAACTAGGCAAGTGCAAATGTTTTTTAACAAGAGAGAATCTATTATTTGCCTATAAGGTATCAAAATCTGTGAAAATTCTAATTTTTGTGTTACAATTTACTGGGCTTTGTTTTTGGTAAAAAGCAACTTTTTATTATTTTAAAATGTCATTTTGACAAGTAATCTACTAAATCATTTATACTAACTAGGTGATTATGTTCTACCTAAAAAGATTAAAATTTAGTGAATTCAGGTTAATTTTATATAACCTGTATATGTTAAAGATAGTAGTGTTAATTTTTAAAAGTCTTTTTGAGTGAAAGAGGCTTAAAGTGTTAACTTTCTGGAGTGAAACCGATGGACAGACAACACTAAAAATAACTTAGCCTTGAACTCAGCAGGAGTGAAGCAAAAGCTAGCGCAAAGGTAGGGAAGATTAGAGGAACATTGATAAATCTTTACCACAAAGAAATATGGGAGGCAAGGAACCCTTCAGATCCTTAAAATCTTTGGAGCTGCAAAAATGTTAAAAAAAGGAAAAGATACTGGACACATGGTCAGTTTTGAGGGGTTCTGTTTATATGTTCTTTTGAGGCAGGGTGTTGCTCTATAGCCTCAAACTCATGATCTTTCTGCCTCAATCTCTGGAGTGATTATTGTCAGTTATTTTTAATCAATGAAAAAAAAACATCTAACTTGGCTCACTTGAAGGAAGATAACAAAAGACAACATCTTAAGAAACTGCAAGATCAAGGACACAGAAAGAATAAAATGGAAAGAAACCCTACAATAAATAAGGCACATCTACTTTCTAACAGTTTTAACTATTTCCCTTCTAAAACTATATGTTTTCAACAGTGCTTTCAAAGGCATTGCTCCAGTGGGCAGGGATACAGGCTCAAGAATATCCCTAAGGTTTATTCTTTCAAATCTTCAGATTTCAAAAAACCCTGTCTTTGGGCTTTTTATTTTGGTCAAGAAGAAAAAAGAATCTATTACCTTAGCAGCCACTGGGCAATCTCTAATGGAAGATCTTGTTTTCAATTGCACTGCTCTACCCTTAGTCTGTCATTAGTGAAAACAAAACATGCTGGTCACTCATTTTGATAAAGCTAGGTTCAGAACTTGTGTCCTGATGGTGATATTTCCCCGCCATGTAACAATTGCAATCAAAATTGATTCTGTTATATAAGAGCCAGAAACCAACATAAAGTCTTTCCATAAGAGTTTGAAAATTCAAGATGATGTGCTGAATGTCAGTGCATAACAATTTCAACAGCAGCCTCCTCTGGCGCTTTCTATAACGTGGTGTCGTCATCTTCCCTGAAGTCCCCCACCAGAAGGGAGTGCTTGTCTGCTTCACTCGTCCCCACGCTGTTTAGGGAACGTTTATCAGACAGTAGTGAGTTTATGGAGGCTCTGCTGTAATTAACAATCCGGTCTAGTAAACCCAGTTTAGGAGAATTTCTTGAAGCGTCATCTATCCCAACGTGAATGCTGATTTCCGAAGGGCTCTTCTGTCCTAATTGGCTCCGGGCAGGCAGTACATAGTTCTCATAAGTTGGTTTCCGGTATCTGGGCACATATAAAAGGACACTAGTTTAAACAAAGCAAATGTGAAACATATGCTTGCTATATGTAAATGAAAAAGATTTGTCTGGGATGAAATGAAGAAAGGTGGTCACTATGAGGGAAATAGCTTGAAATGTATTGTGTGGAGTTGCAATGATCTGAAATCCTACTTCTCAGTCAGACACCAATGGCTCACGTCTGTAATCCTAGCTCCTCAGGAGGCTGAAATCTGAGGATTAGGGTTGAAAGCCAGCCTGGGCAGAAAAGTCTATGAGATTCTTATCTCCAATTAACCACCAGAAAACTGGTGGCACTGTGACTCAAAGTGGTAGAGCACCAGCCTTGAGCAAAAAAACCCAGACAGTACCCAGGCTCATACTCCAAGCCCCATGACCACCACTACTACCACTAACAAAAAAGCACACAACAGAAATCCTACTTCTCAGCCAGGTGCCGGTGGCTCACACCTATAATCCTAGCTAATCAGGAGGCTGAGATCTGAGGATCATAGTTCAAAGCGAGCCTGGGCAAGAAAGTCCGTGAGACTCTCATCCCCAATAAACCACTAGAAAACCAGAAGTGGCACTGTGGCTCAAGTGGTAGAGCACTCACCTTGAGCTGAAGAGCTGAGACAGTGCCCAGGCCCAGAGTTCAAGCCCCATGACCAACAAAAAAAAAAAAAAAAAAAGAAGGAAAGAAAGAAAAAGAAATCCTACTTCTCAGAGCCAGAGGAAAAGATGCTGCTCACTTATGTTGTGGTGGCTATGCATAAACTATATGAGAGGACAACCACATAGCTCAATTGTTGTCAGGAGCTAACAATCGCTCATATTAATAATAGTTTGGGCTTACTGTTTTATACCAGTCCTAGGGACTGAACTCAGGGCCTAGAGGCTGAACCTGAGCCTCTTTTGCTGAAGGCTTGGGCTCTACCATTTGAACGACACCTCCACTTCTTTCTTTTTGGTGGTTAATTGGAATTAAGAGTCTTATATATTTTCCTGCCCAGGCTGTCTTCAAACCGTGATTCTCAGATATCAACCTCCTGAACAGCTATGATTAAAGGTGTCAGCCACCAATTCCCAATATGGACTTATTACTAATCAAAACAAAAATAAAATATACCAAGTCCAATTGTGGATGAATAAAGCATATAAAAGCTGAGCTTGGTGGCACAGGTCTATAATCCCAGCACTGGGGAAGGCTGAGGCAGAATTGAGTTTGAGGCCAGCCTGGGGTACACAGTGCAATCCTGTCTCCAAAAAATTAGCAACATGAGCAAATCATCATACTTACAGTTTGAGGAAGAGAGAAGAAAGAACCACAGAAACAGATGATGCGGCCATTGCTGCAGATCCCATCCAGGGTTGCAAAACCAAACCAATGGGCATAAAAACTCCTAGGAAACAAGCGTGGATTAGCTAGAGTAAGCAGTATTAAAGAATGACCAGTGTCTTTCTAATGTAAACAAATAATTTCTTCAGTATTTTATTCTCTTGGTTGAGATGTGTGTTGCTGCCAATTTTTCCACTAATAAAGTACAGCCATAAACATTCTGGTATGCATCTCTCTAAACCTACATTTTTAGAATTTCTCTAGGGTGTATGCTAGGGGTGAAACTGCCAAATCACAATAATGTGATTACATGTTCAATGCACATGTAATCCCTCAGTTCCCAAAAAGCAACCAGAGTAATTCACAATTCTACCAACAGTATACTGGAGTTCATGTTCTACAAACTCATCCACACATGGTTTTGGCATTTTAATATTTTCTCATATAATGGAGATGAAATATAGGCTTTTTGTACTTTTTCCTTTCTTTTTTTTTTATAGTTTAGGAAATTGAACTCAGTGCTGTGTTCTGAGCTTGCTTGCTTGTGGCTCGTACTCAACCACTTGAGCCATGTATCTAACCCAGTTTTTTGCTAGTTAATTAGAAATGAAGTCTCTCAGACTTCTCTGCCTTGGCTGGCTTTAAATCATGATCTTCCAGGTTTCAGACTCTTAAGTAGTGAAGAGTGTAGACATAAGCCACCCGTGCCTAGCTGGTAATTCTTGTACGTTGAATTTTATAAGTTCATCTGGACATTTCTATTTTTCTACAATAATCATATATTACTTGTATAGTTTCTTTAAAAGTCACTTGTTCAGCTGAGTATGGTTTGTACTCAGGAGGCTCAGGAGTACTGAGAGTTGAAGGCCAGGCTAGGTACACAGCAAGTTCGAAGGGCAGTCTGGATTACACAGCATGAATTCAAGGCCAGACTGGAGTACATAGGGAGACTGTCTCAAAAAACAATAAAATTTTAAAAAATCACGTGGTGGCTGGGCACTAGTGGGTGATGAGTTGTATTCCTAGCTACTCAGGCTGAGATCCAAGGATCGTGGTTTGAAGTCAGCCTGGAAAATAAAGGTTATGAGACTCTTATTTCCAATTAACTATTCAGAAAAAGCCAGAACTGGTGCTGTGGCACAAGTGGTAGAGCACTATCCTTGAGCACAAAGAAGCTCAGGGATGGCACCTTGGGCCTGAGTTCAAGCTGCAGTACTCACACAAAAACAACAGACAATAACAACCAAAAAATCACTTGGTCCACCAATGAGTCTTACTAGATTTAGACTGGGTTTTTTTTTTGCTCTTTTTCCTCTTAGTATTTATGTTTATCTTTATTAACAGTTTTGTAACTATTTTCATGTCATTTTGTGTGTTTCTGTGGCCCTCAAGCCAGAGAAAATAAGATGAAATTGGTAACTATTTCTCTGGTTATTAATCTTTTGCTCAGTGTCTAAATTCAAGGGACTCTCAGATACTTAATGAACAATTCTAAGTATTATAAATAAATATAAATATTTATAAATTATAAATATAAATAAATATTATTTATTGTCTATATTCCTTTATACAATGCCTCTTATTTTTCCTTCAGCCTAAAAGAATACCTGTTGATTATGACAGATATTAAGAGAGAACAGAAAATACTTTGTGTGCTATAGTCACAAGTACATAGCAAGATACAAGCTAACACAGCAAAGAAGACTGGAAGAAATATATAATACTAATAATGATTGTGTTTGGATAGTGAAGTTAAAGGTAACTTCTGTTCAGCAAAATGTGAACTAGTAAGTAAATATACACATGCACGTATGTATATGGAGAAACAAAGCAATGTAGCAAAATACTGACTGGTAAATTTAGGTGAAGGGTAGACAGATTTTTTTTTTTTGTCGGTCGTGGGGCTTGAACTCTGGGCCTGGGCACTGTCCCTCAGCTCTTCAGCTCAAGGCGAGTGCTCTACCACTTGAGCTACAGCACCACTTCCGGTTTCCTGGTGGTTTATTGGAGATAGGAGTCTCACCGTCTCTCCTGCCCCGGCTGGCTTTGAACTGCGATCCTCAGATCTCAGCCTCCTGAGTAGCTAGGATTACAGGCATGAGCCACCAGCGCCCAGCGGGTAGACAGATTTCTATAGCACCTTTTAATTTTTTGGCAGTATTGATGTTTGAACTGAATGCCTTGTACTTGCTAGGCAAGTGCTCTATCACTTGGGTCATGCCCCAGTCCCTTTTGTATCTCTTTTGATGTAGGTTTGACATTTGTCAAAATATATATTGGAGGGAAAAAGAAGAAAGGCCTATCAGAATACTTATACATTCTTAGGCTGTAATGAGGCACTGCTGAAAATGAAAATGATTGGTTTTACCATTACTTCTCATCATATCCATATCAGCATGCTCTACACAAAACTAAAAGTTTACACAAAACTCAAATGAAAATGAACGCTTCCAATATGATTTGCTTCTCATGACTTCAATGAACAAAACAATAAGGGTTATGAGTCACATACCAGCAGCTATGGGAATTCCAATCAGATTATAAATTAGAGCAAAGACAAAATTTATCCGAATTCTCTTGACAGTCTTTCTTGATAAGTCAATACTCGCCACAACATCCAGAAGATCATTCTAAGAACAGAAATATTTGTGGTATTAATGACTCCACCTTTATAGGAACCTTGAGGACTTTTGTGTACTTTAGGGGAATATGTGAACTCACTGAAATCTCAGATATTGCTAAAACATTGATCAGTCTTGAAGAGAAATTCTCAGAAATTTTCCTCAGCATTCTGAAAACACTTTTAGGGTTGTTGGCTGGTACAAGGATTAAATCTGATTAACATAACCTCGGCAAATACTTGTCCCAGATGATTATATTATAAATACATTCCTAACTCTTATTCTTCACATGGTTAGCCTGGGATTTCTTTTTTTGTCAGTCATGGTACTTGAACTCAGGGCCTGGGCACTGTCCCTGAGCATTTTCACTCAAAGCTAGTGCTCTACCACTTTGAGCCACAGCACCACTTTTGGTTTTCTGGAGGTTAATTGGGCACAAGGGTCTCATGGACTTTTCTGCCCAAGCTGGCTTTGAACCATGATCCTCAGATCTCAGCCTCCTGAGTAACTAAGATTATAAGCATGAGCCACCAGTGCCCAGCAAGCATGGGATTCTTATCTGTACTGCTGAATTGAAGTCCTAAGACTTTTTCATACTCTTTTTCATACACAACATCTCTTCTTTGCAGCTAGAAACATGTGAATTAGAGTAGAATCAGTTACAAAGCTGTCACTGACTACAGTGGGCAGTCTCATCATACTCCTCAGAGGTAAGGCTGTAAGACTTACCCTTATCAAAACCACATCAGCTGCTTCGATGGCTACATCTGTGCCTGTGCCAATGGCAATTCCAACATTTGCCATGGCCAGAGCTGGGGAGTCATTAATTCCATCTCCAACCATTGCTACCCGCTTGCCTTCCTCTTGAAGTTGCTTCACCTTAGCCACTTTGTGGGAAGGCAGAACTTCAGCAAACACCTTGGTAATCCCAACCTAGATGAAGAAAGCAAGCTTAATTCAAGAAATAAGACTGGAGGGCTGGGAAGGTGGCTCAGTGGTAGAGCGCTTGCCTTGCATGCTCGAGGCCCTGGGTTCAATTCCTCAGCACCCACATAAGCAAAAAGAAAAAAGCCGGAAGTGGTGCTGTGGCTCAAGTGGTAGAGCGCTAGCCTTGAGCTGAAGAGCTGAGGGACAGCGCACAGGCCCAGAGTTCAGGCCCCACTACCGGACAAAAAAAAAAAAAAAAAGAAATAAGACTGGGCACCTGAAACATAACTGAACAGTAACAAACCATCCTTTTTTCTATTCTTTTCTCCTTCCTTCCTTCCTTCCCTCCTCCTTCCCTTCCTTCCTTCCTTCCTTCCTTTCTTCCTTCCTTCTTCCTCTGCTTCTTTTTCTCCCTCCATCCTTCCTTCCTTTCCTATCTCTGTCCCTCCTTCCTTCCCTCCCTACCTCTCTTCCTTCCCTTTTTTGTGCTAGTACTGGGGCTTGAACTCAGGGCCTGAGTGCTATCCCTGAGCTTTTTCTGCTCAAGGCTAGCCCTCTCCACTTAAGCCACAGCTCCACTTTGGGCTTTTTGGTGGTTAATTGGAGATCAAAGTTTCATGGACTTCCCTGCCCTGGCTAGCTTTGAACCATGATTCTCAGATCTCAGCCTCCTGAGTTACTAGGATTACAGGCATGAGCCATCAGTGCCCAGATGAGCTATCATTTCTTAATCTACTACGTGTCTACATTTTAAGAGACTAACAAAATCCAGTGATAATGTGGAAGAATGAGCTTTTTGTACACTGTGGCTGAGTGTGAAAATTGACACTATATTTTTGGAGGACATTTAGCAGTGGTCTAGCAATTCTACTTTTAACTATTTTAGACAGTTTTTCATGTACAAGAATGAAGATATTAATTATTGCCTACTTGCAACCACAAAAATGTCAAAAACACCTAAATATCTCACTGGAAAATGGTCCAACAAATTATGATACACCCATACCATAAAATTCCATCCAGCAGTGTAGAAAGAAAGAAATAACCTTATAGGTAAACAAAGCTCAGGAATATTGTTATGTTAAAAAAAATAAGACTACTAGCAGAGTGTCAGTGGCATGCACCTCCTGTACTTAGCTTCCCAGAAGGCTGAAATATAAGGATAAGGGTTTGAAGTCAGCTTGGGCTGGAAAGTCTATGAGACTCTTATCTGTAATTAATCACCAAGAAGCCAAAAGTAGAACTGTGTCTTATATGGTAAAGCAGTAGCCATGAGCAAAAAAGCTCATAAGCAGTGCCCATATTCTGAGTTGAAGCCCCAATATCAGCATAAAAATAAAAAATAAAGCTACTGAATAATCTGTACAAAATTATCCATTTGAAGTTGAAAATACTAGGAATGAAACATTTGTATATGAACACATACACACACATATGAAAAAGTGAGTTTTTTGATTTTGCAGGTCCTGGGGTCTGAACTCTGGGCTTGGGTGCTGTCCTAGCTTCTTTGTGCTCAAGGCTAATGGTCTACCACTTGAGCCACAGTACCACTTCCAGATTTTTTGAGTAGTTTATTAGATAAGAGTCTCACAGACTTTCCTGTCTAGGCTGGCTTTCAAACTGCAGTCCTCAGCTGGGAAGGTGGCTCAGTGGTAGAGCACTTGCCTTGCATGCCTGAGGCCCTGGGTTCGATTCCTCAGCACCACATAAGCAAAAAGAAAAAAGCCAGAAGTGGCGCTGTGGCTCAAGTGGTAGAGCGCTAGCCTTGAGCTGAAGAGCTGAGGGACAGTGCCCAAGCCCAGAGTTCAGGCTCCACGACCGGACCCCCCTCCCGCCCCCCCCCCCCAAAAGAAATGGAAACTGCAGTCCTCAGATCTCAGCATCCTAAGTAGCTAGGATTACAGGTGTGAGCCAAAGGTTCCTGGTTCCATCTGTGTTTTTATATAAAAATGTATTCATAAAGATTCCTTGTGCAGCCAGGTACTAGTGGACCACACCTGTAATCCTACCTACTCAGTAGGCTGAGATATGATAATCATGTTCAAAGCCAGCCAGGGCAGAAAAGTCTGTGAGACTTATCTCTAATAAACTACTCAGAAAAAGCTGGAAATAGTGCTGTTGCTCAAGTGGTAGAGCAGTAGCCTTGAGCACAAAGAGGCTGAGGGATAGTGCCCAGGCCCTGAGTTCAAGTCCCAGGACAAGCAAAAAAAGGATTCCTTGTGCACTTTACTAGAAGGGAGAAGGCATTCTAAAGTTTAAAAAAAAAGACTGAAAAATATTAGCAACAAGGCAAATGTGCAGTGAGCAGAAATGTGGTATGTTGTAGGAAAATGGGCCTATGGCAGGGATCAAGATGAACTAAAGAGGAACCTGCTTGGAGTTTTTTCCGTGATGGTGAGCACCCAGCTTGGGCTGGTGAAGAATACAAGCAACATTTCAAAGGACGTAGCAACAGACATCAGTGTGTATAGGATCATGCAAGCATCCCACAAACTAAGCAAATACCTTCTTTTACTTATACCAGTAACACCCAAATCCTAAAGTCCTCCCAGCACAGTATGCTAATTCTTCTTTAAGGAAACGGGTATAACTATTTAGTGGTAATGAAAACAGTATTATCTATTGTGAATAACTTAGCATCTAAATGCAAGAAATAAAATATACATGAAGAATTAGAGGTTAGCCAGGCACTGGCGGTTCACACCTGTAATCCTATCTACTCAGGAGGCTGAGACATAAGGATCACGGTTCAAAGCCAGCCCAGGCAGGAAAGTCCGTAAGACTCTCATAAAAAGTCCGTACGACTCCAATAAACTAAGAAAAAGCTAGAAGTGGTGTTGTGGCTCAAGTAGTAGAGTTCTAGCCTTGAGAACAAAGAGGCTCAATCAAGGTCAACACCCAGGCCCTGAGTGAAAGCCCAAGACTGGCAAAAAAAAAAAGAATTAGAAGTTACCACATGCCCACCCCTCACTCCAACAAGAAATAAGTATCATTTACCTGAGAAGCAATTGATCTAGCAGTTTTGCTGTTGTCTCCAGTCATCAAAACTACTTCTAAGCCCATAGACTTCAGAATATGGACAGCCAATTCTGCCTCGGGCTTCACTGTGTCAGCAATGGCGATTAAGCCACATAGTTCATCTAATGAAGGAACAGCAAAAGAGAAGAAGGCTTGGAATATGGTGAAAGCAGAACAATACAGTAGATAACAAAAAAGCGGTTCAGGGCTTGAGCCTGACAAGTTTTGCACAAATTTCCATATTTGGTTATGAAAATTCTACCAGGTAACTGGTGAAAGCATTACTAACTCATAAGAAAGACCCTGCTGGATACTAGTAGCTCACATCTGTAATCATTGCTACTCAGGAGACTGAGATAAGCCGGCTGGGCAATAAAGCCTAGAGACTCTTATCTTCAGTTAACTACCAAGAAAAGCCAGTAGTGGAAGTGTAGCTGAAATGGTAGAACACTATTCTGGAGGACAAAAGATCAGGGATAGTGCCCAGGCCCACAGTTCAAGCCCCAAGACTGGCACAAAAATAAGTGCGCACAAGAGAGAAAGGCTGGGGGGAGACACCTTACTAAATATCTAAAGACTTCTTTTCTTAGATAGGCATTTGCCAATAGCCACAATACTTCTAGATAATTTAAATGCAAATTTAACAAGAAAACTAATATTTTTTTCTTTTGAAGGTAAAGAAGAATGAATGGAGATAAAACTGACATTTTATATAGGGAAAATTTATTGAAAGGTATTTACTTTATTTCAACAAACAAAAATAAAATATTGTCTATATTTCTTACTGACTTCAAAAGGCCACAGAAAATATTGTCTTCATACTTCGCAAGGATTATAAATGAATTAAGCTCACAACTAGATATCTACCTTAAGAAATAACAACAAATGAAAGCTCATAAGACATCAAGTATGTTTATTGTAGTGTTATATAATACTATAATATTACAAATACCCTACATATTCAACAACAGTGAAATATGTAAGTATACTAAGTGATACAGTATTAAAATAAAATTAAAGGACTTGGGATGTAGCTCAGTGGTAGAGCACTTGCCTAGGTCCTGGGTCCAAACCCAACACTGTGAAAATTAATAAGAATAAAAAGTTAATTAGCTGATATGGGTGACTCATGTTTGCAATCCTAGTTACTCAGAAGAATGAGATCCAGAGGACTGAATTTCAAACTAGCCAAAAAGAAATGTCCTCCATAGTCTTTAACTCCAAAATAGCCAGCAAAAAAAACAAGGTTGTAGGTATGCTCAAGTGGTAGAGTGCAAACAGTGAGCAAGCAAGCTAAGCAAACATGAAATATTGAGTTTAATTTAGTAAAATAAAACATAATGAAACAATGTACAAGGAATTTTAATTTGGGTTTTTTGTTTTTGAGATGGTAGGGTTCTTGCTATGTAGCCCAGGCTGGCCTTGATGCTCAATCCTCCTGCTTCAGCCTCCCAAGTGCTGAGGTTAAAGGAGTGTGCCAACACTAACTTTTTTAAGGTGCTAAGGCTTAACTCAGGGCCTTGTGCATACCCATGGCAGATAGTGTATATATACTAATATACTTCTCTCTATGCATATATATATATATATATATATATATACACATATGTATCATATATATAATATACACCTATCATATTTATCATATATATTTATATACAACAAAATATATTAAATTAAAATGTGTTAGGATGAGAATAATGAATGCTATTTTTACTCTGCAGGGTTTGTTTGGGGTTTTTTTGGTGACAGTGATGGTACTGGGGCTTGAACTCAAGGCTTAGGCAATGTCCTGAAGCTTTTTTGCTTAAACCTGGCAATCTATTGCTTGAGCCATAGCTTCACTTCTGACTTCTTCATGGTTAATTGGAGATAAAGAGTCTCACTGACTTTCTTGCCTAGGCTGGTTTTGAACTGTGAACCTCAGACTTCTGAGTAGCTAGGATTATAGGTGTGAACCACTGGCACCTGGCTTTGACTCTATTATTATTGTTGTTGTTGTTATCATCATTATTATTATTTTGCCAGTCCTGGGCTTGAGCTCAGGACCTGGGCACTGTTCCTGAGCTGCTTTTGCTCAAGACTAGCAATCTACCTCTTGAGTCACAGTGCCACTTCCAACTTTTTCTGTTTATGTGGTACTGAGGAATCAAACCCAGAGTTTCATGCATGCTAGGCAAGCACTCTACCCCTAAGCCACATTCCCAGCCCTCCTATTATTTTAATGTCAAGTTACTTTTAGATTTTTAATTGCCAGGCACAGTGGTTCAAATCTATAATTTTAGTTACTTGGTAGGTGGAGATTGGAGAATCACAGTTTAGGGATAGCCCAAGCAAAAAAAAATATGAAGTTCAGGAGATTCAGGTAATACATTCCTATTAAACAGCTATGGGGAAGAACAATGGTTGGGCATAGCAATTCATGCTAGTCATCCAGCCTCTTGGGGAAGCACAAATAGAAGGAATCTTGTCCAAACTGGCCCTGGCATAAAGTGAGACCCTATCTCAAGAACAACTAATGTGATGTGGGTGATGGTGGCTCAGGCCTGAAATCCTAGCTACTCAGGAAGCTGAGATCTGAGTATTAAGGTTTGAAGGCCAGAAGGAAAGTCCATGACACTCTTAGTAGAGTACTGGGCTTAAGCAAAAAAGTTAAGGGACAGTATCCAGTTCCTGCGTTTCAAGCCCAGCAGTAGCATTAAAAAAAAAAGGCAAACAATATAAAACAGGACTGGAAGATGGATACAAAGTCTGCTTAGTAACTGTTAGGATCTGGTTTAAATTTAGTATCAAAAAAGGAGTTTTTTTACTTAAAACAAGATAGATAAGAAAATAATACAGGTAAGCATATACAAAAGAATTTCTAAAGAGCTGTTTTTTTCTTTTGTGGTTCTGGAGACTGAATTTGGAGCCCCATCCCAACTGGGTTTTTGTTGTTGTTTTGTAGGTTTTTTTTTCTTTTTAGGTTAGTCCTGGGGCTTGAACTATGGGCCTGGGCGTTGACCCTCAGCTCTTCAGCTCAAGGAGAGTGCTCTACCACAGAGCCACATAACTACTTCTAGTTTTCTAGTGGTTATTTGGAGATAAGAGTCTCAGACTTTCCTGCCCGGGCTGGATTTGAACCTCAATCCACAGATCTCAACCTCCTGAGTAGCTAGGATTACAGGCATGAGTCACTGGTGTTGGTCTGGCTGTTGTTGTTTTGTTTTGAGACAGGGTCTTGTTATATGTAGCCCAGCCTCACCTTGAATCCAAGATCTTGTATCAACCTCCTGGCAAGATAAGTTTTAACTAATTGTGACCCAGAATATGCTGCTAATATTTTCACTTTGCATTCAAGTTACTTTTGAATAACCTTCATAGTTCAGAAGGCTGTCCAAAATACACATTAAACAATATCAGGTCACAACAGTGAGTCACAGCACACTATGGGAAATCTTACCATCCACTGCCACCAATACAGCAGTCCGACCTCTCCTTTCATGTTCAATCATGTAATCATCAACATCATTACTAATAACAAGACCATTTCTAATCATCCACTCCCGATTGCCAATGAGGACTTTGTACTGCTGTGTATTAACAGTATCTGAAAGAAAACACAGAAATAACATTGAACTCATTTATCCCCTACAGCCACCCTATGAAGGCAAGTTCCTATCTAACCTTGTAGTCACTACACTGTATTTTTTTTTTGTAAATAACTGTGACTCTCAACTTTTCTAGGAACAGACTCAGAGCACACAGAGCTGCCTTCACCTGAAATGCCCTTAGCACTGTCCCCATGTTCTTCAAGAACCAGTTCAGATGTCACTTTCTGCTGGCTGCCAGTGGCTCACATCTGCAATCCTAACTACTCAGAAGGCTGCTATGTGAGGATCATTGATTGGAGCCAGCACAGACAAGAAAATCTTTAAGACTCTTATTTACAGTTGACCACCTCCACTAAAAAAATGAAAACACCAAAAGTGCTAGATACCAGTGGCTCATGCCTATAGTCTTAGCTACTAAGGAGGCCGAGATCTGAGATTCACAGTTTGAAGCCAGATTGGGCAGGAAAAGTTTGTAAGACTCTTTTTTAATTTTACTTTTTATTATCTTTAAGTAATTGCACAAAGGAATTGCCATTTGACAAGGCAGTTTATGACTACAATTCATCTTGATCAGTATCACCCCTTTCAACATTCTTTCCCGTCCCTCCCATCCCACCCTTCTCTTCACTTTTTAAAAATTTTGTAGGATATACATTGAATTCTTGACTGCAGTCTCCATCTCTTACCTCCAATTAACTACAAAAAAAAAAAAAAAGAGATATAAGTGGAGCTGTGGCTCAAGCGGTAGAGTGCTAGCTAGCCTTGAGCACAAAAACTCAGGGACAGTGCCCAGACTCTGAGTTCAAGCACCAGGACAGGCACAAAAAATAAAATGTCACTTTCTTCTTAAGGTTCTCCTTTGTCCTTTCATAGTAATAGAAGCAACTGAATATTCAATTCCAGTTGGTTGCAATATTAATTCAATTTGCAATTACACAGCAATTCAATTAAGTTGAAAATTACTTGTTGTCTACCAGTAGCCTAATGTGGTTAGGGGTAAACATGCAATCATACTGATGTTTCTCTCTGAGTCAAGGCTGACTACACACACACATCCTGTCCTGGTGCTTGAACTCTTGAGCCTGGGCACTGTCCCTGGGTTCCTTTTGCTGAAGGCTTGTGCTCTACCAGTTGAGTCATAGAGTCACTTCCAGGTTTTTCTGTGATTAATTGGAGATAAGAGTCTCACTGGGTGGCCTATTATCCTAGCTATCCAAGAGGCTGAGATCTGAGGATCATTATTCAAAGCCAGCCTGAGCAGGAAAGTCCATGAGACTTAAAAAAAAAAATAGAGCGGCTGGGGGGTTTAGCCCAGCTGAAGGGCGCCTGCCCGGCGTGTGCAAGGCCCTGGGTTCGGTCCTCAGCCCTGGGGGAAAAAAAAAAAAAAAGAAAAAAAAAATATATATATAATACTGGAGTCTTTATTATACAGTTAACAGGCTGCAGGCCACCAGTTGTTACAAAGGCCTGCTGCATGCAAATACACATAACACAGCCAGGAAACATGCTAAAGAGGAAAGAAATAACAAGAACAATACCAGCAAGCCAATTCAGCTCTTGAGCTGAATTGGGACGCCATGATAACTGGAGACGAACCAGGAAACTGGACACAGGACATGATCACAGGGACACACATGGCATGGAGTCCAGCAGCTAGGCTGGTCTGGGCCTAAATAGGTCGTTGCAGGAGGCAGATCCTCAGGAAATTCCTAGTCCCAGGCACTAGACTGACAGATGTCCAGAGACTCCAATAAACCACTCAGAAAACCAGAAGTGGTGCTATGGCTCAAGTACTGAGTGTTCACCTTGAGCTGAAGAGCTGAGGAACAGTGCCCAGGCCCAGAATTCAAACCCCATGACTAAAAAAAAAAAAGTCTCATGGACTTTCCTGCCTAGGCTGGCTTTGAACCACAATCCTCAGATCTCAGCTTTCTCAGTAGCTAGGATTACAACAGGTGTGGGCCACTGGCACCCAGGATGATGGACTTTAAGTGAGGCTTTGATGCTCTGACTATTCACTACACTTCACTAGTCTACCAGTTCTGTGTATCTTCTAGATGACTATGTCAAATCTCTCCTTTCCAGTCCTTAACTTCTCCTTCATTCTCATGCCAGAAAACAAAAATCAAGTCATCTCCCAGGCTACCTGTGTTTTCTGTATCCTTACATCCCACAGCCCCTTCTACTACATATTGACCCTGCTCCTTCTTTAATTACCAAAATGATTTTATTTTTGTCAATAACAACATGCATGACACTAAATTATATCATTGTGTTAGTTTTGTTTTCATCAGTCTTGGGGCTTGAACTCAGGGCCTACGTACTGTCCCTAAGCTTTTGTGCTCAAGGCTAGCACTCTACCATTTTGAGCCACAACTCCACTTCTGGTTTTCTGGTGGTTCACTGGAGATAAGAGTCTCATGGATTTTCCTGCACAGGCTGGCTTTGAATTGTGATCCTCAGATCTCAGCCTCCTGAATAGCTAGGATTATGGGCATGAGCCACCATGCCCGGCTTGTTGGTTTCTTAAATATTTCTTAGGTATACATTAAAAATATATATGTTGGAGCGGGGCGCCGGTGGCTCACGCCTGTAATCCTAGCTACTCATGAGGCTGAGATCTGAGGATCGCGGTTCAAAGCCAGCCTGGGCAGGAAAGTTCGTGAGACTCTTATCTTCCGCTAGAAAACCGTAAGTGGTGCTGTGGCTCAAGCAGTAGAGCACTCGCCTTGAGCTGAAGAGCACAAGGGCAGCGCCCAAGCCCAGAGTTCAAGCCCCACGACAAAAAAATAAATAAATAAATTATACATATATATATATATATATGTTGGGCTGGGAATTTGGCTTGGTAGTAGAGTACTTGCCTAGCACACATGAAGCCTTGGGTTCAATTTCTCAGCACCACATAAACAGAAAAGGACAGAAGTAGCCCTGTGGTTCAATGATAGAGCACTAGCCTTGAGCTGAAGAGCTGAGGGACAGCACCCAGGCCTCTAGTTCAAGCCCCACCACCGACAAAAAAAAAAACAAACATTTTTTTTTTTGCCAGTCCTGGAGCTTGAACTCAGGGCCTGGGTACTGTTCCTGAGCTGTTTTTGCTCAAGGCTAGCACTCTACCACTTGAGCCACAGTGCCACTTCCAACTTTTTCTGTTTATGTGGTACTGAGGAATTGAACCTAGGGCTTCATGCATGCAAGGCAAACACTCTACCACTGAGCCTCATTCCCAGCCTGTGATCTTTCATTTGGAATATGGCAACAGTCCACTCATCTCTCTGCCACTTCCCTTGCCCTCAGTTCCTACTTCCTCAGAGAACACAGAATAATATTTGAAAAACATTAAGTCAAGCTGAGCGCTGGTGGCTCACATCTGTATCTGAGCTATTCAAGAAGCTGAGATATGATGATCACAGTTCAACCAGCCTGGGTAGGAAAATCTATGAGACTCTTTAGTTAATCACCAGTAAAGCTGGAAGTGGAGCACTAGCCTTAAAGGAAAAAAAAAAAAGCTCAAGGACAGCACTCAGGTCAAGTTCAAGTCCCAGGACAAGCACAAAAATGATAACAGGGCTAGGAAGGTAGATCAATGGTAGAGTGCTTGCCTCGCATGCATGAGGCCCTGGTTTCGATTCCTCAGCACAACATAAGCAGAAGAAGCTGGGAGTGGCGTGTGGCTCAAGTGGTAGAGTGCTAGCCTTGAGCCCAAGAGCTGAGGGACAGTGCCAAGGCCAGAGTTCAGATCCCATGACTGGCAAAAAAAAAAAAAAAAAGAAAACAGAAACAAAACCATCCAGTCAAATACCAGCCCTCCACTATTCAAAACCCTGAAGTAGCTTCCCATCTCAGGGTAAAAAATTCAAAAATTCTCGCTGGACATCTAGCTTACAACAGAGCACTTGCTTAGTATATGCTAGGTTTTGGATTTGATCCCTAGCACTGAAAACCAACCAAAGAAAAAGACCAACTATTTTCAACGTCCTTGCATGAGACCTAGATCAGCAATATGTGTGTCACATCATCTCTTCCTTTTCCTCCTCACTTAAGTCTGTTCTGGCCATGAAGTTCTTGCTGAGCCAGACTAGCACTCTACCGCTTGAGCCTTTTCTGTTTATATGGTACCGAGGAGTTGAAACCAGGGCCTCATGAATGCTAGGCAAGTACTCTACCACTAAGCCACATTCCTAGCCCCATAATCAATTATTACATAGCATGCCTAGTAAATCACACAGATATATTACATAGTGTGCCTAGTAAATCACACAGATAAAGTACAGCTATTATTGAAGATAAGTAACTACCTCTACCAGTTTACCACAGTCAGTGAACATGTCACTGAAGAGAGATGGAAGCTGGTTCTGGATAGATAGCACAAGGGTTCACGAGGTAGATGTAACTTGTGGATAAGGGCATTATACAGGGAAGCAGTAAATGGAATGATCTAATGGACAGGAAATAATGTACTATAAGGAGGAACTGTACATAGGAAGGTATGGATGGGACATACAACACAATACACATTGAGCACTGGAAAAAGACAAAACCGATACAGGGAGGCAGGAAATATAACTTGAGGAAGAGATTTTGGACCAAGCTCTGAAGGAGAAAGAGACCCATTAAATTGGGATTTTTTAACCAAGATCCATGGATGTGCTTCAGGACAGATGTCCTAAGACAAACATTTCATAAGTAGGCTCATAATTTTCAGCCCATTTCTCCAAAGGATCCATGATTCCAACATCGATTAAAATACACTATAAAATAAAGTCACTGATGAAGTACCATGACTGAATTTACCAGGTAACAAGATCACTCAGACACAGATGGGTGGGTCCATTGTATTCTGGGATGATAGGTCAGCATGGGGCCTATAAAACAGTCATTGCCTAGAGCTATAGATTCTGGAGTGGTAGCAGAAGGATTTGTGGGAGGACAAGTGATGAGCATGAATGGAATTGAATAGAGGGTGAGTACATAAAATGAGAAAAAAGATCAAAAGCAGATTCCTGAGGATATACAATATTTGAGAGAAGTAAAAAGGAACTGAGTAAGAACTAAGGCCAGGTACTAGTGGCTCATGCCTATAACTCTAGCTACTCAGGAGAGTGAGATCTGAAGGTCCCCAATTCAATCCCAACCCAAGCAGACAAATCCTCAAAAAAAAAAACTAAGCAAAGAGCTCCAGACCCTGAGTTCAAGCCCCAGTACTGGCCCAAGAATGTTTTTGAAGGGAAGAGAATCAAATGCTAAGGGTGCAGACTAAAAAATGACCAGTAGAGGGGGCACTGAGGGCACAGTTCAGTAACAGAAAGAACAGCTTCAGTGGTGTGGATGGGTTAGAAGCCAGACTGCATGAACGGAAATGAGTGTGTAGCAACTAAGTGAATTTAATAACTTTAGAATATGCTATCTTGAATCTTAGAGACAAAGGAAAAGAAAGAAAAGAAAGGCTGAGTTTAGATGGGAATTAATGATTTCGGTGGAAGAAATATTCAGAAGAAGCTGCTACAAAAAGAGAACTCTGACAATCAAGAAGCAAGGAGCCGGTCGCTGGTGGCTCATGCCTGTAATCCTAGCTACTCAGGAGGCTGAGATCTGAGGATCGTGGTTCAAAGCCAGCCCAGGAAGGAAAGTCTGTGAGACTCTTATCTCCAATAAACCACCCAGAAAAATGGAAGTGGTGCTATGGCTCAAGAGGTAGAGTGCTAGCCTTGAGCTGAAGAGCTGAGGGACAGTGCCCAGGCCCAGAGTTCAAGCCCCACGACCAATAACAACAACAACAAAAAAGCAAGGAGACAGGACAGAGGGAGGGAGGTCCCTGAGCAACTGAGAGAGGGTGGGGCTGGAGCAAACATGGAGAGGTGTGCCACGCAAGATGGGGGATACCTCTTCCCATGGAGAAGGAATGACTAAACATAGAAAGAACACATGTGTGAGAAGTATAAATTTCTATATGAGAAGGTGATTTGCAGAGGGGCCTTGAGAGAGGTACACAGGATCTCTTGAAAGATACAAAAGGTTGAGAAGTTAGCTTGGTGCTGGTGGCTCACGTCTATAATCCTAGGTATTCACGAAGCTGAGATTTGAGGATCACGGTACAAAGCCAGCCCGAGCAGGAAAGTCAATGCAACTCTTATCTCCAAGTAATCACCAGAAAACCAGAAATACAGTTGTGACATAAAATGGTAGAGCACTAGTCTTAAGCAAAAAAGCTTAGAGACAGTACCCAGGTCTTGAGTGCAAGCCCTAGGACTGGCACCAAAGTTAATTAATGAATGAAAATTAAAAAATAACAGAGTGAGAGTTGTAGAGAGAAATACGAAATCATGAAGCATCTGCTAAGGGCAGCTCCCATCACTCTATGGTGGTATGGGTGAGCACAGCTGGCAAATATTCCTGAGAAGTCATCAGGCAGCCTTGAATAAACCTGATTTGAGAGAATAAAATCAGGATGGCAAGTTTTGTTTCTTCTATTACAGTCCAGGTTATCAAGTTAGCTGATGATTCACAATTGGCACTACAAAGAAAATTAGCTTACTTGAGTATTGGGCATCAATGATCATAGAAGACGAAGTTGGCAGTTCATTACTTGAATCAATGTCAACAAGGGATGCATTTTTAATGTTATTTTCCTCTATCTTCCAGTTGTTCTTATGGATCAAGCCTTCAATATTGGTGACTTTGCAGCTAATGCCACAGCCTGGGACAACCTGGAAATCTGTACAGGTACCCAAGGTTTCAGTGTCCAGCTCCTAACAAACAGAAACAAATGGGAGTAAGACTTCCTATGCTGCTCTGAAAATCCAAGGGCATCTATCAGCAAGATCACAGATTGGATTACTTCTAGTGAACAGGAAACTTTAAACAAAATTATCACTAACCACTGCCCACTTGACAGTGGATGACTATAAAGAAACAGAGTGAGCATAACATTCAAAGTCATAGGACAGCCCCAGAAGCCTTTGTTTTGATCTTACTCTCTCAATTTTGGGGGGGGGGTCTGGTTGTGGGGCTTGAACTCTGAGCCTGGGTGCTATCCCTCAGCTCTTCAGTTCATTGCTAGCGCACTACCACTTGAGCCACAGCACCACTTCCGGCTTTTTTCTTTTTGCTTATGTGGTGCTGAGGAATCGAATCAAGGGCCTCATACATGCAAGGCAAGCACTCTACCACTGAGCCACCTTCCCAGCCCTTACTCTCTCAATTTTATAAGATTATGGATATTTTCTGCCCTTTCAAGTATGGAACCACAAGTCTATTTTTGTTCTTGCTTTTTTGTTTTTGTTTTTTAGTCAGTTGTAGGGCTTGAACTCAAGGCTTGGGCACTGGTCCTGGAGGTCTTTTGCTCAACACTAGTGCTCTACCACGTTGAGCCACAGCTCTACTTCTGGCTTTCTTGTAGTTAATTGGAGATGAGTCTCACAGACTTCCTTGCCTCAGTTGGCTTTGAACTGAGATCCTCCTGAGAGAATTCTTGGGGCATTAGGGTTAGGGTTAAGGTTAGAGGGAGTTCTTGAGTTCAGGTGAGGGTTAGGGGATGGATCAGCTTTAGGGACAAAATGAGTAACTAAGATTACAACCAGCCGTGGTGGCACATACTGGTAATCGATGAGGAAGATAAGGCAGGAGGATCACAAGTTTGAGACAGCCTGGGCTACACCTTAGGGTTGGGGATTTAGCTCAGTGGAAAGCACTTGCCTGGTAAGTGCAGGGCCTTGAGTTCAGTCCTCAGCATTGGGGGGAGGGAGAACTAAGACTACAGGCATGAGCCACTGGCCCCAGTCAAATTGCTATATTTTAGTGTTAAATTAATGTGAAATAATTAAGAATTTACACAGTTGGAAACAGTGGTTTGCACCTGTAATTGCCAGAGATACAGGGAAACACAAGTAGAAGGATCGTATCCCAGGACAGCCTGGGCATAAGCAGAGACTAGACATAAAAAATAACCAATAAAAAAAGGGACTGAAGTATAGTTCAAGTAGTAGGAAATCTGCCTAGTAAGCTCAGGGTTTGGAGTTCAAGCCCTAGTACTGCAAAAGAGAGGGGAGAGAGAGAGAGAGAGAGAGAGAGAGAGAAGGGGGAAGAAGAGGAGAGAGAAGAAAGAACTTATATAAATCAATGAGAAACACACACACACACACACACACACACACACAAGAACCTTGTGAACAAACAAAGGATACTAATTAGTTGGAGAAAAAACAAATACAAATGTCAATCAATACATTAAAAGAAATTCAGGCCAAATGCTGGTACTCACACCTATAATCTTAGCTACTCAGGAGACTGAGATCTGAGACTCACGACTTGAAGTAAGCCAGGATAGACAAAACTGTGAGACATACTTGTCTCCAATTAACCAGAAAAAAAGCCAGAAATGGAACTATGAATTAAGTGGTAGAGTGCCAACCCTGAGCAAAAAAAAGCCAAGCAAAAGTTCCAGAGTTCAAGCCCCAGGATAAAAGAAAAAAATACTCAAGGGCTGGGAATGTGGCCTAGTGGTTGAATGCTTGCCTAGCATGCATGAAGCCCTGGGTTCAATTCCTTAGTACCACATACACAGAAAAAGCTGGAAGTGGCCCTGTGGCTCAAGTGGTAGTGCACTAACCTTGAGCTGAAGAGCTCAGGGACAGCACCCAGGCCCAGAGTTCAAGCCCTACAACCAACAAAAAAATTCAATTTTACTCATAATTAAGGAAGTGCAAAGCAACTGTCAAAAGTAATTAAAAATAGCTGGGCACCAGTGGCTCATGCCTGTAATCCTAGCTACTCAGGAGGCTGAGATCTGAGGATCACAGTTCAAAGCCAGCTCGGGCAGGAAAGTCCGTGAGACTCTTATCTCCAATAAACTACTAAGAAAATCGGAACTAGTGCTGTGGCTCAAGTGGTAAAGCATTAGCTTTGAGCTGAAGAGCTGAGGGAAAGCACCGAGGCCTAGAGTTCAAGCCCCACAACTGACCAAAAAAAGAAAAAGTAATGGGTTGGGAAGGTAGCTCAGTGGTAGAGCGCTTGCCTTGCATGCATGAGGCCCTGGGTTCAATTCCTCAGCACCACATAAGCAGATAAAAGCTGGAAGTGGCACTGTGGCTCAAGTGGCAGAGCACTAGCCTTGAGCTAAAGAGCTGAGCGACAATGCCCAAGCCCAGAGTTCAGGCCTCATGACTGACCAAATGTAAAAAAAGAAAAAGTAATTAAAAATAAAGTGTTGAGAGAACAACAAGGGAAGGGGTAATAATGCTCAACAAGAAATGTATGCATTGCAAGTACAAGTCATTATGTTGAAAATGAACTTTACAACTTTGGTGGGGGGGTGGGGAGGATTGGGGGGGCGGGAGGGGAGGATGGGAAGGGATGGGAAGGGGAAACAAAGGAGGAGGCTACCATGCTTGGTAAGAAATGTACTCATTATCTTGCCCATGTAATTGTAACCCCTCTGTACAGTATGTTTACAAAAAATAAAAATAAAAATGAAAAAAAAAGAAATGTACTCATTAGCTTACCCATGTAATTGTAACCCCTCTGTACAGTATTTTCACAATAAAAAAATTTTTTAAAAAGATAATAAAAGAATAAAATTAAAAGGAAGAAAAAAAAAGCAATGTACTCATTGCCTTACATAACTATAACTCATCTATACAACATCTTTATAATAAAATAAAATTTTAAAAAACAATGTAGAGGGCTGGGAAGGTGGCTCAGTGGTAGAGCACTTGCCTTGCATGCATGAGGCCCTGGGTTCGATTCCTCAGTACCACATAAGCAAAAAGAAAAAAAAGCCGGAAATGGCGCTGTGGCTCAAGTGGTAGAGTGCTAGCCTTGAGCTAAAGAGTTGAGGGCCCAGAGTTCAGGACCCACCACCGGACCCAAAAAAAAAAGAATGTAGAGAAATGAGCTGGGAACAAGAAATGAGCGGGTTACTACTGGCTCACCTCTGTATTCCTAAATACACAAGAGGCTGAGATCTGTGGTTTAAGGTTCAAAAGCAACCAAGGCAGAAATGTCTACAAAACTCTATCTCCAATGAGCAAAAAAACTGGGCTGGAGGCATGGCTAAAGTGGTATACTGCCCTCCATGAGCAAAAAAGCTGAGTGAGAGTGTGAGACCCTGAGTTGAAGCCCCAAGACCAGAATGTGGAGAAATGGACTCTCATGGCATTGGATGAAGGTACAAACTGGTGCACCCTCTGCATGGATGCTGGTGATAGTCATCAAAAGTTAACCACAGCTGGGAGCTGGTGGCTCACGCCTATAATCCTAGCTTCTTAGGAGGCTGAGACCTGAGGATCACCGTTCAAAACCAGCTCAGGCAGCAAAGTCCATAAGACTCTTATCTCCAGTTAACCACCAGAAAACCAGAAGTGGCACTGTGGCTCAAGAGGTAGACCACTTGCCTTGAGCCCAAGAGCTCAGGGACAGTGTCCAGGCCCAGAATTCAAGCCCCACAACAAACCAAAAACCCCCAAAAAACAAAACAACAAACAAAAAAGTTAACCACAACATCATTTGATGAAACAATTGCATCAATAAATATGTAACGGTGATAGATTTGCAAAAGCTAATAGAGACATTTAATGTATATTGTAAAAGCCAAAAAATTATAAAACAAGAATACAAACAATGGGGGAAGGACTGGAGGCATGACTAAATTGGTATAGCACCAGCCATAATCAAAAAAGCCAAAAAAGCCCTGAGAGCAAGGTGCCCTGGGTTAAGCCCAGTACCAGAACAAAAATAAAAGCAAATAAACAACAATAACAGTACAAAAAAATGAATGGGGCAAAGCTGTATTTCCTGATATAAAGATTTCACTTAATAAAAAGCAAGGTACTAAGATTAGTCATTGTATGACATTTCTATGTAAAGTTTAAAAATTATATAAAGATATATCTATAGCTATCAATAGACACTGATATAGATATACAGACATATGCGTATATCTATATCTGCCAATAATTTATCTGTATAGTTGATGGAAGGCTAAAAAGAATTATCCTTTCTTATCAACTCATAGATGACTTAATTTCTTCACAAAATTCCAACCTTTGGTGAAACTGAGATTAGAAGACTGAGACTTTGAGGCCAGCCTGGGCCATACAGCCAGGAGCTGATGATGGCTCATGCCTGTAATCCTAGCTCTTCAGGAGGCTGAAATCTGAGGATCACAGTTCAAAGCCTTGGCAGGAAATCCCTGAGACTCTTATCTTCAATTAATCACCAAAAAGCCAGAAGTAGAACTATGGTTCAAGTGGTAGAGCACTATCCTCGAGCAAAAAAACTGCTCAGGGGTGGTACCCAGGTCCTGAGTTCAAGCCCCAGGACTGGCATACAAAATAAAAGGTTAACAGTTATACTTTGTGAATATTTAAAAAATCATTGAATTGTATACTTTAAAGGGGAGGAACTAGCCAGGTGCCAGTGGCTCAGGCCTGTAATCTTAGGTAGTCAGGAGGCTAAGATCTGAGAATTGCAGTTCAAAGACAACCCAGGCAAGAAAGCTATGAGATTCTTATCTCCAATTAACTACTAAGAAAAAGCCAGAAGTGGCACTGTGGCTCAAGAGGTAGAGTGCTAGCCTTGAGCTGAAAGAGGCTCAGGGACAGAGCCCAGGCCCTGAGTTCAAGCCCCAGGATGGAAAAAAAGGAGGGAGAGATGAACTTTATATAGTTCATGAAATATATCTCAATAAAGTTGTCAGGATAACAATTGTTAAACATTGGAGAGAGGAATTATGAACTATCTGAACTATCTACATTTTTCCACCACATTCCTGTATTACTTTAGATCAACAGCAGCCATGTGTGGCAGGATCAGAATAAACTATTTTTATCTTTCTACTTGTTTTTGTGAAGAAACTAAGTCATCTAAGAGTTGATGAGAAAGGACAATTCTTTTTAGCTTTCCATTAACTATACAGATAAATTATAGGCAAAGACCAGTCTTGGTGGTGTAATTACTACAAGAGAAGATGGCATGGATAGAATCAAAGGGGAAGCATACCTGTTTGCAGTACTTGGTTACCGCTGTTCCTAGAGGGTGCTCACTGCTGCTCTCAGCAGTTCCCACAATGGCCAGGATCCTACTGCGAGGCATCCTGTTACTTTCCACTAGAATCTTTACTTGATTCACCACTGGAGTTCCATGGGTAATGGTTCCAGTCTTGTCGAAGACTACTACCTTTACCTGGAAAGAAATGAAAAATAGAATACACTTAGATGACTGGATAATTCTTACCATCAGCTTCCAAGAAATGAGAAAAAGGCATACTATGACAGATAGCCATTTTTGTCTTGTAATACACTGGCTTTTGACTTCCTTTCACTAATGAACTGATTGTCCCTGGGTGAACAAAAAGAAGGAAGAATAAGAGGAGAAGCACTCTAGTTGCAATGAAACTCTCACCTCTGCAAATGTGTAATCATTTTTTTATCCTGCTAAATGTCTGTAAATCCATATGAAGCAACTAGAGTTAATTGTTAGGGCAGTTAACAGAAGCCTCTAGTGCCTCCGGAAAAGTACAAAGGCTCTCAATGCTAATATCATTGAGAATAGCTAGGCAGTGGGCAGCTCATTCTAAGTCATTTACAGGAAATGAGTGCCATACAGGACCATCTGGGTGGTTATAGCTTGGTTGGATCTTGTTTAGGGTCTTGGACTCAGGGAACCAATGTGGGAAACTTTATACTATATAGAAAAGGGAAAAGGAAAGAATCTGGAGTTAGAGAGCACATTCACACCACTGTACATTCAGAACAAGAACCTTCAAAAATAATAGCCCCAAGGACTTGAGATAAGAAATATGAGTATTAAACACAAAGCATCAACCAGGAACTGGTGGCTGAGGCTGAGATAGGAGGATCAAGGTTTGAAGCCAGCCCAGGAAGGAAAATCAGTGAGAATATTGTAATTAACAACCAGAAAACCAGAAGTAGAGCTGTGGCTCAAAGTGATACAGTGTTAGATTAAGCAGAAAAGCTCAGGGACAGCACCCTGGCCCTGAGTTCAAGCCCTATGACCAACCAATACATACATACATACATACAAAGCATCACCCTGGACAAGAGAAAAATGTCTGTAAAGAATATTATGGAGGTGCTGGGAAGGTGGCCTAGTGGTAGAGTGCTTGCCTAGCACACATGAAGCCCTGGGTTCTATTCTTCAGCACCATATACACAGAAAAAGCTGGAAGTAGCACTGTGGCTCAAGTGGTAGAGGGCTAGCCTTGAACAAAAAGAAGCTCAAGGACAGTGCCCAGGCCCTGAGTTCAAGTCACAGGACTGGCAAAAAAAAAAAAAAAAAAATATATATATATATATATTATGGAGCCGGGTGCGGATGGCTCACGCCTGTAATCCTAGCTACTCAGAAATCTGAGATCTGAGGATTGCGGTTCAAAGCCAGCCCAGGCAAGAACATGCATGATACTCTTATCTCCAATTATCCACCAGAAAACCAGAAGTGGCACTGTGGCTCAAGTGGTAGAGCACCAGCCTTGAGCTGAAGAGATCAGGGACAGTGCCCAGGCCCAGAGTTGAAGCCCCATGACTGACCAAAAACAAAAAAACAAAAACAAAGATTATGGAGACAAAAGAGGAAACTGGAACATGGACGTTAGGTAATCTTATTATGTCATTATTCATTTCCTGACTTTGATAAACATTGTGCTGGTAGCAGAAGGAACTATCCTTATTTTTAGCAAAGGTGTCCAACAGCTACAGTATGGGGTACATTTTTCTTTTTCTTTCTTTCTTTTTTTTTTTTTTTTGGGTCCAGTCGTGGGGCCTGAACTCTGGGCCTGGGCGCTGTCCCTCAGCTCTTCAGCTCAAGGCGAACACTCTACCACTTGAGCCACAGTGCCACTTCCGGATTTTTTTCTTATGTGGTGCTGAGGAATTGAACCCAGGGCCTCGAGCATGCAAAGCAAGTGCTCTACCACTGAGCCACCTTCCCAGCCCCAGGGGGGGGTACATTTTTCTTAAGTCTGACATTTCTATAAAAATTACTAGCTAACACAAAGGTGTAATGCCTATGTGCATCTGATCATATAAAATAGTATTTATCAAAATGAACACCAGGAAATGGAAACAAGAGGCTTTTTTCTTTGTTGATGTTTTTGTTTTCCTTTCTTTCTGTCTTGTTTATACATTTATCTGTCCTTGGGAGGATAAGGGGAAACACAGAAATGGAGGGACAAAGGGTGAACAAATACAGCAGTGGTATTCACTGGACACTATGTTGAAAATGAAATGTGCAACTTGTGGTTGGGGATGGCAGGATAAAACTGGGAGAGAATGAAGGAAGGGAGGACATTGTCCAAAAAGAAATGTGCACTTTACCTGACTTATGTAATGGTAACCCTCTGTACATCACCTTTATAATAACAATAAAGAATGTTTTTTTCAAAATTATTGGCTTGTACTCATTGGCTAGATGAGGTCCCAATTTTGTTCTAATGTTGTATGTTTACTACATGTATCTGTATATATTTTCAATCCTCATATGAATGCAGTTTCAGCTGAAATTGAGGAGCCTGGATTGAAAATGTTACAAAAATCATAATTTGAAAAATATCAGGGCTAAAATTACATTTCTTATTTCATACTGTAAATTTCCAGCTGAGGACAGGAAAGGTAAACAAACCGCAGTGCCATTGCTGGGTCAGCTCTTGATGAGGAACATAAGCAAGGAATGACCTACACATAATACATTAGAAGCCTGTGACACTTTGGCAAGTACCTATTGTCTTCCTGCCAGAAGCAGTGATTCGAGCCAGTAATACTGGTTTGAGGTCAATTTGCACAAATGAACGTTCACAAGACTCCATTTCAACCAATGGCTGGGCATGGTGGTACACGCTTGTTATCTCAATTATGTGAGAAACACAAGTAGGAAGATTGCAGCCCAGATGGGCCCAGGCATAGAGACCCTACCTCAAAAATAACCAGTGTAAAAAGGGGCTGCAAGGCATGGTTCAAGTGGTAGTGTCTCCCTAGCAAGCACAAGGCCTTGAGTTTAATCCTCATCACCATCAAAAAATAAAAATAAATATCTGGTCTAGTATAAGCAAGGCTTGAAAGACAGGTTTTTTTCCACATCAAGTGTGCTCAAAACAAATTGGTCTCGAGTAATTTTTTTTTTTTTTGGGGGGGGGTCCGGTCATGGGGCCTGAACTCTGGGCCTGGGCGCTGTCCCTCAGCTCTTCAGCTCAAGGCTAGCACTCTACCACTTGAGCCACAGTGCCACTTTCAGCTTTTTTATTTTTTTTGCTTATGTGGTGCTGAGGAATCGAACCCAGGGCCTCAGGCATGCAAGGCAAGCGCTCTACCACTGAGCCACCTTCCCAGCCCCAAGGTCTCGAGTATTTTTAAAGATCTTAAGTAAAAAATGCCAATCTGGCAAACTAGAATAATAACTTTCTTATCTCAACCTTTAGGATAGTCCCAGAAAAAAAGCTGTTCATGAGTCAATCACAAGGAAACAATGCTGGCCTCTGTGTTTCTCAACAGGAGTATGTTAGCAAATTTGGATGGCACAGTTTTGGGTCCTGGGGACTCTTACCTTATGGGCCATCTCCAATGGCTCTCCACCTTTGATAAGTATGCCATTTTGAGCACCTACTCCTGTCCCCACCATCACAGCAGTTGGAGTGGCCAGTCCCAGGGAACAGGGACATGCAATACACAGAACTGTGATGGCGGCTTGGAAAGCAAAGCGTATTATTGTTTCTGTTCGGGAGATACTTCTATTGTAGCCCTTTAGAAGAAAGGCATAAATTTTGGTTATTGATTCTGTGCTGTGTAAAACAAAAGAAACAAAACTTTATCCTATTTAAATAAAACCTCATTATTAAAAGTCACATATCCTAAACCTAGCTGCCAACATACATTTTAGTTACTAATAAGAAATAATACATTTTTTTCTTTCAAAAAAAGTGAGAAGCCTAGCGGGGTGCCAGTGGCTCACGCCTGTAATCCTCAGGAGGCTGAGATCTGAGGATCCCGGTTCAAAGCCAGCCCGGGCAGGAGAGCCCGTGAGACTCATCTCCAATAAACTACTAGAAAACCGGAAGTGGCACTGTGGCTCAAGCGGCAGAGCGCTCGCCTTGAGCTGAAGAGCTGAGGGACAGCGCCCAGGCCCAGAGTTCAAGCCCCACAACCGACCAAAAAAAAGAAAAAAAAGAAAAAAAAAGTGAGAAGCCTAAAGTCAAAATTTCATTTGGGTAATTCTGGAGTTACAAACTATAGAGTGAATAGAAGCACCATAAAACTCCCCATTTGATTTTTTTGTCTTCTTCTTTGAATCTAAGGAATTTTTATTTTAGGGAAAAATAAAATTCTGACTCTCAGTATACTAACAGAATTAACCTGCCTTTCACATTATTCATAAAGATGATAAAAAAATTCATCAGGCATGCCAAGGGCTTTTGTTGTATTTTGGACATAATAATGGGAACTGAGGCTCCTAGTGGCATTGAGTGTTTGCTCAGGTATGGAAATATTATGATTGACAGTATCAGGAAAAAAATCTTCTAAGACTCATTGACCTCGTGAGAAAAATTCCTGAAGGGAACTTCCAAACTATCCCATTGTTCATTGTGTACTTCACCAACATGAATCATTTCAGTGACTTATTATACTATTAACCATAACATGAAAACAATTCACAGTTGGGATTACACTTGTTTTTTTTTTCACTTAAAAATGTAAAATATGAGATCTGAGGACTGCGGTTCAAAGCCAGCTGGAACAGTAAAGTCCCCATGAAACTCTTATCTTCAATTAACCACCAGAAAAGTGGAAGTAGCACTGTGTCTCAAAGTGGTAGAATGCTACTTTTGAGCAAAAAAGCTCAGGGACAGTGCCCAGACTCTGAGTTCAGGCCCCAGAACTGGAATAAAAGTAAAACAGTACATGGAGTATCTTTTGTGAAAACAAAATCTTTTGTGAAAATAAAATGATGCCAGAAATGAGACTAAGTGTAAAATGTAAACAGTTCAATAGTTCCTTCTGGAAAATCATGGTGAGAAAAAATTCCAAAAGGAAATATTTATCCTTATAAAAATGCAAGTGTTACTATAATTTGTGTATGTGAATATGCTGGTGCTCTACCACTTGATCCACAGCTCCACTGGCTATTTGGTGGTTCACTGGAGATCAGAATCTCATCAATTTTTCCTGCCCCAACTGGCCTGTAACTATGATCCTCAGACTGGCTTCCTGAGTAGCTAGGATTGCAGGCAGGTGTGAGCCCCAGGTGGCACAGCTGCAAGTGTCATTATTACCACTCTCTTATCCCAGCCCTTTAAAGACATAGTTACTGCTTAGCTGTAATTTCCATTACCAAGTCATCTGCGATCCAAAATACAAAGTGGAAAATTCTAGAAGTAAAATTATAAATTGTAAATTATACACCACTCTGAGTAGCATAATATAATCTTCCTCTGTCCTCCTTGGCTGAAATAGGAATCATCCCTTTGTCCAGCATATCCATGTTGTATACACCACCCACCCATTAGTAACCCAGTAGTTGTCTCTTCAGTATCCCAATAACTGTGTTCCCATGCCTGTGTTCAAGCAATGGTGATGTTACTAAATTATGTTCCCCACATGAAAGAGAAGTGATGGTGGCAATTTGGATATGACAACAAAATTCCAGTAGGTGCTTCCTTTAAAAGATGAGGTGAAAGTTTTGTAACAATTAGGAAAGAAAAATAATCACTGTGTATTGAGATAGCTAAGATCTAAAAGAATGAATCATTTGTCAATAAAACTGTAGAGGAAAAAAGGAATGTGCACTGCTTTTGCTTTCATGCCTCCCACTGCAAACGTTATCACAGTGTATGACAAGTGCTTAATTAAAATGGAAAAGGTACCAGGCATGGTAGCACATGCTTGTAATCTTCCTGGGAAGAGGAAGCAGGAAAACCTTGAATTCAGCTTGGGTAGAGATCAAGGCCTTATCACAAAACTAACAATAGAAAAGGTATCAAATTTGTGTATTTATAGAAAAGCATAGTATATATAATATTATATAATATAAAATATAAGCCAGCTGGGCGCCAGTGGCTCACGCCTGTAATCCTAGCTACTCAGAAGGCTGAGATCTAAGAATCGCGGTTCAAAGTCAGTCCCAGCAGGAAAGTCCATGAGTCTCTTATCTCCAGTAAACCACTAGAAAACCAGAAGTGGTGCTGTGGTTCAAGCAGTAGAATGCTCGCCTTGAGCTGAAGAATGTAAGGCCAGCACCTAAGCCCCACGACCAACAAAAAATAAATAAATAAATAAAATAAAATATAAGCCAGGCGCTGGTGGCTCACGGCTGTAATCCTAGCTACTGAGGAGGCTGAGATCTGAGGATTGTGGTTCAAAGTCAGCCCGGGGAGGAAAAGCCATGAAACTCTTATCTCCAACAAACCACCAGAAAACCAAAAGTGGCACTGTGACTCAAGTGGTAGAGTGCTCACCTTGAACTGAAGAGCTGAGGGACAGTGCCCAGGCCCAGAGTTCAAGCCCCATGACCCACAAAAAAAAAAAAAAAATAATACTCTCTCTCTCTATATATATATATGCAGTGTTTATATACTACTAGGTACCATCTGTGGTTGTAAACATTCATTAGGGTCTTAGAACACATTCACTAAGGACAAGGGGGAATGAGTCTTCCCCTCTCCTCCCTCCTTCTCTCCCCCCTTCCTTTCATTCCTGTATGTGCATTGCAAATTAAATCCATGGCTTCACACCCAGGCACAGAACATGCTTTGTTCTAATACTCAGCTACAATCCCCAGCCTATATTCGTAATTTAGAAAATTATTTCCACTTAATTACTTATGTGAAAGATTCATACTTTTGCCTATAGCAAACAGTTGTTACAAGTCACTTACAGGAAAGTAGGTTTCCACAATTTCGAAATTCTGAAATCCAATTATAATCCATACCACAAGGGTAGCAATGGAAACAAAGACGATAAAAGGAACAAAGTAGCCACTGAGTTTGTCTGCAAACTGCTGGATAGGAGCCTACAATTAAAACCATCATAACAAATAATAAGTAACTCAAGTCACCTTTTCTGTACAGAGTATACAGACAGAAATAAGTAAGCTCCATATTAATGTGACTAAATTGAGTCAAAGGAAAATATAAAAGCTAGATCAAGATTTACACTGAGAAGGAAGGCTTTCAAGAAAATACTTTGTGCTTTTTTTTTTAGGGAGGCTGGGTTACCTTTGATGTCTGTGCCTCCTCCACAAGTCTGACAATTTGAGAAAGGGTTGTGTCTGCTCCAACATGCGTGGCACGGATAAGTATGGACCCATTCTGGTTAATGGAACCAGCGATCACCGTGCTGCCAGGTTTTTTAGCCACAGGCATTGCCTCTCCTGGAGGAAGAAGGAGTCAAGACAGATTTAGGGAGCATCAATGATCACTATCTTGAAACTCATTTTATTCATTCATTGTCAACCAACAGTTAAAGGAGTCTTCCTCCATAAAGTAAAGACAAATGCTCCAATGAAAGCTGTTCTCCCTTTTGTTTATCTCACTTCAAGGCCAAACCCAGGGATCTAACTTTAAACTGGAAAAACCTAACATGTTAGCTCTTGTTGACAGATACTTCTGGAGTTTCACCCTAGTCCTACATCCCTGCTTCTCAACCTGTTCTCCAAGAGCATTTAGAAATGTAGGAGGAAAGGGCTGGGAAGGTGGCTCAGTGGTAGAGCGCTTGCCTTGCATGCATGAGGCCCTGGGTTCGATTCCTCAGCACCACATAAACAAAAAGAAAAAAGCCGGAAGTGGTGCTGTGGCTCAAGTGGTAGAGTGCAAGCCTTGAGCTGAAGAGCTGAGGGACAGTGCCCAGGCCCAGAGTTTAGGCCCCATGATCTGACCCAAAAAACAAACAAACAAAAAAAGAAATGTAGGAGGAAGTTTTTCTTTGTGATAAGGACTGACATGAGGACAGGCAAGTGGTGCGACAGTAACTCAGTAGCCAGGGTCAGAGAAACTAAATTGTATTTGAATGAACAAGAAATTCCCCCAGAACTAAGAAATTTCCTACCCAAACTGGCAGGAGCAATGCTTCTGAGAAATACAAAGTCTGAAATTGTTTCCATGGCTCCATCAACTGAGCCTCTTCTGGAACTATCCAGAGAAAGAAGGTAGCAAGGCGACATTTTGATTCTGCTCCACACTTTTAGGTATGCAAGAACTGTACAAATACTCCGTCTACTCTCTTAGGCAGATACTGAGAGGAAAACCTGTAGGTCTAGTCCAGCCAGGGCCAGAATAAGCTCTAGAGCAGGAAGACAGAAGACACATCTGGCCCAGGAAAACTGCCAGTCTATCTGTAGTTCTTCTACAAGAGACTGAGATAACTGATTTTGTTCTGCATTCTAGTAATCAACAATCTTTAGTGAAATGAATTTTCAATACTATAACTAAAACATGAAGGAAATTGGTCTAGTACAGCTAACGAACTCATATTTGCCAGTGCCAGGAACTCATGCCTGTAATCCCAACTACTCAGGAGGCTAAGATCTGAGGTGGTTCAAAGCTAGTCTGGGCAGGAAAGTCTGTGGGACTCATCTCCAATTAATCACTGGAAGTGGAGCTATGGCTCAAGTGATAGAGCATTAGCCTTGAACACAAAAGCTCAGGGACAGTGCCCAAGTCCTGAGTTCAAGCCCCAGGACCAGCAAACACACACACATACACACACACACACACACACACACACACACACACAATTTCTACAAAATGTAGAACCTTTTATGTCTATTTTCCTTAGCAGATTATGAGTCTCCAAAAAAACATACCTGTGATGAGAGACTCGTCAACCATAGAATGTCCTTCAATAACACGACCATCCACTGGAAATTTGCCTCCTGGAACAACCTTAATGATATCTCCACGTTGTACAAGCTCCACATCCACCTGTTCTTCACTGAATAGGAGTAATATAGTGTCATGGCAACAGCTTCCCACTCTGGTCTCCCCATACAAGCTTTGAGTTCAAGTCTATGTAATCTCATAGTAACTATAGATATACATTGGGACCACTACACTGGTCTTGGTCCCTGGTGTTGAACAATGCACTTCAGCATAAAGCAGAAACTAAATGTTCATTGAAGACTCACTAAGTAAAAACTTTCAAAGTAATGCCATGGGTTTTGTTAAACTATGTACTTATTGTGCAAGTTTGCATAAATAACTTTATGCGTATAAATAGTGAAAAATACAACAATGAAATATAAAGTCCTTAGGTCTAACTTCCAGTTTACGAGCAACACAAGTAAGAAAACTAGTTAAATGGCATCACAAGGAAGCAAAGACACAATTTCAGACAAGTTTTCTGGTGCTTGTTTTCTTGTGGTAGTAGGCATTGAACCAGTGCCACATGCATCATATAAAAATGCTCTACCACACCATGCTATATCCAAAAAAGAAACATTTAGACAGAGTATTCTCCAGAATAAACAATGGATCTTTTTCTATAAGTCAGTTATATAGAGGGATGGGTAGAAGAAGAAAGGAAGGAAAGAAGGAACAAAGAAACTATTCCAGATTAAAAGAAACCTAAAAAATCGGGTAATGATGGCTCTATGCCTGTAATCCTAGCTATTCAGGACACTAAAATCTGAGGATCAGGATTCAGAGCTATCCTGAGCAGGAAAGTCCATGTGACTCTTATCTCCAAGTAACCAGCAAAGAACTAGAACTAGAGGTATGGCTCAAGTAGTAGAGCACCAGCCTTGAAAGAAAAATCCAAGCAAGAGTGTGAGTTCAAATACCAGCATCAGCACATCAAAAAAAGAAATCTAAGACATATAACAATATATACATAAACAAAAATATTGCACTGTGCTGCATATATATGTATAATTATGAGTCAATAGAAAAATTAAATTAGGATTGGAAATGTAGCTCTATAGCACTCACAGAGCACTTGCCTAACATACTTAAAGCTCCAGGTTCAATGCTTAGCACTAAAAATTAAAGTAGATTTTTTTAATGCAATGATATACCAAATCTTGTTTGAATTCTATTCCAAACAGATTTAATACATTCTAGAGACAAAAGGAGAAAAGTAAACATGAACTGAGTATTAAATGATGTTAAAGAATTATCATTTTGTTAAGTACAATATGGTATTGTGTTATATAATAATATATCCTGAGTACAGGTGTGATGGTACACTTTGGCAACCCCAGCACTCAGTAGATTGAGGCAGGAGGGGCAGGAGTTTGAGGCCAGTCTGTATTATATAGAGAGACATTCTCTCACAGAACCAAAAGGTTATTGGCCCAGGCTGGCCTTGAACCTATGATCCTCCTCCCTCTGCCTACCCAGTGCTGGGTTCTAGTCTTGTGCCACCATACCTGTCCTTTCCTAGAGAGCTACTATAGAAATACCGGTTAAGACAGGTGCTGGTGGCTCATGCCTGTAATCCTAGCTCTTCAGGAGGCTGGGATCTGAGGATTGTGGTTTGAAGCCAGCCCAAGCAGGAAGTTCTATAAGACTCTTATCTTCAATTAACCACCAGAAAACCAGAAGTGGGGCTGTGACTCAAAGTGGTAGACTGCTAGTGGAGCAAAAGAGCTCAGGGACAGTGCCCAGGTCCTGAGTTCAAGCCCCACAAGTAACCAAAAACATTAAAAGAAATATTAGGTAAAATATATGACTGGAATTTAATTTGTACTGCAACAACAGAAAGGCAAAATGAGTAAATTAATCAAATATGACAAAATGTGGATAACTTAAATGTGTGATACTGTTGTGAGTTCATAATAATCTTCTCTCTACTTGTAGGTAGGTATATTTGAAAACTTTCATAAGAAGTTACAAAAAGAAAAGGAGGGTGAAAATAAATACCTCAGGAGGATATTTTCCGAGTTAAGAGTTACAATAGTTGCTTCTGTAGCTTGTAGTGAAATTAGCTTTGCAAGAGCCTCTGATGTTTTGCCCTATAAATTAAAACAAACACATTGACAATGCTATGAAAGAAGATGTTCAGGTCTTAACTAAAATAAAACTAGAATCTTCATGTCTAATAAACACCTTAAGAAATTAAGTTGCTCAAAATCAGAAAATTTTTCACACTAAAAATAAGCATATAAAATATAAAAATGATTAGGTATCATTTATAAAACAAATAGGAAAGTAATAAGGAAAACATCAGGAACCCAATAGATACATGGGCATAGGTCATGAATAGGCAAATTTTCCAAAAGGAAAAATAAACACAAGACACATGAAAAAAATGTTTCCCCATACTATTAATGGAAGAAATGTAAAAACAGCTCTCCAATACCATTTAATGCCTAACTAGAAATAATTTAAATAAAATGCAACACTGACACAGGGACAACAGTTTGCTGGCAAAAACTGTTGCAACCTGCAGCATGAGCCATAGAAAACGTTTAATTCCTCCTAAGATACAAGGACAATGGAAATGACTATTAGATAGGGATATAATCAATGTAGATTTATCAAAAAGGAAAAATTAGGAACATTTTAATTGAGAACAAAGCCAGGATGATTTAGTAGGTGAGAGCACCACAGACTTGAAAGACTATTATGTAGGAATATGAAATAATTATCTAGTCAGGGAAAAGGGTAAAAACCATATGGAATGCATGTATGTTATGATTGCAACAGCTAAATATAAACGTGTTGAACAGGATTAAATTACAGTATGAAAGTATGAGTAGATTTTTTTCCATCATTATTTTAAACTATGATGTCAAATTTTCAATTAATGATATGACACAAGTAAGTACATCTCATGTATCTCTCTCCTAAAATAACCATGGCATATTGTACTACTCACAACAGTAATTCTAAACATTGGGAAGTCTACTAAAGGAATATTCAATTTCAAATACTGCCGAAAGAAAAGAACTTCTTTTGAATAAATGATTAACTACATAAATCACTAATCTAGACAGTACTACAGTCGTTTATCCATTTTTTCTAACAAGTATTATCCCATCTTATATGTTACCTTTGCTATGTGTTCCAGCCACCGGCCCAGTGCAATAAATACAAAAAGCATAGGAGGGGTGTCAAAGAAGGTAATAGGGTTCACTTTGGCTCTCTCATACATGGCCACTAGGAGAATAATCAGCGAATAGGCAAATGCAATGGTGGTGGCCAGCACAATCAGCACGTCCATGTTCGCTGTCTTATGCTTCAGTGCTTTGTAAGCCTGAATGTAGAAGTACAAACCTCCACAAAACTGCAATAGAGGAATGAAAAGCAATGAAATTTCCTAAATGCTGAAATTCACATACATACCTCAGTAACCTAAAGAATTAAAATGTATTCCCTTTGCCTTTTAAGTAATCTAGAAATACTAAGGAGAGAATGTAACCCGGAGGAAATTAATACTTCAGTGGCTATGTGTGCAGAGTGAAGGCTTCAGGTTGCTCTGCACTGCATGTCTTCAAAGGCTATCTTCTGTAAACCAATAGATTTTCCATGATATTTTTAAAAAAAGCAAAAAGCCGGGCTGGGAATGTGGCTTAGTGGTAGAGTGCTTGCCTAGCATGCAGGAAGCCCTGGGTTCAATTCCTCAGTACCACATAAACAGAAAAAGCCAGAAGTGGTGCTGTGGCTTCAAGTGGTAGCATGCTAGCCTTGAGCAAAAGAAGCTCAGGGACAGTGCTCAGGCCCTGAATTCAAGTCCCAGGATTGGCAAAAAAAAAAGAAAGAAAAAGAGTTCAGACACTGAGCATGGTAGCACACAGTGATAATCCCAGAAATCAAGGGGATAAGGCGGGATGATTATGAGCTCAGGGATAGCATGGCTACATAAGGAATTTGGGGACAGTCTCAGCTATATAGCAAGTTCTCTGAAAGAAAAATTCAGATGGTTCATGGAAAAGAATTTACATTTTGTCAAGAATCTTTTTTTAAGACTTACCCCCTTCACTGTTCACTGTTTTTCCTTTTCCTTCTTTCCTTCTTTCTTTTCTTTCCTTCCTTTCTTTCCTTCTTTCTTTCTTTCTTTCTTCCTTTCTTTTTTTTGTCGGTCATGGGACTTGTATTCTGGGCTTAGGTGCTGTCCCTCAGCTCTTCAGTTCAAGCCTAGCGCTCTACCACTTGAGCCACAGTATCACTTCATGATTTTGAGTGGTTGATTAGAGATAAGAGTCTCATGCGGACTTTCTTGCCTGGGCTGGCTTCGAACTGTGATCCTCAGACCACAATAGCTAGGATTACAGGCATGAGTCACCAGCACCTGGCCCCTTTACCCTTTTCTAAGTGGTATATCACAAGCTGTTTTGTTGGTAGACCTAACTAGAAAGCTTATTTTTCAGAGTATAAGAAAATATACAAAGATATTTTAAAAATCACCACTCTGTCTTGTTTTGGTCTAGTTGGTTAGTTTTGACTTGGGCTTTATTTGCTTTTTTTGTGGCACTGGGAATGGAAGCTAGTGTTCTAAGTATGAGGAAAGTACATTACACTGAGCTACATCCCCAACTCTCAGTACTGCTTTTTACAAGGATCACATAAAGGAACCAAATTATTAAATGGAAGTGTTCCTTTCCACAGTAAAAATTTATCTCAAAACAGAGGTTGAAAACTATAGAAAGTAGGAGAATGAGAGAGAAAGAGTAATCAAGGGGGTGAATATGACCAAAACATAATATATGCATATATGGACATATCACAATGAAACCCTTCACATTGTACTTAGAAGAAAGGAAAAAAGCAATGTAATGTCAGACAGAACTATTCAAGTTATACACAGTAGTAGATATGAATACCAAATCTAAAAGGCTGGCACTCTTCTCTGATTTGTCATTAAACAAAATTCTTAGGGGTTAAATGGAATGTATTAGCTACTTTAACTATGCAATTTAAGATTTTTTAATTTTTTTATTATTAATAAGTTTTTTTATTGTGAAAATACCATACAGAAGGGTTACAATTACATGAGCAAGGTAATGAGTACATTTCTTATCAAGCATTGTTGCCTCCTCCTTTGTTTCCCCTTCCCATCCCTGCCCTCCCATCTTCCCCCCAAGATTATTTTTGTAAAAATTCAGTATAAAACGATGGAGCTTCTAGCTAATATGTTTTGCAGCTGGAATTAACAGTGCCTGAGGGTGTGTGTATGTGTGTGCTCTACCAGTTGAGCCACAGATCCACTTCTGGTTTTTTCGTGGTTAATTGGAGCAAGAATCTCACAGACTTGGGCTGGGAATATGGTTTAGTGGTAGAGTCCTTGCCTTGCATGCATGAAGCCCTCAGTACCACATAAACAGAAAATGCTGGAAGTGGCTCTTTGGCTAAAGTGTAGAGTGCTAACCTTGAGCAAAAAGAAGCTCAGGGACAGTGCCCAGGCTCAGGACTGGCAAAAAAAAGAATCTCACAGACTTTTCTTGCCCCAGCTGGCTTATAACTATGATTCTTAGACTTTGGCCTCCTGAGTAGCTAGGATTACAGGCATTAGCTAATGGTGCCTGTCACATTTTGGTTATTGTTAATCATCAACAAACAAATGTTATTAATATTTCACTTACCTGTACTGGTATGCACAATAAAAACGACAGCAAATTCATAATGGACAGTCCTGGCAGGATTTGGCGTTCCAGGAACATTGAAGAATGGATGTTGATCATTTCTTCATTGCTTATGTTCTGATTATGATGCAGAGTGGCAAGGTGGTGGTCCATAGCCATCATATATATCATCAACCCCATCACAGGAATACAGAAAAACAGGCTTACAAGGAATGATCGTCTCCATCTAATATGGGGGAGGGGAGATCATATCAGTAAGTAGCTAAAGGTTAAAGAGTCTAAATTCGATAATGAAATATAGGTTGTAACCATTCCACCAAGTACAAGGATGACAGTGTAAAAAGTGAAATATTAGCATGATGTTAAATTTGGAAGGAACAATCAAAATCTGTTGTTTACTGATAATCCAAAAGTACTTACTGTCTAATTTCTCGTTTATGGTCTAGGTGACTTGCTGACCGATCCTTCTTGACCAAAGAAGCTTCAAAACCTAAGCTCTAAGGAAATTCACAAGAAGAAATTATTTTAATGTATAAATACGTTGAGAAATTCTAAGCCATGATATTATCATTTAAAACAAGTCAGTTCAATTACTGAGTGTATGTGACTCTGGGGAATGCAAAAATCAAGAACACTTTAAGAGCCTTCTGCTCTTAATGATCTTTGTTTTTAATTTCCTGTCAAAGCAATTTGTATGTTCTTGATTCTGGCTAACATATACGCTATTGTTCTCAAACTAAAAATTTAACTCAAGTGCAGTTGTCCTCAGTATAGGTCCTTATTAACAGGCCACAAAAGCTATTACTGTATCATTGTGAGTAATGTAACACACTGAAAAGAGCAAATGTGAGCTAATGAAGATGTTGATTGTATTGTTACTTACACTAATAAGATCTTATATGAACTATTAATAGGCCTCAGATCATTAGAAGCTGATAGTACATTGGAACTTTTTTGTTGTCAGTCATGGGGCTTGAACTCTGGGCCTGGGCACTGTCCCTCAGCTCTTCAATTCAAGGCTAGTGCTCTACCACTTGAGTCACAGCACCACTTCTGGTTTTCTGGTGGTTAATTGGAGTTAAGAGTCTCAGGGACTTTCTTGCCAGGGCTGGCTTTGAACTGCAATCCTCAGAGCTCAATCTCCTAAGTAGCAAGGATTACAGGCGAGAGCCATGGTTGCGGGCTTACACTGTAACTTTTAAAGCACACACTTTTAAAGCACACACACACACACACACACACACACACACACACACACACACACACACACACACACACACACACACACACACACTACTGCTTACAACTTACTGAAGAACCTAGGGTCAATTTAGCACAAAGAAAAGGTTTGGTCTTTCAAAATTTTACTTTAATTAAAAGTCAGGGTCTCAGCCAGGCACCAGTGGCTCACGCTTGTAATCCTAGCTACTTAGGAGGCTGAGATCTGAGGATCGCAGTTCGAAGCCATCCTGGGCATGAAAGTCCCTATGAGACTCTAATCTCCAATTAACCACTCAAAAGCTGGTAGTGGTGCTGTGGTTCAAGTGGTAGAGTGGTAGAGCTCTAGCCTTGAGCACAGAGTGACTCAGGGACAGTGCCCATGCCCAGAGTTTCAGCCCCATGACCAGAAAAAAAAACTCAGAGTCTTTTGCTTTGACCTAACAAACAATACATAGATAGGGCTGGGAAGTTGGCTCAGTAGTAGAGTGCTTGCCTCGCATGCATGAGGCCCTAGGTTCGATTCCTCAGCACCACATAAGCAGAAAAAAGCCGGAAGTGGCGCTGTGGCTCAAGTGGTAAAGTGCTAGCTTTGAGCTGAAGAGCTGAGGGATAGCGCCCAGGCCCAGAGTTCAGCCCCCACGACCAGATCCAAAAAAAATAATAATAATACATAGATAGATAGCATCATGTTTCATTTTCATAGTGACTAATATAAATCTTACTCATAAAATAATTGTACTGTATAGCCGGGCGCCGGTGGCTCACGCCTGTAATCCTAGCTACTCAGGAGGCTGAGATCTGAGGATAACGGTTCAAAGCCAGCCCCGGCAGAAAAGTCTGTGAGACTCTTATCTCCAGTAAACCACTAGAAAACCGGAAGTGGTGCTGAGGCTCAAGCGATAGAGTGCTTGCCTTGAGCTGAAGAGCACAGGGACAGCACCCAAGCCCAGAGTTCAAGCCCTACGACCAAAAAAAAAAAAAATGTACTTTATGTCCATTTTGTAAATTCTTTTAAAGTGATCTATAGTTCTGTCTTCTTGTTATTAATAGTGTAAATATGCCTTTGCTTAAATTTTGTTTAAAATTTAAAAATTACACTTATATGAGCTCTACTACTTAATCCACAGCTCCATATCCAGCTTTGGGCTGTTTAATTGGAGGTAAGAGTCTTACAGACTTTCTTGCCTAGGCTAGCTTTGAACCTTAATCCTTAAAAACGAAGTTTTTAATAACATTCTTTTTGTTGTTGTTGTTATTGTTGGGCATGGGGCTTGAACTCTGGGCTTGGGCACTGTCACTCAGCTCTTCAACTCAAGGCCAGCGCTCTACCACTTGAGCCATAGCGCCACTTCCAAAACGAAGTTTTTAAAAATGGACATATTTATTCTAAATTCTGAGAGATCTTAGCTGGAATATTGAAAGGAAAGATATATTTTCATTGTCACTTTCTGATGCAAACCAGATGGAATTCAAGGGAGCTAGAATGAATTTGTAAGAATAAAGAAAGATCACATTTTCCAAAAAGAAATGTTCTCATTACCTGACTTATGTAATTGTAACCCTACTGTACATCACCTTGATAGTAATACTAAAAAGTTTTAAAAAGAAAAAAACCAAACGTATTCTGTTTTGTTTTTTAAAAAAAGAATAAAGAAATAAAGAGTCTTAGGACTTACTTCAATTGTGTGGATAATGTCTCTAGGACCAATAATTTCTGGATCATATTTAACATGTGCTTTGTTAGTTGCCAGGGCCACAGAGCAGTAGAAGATCCCTCGGTGCTTTGTAAGAGTAGATTCTATTTTATGTACACAGGAAGCACAAGTCATTCCTCTTACCTGATTAAAAACAAAGGCTTTGTTACTCCAAAATGTACTTTTTTTTCAATTAACATGAGTTAGACTCCTGGAAGTTGCCTGAAGGATATTCAACAAATTAAAAATTTATTCAAGAATACCTACTCCATGATAATGACAAATTGCCTTGTGAAGATTAAAATGTGTTTGTGACTTTAAGAATCACTATTCCACAATACTTTGAAATATGTGAAATTTGTGTAATCACCTAATCTCAATTTAAATAAAAAGTGTGAGAGAAGGGATGGGTGATAATGTTGCCAGACACCTTGTACCTTGTACTCATACTGTTTTGTAGAATGGGAAGATTTTTGTGCAACTACTTAAAGATATAATAATTAACAAATGTAAAAAAAAAGAATATCTACTGAAGGGATAACAGCAAATATGGCTAGTATAGACCCCTAAAATTCTTTCCTCCATAAAAGAAAGAAGAAAACTGGCAAAAAAAAAAAAAAATCAGAATTATTCTTTTAAAAAAATTCTGGAGCTGGGAATGTGGCTTAGTGGTAGAGTACTTGCCAAACATGCAGAAGTCCTAGGTTCGATTCCTCAGTACCACATAAACAGAAAAAAAACCAGAAATGGTGCTGTGGTTCAAGTGGTAGTGTGCTAGCCCCTGAGTTCAAGCCCCAGGACTGGCAAAAAAAAATTCTGGCTATGTGGCCTTATTTGTCTGTTCTCCTCCCATCCAGTCTTATGGACATCTCTCCCCACAGTAACAAAACTAAAAATAAAAAATTAGCTCCAGAGCAGCCAGTGGAGAGGACAGGAAAACTTAAAAGTGCTTTCAAAGTCTCATTTCCATAGTACTGTCATTATTTGACAATTAACTGTCATCTAATAGTTCCCTGAAATACCCCACGTGCAAAAGTGCCTGTGTGGCTGGGTGGTGCAGTAGCCCATGCCTATAATTCTAGCTACACAGTAGGCTGAGACCTGAGGATCATGGTTTGAAGCCAGCCCACCAAAAAAGTCTGTGATGCTTTTATCACCAATTAAGCACCAAAAAGCCAAAACTGGAGCTATAGCTCAAGTGGTAGAACACAAATATTGAACAAAAAAACTCAGGCACAGTGCCTAGGCCCTAAGTTCAAGCACAAAAATTAAAATTAAAAAAGAGACTCGAGGACTTTCCTGTCTAGGCTATCTTTGAACAATAATCCTCAGATCTTATCCTCCTGAGTTGCTAGGATTACAGGCATGAGCCACCAGTGCCCAGTTCTCTCTGTTCTTTTTATGTGACCTTCCTAAGACAATTATTGCTAATTACTATGTGTGTATCAACTAGTTGGTCCTTTAAGTATATGTGCACACAATACATATATATGTTTATACACATTCTTAATTGCATCTTTAATTAATTGAAATAACTTAAATTGGTTATAGTATCACACTACAATTTGTTTTTGTTCAAATAGTATATCATAGAGATTTACTTGTCCATCAGTATTGATCTATTTTATTCTTGAAGCAGTTATTTAAAAAAGTAGTTATATGCAATCTATAAAAATAATTTATTGGAATTGGAGCTGTGGCTCAAGTGGTGGATCACTACTAACCTTGAGCAAAAAAATAAAACTCTCAGAAACACTAAGCCCAGAGTACATACACACACACACACACACACACACACATGCACGCACGCACGCACGCACGCACGCACAGCTAATCTCCATGTTTTCACTGATTCCCAACTCTATTTTTTTTTGGTCAGTCATGGGGCTTGAACTCTGGGCCTGGGCACTGTCCCTCAGCTCTTCAGTTCAAGGCTAGCATTTTACCACTTGAGCCACAGCGCCACTTACAGCCTTTTCTGTTTATGTGGTGCTGAGGAATCGAACCCAGAGCCTCATGCATGCGAGGCAAGCACTTTACCATTGAGCCCCCTTCCCAGCGCCCCAACTCTATTTTTAGTTCTTAAAAATATATACATATATATCCATTCCATGTTGGAGGGTTACTATTAAGTTATATATTTCTATTTTTTAGTTTTCTTTATTTTCATTATATATCTTCTTTTCCAAGCCTTTAAATATCTTTACAGCTCTTTTATAAACCTCCTCCAAGTATTTTCTGGTCATCTCATTAATCACACAAAACTTCTTACTTACAACAAGTTCCAAAATACCATCTCCTTCATCGGCATTTTCAATCACAGTGGCTCCAAATCCAAGCTCTCGGATTAACTCTGCTATCATTGAGGGTTGTATAACAGTAGGATTATACCTCACTTCTGCCTTACCAGCCATCAGGGCCACAAGCACAGAATGTATTCCTGGGAGCATTGATAAGAAAAACAATACAGATAACAGTCTTTATCAAAGAGTAATGGTATAATTACTTTTTAGTATTTCTCATTTAACTGTGAAAGGACTGAGGTGAATCTGTAGAAATATATTAATTTTTATTTGAGTCTTAAGCCCAAATGATATAAAACTATTTGAAAGGTGGCCTCATTCACTTAACCTTATTATGGAAAATTTCAATTACATATATATGAGAGAAAACATAATAAGCTTGATCTATCCATCACTCATCTTTAACATTATTAATTCACTGAGTAAATCTTCTTTGTTTACTTGTTTAAGAGAGGAGAGGACCTTGCTGTTGCTCAGGCTGCCCTTGAACTTCTAAGTTTAAGTGATCCTACTGCCTCAGTCTCCCAAGTCACTGGAACTGCAAGATGTCACTGTGACAAGCTCTCATTATCTACATTCCTACTAATTCTTCTCTCTTCCTTCTACTCAAATTGTGTTGAAACAAATCCTATGATCTTACTATTTCATGTGTAAATGTTTAGGTATGTATCTCTAAAACATGTACTCTTAAAAACAGCCACAAATAGGTATGGGGATATATTTCAGTGGCATAGTAGACTTGCTTAGTATGTGTAAACTCCTAGGTTCTATCCAAACACCAAAAGGATAAAACCCTAACATTGATATCATTTTCACACCTACAATAAAGTAATTTTTCTATGCCATCAAATATGCAAGAAGTAGTCATATTTTTACAATTTTCTCATAACTGTTTCTTACTTTAATAGGTTTTTTTTTGCTTAAATTAGTATCTAAATGAATTATTAATTACAACTGGTTAAGAACATATCTTGTGGGCTGGGAATATGGCTTAGTGGTAAGAATGCTTGCCTAGCATGCATGAGACCCTGGGTTCGATTCCTCAGCACCACATAAGCAAAAAGAAAAAAGCCGAAAGAGGCGCTGTGGTTCAAGTGGTAGAACACTAGCCTTGAGCTGAAGAGCTGAGGGACAGTGCTAGGCCCAGAGTTCAGGCCCCAACCAGACCCAAAAAACAAAACAAAACAAAAAAAGAAGTTGTGAGGCAGAATAGAGTAGGGGAAATGACACATGATAAATACCAGCCAGGGAATTCAAAAACAAACATTGTAATTAATGAGTAGTTCTATTAGAAACACAAAAGGAATATATTCTTTGCTTTAACTCTCCCACTCCTTCATAAGGTGTGGTATTACTACAAGGAGAAAGAAAGAAACAAACAAACAAAGAAAGAGAGAGAGAAAGAAAGAAAGAGAGAAAGAAAGAAAGAGAAAGAAAGAAAGAGAGAGAAAGAAAGAGAAAGAAAGAAAGAGAGAGAAAGAGAGAGAGAGAGAGAGAGAAAGAAAGAGAGAAAGAAAGAAAGAAAGAAAGAAAAAGAGAGAGAAAGAAAGAAAGAGAAAGAAAAAGAAAGAAAGAGAGAAAGAAAAAGAAAGGAAGGAAGGAAGAAAGGAAGGAAGGAAGGAAGGACAAAAAACAAGAGCACCTTTCTCCATTTCTCCATCTGACCTTGCCTATTGGCCCAATATAGTGTGCTCTGAAAACTGAACAAGGACATCATAAAGAAAGATACGTATCCTAGAAAAGCAAATACTTGGGAAAACAATTCCTCCAGGCACAAAGTATTTATCTCAAGAATGGACATCTGACTTGAAAAACTGTACAGCAGAATGCATTCTTTCTTTGAAGGGATGCTCAAACATCAATGATCCAAGTTTAATGAGCAGTTGGTCTTAGAGACCCTGAGCCCAAGTGATAAAAGTGTAACACCAAGTGATTAAATTTGTGCTAGGTGTGAGAACAAAGAAAAACACTTCTCCTAGAATAACTTTATGTGAAGCCCTTATCATATATATCCCTGATGTCAAGAGTTCCCTTTGTCTCCCTTTGAGAACCCACATTCTATATCTCTTAGGAGTACCTCTGTCTTTCTGCTTGCTTACTCAATAAAGCTCTGCCAAGTTTTCTTACCCTGTGACTTGTCCTGAAATTCTTTTTTTGCCAGTCCTTGGGCTTCAAGTCAGGGCCTGAGCATTGTCCCTGAGCTTCTTGTCCTGAGTTCTACAACTTGAGCCAAAGCCCCATCTCAGGCCTTTTTGGTAGTTATTGGAGATTAGAATCTCATGAACTTCCCTGCCTGAGCACCTCAGATCTCAGCCTCCTGAGCAGCTAGGATTATAGCCATGAATTACTGGTGCCCAGCCCTGAAATTCCTATTCTGCAATCCAAGTCAAGAACCTGGTACTAAAACCCTAAGTGGAGGGTCCCTACTTCTAGGGGGAAACTTCACAAACCCTCACCTAGATAGAACTGCTGACAGTTGTACAAAGGGGTTTCAATTCTAGAAGTCAGTTATGAGTACTATGCATCTTGATTAATGTCACCCTTCCATTGTTCTCCCCTTTCCTTCTCCATCCCATCCCTACCCTCAAGTTCTGTAGTTCAATTTTCATATAGTGTATATTGGCTATAATGACTGTATTGGCTCATCCTTCTCCCCTCCATGAGTGTGTCCTTCCTCATTTCCCTCTCCTAACCAAACATGTTTCAGTTTCCTAATATTCATTTTGATAAATTGTCTGATAGTTATTCAAAGAAGTTACATTGTATAAATTTTGGTTTTAGAAGTACCTATATTGGGCTGGGAAGGTGGCTCAGTGGTAGAGCACTTGCCTCGCATGCATGAGGCCCTGGGTTCGATTCCTCAGCACCACATAAGCAAAAAAAAAGCCAGAAATGGCGCTGGAGCTCAAGTGGTAGAGCATTAGCCTTGAGCTGAAGAGCTAAGGGACAGTGCCCAGGCCCAGAGTTCAGGCGAGGAGGAGGAGGAGGAGGGGGAGGGGGAGGGGGAGGGGGAGGGGGAGGGGGAGGGGGAGGGGGAGGGGGAGGGGGAGGGGGGAGGGGGAGGGGGAGGGGGAGTATAAACGACCATAGGTGTTGCTTGCCTCGTAAAAGGGAATTTTCTGAATTGTCTAGATTTGTTCTCAAACAATAGCCTTGCAAACTTCATTTTGCTTTCATTTTCTTAGCAACTTCCCCTCTTTGCTTTTCTAATTAATCAAAGGATAATATAAGCTTGAGCCTTGACTGTATTCTAATCAGAAATAAGAGAGGTTGAAATGAACAACATAGAAATGAGAGGGGGGGGGCTGGGAAGGTGGCTCAGTGGTAGAGCGCTTGCCTTGCATGCCTGAGGACCTGGGTTCGATTCCTCAGCACCACATAAGCAAAAAAGAAAAAAGCCAGAAGTGGCGCTGTGGCTCAAGTGGTAGAGTGCTAGCCTTGAGCTGAAGAGCTGAGGGACAGCGTCCAGGCCCAGAGTTCAGGCCCCACGTCTGGACCCCCCCCCCCAAAAAAAAAAAAAAAAAGAAATGAGAGAGGGGCTGGGAAGGTGGCTCAGTGGTAGAGTGCTTGCCTTGCATGCCTGAGGCCCTGGGTTCAATTCCTCAGCACCACATAAGCAAAAAGAAAAAAGCCAGAGCCGGGCGCTGGTGGCTCACACCTGTAATCCTAGCTACTCAGGAGGCTGAGATCTGAGGATCGTGGTTCAAAGCCAGCCCGGGCAGGAGAGACCGTGAGACTCCTATCTCCAATAAACCACCAGAAAACCGGAAGTGGCGCTGTAGCTCAAGTGGTAGAGCGCTCGCCTTGAGCTGAAGAGCTGAGGGACAATGCCCAGGCCCAGAGTTCAAGCCCCACGACCGACAAAAAAAAAAAAGAAAAGAAAAGAAAAAAGCCAGAAGTGGCGCTGTGGCTCAAGTGGTAGAGTGCTAGCCTTGAGCTGAAGAGCTGAGGGACAGAGCTCAGGCCCAGAGTTCAGGCCCCATGAACAGACCCCCCCCCAAAAAAAAAGAAAAAAGAAATGAGAGAATATAGTGTATATCTGTGAGAAGCCTGGGTTCAAATCCTAACGCACGCACATATGCACACAAGCTCGTGTACACACGTACACACACACACACACACACACACACACACACACACACACACACAAAGGATAGAACACAGACTAGATAATATTAAATGAAAGATTCTTCACACCATTCGTTTTCACAAAGTAATGATCTGATCTGGCCTTAATATATAAACTGATGTATTAAATACCCTTGGAATTGTTTCCCCAGTAGCTATCACATTAATCATCACTTCTGTATTAAGTCTTTGTGAAAAATGTTTATCACTAAGACACTTTGCACAGCCTCAGTACCAAGCATAAGACTTTGATCTCATTAAACATAATTACGTTATCACTATATGATTAACATGACTATGGAGCTATCCTAGAAAGTCTGTATGAGTGCAGATGTATAAAGTTTCAAAACATTTAAGTGTAAGTCAATAATACACTATGTTTCAGCCAGTTGCTCAGGCCTGCAATTCTAGATACACAAGAGGCTGAGATCTGAGGATCGCCAATCAAAGCCAGCCTGGACAGGAAAGGTCATGAGACTCTTATCTCCAATTAACCTGAGATATGGCTCAGGGGGCAGAGTGCTAGCCTTAACCACAAAAACTCAGGGACAGCACCCAGGCCTGTGTTCAAGCTGTAGGACTAACACACACACACACACACACACACACACACACACACACACACACACACACACACACACACACACACACACACACACACACACACACACACACACACACACACACTGAATAAAAGAAATGTACTCTTTACCTGATTTATGTAACTGTATATCAACCTTTCTAATAACAATAAAAATATAAATTCAAAAACAAGAGACCAAAGGGGCAAGTATGCAAATAAATACACAAAACAACAAACTTTAAGAGTTGCTTACCTTCTTCTCGCCTTAAATTCCGTTCAATGTTTGCTACACAAGAGGCACAAGTCATGCCAGTGACCTGTATATAACACTTAGAAGAAGCCTTTGTGTCTTCCTTGTTGTGTACTGGTGTCATCATTTTATCTGATTCATTCGCTGAAGGCAAAAGTGACATTTCCGATGAGGGCTGAGCTATCACTACCAATGGCTCACTGAGGTCTGCTGAGAAGGAAAAGATGAATTTCACTTGTGGCATTATTTTCCACCTGCCACTTTGTCATGAGCCACAAACTACACTTCCAAGCACTGCTAAACCATTTCTCTAAATTCAGGAACTTCTAGCTTTAATTCAGAGATTTTCTCCACAGAAGTTAATGTGACTAATTATTTAGACCAGTGTTCTCAATCTTTAATGTACACATGAACCACCTGGAAAACTCATTACAATTAAAATATATATTTGGATTCAATAGGTCTGTATTTCTAATGACCAGCCAAGGGATACTGGTATAATTCATCTGTGAAAAGTGTTTGTTTTTGCTGGTCATGGGGCTTGAACTCTGAGCCTGGGCACTGTCCCTGAGCTTTTGTACTCAAGACTATCACTCTACCATTTTGAGCCACAGCTTCACTTCTGGTTTTCTAGTGGTTAGCTGGAGATAAGAGTCTCCCAGATTTTTGTGCACAGGCTGGCTTTGAACCCCAATCCTCAGATCTTAGCCTCCTAAGTAGCTAAGATTACAGGCGTGAGTCTCCAGCGCCTGGCTCTAACTTTTCTAATAAAGAACTACATATCTTTTTTTTTTTGTCAGTCATGGGGCCTGAACTCTGGGCCTGGGCACTGTCCCTCAGCTCTTCAGCTCAAGGCTAGCGCTCTAACACTTGAGCCACAGCACCACTTCTGGCTTTTTCTGGTTATGTGGTGCTGAGGAGTTGAACTCAGGGCCTCATGCATGCAAGGCAAGCACTCTACCACTGAGCCACATTCCCAGCCCCCTACATATTTCTTTTCAGAGGATAAGAATCTCTGTCTTTGGGCTTGGATGCGTAGCCTGGATCCTGGAGCACCAGCCACCTTGAAAGCAAGCTTCAGATACCTACTTTGAGTCTCAGTCTCTGACAAATAAAAAAGAAAATAAAAGAAAGAAAGAACTACAACAAACAAAAAAAGAATCTTGGCCTTTGAGACTGTCTACACTATAGAAAATTCACTCAAGAGGTTTACACAGAGGATTATCAGTTCAAAACCACCTTGAACTATACAATGAATTTAAAATCATCCTGGAACTAGATATTGAAATTCTGTCTCAAAAGAAATATAAATATAAAATCCGGGTGCTGGTGGCTCACACCTATAATCCTAACTACTCAGAAGGCTGAGATCTAGGATCGTGGTTCAAAGCCAGCCTGGGCAGCAAAGTCCGTGAGACTCTTATATCCAATTTTACCAGAAAACCGAAGTGGCACTGTGGTTTAAGTGGTAGAGCACTCCCTTGAGCTGAAGAGCTCAGGGACAGAGCCCAGGCCCAGAGTTCAAGCCCCACAACTGACAAAAAAAAGAAGTATTAATATAATTAAATAAAAAGTCTACACAGTTATTCTGGAAAGCCAGTCTGCCATTTCCTCAAAAAGTTAAAACAGGTGCAGTGGCTCATGCATGTAATCCCAGCTATTCAGGAGGTGAAGATCAGGAGGATCATGGATCAAGGCCAATTCAGGCATAAAAATCCATGAGATACCATTTCCATAAAAAGCAGGATGTGGTGATTTATCTGTTATCTCAACTATGCAGAAAATGTAAAAGGAGGATCAAAGTCCAAGTGAGACTGGAGAAAATTGAAAGACCCTAATATAAAAATAGCTAAGGCAGGGGCTGGAAAGCTACCATATGACTAGCAATTTTTAAAACATATATTCATGTAAAAACATGTATACTATGAATGCAGCATTTTTTTTTTTTTTTTTTGGTCGGCCGTGGGGCTTGAACTCTGGGCCTGGGCGCTGTCCCTCAGCTCTTCAGCTCAAGGCGAGGGCTCTACCACTTGAGCTACAGCGCCACTTCCGGTTTTCTGGTGGTTTATTGGAGATAGGAGTCTCACGGTCTCTCCTGCCCGGGCTGGCTTTGAACCGTGATCCTCAGATCTCAGCCTCCTGAGTAGCTAGGATTACAGGCGTGAGCCACCAGCTCCCGGCTTGCAGCATTCTTTATAAAAGCCAGAGAGTAGAAACAACTCAAAATCAAAAAAACAAGTCTGGCTCTGGTAGTTCATGCCTGTAATCCTAGCTATTCAGAGGGCTGAGATTTGAGGATTGCGTTTTTAAGCCAACCTGGACAGAAAAGACCCTGTGAAATATCAACCACTTAAAAAATGGAAGAGGCATTGTGGCTCAAGGCAGAGTTCTAGCTTTGAGCAAAAGAGCTCAGGGACAGTATCCAAGCCTTGTTTTCAAGCCCTATGACCAATCGCAACAACAAAAATGTTAATGTCTCTGGGTTGTTTCTCATGGACATTCATCCACTATAATTAGACATGTCATTAATAAAATTTTTCTTCAGCTTTGTGAGTTTAAAAAAGAACAATACTGGGTTGGGAAGGTGGCTCAGTGGTAGAGTGCTTGCTTGGCATGCATGAGGCCCTGGGTTCAATTCCTCAGCACCACATAAGCAGAAAAAAGCTGGAAGTGGCACTGTGGCTCAAGTGGTAGAGCGCTAGCCTTGAGCTGAAGAGCTGAGGGACAGCACCCAGGCCCAGAGTTCAGGCCCATGACCGACAAAAGAAAAACAATAGTATTTGATAATGGCATTCTAATTAGAATAGCAAAGGTTACACACTATGTAGCCCAGGCTGGCCTTGAACCTATGATACTCCTGTCTCTGCTTCCCAGAATTACAGATTTGCATGACTATGCCCAGAAAGACAATTCTTCTGCTTAGTTGAAGGCCAGATTCAATTCTAGCTCAAAACAACTAGTTCAGCTGGGAGCTGGTGGTTCATGCCTGCCTGATCCTAGTTACTCAGGAGGCTGAAATCTGAGAATTGTCATTCAAAGTCAGAAAAATCTGTGAGACTCTTATCTACATTTAACCAGCAAAAAGTCAGTAGTAGAACTGTGGCAAAAAAGCTAGAGGATTGTGCTTAGGCCGAGTTCAAGCTCTAGTACTGGTACAAAAGAGAGGGAGAGGGGCTGGGAAGGTGGCTCAGTGGTAGAGCATTTGCCTTGCATGCCTGAGGCCCTGGGTTCGATTCCTCAGCACCACATAAGCAAAAAGAAAAAAGCTGGAAGTAGCGCTGTGGCTCAAGTGGTAGAGCTCTAGCCTTGAGCTGAAGAGCTGAGGGACAGCGCCCAGGCCCAGAGTTCAGGCCCCACAACCAGACCCCCCCCCCCCCAAAAAAAAAGAGAGAGGGAGAGCCGGGCACCAGTGGCTCACGCCTATTAGCTACTTAGGAGGCTGAGATCTGAGGATCACTGTTCAAAGCCAGCCCGGGCAGGAAAGTCCGTGAGACTCTTATCTCCAATAAACCGCTAGAAAACTGGAAGTGGCGCTTTGGCTCAAGCAGTAGAGCACTGGTCTTGAGCTGAAGAGCTGAGGGACAGCACCCAAGCCCAGAGTTCAAGCCCCAAGACTGACAAAAAAAAAAAAGAGGAAGGAAGGAAGGAAGGGAGAGAAGGAGGGAGGGAAGGAAGGAAGGAAGGAAGGAAGGAGGGAGGGAGGGAGGGAGGGAGGGAGGGAGGGAGGGAGGAAGAACTAGCTTACATAGGCAAATTTCAGTAAATAAACATTTTTGATCCAGTTCAAAAGTAAGAGCTATAAGAGATATGAACACTTTCAGACAAATCTGAATCAGCTGAATTTGAATGCCAAAATTTAAAATCACAATTAAAATTGTATTATTTTATTTTTACCTTCCTTTTTAAAATAACATTTTCTTCCCCATTATATAAACACATACACACATGCTTGTTATAAAAACAACCTTAGCCAGGTGCCAGTGGCTTACCATGCCTATAACTCATTACTTAGGAGGCTGCAATCTGAGTACTATGGTTCAAAGCCAGCTTGGGCAGAGAAGAGTCTTCTTTCCAATTAACCAGGAAAAAGCCAGAAATGGGGGGACTGGGAAAGTGGCTCAGTGGTAGAGTGCTTGCCTTGCATCATAAGGCCCTGGGTTCATAAGCAGAAAAAAAAAGTTGGAAGTGGTGCTGTGGCTCAAGTGGTAGAGTGCTAGCCTTCAGCTGAAGAGCTGAGGGACAGCACCCAGGAGCAGAGTTCAGGCCCCACGACCGGACCCAAAACAAAAACAAAAAGCCAGAAATGGGGCTTTGGCTCAAAGTGGTAGAGCACCAGCTCTCAGCCAAAAAGCTAAGGGAGAGCACCAGGCCCTAAATTTGAATAAACCTCATTACTGGCACCAAAAGTTTTTTTTTTTTCAATCTTAAAATACACAGGAAAACACAGTAGAAACCAAAAGAACAGACTTTATCATACCACACAAAAATAATCACTATTAAAAAACTAAAACAAATTCTGCAAACATCCTTACATGAACCATACATGGATTACCTTCTTGGGACTTACTTGTAAAAAGTGGAATGAATCCTTTCTCGTTATTAAAAGCCAAAGTACCACATTGTTTTCCATCTTACTGGATGGAAATCAAAGAGCATTTGGTAAATCAAAGAGAAAAAGGGTAATTACCTGATAAGGTGGCATCAAATCCCATGTCTTCTATTGCTTCTCTCAAGGTCTCTGGAGAAGTGAGTAGAGGATCATACTCCACAGTCCCATTGCTGTTTGCTAGGGAGACGCGGATGGATTTCACACCTGGCTTTTTTGATATGACCCCCTCAATAGACTGCACACAGGAATTACAAGTCATGCCAACAATGTTTATCAGGGTTTCCTGAGTCAGAGGCTGGCTAACTGTATTCAAAGGTGTCTTTTGAGGAGAAGTGGCAGAGGGAGAGTTGGAAGTACTCTCAACTTCACTTGCAATGCTAACTCTATATTGTCCTGGTGAGACAGCCTCTATTGCTTTTCTCAGAGTTTCTGGAGTTACTGAACTTGCATTGTATTTTACAGTGGCAGACCTATTCTCTAAAGAAACGACAATGCTGCTTACATATTGGAGTGTAGAGAAAGCACTTTCGATATTTGACACACATGATTTACAATGCATGCCATCTATGATGAAAATAGCTGTAGAATCACTGGTGTGTGAGGGACTCCTTTGCTGAGATCCTTCTGGAGATTTCACTGGTGTGTTCTTTAGGCGCTCGACATCAATAGCTCCCAATTTCAGGTACTTGGGCTGTTTTTTGACAAATGCTGGGAAGCCTGCTGCTTCAATCTGTTTCTTTATTTCCTCTACAGTGATCAAATGAGGCTGATAAACAATAGTAGCTTCTTGATTGTCCAGGGAGACTAGTTAATAGAAAGAAACATAATTATTTCATTTCATATCATCCCAGGCCACTTCAGAATCATTGTCTGTCTTCACATCAGCTTTTCTTAAAATCATTTTGGATTTTTTTCATAAGACGTGAAACTAGTAAACATGCTAGAAATAGGTAAAAGGTGTGACCACTGTTCTATAGTCTCTAAGTTTCCAGTTGCCTAAGTAAAAACAAATTGAGTAAGTATCCTAGGCATGATGTGGTAAAAAGTCTGAACTCCCTGCCGGGCGCTGATGGCTCATGCCTGTAATTCTAGCTACTCAGGAGGCTGAGATCTGAGGATCATGGTTCAAAGCCAGCCTGGGCAAGAAAGCCCGTGAAACTCTTATCTCCAATAAACCACCAGAAAACCAGAACTGGCACTGTAGCTCAGGTGGTAGAGCACTATCCTTGAGCTGAAAAGCTCAGGGACAGCACTCAGGCCCAGAGTTTAAGCTCCACGACCAACAAAAAAAAGTCTGAACTCCCTAAGTCACCACCCCAGCTTTTAGCTTTTTCTGCTAAACTAAAATCCAAGACTCTCATTATAATCATTAACTTTATTGCCATTAATACTGGGAATATGCTATGCCTCAAACTCCAATAAGGCAACAAGTCCCACAAAGTTGAAACCTATACCTGGGAAGAAAGCAAAAAGTGAAAAAACAGAAAATGAAGCCAGGCAGCAGTGGCTCATGCCTGTAATCTTAGCTGGGATCTGAGGATTATGTTTTGAAGCCAGCTCAGACAGAAACACTTTTTCTTTCAGTCGTGGGGTTTGAACTGGGCCTGGGTACTGTCTCTCAGCTCTTCAGCTCAAGGCTAGCGCTCTACCACTTGAGCCACAGCACCACTTCCAGTTTTCTGGTGGTTAGTTAGAGATAAGAGTCTCTTGGACTTTCCTGCCCGGGCTGGCTTTGAACCATAATCCTCAGATCTCAACCTCCTGAGTAAGCTAGGATTACAGGCATGAGCCACCGGTGCCTGACCCAGCAGAAACTCATCTTCAGTCAACCACCAAAACCAGAAGTTGTAGGTCAGATGGCAGGGCACCAGCCTTAAGTGAAAAAGCTAATGGACAGGTACCCAGGCCCTGATTTCAAGCCTCAGTACTAACACAAAAAGAAAAACACAGAAAACAAAGCCTTACAAAACAATCGATTTAAAAAAAGCAGTGAAGAAATCACCTTTAATTCGCTGAACACCTTGCAGTTTCCCAATTTTTCCTTCAATGGTGCTTGTGCATGAGTGGCAGGTCATACCCTCCACCTTCATCTTCAGCATGACTTCACCTGCTTGAGTCATGCTGGGGTCTTCACAGATTCCTGGCTTTTTCTCCTGAGTTCCAATATCTAAACTGAGGTCAGGAACCAACTCTATTATGTGACTGGCACTCACTATAGAAGGGATTATTGTCACTACTGCAGTTCTTTGCTGAGGGGAAATTTTAATGTCAGTCACACCCTTGGTCTTGAGCAATGTACTTTGGATATGGTCCCACGGTGGAGCCAGTGGAGCAGTAACAGTCAGAAATACAGTATTAGTTAAAACTGGGAGTGGGTTAGAATTCTGGAGAATAGCATCAAAGCCCATGTCATCGATGGCTTCTTGTAGAGTCTTTGGAGTATGTATTTTAGGGTCATAAATAATAGTTGCATTCTTTTCTTCTAATGAAACCTTTCAGAAGAAAATTTCAGAAGTTAGTTTCATTAAATTATATGATACAGGAATTAAGAATACCAAATGAAGAATGACATAAATGATTCAATATCATGGAGTCTTTCTAGGGCGTTTTCATCTTCACTATTCAGAAAGAAAGAGAGAAAGAGAGGAAGGAAGGAAGGAAGGAAGGAAAGAAGGAAGGAAGGAAGGAAGGAAGAAAGAAAGAAAGAAAGAAAGAAAGAAAGAAAGAAAGAAAGAAAGAAAGAAAGAAAGAAAGAAAGAAAGAAAGAAAGAAAGAAAGAAAGAAAGATAGATAGATAGATAGATGTGTCTACCTAGAAGATAAAACAATATGTAGGCCTACGTGACTGTAGTACCAGTCAGGTATTTGCAACATGCGCATGCCAAACACACCCTAGAATTTCACAACAGAGTATACACTACTTCCCACCATCTCTATTCGAAATTTACTCCAACCCTTTACATTCCACCGACTCAGAGGTTACATAAGCCAGGCACCAATGCCTTACACCTGCAATCCTAGCTACTTAGGACACTAAGATTCAGAGGTCACAGTTTGAAGCTAGCCTGAGCAAAGTAGTCCAGGAGAGTTCATTTCCAAAACAGCAAAAGGCAGGGATGGAAACCTGAGGCATGGCATAGATGGTAGAGTGCCAGCCAATGAGTGAAAGCAAGTGTCAGATACCAAGTGCAAGTTCCAGACTCAGACAAAAAAAGAACCAACCCTTAGCCAGGTGTCAGTGTCTCACAGCTTCAGAATAAGAACCATGTTTGGACAGTGTCCATAAAAATCTTCACTGGTGCCAAGTTTCATAGCTTTTCTGTGAACAACTTCCCTTTTTCCCTTCTCAGATCAAGCATGGAAGATATTCATGGGAAAGCTTTTCTAGAGTATAGAAAAATGGACCTGGGTAGAGAGAAGGGACTAATCATTAGTAAAATGTTACTTATGTCCTTCTAAAATTAAATTCAATTAAAAGCTAGCATTATCCAGGTGCCAGAGGCTCATGCCTGTAATCCTAGCTACAGGAGGCTGAGATCTGAGAACTGGCATTGGTTCAATTGCAGCCCAGGTAGGAAAGTCAATGACACTCTAATCTCCAATTAACCACCAAAAAGCCAGAAGTGGAGCTCTGGCTCAAGTGGCAGAGCACTAGTCTTGAGCAAAAAAGCTCAGGTATAGGGCCAAGGCCCTGAGTTCAAGTACCAAGACAGTCACACACAAAAAAGTTATGAGGACTGGGGAGGTGGCTCAGTGGTAGAATGCTTGCCTTGCATGCATGAGGCCCTGGGTTCAATTCCCCAGTACCACATAAGCAGAAAAAGCTGAAAGTGGCACTGTGGCTCCAGTGGTAGAGCACTGGCCTTGAGCTAAAGAGCTCAGGGACAGTGCCCAGGCCCAGAGTTCAGGCCCCATGATTGACAAAAAAAAAAAAAGTAGGGTACTAGCCAGGCGCTGGTGGCTCACACTTATAATCCTAGCTACTCAGGAGGCTGAGATCTCAGGATAACAGTTCAAAGCCAGCCCGGGCAGGAAAGTCCTTGAGATTCTTATCTCCAATAAACCACTAGAAAACCGGAAGTGGCGCTGTGGCTCAAGCGGTAGAGCCCTTGCCTTGAGCTGCAGAGCGCAGGGACAGCACCCAAGCCCAGAGTTCAAGCCCCACGACCAACAACAACAACAAAAAAGTGAGTTGCAGCCGGGCGCTGGTGGCTCACGCCTGTAATCCTAGCTACTCAGGAGGCTGAGATCTGAGGATAGCGGTTCAAAGCCAGCCCGGGCAGGAGAGACCGTGAGACTCCTATCTCCAATAAACCACCAGAAAACCGAAAGTGGCGCTGTAGCTCAAGTGGTAGAACGCTCGCCTTGAGCTGAAGAGCTGAGGGACAACGCCCAGGCCCAGAGTTCAAGTCCCACGACCGACAAAAAAAAAAAAAGTGAGTTGCAGAGCAATAGATGTGGCGTGCTTCCAATTTTACTTTAAAAAAGACAATCAAATATATACATACACACACAGTTCTATATCCACAGTATTTATGGAAAGACTACATACATACATACATACATACACACATACATCTACATATACAGGACAACCAGTTTCTTTTGGAAGGGGGATTTTTCAATAATAATAATAATAATAAACTATTTAATATTAGCAATGAATGTATTTATTGGTCTGAAGGAGAAATTTAATTTTTTAAAAATAATAGTATCTGGGTTGGGAAGATGGCTCAGTGGTAGAGTGCTTGCCTTGCATGCATGAGGCCCTGGGTTCAATTCCTCAGCACCACATTAGCAGAAAAAGCCGGAAGTGGTGCTGTGGCTCAAGTGGTAGAGCCTTGAGCTGAAGAGCTGAGAGACAGTGCCCAGGCCCAGAGTTCAGGCCACATGACCAGAAAAAAAAATAATAACAGTATCTATAAAGAGAACAAACTGCAGTGTTTATCTGTGCAAAAGACAAAAACAGAAAAAAAAAAGATCCAGCATTGTAAGTTTCGGGAACAAAGTAATTTGTTAACACAGCATTAACCTTTGGAGTCATTTAGTACTTGGATCTAATTAAATTTGTTTTTAAATTTCCGCTTCAAAGAAGCCAACCATTCATATTATCTGCCCATTTTCTTTTTCCTTTGAACAGTCTGCTGAGATGATGAAATTAAACTTCAGGTTAATCCCTTTAATGTCTACAGTCTTAATATTAGCAGGACAAATAAGAACAGCACACCCATTCACAGCACAATTTAAGACATAATTTCCAAAGTGCATTTTAAATGGTAAAGCTGCAAAGGTAAATAATCATATTCTATTTACTCCAAAAGTAGAGACTTCTGGACACCTCTCTCTTTGTGCTTTTTACATTAAAGCTTTAATTTGCTCCACTGTTGCACTTTTCGATAAAGCAACCTCATTCAGTTCAACAGCACAATTATATCACATCATTTGTAACACTAGCAAAAGCTCCTTGACTTAGTCAAAACATGGATCGCCAAAGGTTGCTTTCTAAACTGTTTGTACATTAACCTTAATTATGATTCAGAAATTATGATCCAGAGAATTTTCATATTTGTAAGTGATCACTATTTATATATTAATAAATATATTCATGTTGAGCTACATTCTGACTACAAATTATGTTTGGACAAGACCATTTTCTAAATGGTGCCTAGAATGAGACAAATCTACATTTTTGAAATTGAATTGGAGGGACCTTAAGAAAAAAAATACAAAATTATTAATAAAAATCACAAAATTATTAATAAAAAAAATTACAGCATGGCATATTGGAGCATGGTTATAATCTCAGCACTTCTAAGGCCAAAGCAGGAGGAACTGGAGTTCAAGGTCACATAGTGAGTTTACCGCCAGTGCAGACTATATAGTGAGATCCCTACTCAAAACAGAACAAACACTGGGCACAGGTGGTCCACACCTGTAATTCTGGCTACTCAAGAAGGTGAGATCTGAGGATCACAGTTCAAGGCCAGCTCAGGCAAAAAAGTCTATGAGACTCTCATCTCCAGTTAATCACAAAAAAGAAGTAGAGCTGTGACTCAAGTGGTAGAGTACTAACCATGAGCAAAAAAGCTTAGGGGCAGCACCCAGGACCAGAGTTCAAGCCTCAGGACTAGCACCAAAAAAAAAAAAAGAAGAAAAGTCACAAACATACCAATTTCATAAAAGTTTTTGATAAGAGGAGGAAAGGCAGAGCTGGGAAAGGCAGAAGTGTGTTTCTTTTCATGTTAAGCAATCAAATTATAATGACCATGCAGTATCTCTGACATTTGTTTAAATCACTATTGGTAACACAAAGTGGTTTTACATTATATCACTGCCATTCTTCCTTTACTATTGAATCAATGTCCAATTGTATTTGTCTGACTAATCAGACCTTACTAGGTAGCAGTGAATTCTGGGAGCTGCAGTGGAAATAGCAAGTAGGCTGTTTTGGGAAATAGCAGTGTATGTACAAATAGAAAAGTAGAACATACCCCTACGGTTATAAATGTATATGTTATCACAAACATTCTCCTAAAACACTTTGCTAGGTAGGGAGCTGGTAGGTTCAGAAAATATATTAGTTAGCCGGGCGCCGGTGGCTCACGCCTGTAATCCTAGCTACTCAAGAGGCTGAGATCTGAGGATCACGGTTCAAAGCCAGCCTGGGTAGAAAGTCCGTGAAACTCTGATCTCCAACTAACCACCAGAAAACCGGAAGTGGTGCTGTGGCTCAAGCGGTAGCTTGCTCACCATGAGCTGAAGAGAATAGGGACAGTGCCCAGGCCCAGAGTTCAAGCCCCATGACCGACAAAAAAAAAAAAAAAAAGAAAGAAAGAAAATATATTAGTTGTAAGTGGACAGTAAGGAACTAAATCATTTGAAGAAAAATTATGTGAACTAATCTGGGTGTATTGTCACACAGCTGTAGTCTCTGCTACCAGGAGTTCAAGAATATTGAGTTACAAGATTATTCTAGGCTTACCAGGTGAAGGTGGCTCATGCCTGTAATCTTAGCTACTTAGGAGGCTGAGATCTGAGGATTGCAGTTCAAAGCCAGCCAGGGCAGGAAAAGTCCGTGAGACTCTTATCTCCAATAAACCACTAGAAAACCAGAAGTGGCCCTGTAGCTCACCAGGCCCAGAGTTCAAGCCCCACAACCGACAAAAAAAAAAAAAAAAGATTATTCTTGGCAAAAAGTTGACAAGACTCCTCATCTCAACAAATAAGCTGGGTATATTAGTCAATACCCGTCATCCCAGCTATGCTGAATTGTGATTCAGAACCAGTCCTGGACAAAAAATGCAAGATTGTATGAAAAAAAACTAAAGCAAGAAGAAGTTGAGGCCCAGTACTGGTGCCTCACACCTGTACTCCTACCTACTCAGGAGACTAAACACACACACACACACACACACACACACACACACACACACACACACACACACACACACACACACACACACACACACATTGGGGACATAGCTCAAGTGGTGAGAGTACCTGCTTAGCAAGCACAAGGTCCTGAGTTTACACACACACACACACACACACACACACACACATTGGGGACATAGCTCAAGTGGTGAGAGTACCTGCTTAGCAAGCACAAGGTCCTGAGTTTACACACACACACACACACACACACACACACACACACATTGGGGACATAGCTCAAGTGGTGAGAGTACCTGCTTAGCAAGCACAAGGTCCTGAGTTTAAACTCTAATGTCACCAAATTTTTTTAAAGGACAAGAAAGAAAAATTATGTGAACTATCTCCTGATAGTTATAATAGCTTTACTATAATTAGCACAGACAGTACTCTATAATTAGTAAGATTCAGCTGGTCTCTCAAACCAAGTGAGGAGGTGAATTGGTTTCATTTGAGGATAAGTACAGTTGTCACACTGTCACACAACTCATTTAAAGCTTTAGGACTGAAGGGTTCAACTCAGCTCACTCTGCAAAGAAAATTAAATAAAACCATATCTTTGCTGAGTTTGGAAATGGGGGAAGGAAGCAATGGAAGAGCTAAACCAGAGTTAGACCAAGGTAGATGATAAGTACAAAAGATTTAGTTTTAAAGCACATGAATATGTCTAAGTATATACACAAATGCCTCTGGGAGAAGGTATATTTCACCGGGTAATAAAGCTTTCCTAATCACAATGAGCAGCATCGTCTTAGCTAGTCAGAATGTACAGTAAACAAATGAGAAACACTGCCTTCCCCCAAACAAATAGGCAAATGGATCCAAAGTTAATTTTGTCCTCAATGGCCAAGGTGAATGTAAAACTCAAGACTTGGAAAAAAATTACCTACAGCTTTTTCAAAATGAACTCCAAGAAATGGAAACAGAAGTTTTTTTTTTTTTCCTTTATTGGTAGAGTACTAGCCTTAAGCAAAAAAGCTGAGGGACAATGCCCAGGCCCTGAGTTCAAGCCCCATAACTAATTACCTACAGCTGCCAATCTGGAAAAAAACTGCCCACATATGAATATCACATTTCACATGACTTTAGAATTAAGGAAAAATGTCAAACCTCAAGAATCAGATTACGTACTCACTAGACACTACATTGAAAATTTACTATACAACTTGTGGGTATAGATGGGAGGGAAAAACTGGGAGAGAGCAAGGGAAGGGTTGATACTGTCCAAAAAGATATTTACTCTTTACCTGATTTATGAAATGGTAACCTTTCTGCACATCATCTTTATAATAACAATTTTGTTTTGTCGGTCATGGGGCTTGAACTCTGAGCCTGGGCATTGTCCCTCAGCTCTTCAGCTCAAGGTGAGTGCTCTACCACTTGAGCCACGGTGCCGCTTCCAGTTTTCTGGTGGTTTATTAGCGATAAGAGTCTCAGGGACTTTCCTGCCCGGGACGGCTTTGAACCGTGATCCTCAGATCTCAGCCTCTTGAGGATTAAAGGCGTGAGCCACTGGCACCCAGCTATAACAACAATTTTTAAAAAAAGAATAAAGTTTTAAAAAATCAGATTGTGGGGGCTGGGAAGGTGGCTCAGTGGTAGAGCACTTGCCTTGCATGCCTGAGGCCCTGGGTTCGATTCCTCAGCACCACATAAGCAAAAAGAAAAAAGCCGGAAGTGGTGCTGTGGCTCAAGTGGTAGAGCGCTAGCCTTGAGCTGAAGAGCTGAGGGACAGCGCCCAGGCCCAGAGTTCAGGCCCCACAACCGGACCCAAAACAAAACAAAACAAAAAATCAGATTGTGCCAAGTAGTCAATTTTTGGCAACAGAAACAAGGCCAACTGAAGCCAATGTGTACTAGATTTAGTAAGAATTATAGATGAGAACATTATAGACACAATAAAGTATATATACAGGAAGAAATTCTATATTTCACTAAAAATCCACAAACACTTTTTGAAATCTCTAAAGAGTAAATAGGTAAAAAGTAAAGTTTAGATAAGGTAGGACTTCCATAAGAATCTAATTTAGGGCACATAAAATGTTCCAGTTCCAATATAATGAATCATACACTTAAAATATAAGGAGCAAGAATCCATTGGGTATCTAATTTTAAATACATGCTAAATCTGGTGCCCATTTGGAAAACATTCCTTTAAAATGTGGTATGTAGCCAAGCACCAATGGCTCATTCCTGTAATCCTAGTTACTCAGGAGGCTAAGATCTGAGACTTGTGGTTCGAAGCCAGCCAGGACAAAGAAAATCCCAGAGATTCTTATTTCTAATTAATTAATAAGATGACAAAAGTGTAGGTATGGTTCAAGTGGTAGAGCCTTGACTAAATAAGTTAAAGAAGAGTGTGAGGCCCTGAGCAAAAAAAAGGCACAACATTCAAAGTCAATCACAATAATGTCAAGATTACATGTTCAGATAATTTTTAAACAGGAAAACATTTTTATGAAAAATATTTTTGTACCCTTCCCTTCCCTCCTTCTCTTCCTTTCCCCCCTCTTACCCCTCCCCCCCAGCATACCCCTTCTCTCTCTCTCTCTATCTCTCTCTCTCTCTTTTTGTCCGTCATGAGGTTTTAACACTGGGCCTGAGCGCTGTACCTCATTCAGCTCAAGGCGAGAGCTCAACCACTTGAGCTACAGCACCACTTCCGGTTTTCTGGTGGTTAATTGGAAATCAGTGTCTCACAGCCTTTCCTGTCCAGGCTGGCTTTGAACCGCAATCCTCAGATCTCAGCCTTCTGAGTAGCTAGAATTACAGGCATGAGCCACCAGCGCCTGGTCCCCTTCTTTTTTTAATTCCAGGTTTAGCTATGTTTCCTGGGCTGGTCTCAATCTCCTGAATTCAAGTAATCCTCCTGGCTCAGACATGTCCAGCTTTCTTTTTCTCTTTAAAAGGGAATTAACAACCAGGCACTGGTGGCTCATACTCGCAATCCTAGATACTCAAGAGGTTGAGATCTGAGGATCACGGTTTGAAGCTCTCCATGAGACTCATCTCCAAAAAAAATACTCAAAAAACCCAGAAGTGGTGCTATAGCTCAAGTGGTAGAGCACTTGCCTTGGGCAAAAAAGTAGCTCAGGGATAGCACCCAGGCCTAGATAATAAAATAAAAATAAAAAATAAAAGGGAAGGGGCTGGGAAGGTGGCTCAGTGGTAGAGCGCTTGCCTTGCATGCATGAGGCCCTGGGTTCGATTCCTCAGTACCACATAAGCAAAAAGAAAAAAGCCAGAAGTGGCGCTCTGGCTCAAGTGGTAGAGCACTAGCCTTGAGCTGAAGAGCTGAGGGACAGCGCCCAGGTCCCCAGAGTTCAGGCCCCAAGACTGGACCCAAAAAATAAAAATAAAAGGGAATTAACAAACCAGGCACTTGTGGCTCACATCTATAATCCTAACTATTCAGGAGGCTGAGATCTGAGGATCATAGTTGGAAGCCGGCCTGGACAAGAAAGTCTGTGGGACTGTTATCTCCAATTAACCACAAAAAGCTAGAAGTCAGCCAAGAGCTGATGGCTCACACATGTAATCCTAGCTACTCAGGAGGCTGAGATCTGAGGATCATGGTTCAAAGCCAGCCCAGGCAGGAAAGTCCATGGAACTCTTATCTCCAATAAACCACCAGAAAACTGGAAGTAGAGCTGTGGCCCAAGTAGTAGAGCACTAGCCTTGAGTTGAAGAGCTGAGGGATTGTGCCCCCCCAGTGTTCAAGCCCCATGACAGACCAAAAAAAAGCTGGAAGTGGAGCTGTGGCTCAAGTGTTAGAGTGCTAGCCTTGAGCACAAAAGCTCAGAGACAGTACCCAGGCCCTGAGTTCAAGCCCCAGGTTTGGCACCAAAAAAAGGGGGGAATTAACAGGACAAACCAAAATTCTTTAGCATCAAGGTTAGGAGTGCAGCAGTCATTCTTGTCAATGTGTCAGTATGCCTGGTTCTGTTCCAATGTTAGAAGCAACCTCCTAATGGGATTCTAGTCAACGTCACTGATTTCCAGGGAAACTTACTCTGATGTGGTGAACACCATTCAGTTTCCCAAGCTGCTGCTCAATGGTCCGAACGCAGGAATTGCATGTCATACCCTCTACAGAAATGGTGACAGAACTCACACCCATGCTTGGATCCATTTCCGTTTCTTCTTTAAATTCCTGTCTTTAAAAAAAAATCTTGTTAATTTAGCCATGGAAAGAATTTTCCTCATCAATTTTTCCTCATACTTCCCCAGCTGAAAGCATGCTAGTATAAAGTATGACCACCAGGCTGGGAATGTGGCTTAGTGGTAGAGCACTTGCCTAGCATGCATGAAACCATGGGTTCAATTCCTCAGTACCACATAAACAGAAAAAGCCAGAAGTCATGCTATGGCTCAAGTGGTAGAGCACTAGCCTTGGGCAAAAGAAGCTCAGGGATAGTGCCCAGGCCTTAAGTTCAAGCCCCAGGACTGGCAAAAAAAATTAAATTAAAATATGACCAGCAATCTTTTATCCTTGCTTAGGAAAAAGTTTTACTCACCTTTGACAAAGCAAAAAATAATAACTTGTTTCTATAGCTAACTAAAATAACCCCATAACACTTAATAAAAATAACATACTTCATCAATGCTTTCCTATTCATTTCCCATACATAAATTCGCTTAATGTTGGAAGTAGATAAAATGAAGACCCAACCAAGCATGCCAAAACCTATCCAACGGCAACCAATGTCCTAGCTGATTACCTACACAAGCCCACTTGAACTTGTGTTCACTGACCTCCCATCCCATCCTTAAATCTTTCTAGGTGCCACTCATAATGTCTCCAGAGCCCTTACTCATGCCCCAGGGACTTGGCCTCAGGGCCTCTGCTTTAGCTCTTCCCCTTGTGGGGTTCTTTATCCTTCCAGAGGTCTGCTTGGCTAACTTCCTAAACTTCCAGTCTTGGGCTCTAATCTAACCTTCTTACTGAGGCCTATGTTGAACAACTTATTTAGAATTAAAATTTGGGCTGGGAAGGTGGCTCAGTAGTAGAGCGCTTGCCTTGCATGCTTGAGGCCCTGGGTTCGATTCCTCAGCACCACATAAGCAAAAAGAAAAAAGGCAGAAGTGGCGCTGTGGTTCAAGTGGTAGAGCGCTCGCCTTGAGCTGAAGAGCTGAGGGACAGCGCCCAGGCCCAGAGTTCAGGCCCCATGACCGGACCCAAAAAATTTATTAAAATTTTTAGAATTAAAATTTATAGCCCTTTGGCACACATACCCTTGACTCCTTTTGCCTTTTGCCTCTATCTTTTTAAAAATATCTTTCAGCCAGGCACTGGTGGCTCACACCTGTAAACGTAGCTACTCAGGAAGCTGAGATCAGGATGATCACGGCTCAAAGCCAGCCCAGGCAAGAATGTCCATGAGACTCATCTCCAATAAACCACCAGAAAACCAAAAGTGGCACTATAGCTCAAATGGGAGAGGGCTCGCCTTGACCTGAAGCGCTCAGGGACAGCACCTAGGTCCAGAGTTCAAGCCCCGTGACTGACAAGGAAAAAAATATCTTTCATAGCTGGGTGCTGGTGACTCAGGAGGCTGAGATCTGAGAATCACAGTTTGAAGACAGCCCAGGTAGGAAAATCCAGGACACTCATCTCCAATTAATCACCAGTAAAACCAGAAGTGGAGCTGTGGCTCAAAGTGGTAAAGAGTGCTAACCTTGAGTGAAAAGCTCAGGGACAGTGCCAAGGCCCTGAGTTTAAGCCCCAGGACAACAGTGCATGCATGCACGCACACATAAGTGCATGTGTGTGTGTGTCTGTGCATGCATGCGTGTGTCACTGAACTCACCATTTTCTAACTTTGTGCATAATTTACTTATTTATTCTGTTCACTGACTATTGTCTGTCCACTAACTTTCTCAATCTTTCTTTCAAGAAGTGGAACCCAGGGCTGGGAATGTGGCTTAGTGGTAGAGTGCTTGCCTAACATTCATGAAGCCCTGGGTTCGATTCCATAGTACCACATACACAGAAAAAACCAGAAGTGGCACTGTGGCTCAAGTGGTAGAGCCTTGAGCAAAAGAAGTTCAGGAACAGTACCCAGGCCTTGAGTTCAAGCCCCAGGACTGGCAAAAAGAAAAAAGAAAATAAAAAGAAGTGGAACTGAACTCCTTTTACCCCAGACATGCCCCAGACTTTGGAAATAGACAATGGCAGCAGTAACTCTGTTTTCTGGGATTAGGTTATGAAGAGAGAAAAGGCAGGCCTGTAGGCTGTTCCTTGTCATTAATGGCATCACCCAATTTAGTAGAAGCCATCTGCCTTGCATGGAGATAAATAAGAAGCCATATGGAGAGGTCACATGATGAGGAACTTCTGCAAAAACAACTAGGATCTGAGACCTCTACCAATAGCAGCTGAATGGAGTCTAGAAAACTCATCCTTTTAAGGCGCTACATTTCAGTGGGGTCCAGTATACTTCCAAACAGGTGCAACCATAATAACTATGTGGTTGCTCATTTCCATTTACCCCGAAAAGAAACCCATTAACTGCTCCCTATTCCCATCTACTCAGAACCTCTAGAAGACATGAATTCACATCCTATCTCTATGGATTTGTCTATACTGATGATTTCCTATAAATTAATTCATTCAAGATGTGACATTTTGTTATTGGATTTTTTCACCTAATGTTTGTAAGGTACATCAACAAGGAGAATGTATTGATACTTTTTTCATATTTTTTTCAGTTTGTATTTTTGATGGTTCTGTCTTTACCTTATGTATTGTGTATTCAAGAGTACATCTTTGGGAGCTGGGAATGTGGCTTAGTGGTAACATGCTTGCTTAGCATTCATGAAGCCCTGGGTTTGATTCCTCAGTACCAGAAAAGGCCAGAAGCAGCGCTGTGGCTCAAGTGGTAGAATGCTAGCCTTGAGCAAAAGAAGCTCAGCAGCAGTGCCGAGGCTCTGAGTTCAAGTCCCAGGACTGGCAAAAAAGTACATCTTCAGAAGATTTGCAGGGGCGGGGGGGTGGTACAGAACTCAAGGGAAACAAAGTGAAAAAATGAAGCAGTGAAACTCACTGGACACTGATAAAAGTGAACTGCACAACTCATGTGTGGAGATGGGAGGGAGGAAGGGAGGGAGGGAGGAAGAGCAAGAAGGGAGGGAGGGAGGCATTGAGAGAGAATGAGGGAACAGAAGATACTGTAGAGAAGGAAATGTACTCATTACCTGACTCATATAATTGTAGCCCCTCTGTATATCACCTCTATAACAATAAAATAAATTAATAAAATAGAAAATATTTTGATAGTACAGTTTTTTTTGTGTGTGTGTGCACATGCACCAATACTGAATCTTTTTTTTTTTTTTTTGTCGGTCGTGGGGCTTGAACTCTGGGCCTGGGCGCTGTCCCTCAGCTCTTCAGCTCAAGGCGAGCGCTCTACCACTTGAGCTACAGCGCCACTTCCGGTTTTCTGGTGGTTTATTAGAGATAGGAGTCTCACGGTCTCTCCTGCCCGGGCTGGCTTTGAACCGCGATCCTCAGATCTCAGCCTCCTGAGTAGCTAGGATTACAGGCGTGAGCCACCAGCACCCGGCTACCAATACTGAATCTTAAACTCGGAGCCTACACAGTCTCTTACCTTTTTCACTCAAGGCTGATGTTCTAACATTGGAGTCATCTCTCTACTTCTGGTTTTTTGGTAGTTATTTAGAAATACGGGTCTCACATACTTTCCTGCTGGGTCTAGCTTCAAATAACAATCCTCAGATCTCACCCTCCAAGTAGCTAAGGTTACAGTCAAGAGCCACTAGCACCCAGTGGAGTTAATGTATGTTAATATGTAACTACTTTTTTACAAATTTATGAAATATTTCAGTAATACCTAAGAGCAGAAATAGCACATTTTTGCTATATTTGCTCTATTTTTCTAAACTATTTGAATTTTAGTTTTAGAAATCATGATACTTCAGCACTCATTTCCAAAAAATAAGGACTCTTACAGAAGTACATGACTACTACCACAGGTAAGAAAATCAATGAGAGACTATGATGGTGGTACACACCTACAATTCCAGTTACATGGAAGACTTAGGAAGCATTGGTGTCTGAGGTCGTCCCTGAGTAAATGAAAAAGTACAAATTTCTAGCTGAAAAACAGCTAAAGCAAAAAAGGGCTGGGAAGTAGCAACTACTAAGCAAGCAGGAGACCTTGACTTCAAAACATAGTACTGTTTTGTTGCTGTTGTCAGTTATAGGGCTTGAACTCTGGGCCTAGACTCTGCCCCTGAGCTTTTCAGCTTAAGGCTAGCACTTTACCACATGAGCCACAGTGTCACTTGTGGTTTTCTGGTGGTTAACTGGAGATAAGAGACTTTCCTGCCTGAGCTGGCTTTGAACCTCGATCCTGAGATCTCCTCCTAAGTAGCTAGGATTACAGGCATGAGTCACCAGTGCCCAGTTCCTAGTATTGTTTTTTAAAAAAAGAATATTAAGGGGCTGGGAAGGTGGCTCAGTGGTAAAGCGATTGCCTTGCATGCATGAGGCCCTGGGTTCGATTCCTCAGTACCACATAAGCAAAAAGAAAAAAAAAGCCGGAAGTGGCACTGTGGCTCAAGTGGTAGAGCGCTAGCCTTGAGCTGAAGAGCTAAGGGACAGCGCCTTGGCCCAGAGTTCAGGCCCCACGACTGGACCCCCCAAAAAAATATATTAATGATTATATGCAATACCCATTGTGTATTGAAAATCTCCCAGATGTTCCAAGAGCAGCCTCTATTGCTTTCCTTTTCTCACATTAGGATCCAGTCAAGGTTTACAACATTGCACTTGGTTGTTCTGTATTCTATATCCTGGAACCATCTTCATCCTATCTTATTTCCCCAGTGAAGTAATTTTTTGAAGTATCCAGGCCAGTTGTCTTGGCAACCATTGTATCTTCTTTATTGTCAAATAACAACTATTTATAGGGGACCAGGCAATGTACATACACACATCTGTATTGGTTTTTTTTTTTTGGTCGGTCATAGGGCTTGAACTCTGGGCTTGGGCGCTGTCCCTGAGCTCTTCAGCTCAAGGCGAGCACTCTACCACTTGAGCTACAGTGCCACTTCCAGTTTTCTGGTGGTTTATTGGAGATAAGACTTTCACGGACTTGGGCTGGGAAGGTGGCTCAGTGGTAGAGCGCTTGCCTTGCATGCATGAGGCCCTGGGTTCGATTCCTCAGCACCACATAAGCAAAAAGAAAAAAGCCAAAAGTGGTGCTGTGGCTCAAGTGGTAGAGTGCTAGCCTTGAGCTGAAGAGCTGAGGGACAGTGCCCAGGCCCAGAGTTTAGGCTCCAGGACAGGACCCAAAAAAAAAAAGAGTTTCACGGACTTTCCTGCCTGGGCTGACTTTGAACTGTGCCCAGCATTAGCTAGTGTCTTTTAATCCCTCAGTGAGCCTGAAATATACTGCAGATACACATCCTTGCCTCATTTGGCCATTATACAATACAGATATGTGTTGCCAGGTGCCGGTGGCTCACGCCTGTAATCCTAGCTACTCAGGAGGCTGAGATCTGAGGATCGAGGTTCAAAGCCAGCCTGGGCAGAAAAGACCGTGAGACTCTTATCTCCAATTAACCACCAGAAAACTGGAAGTGGCACTGTGGCTCAAGTGACAGAGCACTGGCCTTGAGCTGAAGTGTTGAGGGACCACACCCAGGCCCAGAGTTTAAGCCCCACCACTGACAAAACAAAAACAAAAACAAAACTGAATAGTTGGAGCTGGGAAGATGGCTCAGTGGTAGAGCGCTTGCCTTGCATGCCTGAGGCCCTGGGTTCGATTCCTCAGCACCACATAAGCAAAAAGAAAAAAGCCAGAGTGGCGCTGTGGCTCAAGTGGTAGAGCGCTAGCCTTGAGCTGAAGAGCTGAGGGACAGCGCCCAGGCCCAGAGTTCAGGCCCCACATCCGGATCCAAAAAAAACTGAATAGTCATGGGCTATGGAGAGAGAGCAAGTGGTCAGGCACCTGCCTATCATGTGAGGCCCTGAGTTCAATTCTCACCACTACAAAAACAAATATATTATTAAACTGACAATTATACATTGGAGAAGGCAGAATGTCTAAACCCAGATGAAAATTACATTCAGGCCATCGTATTACCACTAAGCCTAGTTTAAGCATGTCAAATCAACTGTGAATACATAGGTATTTCCTTCCGCTTCCATAACTCGCCTGTATTGTTAGCTCAAAATCCTACTTACTTAGACTTTAACACACACACACACACACACACACACACACACACACACACACACACACACGACCTCAGAGGAATTCCATGTCACTCCTACTACTCTGTTACACAGATACATATGTATACAATTCTAATTGATTTTGTAATAGATCTTTCAAATTGTAAATGTTTAACAGACAAGTATGAAGCCAGGAACATCTAATATAACCTCACTTGGCACTTAGCAAAATGACTCATGAAACGGAATAAGAGAATAAACAACTTTAAGGAGGGGAGGGATGAAGGCTTTGGGAAATCACAATATCAAAGAGACAAGCCTGGCTTGTAGCTATTAGTAATGAGTGCCTCTGAGAGCAAGTGCATCCAACACCAAGGGAAACAACTTCGGGTGAGTAGAGTATGTTTAGCCACTCCCTAAACACAAATGAAGATCTCTGCCAAGAGGAAGAGCAGCACTGTGACCACAACCTCACCTCTGGTTTGGAAACAAACTGCACAAAGCCAGTATAAAATATGATTTGTATGAAGACTCATTTGCTCAAAACATCTTAAGGCTGATCACAGAAGCTCAAACATTAGTTTTCAATTCCCCTAAAATAATTAGTCCCCATGCTTGTGAGAGGTTCTAATTGTCACACAGTAAAAATTGAGTTCTTTTTTCAAGTGTGTGTGTGATGGGGGGGGAGGGGGGAGCTGTTCCTGGAGCTTAAATTCAGGGCCTGGGTACTTACCTTGAGCATATTTTTGTGTGCTCAAGGTGATTAATTGGAGATAAGAGTCTCTCAGATTTGTCTTCTGTGGCTGGATTTAAACTTTGATCTTCAGATCTCAAGCTCCTGACTAGGTAGGACTACAGGCCTGAGTCACCAGCATCCAGCTAAACCTTTCTTATTCGTCTGGTTATTGCAAATTAGTACAATTATGGAAACTTTTAATGTTATCTGATAAAGTAGAACTCAACATTTTCACAACTGAGCCCTTGTCACATCTGAGATGAGCAAAATGTCCAATGCAACAGTACTCTTAATAGTTAATGTTGGAAATAACCTAAATATCCATCCACAAGAAAATGGACAACTAGGTTGTGAGACAATATAGTGAATCATAATAGAGTAGTTAAAATGAATGAGCAAGGGTAGTGGTGCACACTAGGAAGAGGCATGGAACTAATTTAATACTTCTTACCCCTTTGGTTTTTGCCATGAACAGGACGTCTTACTGGTGGCTCACACCTGTATTCCCACTACTCAGGAGCCTGAGATCTGAGAATCACTCTCAGTCCAGGCAGGAAAATCTGGAGACTCTTTTTATTTTTTTTGGTCAGTCGTGGGGCTTGAACACTGGGCCTGGGCACTGTCCCTCAGCTCTTCAGCTCAAGGCTAGCACTCTACCACACTTGAGCCACAGCACCACTTCCAGCTTTTTCTGTTTATGTGGTGCTGAGGAATCGAACCCAGGGCCTCATACATGCTAGACAAGCACTCTACCACTGAGCCACCTTCCCAGCCCATCTGTGAGACTCTTATCTCCAATTAAATACAAAAAATCCAGAGGTAGAGTTGTGGCTCAAGTGGTAGAGCACTGGCCTTGAGCACAAAAGCACAAAGACAATGCTCAATCTTGAGGTCAAGCCCCAGGACTGGCACAAAAAAAAACAACAACAGGACATCTGATAAAGCCTGTAGACATTTTGAGTTGCCCTACATCAGGGTGATATCTTCATCCTGAGTGTTCCTGGCATCTAGTGAGTAGAGGCTAGAGACACTGCTACAATGGGTAAGAAAAGTTGTCATAATGAAAAATCATCTAGCCCCAAATGCCAATAGCACCAAAGCTGAGAAACACTGAACTAGAGCTACAAGCAGCAACTGGGAGAAATCCCACAGAATTGAGGAAAAATTGCAGAAGAATACAAAAGTTTAAAAACATAAAAATAACGCCTTCTGCTGTTTTTGTATGTACACATATGTAGAAATAGTACTAATCAAAATATAAAGATACTCAGGCAAATGAAAACCTCCAAATACAGGAGCTGAAAGGAAGAAGTAATGGAATGCAGTTGTAGAGCAGTAAAAGGGAAAAATCAACTACATCAGTGGCTATTATAGGCTATATTGTGCATAAATAAGAATGTTATAGGGACTGGGTACTGGTGGCTCATGCCTGTAATCCTAGCTAATCAGGAGGCTGAGATCTGAGGATCACGGTTCAAAGACAGCCCGGGCAGGGAAGTCCATGAGACTCTTATCTCCAATTAACCACCAGAAAACTGGAAGTGGCGCTGTGGCTCCAGTGGTAGAGCATTTGCCTTGAGCTGAAGAGCTCAGGGACCACATCCAGGCCCAGAGTTCAAGCCCCACAACTGACCAAAAAAAAAAAGGCTATAGGGTCCTTTCCACTATTTGTATGCCATTTATTATAATGCTTTGGTACTAGGTTTTGAACTCAGGGTCCTCATGCTTGCTAGGCAGGTGCTCTACCATTTAAGGCACATCCTCAGCCTCCAGGACTTTTTTGCTTTTAGTTATTTTTCACATATAGTTTCATAGTTTTCACCCAGACTGGCCTGGCCCACAATCCTACTTAGGCCTCATGGGTAGCTGGAATAACAGGCACCATGCCCAGATACCTTGCTGAAATGGAGTCTAATATTGTTCTCAGGTTGGCCTTGAACCATAATCCTCTTGACCTCCAGGAGTTACCAAAACTGAAATAATTCATCAAGATCAATGATAACTTTTTTTGCCAGTCCTAGGGCTTGAACTTTGGGCCTAACTGCTGTCCCTGAGCTTTTGTGCTCAAGGCTAGCACTTTACCACTTGAACCACAGCTCCACTTCTGGCTTTTTGTGACTAATAAGAGTCACAATATTAGTCACACTAATAAGAGTCTCAAAGACTTTTCTGCCCTGCCTTGCTTAAATCCGAGATTCTCAGATCTTAGCCTCCTGAATAGCTAGGATTACAGGTGTGAGCCACCAGTGCCAGGCAATGATAACATTTTAAAACAGCCTAAATACTCCAATTCTATTATACCAGGGCTACAAAAACTTGCCTATGGCTGAGAAGGTGGCTCAGTGGTAGAGTGCTTGCCTCGCATGCACGAGGCCCTGGGTTCAAGTTCCTCAGCACCACATAAACAGAAAAAGCCAGAAGTGGCGTTGTGGCTCAAGTGGTACAGAGCTAGCTAGCCTTGAGCTGAAGAACTGAGGGACAGCACCCAGGCCCAGAGTTCAAGCCCCACAACCCACAAAGAAAAAAAAAACTTGCCTGTTTTGTTAAATATATGGATCATTTCTAGGTATGCAAGCAACACTGTCCTAGCTGCCTTCAGGGCATCTACACAAGTTTTTCCATATCAATTTAATTCTACCTACTTGCTTTTTATTTAAAATCACTGCCACCTGTAAACTATAAACAAAAGGGAAAGCATTAGCTTCTCTGTTACTTGATATAATGCATTCCTTAAATTGTGTAAGCCTTTAAAATGAAAATTAATCTTATTACTTAACCTGTTTCCCAAATATTAAGTCTAATTTATTTCCTCAGACAACTGTTAATATATAAACAAAGGACTTGGATTCCTGATGAAACAGCAGGTATGGGCAGGTGTATGCTTTAAAGTATAATTGTTCCTTTCATTTGACCACTCCTAAAAGATTAACTGTTAATACTCATACCAGTAAGGTCAAAACATTCAAATTAAGGAACAACAATGTGGCTGTGGGCATGGCTCAAGTAGTAGAGTACCTGCCTATCAAGCACAAGGCCCTGAGTTCAAACCCAAGTACTACAATTTTTTTTAAAAAAGAGAAGGTAGTTGAGTGCTGGTAGCTCACACCTATAATCCCAGCCACTGAGGAGGCTAAGATCTGAGGATAATGGTTCAAAGCTAGACCAGACAGGAAAGTCTGTAAGACTTATCGCCAATTAACAACCAAAAAGCTGGAAGTAGTTGGATAGCTCAAGTGGTAGAGTGCTAGCCTTGAGCAAAAAGCTCTGGGACAGCAACTAGACTCTAAGTTCAAGTCCTTGGACTGGCATTAATTAATTAAATGGAAGCTAAAAATCAAACATATCCACTTAGGAGTCCAAAGCTAGCAACAGCCTCAAAGTATTATCTTAATAGGCAAAGTATTATCTTAATAATGGCAAAAGAGAGAAATAAAAAAAGAGCAAGGAAGGGGGCAATATGGTGAGAATGCTCAAAAATATTGATTCCATGTAAAGAACATCTATGAGGACAGGTTTCCCAGAAATGCAGAGGCATTTCTCAATCTACCTGCTTTTCCCCAGGGCTTCAGCCCCACTGCCATGGTCCATAATAGATGTTTAAACATGCTTTCAGCCATGGTCCATAATAGATGTTTAAACATGCTTTCAGTGTGTGTTTTTCCCTCTTGGGGTGTGTGTGTGTGTGTCTTGGGGTGTGTGTGTGTGTGTGTGTGTGTGTGTGTGTGTGTGTGTGTGTGTGTGTGTGTGTGTGTGTGTGTGTGTGTGTGTGTGTGTGTGTGTGTGTGTGTGTGTGTGTGTGTGTGTGTGTGTGTGTGTGTCTCCTGTGTGTGTGTGTGTGTGTGTCTCCTAGGGCTTGAATTCAGGGCCTGGGTTGTGCTCAAAGCTGGCATGCTACCACTTAAGTCATAGCTCCACTTCCAGTTTTTTGGAGTTAACTGGAGATGAGTCCCAAAGACTTTTCTTCCCAGGCTGGCTTTGAACTGCAATCCTCTCATCTCAGCCTCCTGAGTACTAGGATTACAGGTGTGAGCCACCAGATCAAGAGCTTCCATATTGTTTCAGCTTTTTTTTTTTTTTTTTTGGGGTCCGGTCCTGGGGCCTGAACTCTGGGCCTGGGTGCTGTCCCTCAGCTCTTCAGCTCAAGGCTAGTGCTCTACCACTTGAGCCACAGCACCACTTCCGGCTTTTTTCTTTTTGCTTATGTGATGCTGAGGAATCGAACCCAGGGCCTCAGGCATGCAAGGCAAGCGCTCTACCACTGAGCCACCTTCCCAGCCCTGTTTCAGCTTTTTATTAATGACAATTTAACCCCAGACCCATCAGTCTTCCCACTAGCACCAACTACAGCTTTCCCCATGGAGAAAAATGCAAAAGAATACCCCCAAACCACTCATTTAAAAATATTAAATACATATAAAAAATAAAACCAAGGGCTGGGAAGGTGGCTCAGTGGTACAATGCTTGTCTGGCATGCATGAGGCCCTGGGTTCGATTCCTCAACACCACATAAACAGAAAAAGCCAGAAGTGGCACTGTGGCTCAAGTGGTAGAGCACTAGTCTTGAGCTGAAAAGCTCAGGACAGTGCCCAGGCCCAGAGTTCAAGCTCCACGACAAAAAATAAACAAACAGGTGGACCCATTGTACAAAGGAGGAAGCAACAATCCTTGATAACAAATGTACTTATTACCTTGGCTCATGTAATGGTAACCCTTCTATACGGTATTTTCACAATTAAGAAAATTTATTTTTAAAAAAGTAGAACTTTCTAAAGGTCAGCTGGATGATATATTATCATACTCAATGAGTGGATGGCTGTGTGAAAAAAATAAAATAAAAACTAAAAACAACTACCAATATCTTACCATTTATGTAGAGAACACTGGAATATATTTATATTTGCTATAGCTGGTTAAGGAACTAAACTAGAATCCTGACTCAAGTGGTAGAGTGCCCGCCTAACAAGAGTAAGGCTCTTAAGTTCAAATTCCAGGATCCCCACCCACCCTCAAAAAAGAAGTGGTAGGGGCTGGGAAGGTGGCTCAGTGGTAGAATGCTTGCCTTGCATGCATGAGGCCCTGGGTTTGATTCCACATAAGCAGACACCACATAAGCAGAAAAAGCCAGAAGTGGCACTGTGGCTCAAGTGGTAGAGAGCTAGACTTGAGCTGAAGAGCTGAGGGACAGCGTCCAGGCCCAGAATTCAACCCCCACGACCTACAACAATAACAAAAAGAAGTGATAAACTATAAAAATGATACAAGTTTGATAAGGTTGGAAAGGATAAATGACAATGTTGAAACTCAGGCTTCATGCTCTTCCTCAGTGTTTTGGCTCATAGATGGCATTATATCCTTGAATTACACCTCTACTTCCAGCTTTTCACTAGTTAATTGGAAATAATCTGGAGAAGGAAGGAAGGGGTGACATTGATCAGGAATCATTGTACTCATAACCTGACTTATGGAATTACAACCTCTTTGTTCAACTACATCATCATCATCATCATCATCATCATCATCATCATCATATTTCATTCAGCTAAAAAAAGAATCTGTCCATTCTGTCTTCCCAGGCTGGCTTTAAACTTTGATCCTTACATTTCAGCCTCCTGAGTAGCTAGGCTTATAGGCACGAGCTTGGAAATGACAAAATTGACCAAATATTTCTGGCATGTTATCAAGTTTATAAAACCTACCACTACAAGGATAATGATGCTAATTACCCTAATAAACATACAAAAAATGTCTTTACAAGTTTTAATGATTTAAATATGCTGTTCTAAGAAACAAACTGATTAAAGAATGAGTCAATGTCCTAAACAGACAACTCATTAATGAAGATACACAGGTGGTAAGCATATAAGATACTTGAGGACAATTCTGAGTTTGAGGCCTCCATACCAAAACCCTATCAAATAAATGAAGAAAGCAAGTAAGGGGAAGAAAAAGGAAAGAAACAGGGAGATACAGGGAGGGAGAGTGGAAGGGAGGGAGAGGGAAAGAAGACCAGTCAGCTATGGCAATGCTAAAAGTCCTGAAAGCCAATGGTGGTTCCTGAGGTATGCCCTTGGCTTGTTTTAGGTTTGCTTTCCAAGCTTGACTGACATTCCTTTCTGTTGACTTTATAAACAATCTAATCATCTATAAACAATTTTCTTTTCTGTTTAGGTAAGTCAGAACTGCTTTATGTTGATGTAAACAAGAACCCAGCCAAACATTTGTATAATCAATACCAGGTAGCCATTAAAAACACTCGTAAATCTCACCTTTCAGACAGGAAAGAGGTTCAGGATACATTAAGTGAGAAAAAAAAATTTCTTCTGCAAACATTTCTCTTTTTTTGCCAGTCCTAGAGCTTGAACTAAGGGCCTGAGCATTGTCCCTGAGTCTCTCTGTGCTCAAGGCTAACTCTACCACTTGAGTCAGAGCCACTTCCAGCTATTTCTGTTTATGTAGTACCAAGGAATCAAACCCAGAGCTTCATGTATGCTAGGCTAAGCCACATTCCCAGCCCCTGCAGATAGGTCTTAAACAACCTCCCTTCTACTGCTCAATATTTAGGTTCCCCCAGCATGCTTACTACAGGTGGCTGCTATGAAATGTACACTCCCTTACTCCCACCAGGACTGTTGGCTTACTAATTACCTTTCCCCGGAAGTTCACTGTACCCACTGAATTTCTCAGAATTGTGCAATTTAATTAAGTATGTAAACATATAAGAGATGTGTTCTTTCTATAAAAAAAAAAAAGGCATGCCTTAGAAACAGCTAATAAAGATGAATCATCATAAAGTTATAGCCAAAATATGCATGAGAAGCAACTTTAAGAAATCGAGACCAGAGTTCAAGCCCCACCACTGACAAAAAAAAAAAAAATCAAGAAAGCCAGACACTATGCCTCATGTTTGTAATCCTAGCTACTCAGGAGGCTTAGATTTGAAGACTGTGGTTCAAAGTCAGCCTGGGCAGGTAAGCCCATGACTCTTGTCTCCAATTAACCACCAAAAACCTCGAAGTGGCACGGTGGCTCAAAGTGGTAGAGCACCAGCCTTGAGTAAAAATGATCAGGGATAGCACCCAGGCCTTGAGTTCAAGCCCCAGTACCAAAAAACAAGACAAGACAAAAAGAAGGGAGGGAAGAAGGAAGGAATGAAGACAGGAATGAAGGAAGGAATGAAGAAAGAAACAGAAGAGGGGGTAGGAAGGCATGTCATGCTAGACATGCAGGAGGTATAGGTTAGGAGGACTGGTGTCTGAGCTGCACCAAGCAGCCTATATACCTATACAAAAAAAAAGCATAACGAGGCTAGGGGTATGATTCAAATGGTAATGTACCTGCCTACAAGGACTAGTACCAGAAAAAAATCTGGGTGTAGTTGACACATGCCTGTCAGAACCATAATTAGCAAAATTGCTATCCAGCCCAGCCCAAGTATAAACATGATACCCTATTTCAAAAATAACTAAAGCAGGGGCTGGGAAGGTGGCTCAGTGGTAGAGTGCTTGCCTTGCATGCATGAGCCCTGGGTTCAATTCTTCAGCATCACCTAAGCAGAAAAAAAGCCGGAAGTGGCATTGTGGCTCAAGTGGTAGAGTGCTAGCCTTGAGCTGAAGAGCTGAGGGACAGTGCCCAGGCCCAGAGTTCAGGCCCCATGACCGACCAAAAAAAAAAAAGTAGGGTACTAGCCTTGAGCACAAAGCTCAGAGACAGCACCCAGGCCCCAAGTTCAAGCCCCAGACTGGCAAAAAATAAAGCAACAACAAAAGGAGAAGCTGCAGACATGGCACAAAATGGTAGAATGTCTGTCTAGCAAGTACAAGGTCCTGAGTTCAAACTTCAGTACCACCAAAATATTATATTCTTCCCCTGACCAACAAGAGAATAGTTAAGATTTCCTACCACATTTCCCTATTGTGAAGGAAGTCTATGTACTACATCACAGAAGAAAGAGGAAAAGAATATCTGATCTCCAATTTGTTCTTATCACTGAATCTATACCATATTTGTCCTATAAAACGGTGTACTAAAATAGCCTATTACTATAAGTTGATATGCCCAGTAGGTTATACTAGTATTTGTTAAATTGTTGCTATTCATTGTACTCAGTGGAAGTCAGAAGGTGATTTTCATTTCGGGTGTGTGTGTGTGTGTGTGTGTGTGTGTGTGTGTGTGTGTGTGTGTGTGTGTGTGTGTGTGTGTGTGTGTGTGTGTGTGTGTGTGTGTGTGTGTGTGTATGTGTGTGTGTGTGTCAGAGGTGATTTTCATTTCGGGTGTGTGTGTGTGTGTGTGTGTGTGTCAGAGGTGATTTTCATTTCGTGTGTGTGTGTGTGTGTGTGTGTGTGTGTGTGTGTGTCAGAGGTGATTTTCATTTCGGGTGTGTGTGTGTGTGTGTGTGTGTCAGAGGTGATTTTCATTTCGTGTGTGTGTGTGTGTGTGTGTGTGTGTGTGTGTGTGTGTGTGTCCGTGGGCGCGCATGTGCCCACGGAAGAAAAGGAAGGGGAGGGAGGGAAGTAAGGAGAGAAAGAGAGAAAGAGAGAGAAGAGAGAAGAAAGAAAGAAAGAAAGAAAGAAAGAAAGAAAGAAAGAAAGAAAAGAAAGAAAGAAAGAAAGAAAGAAAGAAAGAAAGAAAGAAAGAAAGAAAGAAAGAAAGAAAGAAAGAAAGAAAGAAAGAGGCTAGGAAGGTGGCTCAGTGGCAGAGTACTTGCCACAGCACCACATAGGCAGAAAAAGCTGGAAAGTGGTGCTGTGGCTCCAGTAGTAGAGCGCTGTCCTTGAGCTGAAGAGCTGAGGGACAGTGCCCAGGCCCCATGAAAGAAAGAAAGAAAGAAAGAAAGAAAGAAAGAAAGAAAGAAAGAAAGAAAGAAAGAAAGAAAGAAAGAAAGAAAGAAAGAAAGAAAGAAAGAAAGAAAGAAAGAAAGAAGAAAGAAAGAAAGAAAGAAAGAAAGAAAGAAAGAAAGGAAAGAAAGAAAGAGAGAAAGAGAGAAAAAAAGAAAGAGAGAGAGAGAGAGAAAAAGAAAGAGAGAGAGAGAGAAAAAGAAAGAAAGAGAGGGGGGAGGGAGGAAGGAAGGAAGGAAGGAAAGAAGGAAGGAAAAGAAGGAAGGAAGGAAGGAGGGAGGGAGGGAGGGAGGGAAGGGAGGGAGGGAGGGGAGGGAGGGAGGGAGGAAAGAAGGAAGGAAGGATCATATAGTACTGTTCCTCTTTCACTTAGCATAGCCTCACACATGCTAAGAAAATGCTCTACCATTGGGCTACACTTGTAGCCCCAAACTTCTCTTTATATTTCAGACATCTCAATAGGGACTGAAAAGTAAAAACTAAAATATGAAATAAAATATATGATGCTTCATCATCAGTCATTTCCTTACTTTAATTCACTTATAGTAGATTTTTTTTTTTTTTTTGGTCAGTCATGGGGCTTGAACTCTGGGCTTGAGCTCTGTCCCTGCCCTCTTCAGCTCAAGGCGAGCGCTCTACCACTTGAGGCACAGCACCACTTCCAGATTTCTAGTGGTTTATTGCAGATAGGAGTCTCACCGACTTTCCTGCCTGGGCTGGCTTTGAACTGTAATCCTCAGATCTCGGCCTCCTGAGTAGTTAGGATTACAGGCGTGAGCCACTGGTGCCCAGTTTAGATTCTTTTAATTTTTTTGCTGATAATTTCTCTGATATTCTGAGTTTCTAATAAGAATCAGTTTGAGTATATACTTCAAATCTGAGATATGATTGGTTTTGAATTCTACTTCATGAATTTAGAATGAGCTCAAAGGGATCAGAATAAAAAGAAGCAGCAACAGGTACAAGTGGATGCCCTAGGCTTTATTGAGTTCTTATTTTTAGAATGGATGGATATAAAAATGAAATGTTGGCTAGGAATGTGGCTTAGTGGTAGAGAGCTTGCCTAGCATGCATGAAGCCCTGGGTTCAATTTCTCAGTACCACATAAACAGAAAAAGCCAGAAGTGGCACTGTGGCTCAAGTGGTAGAGTGCTAGCCTTGAGCAAAAGAAGCTCAGGGACAATGCCTAGACCCTGAGTTCAAGCCCGAGGACTGGTAAAATAAATTAAATGTTGTTAATATCTTTATGCTAGTTCTTCAAAACCCTACTGTCCAGGTTTCGACACATTTTTTTAAACTGTCTTGTAAAAGGAGTAACAACATATTAATGATTCAATATCTTGTGCCTCAGCACTATAAATTAATAATTAGACAAGTAATGGTGACAATATGAGCTATGAGTACCACAACAAAGGAAAATGATCAGTTAAGATGATGAAAGCAATATCTAGAATCTACAAGTATATTATTATACCATCCTGAACAACATGCTATGCCTTAAAAAAAATACCAGAGGAGCCCAGGTACCAGTGGCTTATACCTGTAACCCTAACTACTCTAGAGGCTGAGATCTGAGGATCATGGTTCTAAGCCAGCTGGGACAGGACAGACTGTGAGACTTCTAATTAACCACCAAAAAAGTCAGAAGTGGCACTGTGGTTCAAATGGTAGAGTGCTTGCCTTGGAGCAAATTAGCTCAAAGACAATGCCTAGGCCGAGGGTTCAAGCCCCAGGACTGGCACAGTAATAATAATAATACCATAGGAACTGAACTCTATCATTAAATGTTACTTATTCCTTTCAGTAGTACACATTCTAAAATTGGCCAACAACAGAGAAGTTTAACATGGCCCTTGTGTAAGGATAACATGCAAAAGTTAGTTAACTGTGGAGGGGAGGGAGTTGTAGAAGTGGGAAGAAAGGGATGGTAGGGGGAAAACAAAGGAGGAGGCAACAATGCTCAATAGGAAACGTACTCATTACCTTGCTCATGTAACTGTAACCCCTCTGTACAACATTTTTACAATAAAAACGTACAAAAAAGTTAGTTAGCTACCTATTTATAAAAATGCTTCTTACATAAGAATGAAATAATTCATATTTCAAACCAGCAAAACTGCATGAAGGTCCAGATGTATCTTTTGTGAATAGCAGTGGTTTATTTTTTGTTTTGTTTATTGAATCAGGGTTTTACCAGAACAGGCTGGCTTTTAACTCATGATCCTCCTTCCTCAGCCTCCTGAGTGCTGGGATGATAGGCATGTACAACCATACCCAGGTAGTTGTTTGGGTTTTCTTTCTAAGTTTTCTTTTTTTTGGGGGGGGGGGGGGGTCCGGTCGTGGGGCCTGAACTCTGGGCCTGGGCGTTGTCCCTCAGCTCTTCAGCTCAAGGCTAGCGCTCTACCACTTGAGCCACAGCGCCACTTCCGGCTTTTTTCTTTTTGCTTATGTGGTGCTGAGGAATCGAACCCAGGGCCTCGAGCATGCAAGGCAAGCGCTCTACCACTGAGCCACCTTCCCAGCCCTTTCTAAGTTTTCTTATAGGGCTAGCATGTTAGCTCAATGGTAGAATGTATGTATAGTATATCCAAGACTGGATTCAACCTTCAGCATAATAGATCAATTAAAATTGACAAAATTAACAAAACTTAAGAAACAAAGGACTTCCACTCATCTGGTCAACTCACTACTAAATAACCCCATGCTACTGATCACCAACATATATGGTATATATGTGCACATCAGAGGGAAACCAGGAGGATGACACAGAACTAGAGGGAATCAGGGAAAAACATACAACAGCAATACCCATCAGCTGCACTGGACATTGATCAAAATGAGCTAAGCAACTCAATGGCAGCAATGGGAGGGAGGGAATGACTGGGAAAGAGGGAACAGCTGATGCTATGCAAAACAAAAGAAATGTACATATCACCCAATGTGGAAGAAATAACTGTATTGCAAAGCTCATAGAAGTCATAAATGTTATAGACCATGATAGACAATTTGCTCCATGAAAGTTAGAATGTGTTTGTGACTTGAACTAAGCATCACTATCTCACAATACTGTAAAATTTGTAAAATTATATAATCACTTAATCACAATTAAAAAATTGGGAAAAAAATGTATTGTTCAGCTGGGTGCCAGTGGCTCATTCCTATAATCCTAGCTACTCAGAAGGCTTACATCTTAGAATCACAGTTAAAAGCCAGCCCAGGGGCTGGGAAGGTGGCTCAGCGGTAGAGTGCTTGCCTTGCATGCATGAGGCCCTGGGTTCGATTCTTTAGCACCACGTAAGCAAAAAGAAAAAAACCAGAAGTGGCACTGTGCTCAAGTGGTAGAGCGCTAGCCTTGAGCTGAAGAGCTGAGGGACAGCGCCCAGGCCGAGTTCATGCCCCACAACCAGACCCAAAAAAAAAAAAAAAAGCCAGCCCAAGCAGGAAAGTCTGTGAGACACATCTATCTCCAATTAACCACCAAAAAAGTGGAAGTGGAGCTGTGGCTCAAGCCAAGAATGACAGCCTTGAGCACAAAAACTTAGGGACAGCACCCAGGCCCCGAGTTTAATCCCCAGGACCAACATAAAAAAATGCACATACACACATATACATACCCACATTTCAAATATGTAATTATTTCAAATATGTATTTATAAACTGTTTTGTTAAATTGAAACTCTTTATATACAATTACTTGAAAATACTTTTTTAAAAAAAGAAATAAGCTGGCGCTGATGGCTTACGCCTGTCAGCTATTCAGGAGGCTGAGATCTGAAGATCACAGTTTGAAGCCAGACTGGGCAGGACAGTCCATGAGACTCTTGTCTCCAATTAGGCACCAGAAAAACAGAAGTGGAACTGTGGCTCAAAGAGGGAGAGCGTTAGCCTTGAGCAGAAAAGCCCAAGGACAGTGCCCACCCAGGCTCTGGGTTCAAGCCCCATGACTGACACAAAAAAAGAACTGTATTATTCAGTGATCTTGAATGAAAAAAAAAAAATCACCATAATAAGTCTCAAGATATTCAGAAGTGGAGCTGTGGTTCAAGTGGTAGAAGATTAACTTTGAGCAAAAAAAAGAAGACAAGCAACATCATAAGGGCCTATGTTCAAGGCCCAGCACCAGGCACACACACATAAAAGACATACTATAGGACTATAGCAACCACAACAACATGTTGCTGGCGTAAAAGGCAACAGATCCATAAACACAATAGAAACCCCAGTAATAAAAATCCATACATCTTAGGCTGGGAAGGTGGCTCAGTGGTAGAGTGCTTATCTTGCATGCATGAAGCCCTGGGTTCAATTCCTCAGCACCACATAAACAGAAAAAGCATCAAGTGGATCTGTGGCTCAAGTGGCAGTGCTGAAGAGCTGAGAGACAGCACCCAGGCCCAGAGTTCAAGCCCCACGACTGACCAGAAGAAAAAAAAATCCACACATCTTTAGTCAACTGACTGGGGGTGGGTAGGGTGGCAGAAGGAGTAGGAGGAGGAAGGTAGTGCTGCAATTAGAGGTGCTTGAAAAACTGGAAGAATGAATGAAATGAACTCTCCTATCTCTCACCAGTTACAGAACTGAACTAGAATTCTTTTTTTTGTTTTGTTTTGTTTTTATTGGTCATGGGGCTTGAATTCTGGGCCTGGGTGCTGTTCCTGAGCTCTTCAGCTCTACCATTTGAGCCACAGCACCACTTCTGGTTTTCTGGTAATTAATTGGAGATATGAGTCTCATAGAGTTTCCTTGCCCAGGCTGGCTTTGAACAAAGATCATCAGATCTCAGCCTCCTGAGTAGCTAGGATTACAAGTGTGAACCACCAGCACCCAGCTAAACTAGAATTTTTATATTTAGGAAGTTTAGAATTCTAAATATTTAGGAAGATCCTACTATAATATCTAAAACCACAAAACTAATAGAAGAAAACACAGAGGAGATACTTTAAGATGACAGTATAGGTGATTATTTTGGGGATGAGACTCCAAAAGCACAGGCAACAAGAACAAAGATAAACAGATGGGTTTATATCAAAATGCTTGCTTTCTGAAACCACTGCCAGCTTTTGAAGCTTTCACTGACAAAAACATATAATTCACAATTCATTATGTCAGCGTTGACTTACTGAGTTTATTTGGCAAATTACATATCTGCTACTATTTAGTCCTGTAATTTTATTGTGTGATTCTGGCCAAATTAGTACATTTGCCTACATACATTCTGGTCTATAAATCAGTCATTGCAGAGTAATGTTAAATATACTGTAATGAGCCAAATAAGTTATCTAAATACAGGTTAAGACATTTATAAAGTAAAAAATAATTAACCTAGTACCAGGAATGACTTAATTTTCCAAAAATCTAAGTTGTTCTCAATGGCAGACTTAAGCAGTGGTCTGTTCAACCAGATAACAACAATGAGAGACCAACCTAGGAAACGGCCAGTTGTCCTAGCATCCCAACATTTGCTGAAATCTACCAGTTGGGACTTCATCTGCACCTGAAAAGATGATCAATTCATACATGATTACTTTCTTCCAAACATGTACAAGAAACTAAGAGTAGTCAGGAATTGGTGGCTCACACTTGTAATCTTAGCTACTCAGAAGGCTGAGATCTGAGGATCATAGTTTAAAGCCAGCCCAGGCAGAAAGTCCATGAGATTCTTATCTCCAATTAACCACCAGAAAACCAGAAGTGGCATTGTGGCTCAAGTGGTAGAGCACTCATCTTGAGCTGAAGAGCTCAGGGGCAGCACCCAGGCCCAGAGTTCAAGACCCACGACCAACAAAATAAATAAATAGAATGTAGTTTTTGTGGCAGGACTGGGCTTGAACTCAGGGCTGTGAGCTTGCTAGCTAGAAGTTCTACCACTTGAGCCATTCCTCCTGTTTGTGCTTAATTTTTGAATAGGGTTTCAGATTTTTGCTTTGGATCAGCCTCAGATCATAATTGTACCTCTGCTTCCCATGTAGGTAGGATCTCAGGTATAAAACACCATACTTGGCTTGTTGATTGAGATGGGGACCTCTCTAATTTTTTTGCCAGGGCTGGCCTCAAGCTACCTAGAACTAATGTCCTGAATTACCATGCCCAGGAGCAAATATGAATGTTTAATCTTCACATTCATAAAATTATTTAATAGTAAAATCAAGAGAAAGGGGGATAAGGGGGAGAAATTGAGAGAAAAAAGTTCAAATCGTTTTGTTCATTCACAGGAAAATTTTATATAGGTTTGTTTTTTTTTTTGTCGGTCGTGGGGCTTGAACTCTGGGCCTGGGCATTGTCCCTCAGCTCTTCAACTCAAGGCGAGCGCTCTACCACTTGAGCTACAGCGCCACTTCCTCACAGGAAAATTTTAAATAAGCAGCAACAACCACAAGTTTTGCTACAATTAGTGTGTGTGTGAGCACACATGCATATGTCTATATGTGTGTGAGTGTGCGTGAATGTGTTTGTGTGTGTGCTGATACTGGGGGCTTAAACTCAAGAGCCTCAGCACTGTCCATTAGCTTTTTCGCTCAAGGCTAGCACTTGAGCCACAGTTCCACTTTTGGCTTAATACTGGTTAATTGGATATAAATGTTTCATGGACTTTCTGCTATACTTAGATCTCTGTTTCCCAAGTAGCTAAGATTAAAGACATGAACCACCAGCATCTAGCTCTGTGTGTGTGTGTGTGTGTGTGTGTGTGTGTGCACGCGTGCACACACTCATGCACACACATGCAGAACCTGGGCACTGTCCCTGAGCTTTTTTTGCTCAAGGCTGGAACTCTACCACTTGAGCCACAGATAAACTTCTGGCTTTTACTTTTGGTAGCTAATTGGAGAAAAGAGTCTCACAGACTTAGGAAAGTTCTGCCTGGGCTGGCTTTGAACCTCAATTCTCAGACTTTAGGCCCCTAAGTAGCTAGGTATTACAGGTGTGAACCACCAGTGCTGTGCATGAGAGAGCATTTCTTAAACCCAATTCAACAGCAAAAATATCAATGAATCTCCGTCACACAAAATAACTTGAAAGGATTTACTATTTTGCTAACTATATGGTCGTTTCAAACACTTCTTTCTGTCCCAGAGGCTGTGACAAAGACATCTCTACCCTATCACCTCCAGTTGAATTCCTACAGGGTGACACTGCTCCCAAAGAAATTCTGTTAGTACAACATACTTAACTAATTAGCAAACAATGCTTTTATTCTCATAACCTTTTTGTATCCAATATAAAGACCTATTATATTTACATTATATAGCATGTGATATCAGTTCTCCTGAGGACTCAAAAAGTTTCCAAGAGAGGCTGGGAAGGTGGCTCAGTGGTAGAGCGCTTGCCTCGTATGCATGAGGCCCTGGGTTCGATTCCTCAGCACCACATAAGCAAAAAAGAATAAAGCCGGAAGTGGCGCTGTGGCTCAAGTGGTAGAGCGCTAGCCTTGAGCTGAAGAGCTGAGGGACAGCGCCCAGGCCCAGAGTTCAAGCCCCATGACCGGACCCAAAAAAATAAATAAATAAAGTTTCCAAGAGCCCAGGCCCAGAGTTCAAGCCCCACAACCGACCAAAAAAAAAAAAAAAATTCCAAGACAACTGGAAAGAAGAAAAGAATATATTCCTGAATGATATTCTCAAGACACAAATTAGAATTGCTTTTTTCAGTGCCTGTCTCCCCTTCTCCCTCCAAACACATTGAAACATACTGTAGGTAATTTTTTGGTAGTCCTGGGGCTTGAACTCAAGGCCTGGGCACTGTCCTGACCTTCGCTTTTTCTGTTTATGTGGTACCTAGTGCATGCTAGGCAAGCACTCTACCACTAAGCCACATTCCCAGCCCCTGCAGGTAGTATTTTATACTGTGGACTTGGTGCTTAATATATCGTGTGTGTGTGTGTGTGTGTGAGAGAGAGAGAGAGAGAGAGAGAGAGAGAGAGAGTGTATGTGTGTGTCCTGGGCTTGAACTCAGCCTGAAATTTTTTGCTCAAGGCTAGTGCTCTACCACTTAAGCCACAGTTCTACCTCTGGCTTTTTGGTGGGCGCTTCATTGGAGATAAGAGTTTCATGGACTTTCTTCTTTTTGGTGGGCGCTTCATTGGAGATAAGAGTTTCATGGACTTTCTTGCCCAAACTGGCTTTAAACCATGATCCTCAGATCAGAGTCTCCTAAATAATGAGGATTACAGGAATGAGCCACAGGCACCCTGTTGTGCTTAAGCTTATCTTGTATCAGGCTGGGAAGGTGGCTCAGTGGTAGAGTGCTTGCCTTGCATGCACCTGGGTTCGATACCTCAGTACCACATAAGCAAAAAGAAAAAAGCCAGAAATGGCACTGTGGCTCAAGTGGTAGAGCGCTAGCCTTGAGCTAGGGACAGCGCCCAGGCCCAGAGTTCAGGCCCCACGACAGGACCCAAAATAAAAAAAGATTATCTTGTATCAACAAAACTGGGGCTGTTGCTCAATGGTAGATTGCTTGTCTAACAACGTGTGGGGTCCTGGGTGTGAACCACAGCATTGTAAGTTATGGAAAAAATTACTATAAAACATATAGAGAGCTACAGCTTATAAAACTGTTATATGATATTGTGTAGCTGTGCTTTATTTTATTTTAACTTTCAATTACCATTTAAGCTGCGTTTAGTTCTTACTATTGCAAACACTGCTTCAGTGAACATCCTTATACATGATCTTTATTTCAGACAGAATTCCTAGGTCAAAGAGTATGTGCACTCAAAATTCTGATTATTAGTGCCCAATTGCCCTCCATAAAAATTACATCAATCTATGAGCTCATAAACAAACATAAAAATGGTTAGTAGCTGGGCGTGGTGATACACTCTGTATTCCCAGAAGCCATGAGGCTGAGGCAGGAGGATTGAGAGCTGGAGACTAGTCTAGGCTATGTAGTAAGACCTTGTCTCAAAAAAAAAGCAGTTGGTGCTGGGGCACTATCCCTGAGCTCCACTGCTGAAGGTTAGCCCTCTACCACTCTGCACCATAGCATCACTTGCAGTTTTCTGGTTGTTAACTGGAGCTAAGGGTCTCACAGACTTTCCTTCCCAGGCTGGCTTTGAACCACAATCCTCAGCCTCCTGAGTAGCCAGGATGACAGGCGTGAGCCACTGGCACCCAGCAAATTGGTGCTTTTGATATTATTGCCAAGTTGTCCTCCAGAAAGATAGTACTTCCTAGCAGTTTTAGAGTTTATTCAATCAGGTTTTTTGTTTCTGTTTTTGCACTGTGGGGTGGATTGAAGAGGCTGGCAATGAAGCAAGTATTATTCAATTTCTTTTGAGGGTTGAGGATGCGGCTGGATGTTAGAGCACTTGCCTACTATAGATAAGGCCAGATAGGTATCCTAGCACCATGCAACATATAAAATACATTTAAAATACATTTTGAAGCTTTGTCAATTTGTTATGTGATGAAAATCATCTATTTATTTTTGCCTCCAATAATTTAAGGCTTTCTGACCACTTGCACTTGTGTATGTATGAGAGAGAAGAGACAGAGACAGAGACAGAGAGAGAGACAGAGACAGAGAGAGTGAGTCCTGGGCACTATCCCTGAGTTGTTTTTTATTTTTTAATCATTTGTATCATTTGAGACCCTACTCCACTTCAATTTCTTTTTTTCTTTTTTCTTTTTTTTTTTGATGGTTAACTGAAGATGAGAGTCTCACAGACTGCTGCCTGGCTGTCTTTGAATGATCCTCAGATCTCAGCCTCCTGAGTAGCTAGGGTTACAGTTGTGAGCCACCAGTTCCTGGCTTTTTTTTTTTTTTCGGTCATGGGGCTTGAACTCTGGGCCTGGACACTGTCCCTGAGCTCTTCTTCAGGTCAAGGTGCACGCTCTACCACTTGAGGCACAGCACAACTTCCAGTCTCAAGGACTTTCCTGCCTGGACTGGCTTTGAGCCAAGATCCTCAGATCACAGTCTCCTGAGTAGCTAGGATTACAGGCATGAGCCACCGGTGCCCGGCAGTTCTTGGCTTTTTTATCGACAGGTTTTCCCTATGCAGAAACTTTAAAATTGTAAGTATCATTCTTTTGTATTATGCTTAGAAAAGCTTTTCTTCACCAGGCATGGTAGAACATACTTTTACACAACTATGTTTATTGCAGCATTATTTACCATAGCTAAGATATGGAACCAACCCAGACGCCCCTCAGTAGATGAATGGATCAAGAAAATGTGGTATATACACACAATGGAATTCTATACCTCCATCAGAAAGAATGACACTGCCACATTTGTTAGGAAATGGAAAAGACTTGGAAAAAATTATATTAAGTGAAGTAAGCCAGGCCCAAAGAAACATATGTCCCATGGTTTCCCTTATTTGCAATAACTAGTATATGTCTGAGACAAGCAGAAACGGTTAGATAAATTGATGGTAGGCGAAATGAACCCCAAGATAAGGACACAACTGGTTTTTTCTTTCTTGCTATTGTTTCTAACATATTTATAAGATGATTTCTTTTTTTTTTCTTTTTTTTTTTGGTACTGGGGATCGAACCCAGGACGTTGCACTTGCTAGGCAAGCGCTTTGCCACTGAGCTACATCCCAGCCCTTATAAGATGATTTCTTTGTTGCTTTTTATGTCCCTCCCACACGGTATAACCCTCTTTTTTTTTTTTACTGTATTTGATGTTGGTATACTTTGTGGAGGGGAAGGGAAAAAACAAATTGTTTAAACAGGGATACAGGTGGACCCATCGCAACAATGAGATGTACAAGACGTTATGTCGAAAAACAAACTTTACAACTTTGGTGCAAGGGGCAGGGGTGAAGGGGGTGGGGGTGGGGCGGATGGGAAGGGATGGGAAGGGGAAACAAATGAAGAGGCAACAATGCTTGATAAGAAATGTACTCATTAGCCAGCGCCAGTGGCTCACGCCTGTCATCCTAGCTACTCAGGAGGCTGAGATCTGAGGATCACGGTTCAAAGCCAGCCAGGCAGGAAAGTCCGTGAAACTCTTATCTCCAATAAAAACCACCAGAAAACTGGAAGTAGCACTGTAGCTCAAGTGGTAGAGCACTAGCCTTGAGCTGAAGAGCTGAGGAACAACGCTCAGGCCCAGAGTTCAAACCCCACAACCAACAAAAAAAAATGTACTCATTACCTTGCTCATGTAATTGTAACCCCTCTGTATGGTATTTTCACAATTAAAAAAAAAAAGAACATACTTTTAATTTCAGCACTGATAAAGGCCAACACAGGAGAATCACAAGTTTGAGGCTAGCCTGGCCTACATGGTGAGACCCTTTAGTAAAAAGAAAAAATAAATAATAAAACAAAAAGGACTTCTCTCCCTCAAGATTATATTAATATCTACCTTCTGTACCTTCTGTACTTTATATTTAAATAACGAAGTCATCCAGAACTTTATGTATTCGCCACTGCTAGGGCTTGAACTCAGACCTTAGGCACTCTTCTTGAGCTTCTTTCTGCACAAGGCTAGTGCTCTGATACAGTACCACTTCCAGCTTTTTCTGTGTATGTGGTCCTGAAGAATCAAACCCAGGCCTTATTGCATGCAAGGCATGCAATCTACCACTAAGCAACATTCCCAGTCCTATTCTATTATAAAAACTTTTTATTCCCAATTATTAACTGCTCCAATGTTATTTGTTAAGTGAGTCACTCTTTCCTCCATTCTTTTTTTTTTTTTTCTTTTTTTTTTTTTCCGGTCGTGGGGCCTGAACTCTGGGCCTGGGTGCTGTCCCTCAGCTCTTCAGCTCAAGGCTAGCGCTCTACCACTTGAGCCATAGCGCTACTTCCGGCTTTTTTCTTTTTGCTTATGTGGTGCTGGGGAATCGAACCCAGGGCCTCAGGCATGCAAGGCAAGCGCTCTACCACTGAGCCACCTTCCCAGCCCTCTTTCCTCCATTCTTGAAATTCTGTCACTATCAGATAGATGCTAAATACTTTTGTGTATGTGTACTGTTACTGGGGCTTGAACTCAAGGCCGGGGCACTGTTCCTGAGCTGTTTTGCTCAAGGCTGGCACTCTACCACTTGAGCAACAACTCCACTTCTGGACTTTTACTGATTAATTAGAGATGAGAGTCTAGTCCTAGTAAGCTGTTCCACAAGGCTCATATGACATTAATGTTTATAAAGAAATTTAAATTTATTTATTGTTATTACAAAGGTGATGTAGAGAGGTTACAGTTACATAAGTCAGGTGAAGAGTAAATTTCCTTTTGAACATCATCCCTTCCCCCTCACTCTCTCAAGAGATTTGTTTTTGTTTTTGGTCAGTTGTGGAGCTTGAACTCTAGGCCTCAGCACTGTTCCTGACCTCTTTAGCTCAAGACAAGCGCTCTACTACTTGAATCACAGCACCACTTTCCGTTTTCTGGTGGTTAATTGGAGGTAAGAGTCTCATGGACTTTCCTGCCTGAGCTGGCTTTGAACCACAATCCTCAGATCTCAGCCTCCTGAGAAGCTAGGATTACAGGAGTGAGCCACAGGCATCTGTCTTGGATTTAAATTTTTAAGAAGAAGAAATGATACTAGGACTTGGGATACAGCTCAGTGATTGAGAGCCTGCCTAGCATTTGCAAGGCCATACCTAAGTTCCATCCCCAGGTCTAAGAAAAAAAGGAGGGAAGGGGTGGGAAAAGTTAAAAAGAAAAATAATTACTAGCCAGGTGCCCAAGGCTCATGCCTGTAATCCTAGCTATTCAGGAGGCTGAGATCTGAGGATCTGGTAAAGTACTTGCCTTGAGCTGAAGAGCTGAGGGACAGTGTCCAAGCTCAGAGTTCAAGCCCCATGACCAAAAAAATAAGGCTACACATCTGTAATCCCAGGTATTCAGGAGACAAAGGGTAGGAAGATCGAAGTCTGAGGCCAGCCTAGGGAAAACCAGGAAATCCTACAAAAAAGAAACTAAAATCCAAAATGAATGATAGAATGACTCACTGGTAGAACATTTGCCTAGCAAGCAGGAGGCTATTAGTTCAATCCCTAGTACCAAAGGATAGGAGGGAGGAAATGGTGGAAGGGAAAATAAAAGAAACTAATATCTACTGATCTCTTATCATGTACTAGGGCCAATTTAAAACACTTTGCCCCTAAGCTATGGTATAGTTCAATTAATACAGTGCCTGCCTAGCAAGCATAAGACCATAAATTCAAAACAAATCTGCTTTGATCAAAACCTGCTTTGATCCTAGTAAGCACAGGAAACAACTCCTTTTAAAGAAGAGGAAATCAAATTCAGAGAGGAAATGAGGATTTCTTTGCCAACTCAAGAAGCTAATGGATGGTAGAATATGACTCTGACTCAGACCTTTGATACTCTAAAAGGTAAACTCTTTATGTTTGATGTTGTCTATGAAGAATAGTTCAGACAATAGACTTTTATCTCCAATAATCTACTCAGAAAAAGCTGAAAGTGGAGCTATGGCTCAAGGGGTACAGCACTAGCCTTGAGAAAAAGAAGCTCAAGGACAGCACCCAGAGCCGGAGATCAAGCCCCAGGACCAACACAAAAAGTAAAATCTGGTCATACAAAATAATATTTATCGCTGGGTGCTGGTGGCTCACACCTGTAATCCTAGCTACTTAGAAAACTGAGATCTGAGGATAGCAGTTCAAAGCCAGCCCGGGCAGGAAAGTCCATGAGACTCATCTCCAATTAACCACCAGAAAACTGGAAGTGGCATAGTGGCTCAAAGTGGTAGAAAACTAGCCTTGAGCTAAAGAGCTTAGGGACAGCACCCAGGCCCAGAGTTCAAGCCTTATGACCAACTAAAAAATAAGAAGGAGGAGGAGGAAGAGGAAGTGGAGGAGGAGGAAGCGGTGGTGGCGGTGGCGGCAGCTGCTCAAGGGAAGGGGCCATGAGTTCAAGCCAAACAGGTGAAAAATAAACTAATTAATTAAACAAAAATTAAAAAGTAGCCTGGCTCTAATGTTTCATGCCTGTAATCCTAGCTTCACAGGAGGCTGAGATCTGAGGATCATGGTTAAAAGCCAGCCTACACAGGAAAGTCTGTGAGACTCTTATTTCTAATTAAGCACCAGAAAATCAGAAGTGGAGCTGTGGCTCAAAGTGATAGAATGCTAGCTTGAGCAAGAGCTCAGGGACAGTGCCCAGGCCATCTTGATTTCAAGTACCATGACCAATCCAAAAAAAAAAAAAAAGGGGTGGCTCACGCTTGTAATCCTAGGTTACTTAGGAACATGAGATCTAAGGATCACGGTTTAAAGCCAGCCCAAGTAGGAAAGTCCATGAGACTCTTATCTCTAATTAATCACAGAAAAACCTGGAAGTGGGCTGTGGCTCAAGTGGTGGAGTTAGCCTTGAGCAAAAGGAGCTTGGGGACAGCACCCAGGCCAAATTCAAGCCCGAGGACTAGCAAAAAAAAAAAAAGTCTCACGAATTTTCCTTCCTGGGCTGGCTTCCACCAGAAATCCTTAAATCATCAGATTGCAGCCTCCTGAATACTAGGATTACAGGTAGGAGCCGTTGGCATCCAGATGAAAGGTCATTTTTTAAGTCAATTACAATTTCTTTTAAATATCTGTTTTTCTGTGTACTTTTTTTTTTGCGCCAGTTCTATGGCTAGAACTCAGGGACTGGGTGATGTCCCTTAGCTTTTTCACTCACGTCTAGCTCTCTAGCTCTTGAGCCACAGTTCCACTTCCAGCTTTTGGGTGGTTAACTGGAGATAAGACTCTCACTGACTTTCCTGCCTGTTCTGGCTTTGAACGGCAATCATAAAATCTCAGCCTCCTGAGTACCTAGGACTATAAGCATGAGCCACTGGTGCCTGGCAAAAATGCTTGTCTTTAAAATATGGTGCAGGGCCGGGCGCTGGTGACTCACGTCTGTAATCCTAGCTACTGAGGATCGCAGTTCAAAGCCAGCCCGGGCAGGAAAGACTGTGAGATTCCTATCTCCAATAAACCTCCAGAAAACCGGAAGTGACGCTGTAGCTCAAGTGGTAGAGCACTCGCCTTGAGCTGAAGAGCTGAGGGACAGCGCCCAGGCCCAGAGTTCAAGCCCCACGACCGACAAAAAATAAAAAATAAAATAAAATAAAATATGGTGCAGGACTGGGAAGGTGGCTCAGTGGTAGAGCGCTTGCCTTGCATGCATGAGGCCCTGGGTTCAATTCCCCAGTACCACATAAGCAAAAAAAGGAAAGAAGCTGGAAGTGGCGCTGTCGCTCAAGTGGTAGAGCGCTAGCCTTGAGCTGAAGAGCTGAGGGACAGCGCCCAGGCCCAGAGTTCAGGACCCACGACCAAGCAAAAAAAAAAAAGTCTTTCATAAATTATTTCAATCAAGGGGCTGGGAAGGTGGCTCAGTGGTACAGCGCTTGCCTTGCATGCCTGAGGCCCTGGGTTCGATTCTTCAGCACCATATAAGCAAAAAGAAAAAAGCTGGAAGTGGTGCTATAGCTCAAGTAGTAGAGAGCTAGCTTTGAGCTGAAGAGCTGAGGGACAGCACCCAGGCCCAGAGTTCAGGCCCAACTACTGGACCCAAAAAAAAAAAATTATTTCAATCAAGACAGCAAACAAGGGCTGGGAAGGTGGCTCAGTGGTAGCGCACTTGCCTTGCATGCCTGAGGCCCTGGGTTCCATTCGTCAGTACCACATAAGCAGAAAAAAGCCAGAAGTGGCCCTGTGGCTCCAGTGGTAGAGAGCTAGCCTTGAGCTGAAGAGCTGAGGGACAACGTCCAGGCCCAGAGTTCAGGCCCCACAACCAGCAAAAAAAAAAAAAAGAAAGAAAGAAAAGAAAAGAAAAGACAGCAAACAAATGTTAGACAAACCACCCATTCAATATGCAACAAAAAGAACGCTTTTGGCATCATGTACAGTTGGAGTATGAAACTAAATTCTGCCATTACAAGCTGCAAGACCCTTAGTAAAAAAATTGCTTCATCACTCTGATGCTCAGATTCCTTATCTGAGAAGCACAGATAACTCTATTCATGGACTGCTAAGGAGTTTGTGAGATAATGTATACTGCTTGATTAATTTAGGATTTTTTTTTCCTCTCTTGGGGCTTGAACTCTGGACCTAGGCGCTGTCCCTGAGCTCTTCAGCTCAAGGCAAGTGCTCTACCACTTGAGCCACAGTGCCACTTCTACTGCTTGTATATAATTCCAACTCCTCTTCAACCTTGCTAATCTTCAACCTTGCTAATATTATGAAGTGCATAGTACTTTGGGGCTCTGCACTAAGGCCAGTAGAAAATACAAAAACAAATGAACATGATATACATTTCAAGCAGTTTGGAAAAGCATGGTACATTAGTGGCCTAAATGATGAAGGAAGGGGGTTCAAGAAAATTTCACAGGAGACAAGCTTTATGCCATTTTTTAATATATATAAACAAGCTGGGCACTGGTGGGTCTCACCTGTAATCCTAGGTACTAAGGAAGATGAGACCTGAAGACTCTGGTTTGAAGCTACCTCAGCTAGTCTGTGAGACTCTCATCTCCAATTAACCACTCAAAAAGCCAGATGTGGAGCTATGGCTCCAGTGCTAGAGTGTTAGCTTTGAGCAAGAGCTTGAGGGTAACATTCAAGCCCTAGGTAGAAGTCCCAGGCATAGCATACATGCATGCATGCACACATGCACACACACACACACACCACCTTAACATTGTGGTACACAGCTGGAGTTCCAGCACAAGGGAGGCTGATGTAAGACCACCAGTTTGAAATCAGTTTGGGTTACATAGAAAGATCATGTCTTTAAAAAAAAGATAGTAGGGCGCTGGTGGCTCACCCCTGTAATAATCCTAGCTACTCAGGAGGCTGAGATCTGAGGATCACAGTTGGAAGCCAGCCTGCACAAGACAGTCCGTCAGACTCTTAGCTCCAATTAACCACCAGAAAACCAGAAGTGGCACTGTGGCACAAGTGGTAGAATGCTAGCCTTGATCTGAAGACCTCAGGGACCATGTCCAGAATCAGAGTTCAAGTCCCATAACCAAAAAATAAGCTATGGGACACTGCCAAGCTCCTAGTTCAAGACCCAGTACTGGCAAAAAAAAAAAAGCCATAAAGCTATAAAGTTGAAAATAATAGACCACATTTGATGGAGTACTGTTGGTATGCCTCTGGTGTATGGCATGACAGGGGAAAGAAAACTGAGATTGGAAAGGTAAATTAGGTCAGATTAGAATGGAAATTTTTTCTTTTCTCTTCTTTTCTTCTTTTTTTTTTGTCAATTGTGGGGCTTGAACTCAGGGCCTGGGCACTGCCCTTGAACTTTTTTGCTCAAGGCTAATGCTCTACCACTTTGAGCCACAGTGCCACTCCCAGTTTTCTGATGGTTAAATGGAGATAAGTATCTCACAGACTTTCCTTCCTGGGCTGGCTCTGAACTGTGATCCTCAGATCTCAGTCTTCAAAGTAGCTAAGATTACAGGTGTGAGCCCACCAATGGAATATTATTCAGCCATGAAAAGGAATGGAATTCCCACAGATACTGCAACATAAATAAAACTTAAGACACTATGCTAAGTGTAATAAGCTAAATGCAAAGGGAAATTATTATATGACATCATTTGTAAGTGGTACTTATCCCACACATATGTACAATCATAACATGTCAATAACAAATGCCTCAAATAGGCAAATTCACAGAGACAGAAAGCATAGATTAATTGGGCACCAATAGCCCATATCTGTAATTCTATCTACTCAGGAAGCTAAGATTTGAGGATTATAATTCAGAGCCAGGCTGGGGAGAAGTCTGCAAGACTCCATTTCCAAAAATAAAACAATAAAAAGCCAGGCTGTGGGCATGGCTCAAGTGGTAGCGTGCCAGAAATGAGACCCCTATACCAACAACAACATAAAAGAGGTTCCCAGGGGGTGGAAAGAGTAGAAATGAAAGGCTATTGTTTGGGGGTAGGGGAGTAGCTCAGTGGTAGAGTGCTTGCCTAGCATGTGTGAGGCCCTGGGTAAGATGGGAGGTAGACTATTGTTTGATGGACAGTGTTTCAATTCAGCAGGACAAAAATGTTCTGGAAATGGATGACAGTACAAGTTGGACACCACTGTAAATACACTCAATGCCACTGAACTGTACACTTTAAATGGTTAAAATTATAACATTATATCATGTACATTTTATCACAAAGGAAATGATTAGAGGCTGAGTAGGGATGGAGAAGAGTAGGTAAATCTGAGTAATATTAAGAACTTGACAACAGGACTGGGAATGTGGCTTAGTGGTAGAGTGCTTGCCTAGCATGCATGACACCCTGGGTTCAATTCCTCAGTACCACATACACAGAAAGAGCTGGAAGTGGTGCTGTGGCTCAAGTGGTAGAGTGCTAGCCTTGAGCAAAAGCAGCTCAGAGACAGTGCCCCGGGCCTGAGTTCAAGCCCCAGGACTGGCAAAAAAAAAGAACTTAACAAAATAAGACTGTTTGCAACTAAAAATATGGAACAATAAAACCTCCTGGCGATGTTTGAGGGGAAGTGATAGAGGCGTGACACTGAATGGAATGCAGCATGAAAATGTGTGGAGACCTAACAACGAAACCTCTCCCCTGTAGAACTAACATAAGCCCATTTTTATTATGAGCTTTTTGGACCTGTCCTGGGGCTTGAACTCAGGGTATGGGACTGTCCCTAAACTTTTTTGATCAAGGCTAACATTCTGCCACCTGTGTCACAGCTCCACTCATGGCTTTTGGGTGGTCAACTGGAGACAACACTCTCAGTAAAAGCCAGGCCAGAAACTCATGCCTGTAATCCTGGCTACTCAGGAGGCTAAGATCTGATCATGTTTCAAGGCCAACCAGGCCAGAAAAATCCATGACACTCATCTCCAATTAACCACCAGAAAAAACTGGTGAAGTGGAAGTTTATTTCAAATAGTAGAGCATTATTCTTGAGCAGAAAAGCTCAGGGACAGTGGCCAGGGCCTGAATTCAAGTTCCAGAACCCCCCCACACACTAACAGCCTGCAAGACAGACTGAGCAGAGACTGTCACTTTACCACCAAGTGTCCACCAAATAGAGCAAGAAAATGGATAGTTTCTAAAACCCCTATGTTTTTTGTTTGTTTTGTCGGTCGTGGGGCTTGAACTCTGGGCCTAGGCACCGTCCCTGCGCTTTTCAGCTCAAGGCGAGTGCTCGACCACTTGGGCCACAGCGTCACTTCAGGTTTTCTAGTGGTTTATTGGAGATAAGAGTCTCGGGCTTTCCTGCCAGGGTTGGCTTGGAACTGCAATCCTCAGATCTCAGGCTCCTGAGTAGCTAGGATTACAGTCATGAGCCGCCAGCGCCCAGCTCCCCTATGTTTTTTTGTTTGTTTTTATTGTGAAAATACCGTACAGAGGGGTTATAATTACATGGGCAAGGTAATGAGTACATTTCTTATCAAGCATTGTTGCCTCCTCCCTTGTTTCCCCTTCCCATTGCTGATGGATTAAAGGGGAGCTTAAGTGCTAGATGCCGGTGGCTTACTTTAAACCTAGCTATTCAGGAGGCTGAGATCTGAGAAATATAGTTCAAAGCTACAGGAAAGTCTATGAGACTCTTCTTTTGAATTAAACAGCAAAAAAAAAACAGGGGCTGGGGAGGTGGCTCAGTGGTAGAGCGCTTGCCTTGCATGCCTGAGGCCCTGGGTTCGATTCCTCAGCACCATATAAGCAGAAAAAGTCAGAAAGTAGTGCTGTGGCTCAAGTGGTAGAGTGCTAGCCTTGAGCTGAAGAGATGAGGGACAGCACCCAGGCCCAGAGTTCAGGCCTCACGACCAGCAAAATAAAAAATACAATTAAAATTACAAAAGTTACTAATCTTTATTTTTAAAAAACAAAACAAAACAGAAGTAGAGCTGTGGCTCAAGTGGTAGAGTGCTAGACTTGAGCACAAAAGCTCAGGCACAGTGAGCAAGCCCTGAGTTCAAGCCTCAGGAAAGGTGGAAAATTTTTTAAATAACAAGGAGTGAGAGCCTCAAGGTAAAAAGTAAAGAGACTTGAATAATGGGCATGAAGACGTGGGCAGTGGTTACTGAGGGAACGGACAGAAGTAGTTTGGATTATGTTTCATGACCGCCACCTTGCACAACCCCCTGTCATCACCATTTACACTGTGACTGCTGTACCCAGGATCTGTGTGAGACAACAGCCCTAGATGAGATGAAGGAGCTCCAACCTGCAGATCGGGATCAACTTGTAGCCCCAGAAACCTGCCCTTCTGCAACTCCCTGCTCCATCCCCTCCCTGTCACATGTCCCAGCTGAGATTCTCAGTGGGAGGAGAAAAAAAAAAACATGACCTGCAACTTCAGGGTCAGGATCTATGGGCCTGAATCTTAAGCACCCAAAGATGAAAAGAAGGAGGCAACGGTTGTTTTGTGGGATCCATTCTAAAATACACCAGAATACTGACAAACCTTCTTGGAACACAGTTATACTTGCATTTAAATCTAAAAGGAAGAAGACAAAAAATGCAGGTCAAGATAAACATTCGTGTGAGGCAATCTACTCATGCCTTAAGCTAACTTAGAGATGCCCAACACCAGGCACCAACAGAACTTACTTCATAAGGTTTCTGACAAAGCTGGGTTGAAGTACAACACAACTGATCTCCCAGCTATACAAGATAATCCAAACTGGAAGCCTCCAATGTAAAACTTAAGCTAAAGCAACCACTGAATAGCTCAAGGTGGGACTCAGTGGTCCAGCACTTGCCAAGGCTCTGGGTTCCGTCTCAGGACCACAAAGAAGAAATAAGTAAAAAAGAAAGGTAAGTATTAGCTGGGGTGCTGGGGGCTCATGTCTATAATGCTAGCATAGGAGGCTGAGATCTGAGGATTGCAGTTCAAAGCCAACCCCAGCAGGAAAGGCTGAGACGCTTTTTTTTTGGGGGGGGGAGGGGTTGGTCGTAGGGCCTGAACTCTGGGTGCTGTCCCTCAGCTCTTCAGCTCAAGGCTAGCTCTACCACTTGAGCCACAGCGCCACTTACAGCTTTTTCTGCTTATGTGGTGCTAAGGAATCGAAATCAGGGCCTCATGCATGCAAGGAAAGAATTCTACCACTGAGCAACCTTCTCAGCTCCAAGGCTGCAAGATTCTTATCTCCAATTAATCGCCAGAAAACTAGAAGCAGCGCTGTGGCTCAAAATGGTAGAGCGCTAACCTTGAGCGAAAAAAGTCAGGAACAGCACCCAGGCCCTGAGTTCAAACCCCATGACCAATTTAAAAAAAAAAAAAGGCATTACTTGTTATAAAATAGTCCTGTCAAATAACTGCAGTTAAGTTTCTCAACTAGTCACAGTTACAGAATCACAATTAGAAACAAAGGTTTAGGGCTGGGTGTGAAGATGTGCACCTGCAATTCCAACATTTGGGAATTTGAGGCAGGAAGCCAACCTGAGTTCAAGCCCAGCTTTGGCTATATATAGAGGGAGACTCCAATAAAAATAAATAAAAGGGGGCTGGGAAGGTGGCTCAGTGGTAGAGCGCTTGCCTTGCATGCATGAGGCCCTGGGTTCAATTCTTCAGCAGCACATAAGAAAAAAGCCGGAAGTGGCGCTGTGGCTCAAGTGGTAGAGCGCTAGCCTTGAGCTGAAGAGCTGAGGGACAGCGCCCAGGCCCAGAGTTCAGGCCCCACGACCGGACCCAATAAATAAATAAATAAATAAATAAATGAAGGTGTTGGTGGCTCAGGCCTACAGCTAGGATCACAATCCTAGCTACTCAGGAGGCTGAGATATCATGACTATTGTTCGGAAGCCAGCAGAGTGGGAAAGTCCATGAGACACTTACTGTAAATTTTAACCACCAAAAAAAGCTAAAAGTGGAACTGTGGCTCAAGTGGTAAAGCCCTAGCCTTGAAAAATGCTAACAGGGTCTGAGTTCAAGCACAGTACTGGCAAACAAAAAATAAACATACAAATAAATAAGAAGCAAAAAGTGTAGGCATATGTACTGTTTTTCTTTTCTTTTTTTGTCTGAGATTGTGACTTGAACTCAGTACCTGACACTTTCATTCACTGGCTAGAGCTCTACCAACTGAGTCACACCTCTAACTCCACTCTGTTATTCTTGAAGACATTACTCATGGAACCTTACCTACTATCAGAACACATTTGCTTTCTCTTTTGTTGCCTAATCTACTTTTGCCAATCTCTCCTCGGACTTCCTGCTAGCATTTCACCTGCACACCACTTGATCTCTCTAATGTCACTTGGTGATCCTAGGGCTAACCAACCCCAGCCGCCTGGCACAAGCATCTATGTATTGCCTGTGGAGCTGTATCACTGAGAAAACTTTCTAGGAAATGTTCAACTTAGGAAACAAATTAGAGTGGAGATGAGACCAACCCAAAGTAGAATGACTCCAAATTCAGAGCTCCTAATCTCCTTCAAAACACAACAAAAAATCCAAAGGATTTTGCCACAGACCTAAACAGCTCCTCAAATCATTCACACCTAAAACCTTCATAGCTCCTCAACATCAGATCTTTACCATACCACACCAGTCCTTTTGAGGCAGGATAAGTAAGAGAAAATGAGGCATAAGAAAGAGCAGCCAGGAATTCAGACAAACAGAATATTACCAATAGGAAGGAAGGAAGGGAGGGAGGGCAGGAGGGAGGGAGGGAGGGGGAGGAGGGAAGGAGAGAGGGAGGGAGTGAGGGAGATGAGTCTTCTCTCTTCCTGGTGCAAAAATTGTTTGCAAAGGAAAATACTTATCTCAGGGGAGGATCTGGAAGATCCAGTCTTCGCTTAAAGTGATGCTCAAACATCTGTCATAATGACTCAGTTAATGAGTATACCAACCTTAAAATCTCTAGGCCCAACTAATCAAACAATGTAACAGAAAAATGCTAGAACATGCCAGGTGTCAGATCAAAAGGCAACACTCATCCTAAGGCAAATTTAAGCTACACCTCAACCTACTCTCACATTTTGCACTTTTTATCAGATGTGCCTGCACCCATGCCTGGATAGTACTATCTATCTTCTCTTTGTTCTGCATTACCAATTAATTTCCTTGGTCTCTCTAACAACTGTTTTTTGCAGCAACATCATGAACTCGGGACATAAGGGCCAGGCAGAGACTTTCTTCCTTTTGGAGACCTCTTCCTGGCAAGTCTAGTACTACTACTCTTTTTGTGTGTGTTGGTCCTGGGGCTTGAACTCAGGACCCAGGCACTGTCCCTGAGCTGTTGTGCTCAAGACCAGCACTCTACCACTTGAGCCACAGCTCTACTTCTGGCTTTTTAGTGGTTAACTGGAGATGAGTTTCACAGACTTTCCTGACCAAGTTGGCTTCAAACTTTAATCCTCAGATCTCAGCCTCCTGAGTAGCTAGGATTACAGGCATAAGCCACTGGACCTGCTCAGTTCCACGTTTACAGAAGGCCATGCTATCCATGCTTACCTTTTTCCCAGAAACTGTTTACAATAGTCCCTCACCTATCTAACAGGGACAAATACTATGATCTCACTAATCTATAACTTCCACAAAAGCAGGATTGTCTCCAGTGTGCTCACTTATCATACCTCTAGTAAGATACTCAAGAAATCTTTTGCTGGGGCTGGGAAGGTGGCTCAGTGGTAAGAGTGCTTGCCTTGCATGCATGAAGCTCTGGGTTTGATTCCTCAGCACCACATAAGCAGAAAAAGCCAGAAGTGGCACTGTGGCTCAAGTGGTAGAGTGCTAGCCTTCACCTGAAGAGCTGAGGGACAATGCCCAGGCCCAGAGTTCAGGCCCCACAACCAACCCCCAAAAAAGAAATCTTTTGCTAAGTAAATGAGCAGAAGTCCCACCCCTTCCATGGAAAAGCATACCAAATACTCCTAAGCAGTTTTCTTTTTGAATTCCAAATACCTTCCAATAAATATCATAGTTTAGTGTCTAAAGTCTCCAGATTTGTTTACTATTTCATATTCTCCCATGGCTAGACATGGTAGCATAGGAGCATTACGCTAGTTTGTTTATGTCACAGGGGAAAGGTAAACACTGTCTATAGAATAAGCATACCACAAAGATTTACAGATTAGAGAACTAAGGAGCTTCATCAAAATTCTATTTATGGGCTGGAGATGTAGCTCAATGGATAGAAAAAACACCTGTGTAGGCCCTCTGTTCAAATCTCAGTATTGCCAACAAATATTTCCGTTTATAGAAAATGTTCTAAGAATGTAGCTAGTATGCAGAATAGGTTAGACATGCCTTTTCTCTTGCTAACATTTTCTTTTTCTTTCTTTTTTTTAATGGCAGAAATTGAGCTTCAGTTTTAGCTTTTGTGCTGGTTACCTGAAGATAAGATCAAAGTATCTTGGATTTCTATGTCCAGAATGGCTTTGAGCCACAATCCTCAAATCTCAGGCTCCAGAGTAGCTAGGATTATAAGTGTGAGCCACCAATGCCTAGCTTGCTGACATTTTTCTATTCTAAAATTCATTCAGCAGAGCTGGGCACTGGTGACTTTTACCTATAATCTTACGTAATCAGGAAGCAGAGATCTGGAGGATCTGGTTCAAAGCCAACAAGGACAATAATGTTTCCATTTCCAATTAACCAGCAAAATACTAGACTGAAGATATAGCAGTATGAGTAAGCAAGCAGAATGTGCAAGCCAAGCAAGAAGCAGAGTTCAAACCCAGATATAGGAAGGGGGGGACTCATTCAAGCAGAACTGATTCAGCACTTAGCAATTAAGGAAATAATATGGTAAATCTCAATGGCCCAGTTTGTGGCTCGCTAATTACACAACCAGATTGTTGGTAGTTTTCTTGGTGAGGAAGTAGAATCATGGTGATTCGCTTGGCTAGCTTTCATTAATGGGTTTGAGGATGTCAAGGTTAGTATAGTATAGGTGTCCTCCAGGCTCTTGAGCCTTCCTAATTTGAATTTTCCATATTTTATGTTTGGAAACTAAGCTTGACTAGTTGCAGATATTGATTACCCTATAGCTCCTGTAGTCACTAAACTGAGAGAGAATATGGAAAAACTGTAATTTGCATTTTATTGCATAGGTTGCTAAAATTACTTTTACAGTAAATAATAATAGTAGCCAGGTGCTAGTAGTTCATACATGTAATCCTAGTTACTCAAGAGGCTGAGATCTGACGCCAGACTGGACAAAGAAGGCTGTGAAAGTCTTGGCTTCTTGTTTTTTTTTTGTTTGTTTGTTTGTTTTTGGTTGGTCGTGGGGCATCAACTCTGGGCCGGGGCATTGTCCCTCAGCTCTTCAGCTCAAGGCTAGTGCTCTATCAATTGAGCCACAGTACCACTTCTGGCTTTTTCTGCTTAAGTGGTGCTGAGGAATCAAACCCAGGGCCTGATGCATACAAGGCAAGCACTCTACCACTGAGCCACCTTCCCAGCCCGACTGTGAAACTCTTATCTCCAATTAGCTACCAAAAACTAGAAGTAGAGCTGTGGCTCAAGTGGTAGAATGCTAGCCTTTAGCACAAAAGCTCAGAGACAGTGCCCAGGCCCTGAGTTCAAGCCCCAACCAACAGAAAAATATAATAATAGTAACTAAATTTTATTATATATTTACTCAAGTCAGGCATTGTTCTTACTGTTTTACATGTATGAACCCATCAACAATTCTGAGGCTGTTACTGTCCCCATTTTACAAATATGAAAAAGGGTTGGTGATGTAGCTCAGAAAGAGGACTTGAGTGATATCTGCATATCCATCCCAAAACTGCAAAAATACATAAATAAATCAGATCTTCTTAGGATCATACAAGTAGTAGGCAGAGAAGGTAGTATCCTAAATCTGCACTCGTGTGTGTATGTTGAGGGGGTTGGTAGTACTGGAGTTTGAACTGAGAGGCCTTGACAATTGCTAGGCAGGTGCTCAATCACTTGAGCCACTTCCCCAGTTATTTTCTGCTTTAGTTGTTTTTCAGGTAGGGTCTCAAGTTTTTGCTGGTCAAAGTCCCTATTCGTAATCCTATGGTATACTGCCTCTCAAAATAGCAAAATACTATCATGCAATAATGACGTAAGATTCTTGAAGTAGCAACAATAATATGTAAGAGTCCAGAAAATGTTAAGTGGCAGTGTTTGAATATAAGTTTTCTTATTAACTTGTATGCGTGTGTACGTGTGTGTGTGCACGCGCACATGCACATGCACTAGTCCTGGGGCTTGAACTCAAGGCTCTACTGCTATCCCTGAGCTTTGTCCTCAAGACTAGCTCTTTACCACTTGAGCCAGAATTGCACTTCTGGCTTTTTGGTGATTTAATTGGAGATACGGGGGCTGGGAAGGCAGCTCAGTGGTAGAGTGCATGCCTTGCAAGCATGAGGCCCTGGGTTCGATTCCTCAACACCACATAAGCAGAAAAGGCCGGAAGTGGTGCTGTGGCTCCAGTGGTAGAGCGCTAGCCTTGAGCTGAAGAGCTGAGGGACAGCGCCCAGGCCCAGAGTTCAGACCCCATGACCGGCAAAAAAAAAAAAAAAAAAATTGGAGATAACGATTCTCATAGACTTTCCTGCCCAGGCTGGCTTTGAACTATAATTCTCAGATTTCAGCTTCTTGAGTAACTAGGATTACAGGCATCAGACAACAGACCAGGCTATGCTTATTAACTTTTATTGTAATTTCTTTTAGAACAATTTAAGTTCTAAACAAGTCACAACTATCAAAGTGTAACCAAAGACATGCTTACTGTAAAGATGAGACAATACAAATGAACTATTTTTTTTTATTCCTAGAACATTGATAATAATAATAAAAAAGACCAGAAAATGAGAAGAGCCAGAAGGCGGAGGCTGATGCCTGTAATCTTAGCTATTCAGGAGGCTGAGATTTGAGTATCAAGGTTCGAAGCCAGCCCACGCAGGAAAACTGATGAGACTCATCTCCAATTGACCACTAAAAACTGGAAGTGGCTCTGTGACTCAAAGTGTTAAGAGCCCTAGCCTTGAACGAAAAAGCTCAGGGACAGTGCCCAGGCCCTGAGTTCAAGTCTCACCATGGAAAAAAAGTTCAAGGCTCACAACCAACAAAAATAAGAAAGTAGATGAGTATAGTCCAAGTACTTTATATCCATGAATAAAAGCAGAGCAATTAAATTAATTGAAATTATTCTAAGAAAGAGACAAAAGCTGGGCACTGAATGGTTCATGCCTATAATACTATATACTCAGGAGGCCGGAAGACTGAGGTTCACAGCTAGTATGGTCAGAAAAGGCTGAGAGATTTCATCTCCAATTAACAAACAAAGACCTAGGCTGGAGGTATGATACAATTGGTAGGGCAAACCAACCATAAGCAAGAAAAGTTCATTGAAAGCACAAGGTCCTGAGCTCAATCTCTAGAACCCATGTGCACATGCACATATTTATGCAAGCATGCTCAAATATGTACACACATGCATACACATACACACATAACACACAAAGGTAGGGAAGGTAAAGGAAGGTTAAAGAGAGTTTAAAGAAGCCAGGCACCGGTGGCTCACGCCTGTAATCCTAGCTACTCAGGAGGCTGAGATCTGAGGATCGAGGTTCAAAGCCAGCCCGGGCAGGAAAGTCCGTGAAACTCTTATCTCCAATAAACCACTAGAAAACCAGAAGTGGTGCTGTGGCTCAAGCGGTAGAGCACTTGCCTTGAGCTGAAGAGCCCAGGGACAGCGCCCAAGCCCAGAGTTCAAGCCCCACGACCGACCAAAAAAAAAAAAAAGAGAGAGAGTTTGAAGCTAAAAGAGGTACATTTTGTGCATGCATCTACAACTAATGTATGATCATTTTTTTTTTGGGGGGGGGGGGGGGTCTGGTCGTGGGGCCTGAACTCTGGGCCTGGGCGCTGTCCCTCAGCTCTTCAGCTCAAGGCTAGCGCTCTACCACTTGAGCCACAGTGCCACTTCCAGCTTTTTTCTTTTTGCTTATGTGGTGCTGAGGAATTGAACCCAGGTCCTCCTGCATGCAAGGCAAGCGCTCTACCACTGAGCCACCTTCCCAGCCTCTCTTTTTTTTAAGTTTTAAAATTATCATACAGGGCTGGGAAGGTGGCTCAGTGGTAGAGTGCTTGCCTCCCATGCAGGAGGCCCTAGGTTCCATTCCTCAGCACCACATAAGCAGAAAACGGTGGAAGTGGCGCTGAGGCTCTAGTGGTAGAGCGCTAGCCTTGAGCTGAAGAGCTGAGGGACAGCACCCAGGTCCAGAGTTCAGGCCCCAGGACCAAAAACAAAAACAATATAAATGCTGCGGATGCTGGTTGCTCACGTCTGTAATCCTAGCTACTCAGGAGGCTAAGATCTGAAAAATTGCTGTTCAAAGCCAGCCTGGGCAAGAAAGTCCATGAGACTCTTATCTCCAATAACCCCCAGAAAATGAGAAAGTGGTGCTGTGGCTCAAGTGGTAGAGCACTAGCCTTCAGCTGAAGAGCTGAGGGACAGTGACCAGGCCCAGAATTCAAGCCCCATGACTGACAAAAAAAAAATTAAAATATCAAAAACTTAAAGTTCCTTTATGTTAAATAAATGAGAACACAGGTTCTGAAGGCAAGACTAATTCAAACCCCAATTTATGCCACATGATATGTCTGGGAATAAAATGTGGCCATATGAAATATATCTACTCTAATCAAGTGCAAACAAAAGACAATCAGATGAAGCTGGGTATTGGTGGTTCACGCCAGTAATCCTAGCTACTCAGGAGGCTGAGGTCTGAGGATCGAGGTTCAAAGCCAGCCCAGGCAGGAAAAATTTGTGAGATTCTTATCTCCAAATAACCACCACAAAATTGGAAATGGAACTGTGGTTTAAAGCGGGGTAGAGCACTAGTCTTGAGTAAAAAAGCTCAAGAACGGCTCCCAGGCCTTGAATCAAGCCCCAGGACTGGCACAAAAAATAGTATTGTTGACTAAAAATAGTATTGCTGGGAATGGTGTATGACCCCAACACTAGAGAGTCTGACAGAATGATTACAAATTAGAGACCAACTTAAGCTATATAATAAGACTTTCTCTCAAAAATCAAAAAATAGACAAAGGTCTGGGTGCATTGTTCAATTCGTAGAGTGCCAGTTGTGGGTAAAAGTAGAGTGAGTATAAGAGGCCTTGAGTTCATGCCCAATAATGGCATTTTTGAAAAAAAAAATAAAAAACAGGGGCTGGGAAGGTGGCTCAGTGGTAGAGTGCTTGCCTTGCATGCATGAGGCCCTGGGTTCCATTCCTCAGCACCACATAACAAAAAACTGGAAGTAGCATTGAGGCTCAAGTGGTAGAGCGTTAGCCTTGAGCTGAAGAGCCAAGGGACAGCGCCCAGGCCCTGAGTTCAGGCCATGACCGAACCAAAAAAAAAAAATCAAAAACACAGCTAGGCACCGGTGGCTCACGCCTGTAATCCTAACTACTCAGGAGGCTGAGCTCTGCAAATCACAGTTCAAAGCCAGCCTGGGCAGGAAAATCCCTGAGACTCTTTTTTTTTTCTTTTGCTTGAATTCAGGGCCTGGGCACTGTCCCTGAGCTTCTTTTTGCTCAAAGCTAACACTCTATCACTGGAGCCACAGTTCTCCTTCTGGCTTTTTCTGTTTATGTGGTACTGAGGAATCAAACCCAGGGCTTCATGTATGCTAGGCAAGCACTCTACCACTAAGCCACATTCCCAAACTCCCTGAGACTATTTTTTTGTTGGTCATTGGGCTTGAACTCTAGGCCTGGGCACTGTTCTTCAGCTCTTGGCAAGTGCTCTACCACTTGAGCCACAGCACCAATAAATTACCAAATAAATTACCAATAAATTACCAAAAAACTGGAAGTGGAGCTGTGGCTCAAATGGTAGAGCACTAGCCTTGAGCAAAAGAAGCTCAGGGAAGGTACCCAGGTCCTGAGTTCAAGCCCCAGGACCAGAAAAAAAAAAAACTAAAAAAACAACCACCAGTCAGGGGAGAAAAACACAACATTCAACATCGTATGACTTCCTAGATGCTCTAAAATTAAGAAACAGGAATTTGTGGGTTATTTCTGTAATAGTCACAAACTCTTAAGCAATTCTAATCACATCCTGACATTCAGGTCAAACAGTATACTGTACTAAATAAATTATTCTTGCCAAGAGCCTGTGGCTCACACCTGTAATCCTAGCCACTCAGGAGGCTGAGATCTGAGAATTGCAGTTCTAAGCCAGCAGCAACTGCAGGAAAACCCATGAAATTCTTATCCAAATTAACCACCAAAATGCCAGAAGTGGAGCTGTGGTTTAACTGGTAAAGCAGTAGCCTTGAGTGGAAAATATGAGGGATAGCACCCAGGTCTGAGTTCAAGGTCTCAGTTCACCACCACTACTGCAAAAACATCTGGAGGTATGACTCAACAGTGGATGCCTTAACTTACAAGCCATGAGACCCCGAGTTCAAACCCCAAGACCACAAAAAAAATTACATACCTTCCTTTATTCCTACCACAACAAAGGTGATTACACTTGGAATTCTTTAATAACTAAGCTCTCTGTAAGCTTTTGTTAGCTCTCAAAGCAACTCCTTTTTTTTCTTTTTGGAGCTAGGGATTATACTCAGGGCCTCTCACATGCTAAGCACATGTTCTACCACTATACTAAACCCAAGCCCTGTTAGGTCAACTCTTACATAATCTCATGACACTAGATGTCTGCTATATGTTTATCATAAATAGTCCTGAGAACTTAATTTTCACTGTATACTTCTATTCTTATATCTTTTTTTTTTTTTTGGTCATGGGGCCTGAACTCAACCTGGGCACTGTCCCTTACCTCTTCAGCTCAAGGCTAGTGCTCTACCACTAGAGCCACAGTGCCATTTCTGGCTTTTTCTGTTTATGTGGTGCTGAGGAATCGAACCCAGGGCCTCATGCATGCAAGGCAAGCACTCTACCACTGAGTCACCTTCCCAGTCCCTATTCTTATATCTTTGTTGATGTTATCTTGGGTATTAGCAGCATCTTCTGGATGCTTTCCCTTCCTAAGAGGCAGGTAACACACTTTACGTGAACCATTTTCTTCTCAATTCCAACGGGCATACAACACTCTGAAACTTTCCAGTGGAACTGAAGAAGAGAAGTAACTAAGGCATTTGTCCTTCCCTATTTGCTTTAGTTGGGGCATTAGGTGCACATCCAAGGTCAGCAGCAATCACAATGATACATTACTTTTAAAAAGACTTCTTCATAGTCATACTTTTTTTTTGTCATTCGTGGAGCTTGAACTCTGGGCCTGGGTGCTGTCCCTGAGCTTTTCAGCTCAAGGCCAGCACTCTATCACTTGCGCCACAGCACCACTTCCAGCATTTTCTGTGTATGTGGTGCTGAGAAATCAAACCCAGGGCCTCATGCATGGGAGGCAAGCACTCTACCACTGAGCCACCTTCCCAGCCTTCATATAATTCTTTTAACTTGTCCTTGGCTTGAACTCTGTGCCTGGGCACTGTCCCGGAGCTTTTGTGCTGACAGCTAGCATTCTTTCACTTGAGCCATAGCTTCAGTCCCAACTTTTTTTGGTAATTGGAGATAAGACTGTCATGGACATTCCTGCTCAAGCTATCTTCAAACCTTGGTCCTCAGATCTCAGCCTCCTAAGTAGCTAAAATTACAGGCCTGAGCCACAAGTGCCCAGTCCCCATCATATATTTCTACAAACAAAACCAATTAATGGAAGATCTGCAGTTCAAAGCCAACCTGAGCAGGAAAGCTCCTTAAACACTTATCCCTAATAAACTAACAAAAAAAAGCCAGAAATGGGCTGTGACTGTGACTTAGTGGTAGAGTGCTTGACTAGCATGCATGAAGCTGTGAGTTCAATTCCTCAACACCATATAAACTGAAAAAGCCAGAAGTGGCACTATGGCTCAAGTGGTAGAGTATTAGCCTTGATCAAAAGAAGCTCAGAAACAGTGTCCAGCCCCTGAGCGCAAGCTCCAGGACTGGCAAAAAAAAAAAAAAAAAGCCAGAAGTGAAAATGTGGCTCAAGTGATAGAACACTAGCCTTGAATACAGAAGCTCAGGGACAGTGCTCAGGCTCTGAGTTCAAGCCCCAGCACTGACATACACACAAAAAAAGAAAAAAAAAAAAGAAATAGGGACATTGACATAAATATGCTAGTAAATATTTTGCATCTTTTGATTTCCCCAGGACTTTGCTCACAATATTTCTTCTACCTGGACTGGTCACATTTTCTTCCATTCTGCAAAGTTAAATCCTATCCATTCTTCAAGGCCCAGCTCAAATCCTTCCTTCCTGCACTCTCATGAACACTTCCTCTTTCTAGTAAGTTACAGACAGAAGACTCTCCCATGTCTTTGCTATAGACATTAGAAAGTTTCAAATGATAAAGCTAAAATCACAATTTAAAATAAACTTTAAAAGTATGAGATAGGGCTGGGAAGTTGGCTCAGTGGTAAAGTGCTTGACTTGTGTGCATGAGGCCCTGGGTTCGATTCCTCAGCACCACACAAGCAGAAAAAGCCAGAAGTGGCGCTGTGGCTCAAGTGTAGAGGCTAGCTTTGAGCTGAAGAGCTGAGGAACAGTGCCCAGGCCCAGAGTTCAGGACCCACAACCGACAAAAAAAAAAAAAAAGTATGAGATAGGTAACCCAGTTATTTGTTCAGAGGGGCTGATTTGGGACTCAATTGATTGATAAATGTTTGAGGTCAGAAGACTCAATTATTGTGTATTCCCTCCTCCCACACCTCAGTTTCACCTAATTCAATGTTCTGTACACAGTCTTAATACAAAGCCCCATTACAGTTGATGAGGAGGGTACGACTAAAACAAAATTCAGATTCTGGAGGGGGGGGTGGAAAGAGGCTTATTATTAAATAAGACAAGTGTTGTCTATGCTTAAAATAAGTTCAGTATCTACAACAGAAAAATGTCCAAAGTTAAGAGACAGCCTAGAATGCAGAAATCGCTGAGGTAGATCCCCAGCACCCGAGGGACAGAAAAGGACAGAGCGTTATAGACTGGGCTTCAGAGATACATGCCCTGAGATGGGCCAAAGGGTGCACACTGTGACTTACTGGAAAGGGGCATCGCAAAGGAATTAAACTGAAAACAAGTGTCACGTTTTTAGATTTAGCTTATGGTCTTAGAGCAAACCAAGAAGCCACATAACAATTTTGAAAAATTATTTTATCTACCATGGTGATCTTAGTACTCAGTTTCCAAAGTAGAAAGACATGTCAGGAAGCAAAGATTTCCCCCGGCTCAGATGACTTCCAACACAGGGCACAGACCTTCCGGTGCCCCCCAATTCATGAACCTAGGCCATGGATTGTAGGCTACGCTCCCCAGACTGGTACAAGAAAGTAACATGGGTCAGGACCCAAATCATCTCTTCTGTTTTTACGTTCGGGGAGGTGGACCTGAAGTGTGTGGGTCGTGAAGTAGTGTGGGGTGTGCCCCACACAAAACGACCTTCTCACCACACTTAGTAGTAGATTGACAAACACCAAATACTCCTTTGGTAATCAGGGGACGATGGGAACCAATGTAGGACTTACCTGGCTGTTCCGTGCGGTGGTTAAACCTCCGGAGCTCCGGAGACTGTGGCAGCGAGAAGTCTACACTCGCAGCCTCCAAGCTCTCACACTCTGGGAAGTCACAATAGCCGCGGCAGTGACGACGGCTAGGCGGTGGCGACGTCGACAGCTCCTCCCTCCCGGCGCTCCTTTATCCGCCCCCAGCCACCGCGGCCGCCAGCCCTGGCCCCACCCACTTCTGCTCCCCATTTCCGGGGGAGGTGCCCTGGCCGGAAGCTGGGCCTGCAAAGGAGCACGTTCCACGTCACGTGGACTCGGGAACAAAGCCTAAATCTAGCTCTCTCTCGCCCTCTGCTGCTCCCCGCCTCTGCAGTTTCGCAGCCTCAGCCCTGGGAGGGGCTGGAGTTTGGCTCTGCTGCCTCTTTCCTAGCTGCAAGCACCAAACCAAGTTAAACAAGAATAAACAATCTCTACCAAAACAGTGCCTCTTTTTAATGTACCAGGAGAATTCCGTGGGAATCATCTTCTACTATATTCTTCCTGACTCAGCATGAAATTAGCGCGGATCAGTCAGAATGGGTTAAGTTAGGGGCTGGGAAGGTGGCTCAGTGGTAGAGCCCTTGCCTTGCATGCCTGAGGCCCTGGGTTCGATTCCTCAGCACCACATAAGCAGGAAAAAAAGCCGGAAGTGGCGCTGTGGCTCAAGTGGTAGAGTGCTAGCCTTGAGCTGAAGAGCTGAGGGACAGCGCCCAGGCCCAGAGTTCAGGCCCCACCACTGGACCAAAAAAAAAAAAAAAAGAATGGGTTAAGTTACTCCAAATACTGGGTAGCCTAACTACCAATATAAATGCCAGAACCTTGGAAGATTGAATCGCTCTGGGGACGCAGATCAATGGTATTGCACTTGTCGAGCACTTGCCAGACCCGATTCGATTCCCAGAAGTCTCTACCCCCAAAATAAAATGCATATAAATTCATGATCTTTACGTGGACGAGGATGTCACCTTTCCACTTATTTTATTGCTCCATCATTTATAATACTTACGGAGTCAGGCGGTACTGGCTCACGCCTGTGAGCAAGGTTCAAAGCCAGCGCAGGCAGAAAGTATATGAGACTCTTTATCTCTAATTAACAAAGAAAACTGAAGTAGCTCTGTGGCTCAAAGTAGTAGAGTACTACAATAGCCTTGAGCACTGAGTTCAAGATCCACAACCAGCAAAACATAGAAACAGGGGCTGGGAAGGTGGCTCAGTGATAGAGTGCTTGCCTTGCATGCATAAGGCCCTGGGTTCTATTCCTCAGCACCACATCAACAGAAAAAGCTGGAAGTGGTGCTGTGGCTCAAGTGGTAGAGCACTAGCCTTGAGCTGAAGAGCTGAGGGACAGCGCCCAGGCCCAGAGTTCAGACACCATTACTGACAAAAAAAAAAAAAGAAACATCCTCCAGAAAAAAAAAAATCCCATTATGTTAGAAAACAAAGTATGATGTCCTTTTCTCAGATGTTTTAGGAACCACTTACTGTATTGTTAGCCTTTGCACCTCACTTCCTTATGAACTCACAATGATACTCTATGTTTTCCTACCCTGTAATCCCATTAAGCATTTTATTTTTATATTTTGTGTCGTGGGGTTTGAACTTGGGGCCTGCACACTCTCCCTGACCTCTTTTGTTCAAGGCTAGCATTCTAACATATGAGCCACAGTTCCACTCTGATTTTTTGGTATTTTAGTGGAGATAGGAGTCACAAATTTCCATGCCCGAGCTGGCTTCCAACTAAGTAGCTAGGTTTAGATGGGTGAGCCACCAGAGCTCGGCCCAAATTGATGGTTTGGTTTGGTTTTAATCTGAGAAAACAACATTAAGCTTTTGTATTCCAACTTGTTTGGATTTTTAAAATTATACTGTACTGTATGCATGTACACACAAAGAATACACTTAGGGGAGGAACCCAAAGATGTAATTCCCTTCAACATCTAAAATACTACTTATGAAAACAAATTCTAGTAGGGAGGGGTAAATGGGAGAAAATGAGGTAGGGGGTAACAGTGTTTAAAAAGAAATGTACTCAGCTAGGCGCCAGTGGCTCACGCCTATAATCCTAGCTACTCAGGAGGCTGAGATCTGAGGATTACCATTCAAAGCCAGCCTGGGAAGGAAAGTCTGTAAGACTCTTCCCAATTAACCAACAGAAAACTGGAAGTGGTGCTGTGGCTCAAGTAGTAGAGCACTAGCCCTGAGCAGCTCAGGGACAGTGCCCAGGCCCAGAGTTCAAACTCCACGATGGACCAAAAACAAGAAAAAAAGAAATGTACTCATTACCTTACTTATGTAACTGTAACCCACTTGTTCATCACCTTTACAATAAAGATTTTTTCAAAAAATGAATTCCAGGAAATGGGAACATAATTTTTATCGCTGCTGGTGGTTTTATTGTTAGTGGTATTGTCTGTCGTTTTTGTTCTCTTTTTAGGGGTACAAAGGGGGAGTGCAAGAATGGAGGGAAGATGAACAAATGCAATCATGGTTTTCTTTTGTCATTCATGGGGCTCAAATGCTAGACCACTAGCCTTGAGCAGAAAAGTTCAGAAACAGTGTTCAAAGTCCTGAGTTCAAGCCCCAGGACTGGCAACACGTGCATACACACACACACACAAAATTAAAAATTCTAAAATTATTACACTTATGAACATTAAAAATCTTCCTTTTGGGGGAAGGATTGGGTGGGGGGGGAGGGGGGAGGCTGGGAAGGGAGGTGAAGGGTAAACAAAGGAGGAGGCTGCAATGCTTGGTAAGAAATGTATGCATTATCTTGCCCATGTAATTGTAACCCCTCTGTACAGTATGTTCACAAATAAAATAAAATTAAAAAAAAAAAATCTTCCTTTTGTAGCAAGATGTAGTCTTTTCCCATTTCTAATGAAATAGTTCTCATGAAGGGAAACTGGTCACAAAGCTACTTCTATTTTCCTTTTTTTTTTTTTTCTTTTTGGGTACGGTTGTGGGGCCTGAACTCTGGGCCTGGGCGCTGTCCCTCAGCTCCTCACCTCAAGGCTGGCGCTCTACCACTTGAGCCACAGTACCACTTCTGACTTTTTTCTTTTTGCTTATGTGGTGCTGAGGAATCGAACCCAGGGCCTCAGGCATGCAAGGCAAGCGCTCTACCACTGAGCCAACTTCCCAGCCCCTCTATTTTCATGTAGAACCATTTCAACCCAGTTCACATGGAAGAATATCAAGCTTATTAAATTGTAGGAACTCAGTATGGCATAAAAAATACAATGTCTGATATTTGTAAAAGGCTTAGAAGTGTCTGGCACACAAAGGGCTTAAGTGTTAATATCTAGCCTACGAGTTTCCAGATTCCCACTAAGCCTCTAACTTTTGGGCCTACAAATCAGTATTTCAGAAAAAAAAAAAATACTCCCTTGTCCCCTACACCTACTCACAGAGAATTATCATCAGGACTTATCTTCTGAGACCCCCCCCCCCAAAAGTCAACCACTAGAGTCCAGAGTCAAAGCCAATCAGCAGGGGTCTTTTTATTGCGAGTTCGAACTCAGACCTCTGCGCACTCGAAATCAGTGACGCTGAGCGGCCCGAGCCTACGGTTACAAGACTTTTTATATATTCTTTGTGGTGGGGCAAGGACTTGACGGTCGTCATAACATTCGGTAGCAAATCATCACCTTTGGCCGGTAAATCATATCATAATTCTAGCGTATAATTGGAGCGCCCTAGAGCGGGAAAATATTAGGGGTAGGGGATTGGGCGGTTTAAGGGTTTAGGTGCTCTAAGCTGATTGGAGGAAAATAGCAAGTATGACTTAGGGGGATGCTTGCTAAACTACAGGGCTGGTTGCTTAGATAACAATCGCCAAGCCAGCGCCAGTGGCTCATGCCTGTAATCCTAGCTGCTCAGGAGACTGAGATCTGAGAATCGCAGTTCAAAGCCAGCCAGGGCAAGAAAGTTCATGAGACTCCAATAAACTGCTAGAAAAGTGGAAGTGGTACTGTGGCTCAAGCGGTAGAGCGTTTGCCTTGAGCTGAAGAGCTGAGGGACAGCTCCCAGGCCCAGAGTTCAAGACCCACGACCGACAAAAAAAAAAAAATCGCCAGAGCCTGAGAGGGGCTTCCTGGAATTTCTCCGGCGCCCTGTGAAAACAGGCACCATCTGTGCTGACATCCTGCCCTTGTTTAGCTGACCAGCACCATCTGCAGTTTTTAGAGTTGTGTTATACAGCATACAACTACGAAAAGTTATTTATTCTACTGTTAGGCAAAAGCGAGGTACAAAAGCAGAAGCAGGCAGTTAGTATCTATAATGTAACATTAAGTTAGTGTAACTTATTTCTTTTTTTTTTAATTTTTTATTTTTTGGTCCAGTCGTGGGGCCTGAACTCTGGGCCTGGGCGCTGTCCCTCAGCTCTTCAGCTCAAGGCTAGCGCTCTACTACTTGAACCACAGCACCACTTCCGGCTTTTTTCCTTTTGCTTATGTGGTGCTGAGGAATCGAACCCAGGGCCTCATGCATGCAAGGCAAGGCACTGAGCCACCTTCCCAGCCCCTATTGTAACTTATTTCTGATAAAAATAAAAGTAAAAGTAAAAGTAAAAGTCTTGGGTTTTTCCAGACCACAAGACGCCAGGTGGCTGTTATCTCCCAAGTGGGGGTCTGGGAATGCTTGCTTAGTCACATCCTGATTGTTAGAGTAGGGACCAGATGGTGGTTGACCCTTGCACCCAGATCCAGAGAGGAGGGTAGTTACTGAATAGCTATAGGAAGGCTGTCGGTATTTTTCCACTTTTCATTCCCCCCCTTTCCATAGGACCCGTAAGAGCCAATCTTGGCTCTTAACCTGCCCAAGTGTTTAGTTTCAAGGTCAATAGGTTGATATTGGGTTCGGAGAACCATGAGCTGCACCGTGTTGATTCTGTCTTTAACAAAAGCATCTAACCTATTAATGATACATTAATGGTCAGAGCAACCAGTAACATAACTAGGGGTCCAGTCACGGGGGATAATAGGGTGGTTAACCAAGGGGAAAAATTAAACTAGGATTCAAACCATCCTTGTTTAGACTCATACTCCTTTTTTCTTTTCTCCAGTCCTTCTCTAACCTTGGCCATATTCTCTTTTACTATACCTGAATAGTCTGCATAGAAACAGCATTCCTCTCCCAGCACTCCCTGTTGCATGAACAGGTCTAGGCCTCGTCTATTCTGGAGAACCACCTTGGATAGGGAAGTTAATGATTTTTTGGAGTTAAGACACGGACTCCTCTAATTTTTTAATGTCTTTCAATGGCCTTTCTCAAGCTATCATAGTGACCCTGTTGTTGTACCAAGGAGGCTATGCCCATTCCCAGTCCACCCAGGCTAGCCCCCAGCAAAAGGCTCAGGGTGACAGCTGTCATGGGTTCTCTTTTGGCTCTGAAGGTGAAGGCTGTGTCTTCAGGTTGGGATTGTCTCCAATTTCTCAGCCAGTGATCCGTAAATTCAGAGTCTGGGTAATAGGTAATAGGTAATAGTGGGCACCAAACGTACCAGCACACAAGGTCATTAAGATTATTTAGTATTGTCAAGTGAACGCAGGGCGTCAAGCCTGCTTTGGCACAGGCCCACCAGGCATCACTAGGGGGTATTAAATAACCTGTCTTTTTGGGCATATGAGTAGAGTCACACAGGGAGAGCATGTCCCTGTCTGTACTGCTGGAACTGTAACAGGTCCCAACTCCCGCCACCCTCACCAGGGTAAGTCCTACTTTAGATCTCCATCTGCAGGAGCCTGCCTGTTCAGAGATAGTGATGTTTCTAACTATTGCGATCCCTTCGTAATACGAGGGGCATAATGTTATAACAGAGCCAGCAGGACAAAGTCTTAGTAGGTCGAGTGGCATTTAGCACCAAAAAAAATCTCTGCATCAAAGCAAGTGGAATGTCTTGGCAGGGTAAGAAAGCAGGTGTTAATGGGGGAAAAGGGGTAGTATGGTTTGAGGCTGTGGTTGGACTGGTAGGGGCAGGTCTGCTGGTTGGCAATCTCATGATTGGTTTTAAAACTAGGTTAGGGCCCACGGCGGTCTCTGACAACAGCTTTGCAACTAATCATAACCAGAAGGTGAGTCCTGGGTCTGTTCCACCAACATAAAGCCGCAGTCCCCAGGTTCTGCCCCTCGTCCAGCCTCCAAACTTTTTCCCTTGTTCAGTAAATCTAATTGTCAGAGGATTGCACTGAAAGTTTCTACATTGCCCTTTTAAGATCTTGTTGTGGCAATCTTTATCCTTTGGCCTGCCCGTTTGATTCTTAGTAACAGTTATAAGGTCCCATTCTGAGGAGGGGTCCAGTAGACATTCCTTGTTGTCTCACAACCCCAAGCCTTACAATAAAAGTCTGCTTCACCACCGCACTCCCCTCTGCCCTGGTTCTACCATCCCCCATAAAATGACCATTTTTGCAAATAATACCTCCTCACTGGGGTTCCACAACCCCTCCCATTGGTGATACCCTAATGCTCCATCCAGCCCATAAGTTTGACAGTGGCTATTTTTGGGCCAACATGCCCACTCTGAAGGTTTGTTGGGGTCATAATGATTCTGGACATCCCACGTTCCTATGGCCAGTGTACAGAGATCTATGGTTAGGTCGGGCCACCATGTCCATATGGGAGCCTCTTTTATGGCCAGGTTAATGGGGTCCACCCACTTTGGGGTAATTTCCCAGGATAGCTGAAAGGGTCAGTAAGGATTGTGGGGCAGTTCAGTGGCAGGGGTATCTATGAAGGCATAAACTATAAACATCAAAAACAGGGAGACGTCGGGCGCTGGTGGCTCACGCCTGTAATCCTAGCTACTCAGGAGGCTGAGATCTGAGAATCGCGGTTCAAAGCCAGCCCGGGCAGGAGAGACCGTGAGACTCCTATCTCCAATAAACCACCAGAAAACCGGAAGTGGCGCTGTAGCTCAAGTGGTAGAGCGCTCGCCTTGAGCTGAAGAGCTGAGGGACAGCGCCCAGGCCCAGAGTTCAAGCTCCACGACCGACAAAAAACAAAAAAACAGGGAGACCATAGTTACAGTTTAGCTTCCTGGCGGCACAGTTTGAGCTTTAAGGGATTGTCCTTGGTCTGGTCTACTGTCCAGATGGTTTCTCCTCTTGAAGGTTCGATGAGGTCCAGGAAGGGATCCACCAGTTTGGCGTGGGTGTAGTGAATCCAGGTAGCTACTCCATCCACCTTGAGGGCCGTGGGTGTTGTTAGGATAACCTGGAATGGCCCCTTCCACCTTGGTTCCAAGTTTCCCTGCCGATGGCGCTTCACCAGAACCCAATCTCCTGGCTGGTATTGACGGGGAGTTGGGGGAGGTCTGGTTTCATACAGCTCCCTTAATTTCGGCCAGACTTCATCATGAACTCTCTGTAGAGCTCGTAGGGAAAATAGAAGTTCAAAATCATCGTCTTTTTAATTTTTAACCAGCTTTTCTTTTAGGTTAGGAATTATGGGAATTATTACATTATCTCGTAAGGAGTAAGGCCCAGCTTGTAGGGGGAGTTACGGACCCTAAACAGAGCGTAGGGGGGAAGGACTGCCCAGTTTGTGCCAGTCTCCGTGGTCAATTTGGTTAGGGTCTCTTTTAATGTCCGATTCATTCTTTCTACCTGCCCTGAACTCTGGGGTCTATATGCACAATGCAATTTCCAATCTGCCCAAGGATGGAAGCCAGTCCCTGACTTACCTTGGAGGTGAAGGCTGGTCCATTGTTTGATCCTTTCATAACCAGGAAGCCATACCTGGGTAAGATCTCTTCTAGAATCTTCTTAGCTACAATCTGCGTGGTCTCACCTTTGGTTGGAAAGGCCTCAGCCCATCCTGAAAAGGTGTCTATAAAGACTAACAGATACTTATACCCATACTTTCCTGGCTTTACTTCTGTGAAATCAATCTCCCAGTAGGTTCCCGGGTCTATTCCCTCTCTGTCTCGTCCCTCTAGCCTGAGGTTTATTCTCTGCATTGTTAAGCTGGCAGACAATGCACTTTCCCACAATTTGGTCGGTCATGTCAGAAACTCCCTTAATTCTCAGTCTGGTCTGCCTTACTATGTCTTGTATCCTTCTAGAGCCTAAGTGGGTGCTGTGATAGATCTGTTCTAGCACACGCCTGCCAAGTCTTTCAGGAAGCACAATGTGGCACTTAGAGTCTCTCCACTAACCTTCGAGCATTTGGGTCATTGGGAGTCTGTTTATCCACTGGAGGTCTTCTTCAGAGTATTCTGGTAAAGGAGGTAAGTAAGTCTTGTGGTCCTGGGTCTGGCAGCTGCAGGGCTAGTAATTGTGTTGGAGTTAGAGCTACCCCCTTAGCGGTCTGATCGGCCAAGTTGTTACCCCGAGAGACTGGATCTGTTGACTTTTGATGCCCTGGACAGTGGACAATTGCCAGTTTCTTGGGTTCCCATATGGCTGCTAATAAATCTGATTTCTTCCTTGTTTTTAATGTCCTTCCCCTCTGCTGTGAGTAGTCCCCGCTCTCTGTATATCTCCCCATGCACATGAGCAAAGGCATACCGGCTGTCAGTATATACCGTCAGCTTCCGATCTTTCTCCATCTTTAGCGCCTGGGTTAAGGCCTTTTGGGCTGATGTCCCAGGAGGCAGGGATTCCGCCCACACTACTTTGGTTTCTGACACTACCGCAGCCCCTACATATCTCTGACCTTGGTGGATGAAGCTCCCATCGGTGAACCACACGAGGTCTGCATCCGGTAGCGGTCGGTCCTGTAGGTCCTCTCTCACTCCATGTACTTGAGCCAGTATTTCAGTACAGTTGTGAAGCGGAGCTCCCATGTCTGGGTCTGGTAGCAGTGATGCCGGGTTCAGAGCTGTTGGGGGCATGAAAATCATTCTGAGGATTTAGTAGTAGTCCTTGGTAGTGGGTGAGCTGGGCATTGCTAAGCCACCAGTCGGGTGGTTGCTTGAGAATGCTGTCTATGGTGTATGGGGTGGTAACCCGCAACTCCTGTCCCATGGTCAGTTTATCAGTGTCTGTGACCATTGATGCTGTAGCTGCTATCATCCAGAGGCACAGAGGCCACCCAGCTGCTACCAAGTCCAGCTTTTTAGATAGGTGGGCAACTGGTCGTCACCAGGGGCCCAGGTGTTGGGTTAAGACTGCTTTTGCTATGCCTCAGGTCTCGTCCACAAACAATTGGAAGGGTTTAGAGATGTTAGGGAGTCCCAGAGCGGGCGCTGACAGTAAAGCCGCCTTAATCTGTTGGAAGGCTTGTTCAGCTTCCTCTGTCCAGCAACAGGGTTGCTGATCTTTGGTAGCCTGATACAGGGGCTTAGCCAGCTCTGCAAAGCCTGGAATCCACAGCCTACAGGACCCTGCTGGCCCTAAAAACTCTCTTAATTGTCGTTGTGATTGTGGCCGGGGAATGCAGAGGACTGTCTCCTTCCCAGCATGTGTCAGCTACCTTTGCCCCCCTTTCAATAGGAATCCTAAATGGGTTACCTCTGATTTGCAGATCTGAGCCTTTTTTGCTAAGGCCCAATAGCCCAGGTCTCCTAAGGCTCGCAGGAGGTCTTCCGTTCCCCGGATGCAGGCTTTGGGGGTCTGGGTGGCTATTAAGAGATCATCAATGCACTGCAGGAGGGTTAAATCAGGGTGCTGTTGTCGTACTCACTCAGGTCCTCATGAAGGGCTTCATCAAACAGAGTCAGTGAGTTTTTCAATCCTTGAGTTTTTGAATCCTCGCAGCAGTCTAGTCCACGTTAGTTGACCATTTATGCCCCTATCAGGATCAGTCCATTCAAATGCAAAGAGTTCCTGGCTCCTTGGGGCTGGGGGCAAGCTGAAGAAAGCATCTTTTAAATCCAGAACAATGTACCATTGTTTTTCTGGGTTCAGGGTACTTAGGAGGGTAAGGGTTGGGCACAGTTGGGTCTATGTCCATTACCGCTTGTTAACTTCCCTCAAGTCCTGTACTGGCCTATATTCGCCACTGTTGGGTTTGCTTATGGGCAACAGTGGAGTGTTCCAAGCTGAGTGACAGGAGCGCATGATTCTCTGGTCCAGGAGGTGATTCCCATCCGTGCTTCCATGGTCATGCAGTATTGTCGCACCTGGACGGGGTCAACTCCAGGTTTGGTCTCTATGTAAAGGGTGGTGTTTAGCCAGTCCCATTCCCCTGGTTTGTGCCCAAGCTTCTGGGAAGCATTGAAGCCAAGAGGCTATGTTCTGATCAAGCGGGACGGATTCTTGGTGAAGTCTATACTCATCCTCCAGTTAGGGTTAAAATGGATATGGGTTTGTTTTTAGTCAGTTACTTCAGGCCCATCTGGTAAGAAATGGATCTGGGCTCCCATCTTTGTCAAAAGGTCCTTTCCCAGCAAGGGGTAGGGACTTTCAGGGATGACCAAAAAGGAGTGGGTCACTTTCCCCGTTCCCAAGTCCATAGTCCTTTGGGTCGTCCAAGGGTAATCTTTAATTCCTGTGGCTCCCTGCACCCACGAGGAGTTAGCTGACAATTTTCCACCGGATTTTGTCAGGACCGAATGCTGAGCCTCAGTGTCAACGAGGAACTGAACCGGGGACCCTTCCACTTGCAGAGTTACCCTAGGTTCGGGGAGGGGATCCGAACCCCGTCTCCCCTAGGCTTTCAGGTCCTGGGTTATCAGCACATTGGAGACGGACTTCTGTTGCCACTGGCCTGTCCCCTTTTCCTTTTCGGGCATTCCCTTGCCCAGTGGCCTTTTTCCTTGCAATAAGCCCTGGCTGGCTTCAAACCACCATCCTCAGAGCTCAGCCTCCTGAGTAGCTAGCTAGGGAAACAGGCATGAGCCACTGGAGCTGGCTTTGAATTTGTATCTTAATAATATTTTGCACATTGATTGACAGCTACTGAAAAGTGGGGAAATACCTACAGCCTTCCTATAGCTATTCAGTAACTACCCCCCTCTCTGGATCTGGGTGCAAGTGTCAACAACCATCTTGTCCTGGACGTGAACAACTGGGATGTGACTAAGCCAGCATTCCCAGACCTCCACCCGGATCTGGACTTGGGAGATAACAGCCACCTAGCGTCTTGTGATCTGGAAAAACCCAGGACTTTTACGATTTATCAGAAATAAGTTCCACTAGGTCTGGAAAGGTGGCTCAGTGGTACAGCACTTGCCTTGCATGCATGAGGCCCTGGCCCGCTTGAACCACAATCCTCAGATCTCAGCCTCCTGAGTAGCTAGGATTACAGGTGTGAGCCACCAGTACCTGGCTAGTAATATTTTTTTTCCTGGCTAGTAATATTAAACGTAATACTTTTGAGCTAAACTTTTGGCTCAAGGATGCCCCAAAATAGTTGTAATTGTGTACTTATCAATTAATTGTAATTTCAGATTTCTATAAAGTTGACTTCTAGGTGATAACTGAATTTCTCTAACACTACTTCATAAAGACATTACTTACTGTAACATTAATGCAAAGACTAAATGGTGACCAGATCTGGATTCATTTAGAAAGGAAATAAGCAAAATCTACAATGGAGGTTTCAAATATATTTTATTCCTTCAATATATCACATTTTCATTAAGTATATAGGGCTTTCATTCAGCATCGATTATAAGTTGGTTTTGAAATAATTCAGTATTACAGAAGCTGGCATGATTACTGATCTCTCCATTCCTTTGGGGTGACTCTGCCAACTGGGGACAGGTTCCATTCGATTCCAACCTGTGTTGCTGTCTGTAAGAATTAAAATAGCATCAGTTATACATGTTTAAATCACAGTCTACTCTCTTTGGAGCCTATTTCTTTTGCCAGTCCTGGGGCTTGAACTCAGGGCCTGGGCACTGTCCCTGAGCTTCTTTTGCTCAAGACTAGCACTCTACCACTTAAGCCATAGTGACACTTCTGACTTTTTCTGTTTATGTGCTGAGGAATCAAATCCAGACCTTCTTGTTTGTTAGGCAAGCACTGTACAACTAAGCCACATTTCCAGACCTGAAGCCTATTTTTTTTCTTTTTTCTTTTTTTTTGGTCAGTCGTGGGGCCTGAACTTTTGGCCTGGGCACTGTCCCTAAGTTTCATCAGCTCAAGGTTAGCGCTCTATCACTTGAGCCACAGCACTACTTCTGGCCTTTTCTGCTTATGTGGTGCTGAGGAATCAAATCAGGGCCTCACGCATGCAAGGCAAGCACTCTACCCCTGAGCCACCTTCCCAGCCCATCAGTGAGACTTTTATCTCCAATGACCTACTCAAAAACAGCTCAAAATGGAGCTGTGGCTCAGCAAATAAGCTCAGAGACACCACTCAGGCCCCGAGTTTGAGCACCAGGAAGGGTACCCAACAACAACAAAAAACAAACAAAATGAAGAAACCCACCTTGACCATAGGCCCTTTATGTAAGTCAAACCTAACTGCTCTCCTAAGTCTCTAGAGCAGTGCTAGTCAACAGAGCTTCACTGTCCAATACAGTAGTCATTAGCTACACACAGCCATGAAGGATGCAGAAATATGGTTAATATAAAATAACCCAATTCTTTTTTTTTTTTTTTTTGGTCATGGTGCTTGAACTCAGGGTCTGGGCAATGTTCCTGAGCTTTTTCTTCAAGGCCAGAACTCTACCAATTGAGCCACAGCAACACTTCTGGTGTTCTGGGGGTTAACTGGAGATAAGAACCTCATAGAAATTTCCTGCCTGGGCTGGCTTCCAACCACAATCCTCAGATCTCAGCCTCCTGAGTAGCTAGGATTACAAGCATGAGCCACCAGCGCCTGGATCATACTTATATTTTAATATTTAATTGCAGGGCAACTGCTTAATAGGCACAAGACCCAAGTTTAATTCTTAGCACCACAAACAATAGTATATCTGATTTTGGGAAAATCCAAAACAAGAATAAAAGCAGTCTATTTAAATAAAGTATCTCCACTGGGCACTAAGTGGCTCATGGCTATAATCCTAGCTAGTTAGGAGGCTGAGATCTGAGGACTGCAGTTCAAAGACCACCTAGACAATGCTGAGATTACTTGCAATTAACCAGCAAAAAGCTAGAAGTGGATGAGTTGGAGTTGTTCAAGTGGTAGAGGACCAGCCATGACCAAAGAAGCCAGGCAGTTCAGAGACCCTGTGGTTCAAGTATCAGAAAAAAAAAGAATATTGTACTCAGTTTCTTTGTTATTTTTTGAGACTGGTTCTATGTAGGTCAATGTGGCCTCTGTCTGTCTTATTACCTTAGCTTCCAAAGTGCTAAGATTATATGTATACCACCAAACCCAGCTTGTGTTCAGTTCTGATTGTAGGTAGGATTTTATAAAACCTCATCATTCATGTACACACAGGAGGGTGATCCAAAGAAATTAAAAAAAAAAACAAACTGGAATCTGAGTAACAAACAAACAAAAAAAATGAAGCCAGGCGCTGGTGGCTCACGCCTGTAATCCTAGCTACTCAGGAGGCTGAGATCTGAGGATCGCGGTTCAAAGCCAGCCCGGGCAGGAGAGACCGTGAGACTCCTATCTCCAATAAACCACCAGAAAACCGGAAGTGGTGCTGTAGCTCAAGTGGTAGAGCGCTCGCCTTGAGCTGAAGAGCTGAGGGACAGTGCCCAGGCCCAGAGCTCAAGCCCCACGACCGACAAAAAAAAAACAACAACCAAAAAAAATGACTGATAAAACTAGATATGTTTAAACTCGAAAGACCAAAGATATATAGAAATTTTCTTTTCTTTTTTTTTCTGCATGAGCCTGGGCGCTATCCCTCAGCTCTTCAGCTCAAGGCTAGTGCTCTACCACTTGAGCCACAGCACCACTTCCGGTTTTCTAGTGGTTTATTGGAGATGAGTTTCATGGGCTTTCCTGCCTGGTTGGCTTTGAACTTCTTTTTTTTTTTGGGGGGGGGGGTCCAGTCGTGGAGCCTGAACTCTGGGCCTGGGCGCTGTCCCTCAGCTCTTTAGCTCAAGGCTAGCGCTCTACCACTGGAGCCACAGCGCCGCTTCCGGATTTTTTCTTTTTGCTTATGTGGTGCTGAGGAATCGAACTCAGGGCCTGATGCATGCAAGGCAAGCGCTCTACCACTGAGCCACCTTCCCAGCCCTGGATTTGAACTTCTTTCCTCAAATGTCACCCTCCCGAGTAGCTAGGATTACAGGTGTGAGCCACCGGTGCCCTGATTCATCTTTTCTTTTATTTTTTTTTTTTTTTTTTTGGGGGGGGGGGGGTCCAGTTGTGGGGCCTGATCTCTGGGCCTGGGCACTGTCCCTCAGCCCTTCACCTCAAGACTAGCGCTCTATCACTTGAGCCACAGCGCCACTTCTGGCTTTTTCTGCTTATGTGGTGCTGAGGAATTGAACCCAGGGCCTCATGCATGCAAGGCAAGCACTCTACCACTGAGCCACCTTCCCAGCCCTAAAAGCAATTTTCTTCTTCCTTTTTATGGTTTGAAGCTGTGGCTTAATCCCAGGGCCTTCATGTATGCTAAGCACATTTTTTTATCACTAAGCTACACTTCCAGCCTATGAGAGCAATTTTCTGGTATCTCATAGCTGTAATAGGAAAATGTGATAAATCAGAGCTTCTGTATTATAGGAGTCTTTAACTCCCATTTTCTGCAAATGGAGAACAGGAAATGTTTCTTTTTCTATTTCTCCTTAACTGTTATACTAAAATAAATCCTTAATAAAACTTTTTTTGTGTCACTCTTGGGACTTGAACTCAGTGCCTGGGGGCTGTCTCTTGGGCTTTCTTACTCAAGGCTAGTGCTCTACCACTTGAGCCAAAGCTCCACATCTGGTATTTTGGTGATTAATGGATTAATGGACTAGTTTCATTCACACTACAATCCTCAGATCTCAGCCTCCTGAGTAGCTAGATTGGAAGCCAGCCTGGGCAGAAAATTCTGTGAGACTCTAATCTGCAATAAACCACTCAAAAAAGCAGGAAGTGGCACTATGGATTAAGTGGTAGAGTGCTCATAGACAGTGCCCAGGCCCAAGTTCAAGCACCAGGACCAGCAAACTAAAAACCTAACTTCTGTATAAAAACTGAATGATAGGCTGGAAGGTGGCTCAGTGGTAGAGTGCTTGCTTTGCATGCAGGAGCCCTGGGTTCGATTCCTCAGCACCACATAAACAGAAAAAGCTGGAAGTGGCACTGTGGCTCAAGTGGTAGAGTGCTAGTCTTTGAGCTGAAGAGCTGAGGGACAGCACCCAGGTGCAGAGTTCAGGCCCTATGACCCCCCCCAAAAAAAGAACCCTGAATGATGGATAGGGTAAGGAAACATTTTTAAGGCAATGTAAGGTCTTTTGCTAAGTATGATACTATACACCTGTAACTGTACCACCTAGGAGGCTGAAGCAGGAAATATATACAAGTTCGAGGCCGACTTGGACATAAAATAAGATCCTAGCTGGGCACTGGTGGCTCATGCCTATAATCCTAACTACTCAGGAGGCTGAGATCTGAGGGTTACATTTTGAAGTCAGCCTAGACAAGAAAGTCTGTGAGACTTTTTTTTTTTGGCAGTTGGGCTTGAACTGTAGGCCTGGGTACTGTGCCTCAGTTCTCCAGCTGAAGGCTAGTCTACCACTTGAGCCACAGCACCACTTCCCATTTTCTGGTTGTTATTGCAGAGTCTCACGTACTTTCCTGACAAGGCTGGCTTTAAACTGCAATCCTCAGATCTATGCCTCCTGAGTAGCTAGGATTATAGGAGTGAGCCACCAGCGCCTGCTGTCTGTGAGACTCTTATATCCAGTTAACCATCAGAAAACCTGAAGTGTAGATGTGGCTCAAAGTGGTATAGCACTAGCCTGGTGCAAAAAAGACCGGGGATAGCACCCAGGTCCTGAGTTCAAGCCCTACAACAAACAAAAAAAGACGTTTAAAAAAAGCATTTTAGAGGGCTAGAAGTATGATTCAAACAATAGAGCAACAGCCTAGCAAGGACAAAGCCCTGACTTCAAACTCTAGCGTTGTCAAAAAAATATCCCCCAACGCTTTAGACAGCTTTACTCTGTAGCCCACATCACCTTCAACATCCAATCCTCCTATCTTGGCTCCTGGATCAACGTAAGACCTTTTAAGAGCACCATGATATAAAAAGGACTGCCTAGTGACCTAGTAAATAATTTGGTATTAGACATGTTAAAGAAAAGATGAGGGGCTGGGAAGGTGGCTCAGTGGTAGAGTGCTTGCCTGGCATGCATGAGGCCCTGGGTTCGATTCCTCAGCACCACATAAGCAAAAAAAAAAAAAAAAAAGCCGGAAGTGGCGCTGTGCTCAAGTGGTAGAGCACTAGCTGAAGAGCTGAGGGACAGAGTTCAGGCCCCACAACCGGACCCCCCCCCCAAAAAAAAAGATGAAGCAGGGCACCAGTGGCTCACACCGTAATCCTAGCTACTCGGGAGGCTGAGATTTGAGGATAGAGGATAGAGGTTCAAAGCCAGCCTGCGCAGGAAAGTCCATGAGACTCTTATCTACAATAAACCATCAGAAAACTGGAAGGGACACTGTGGCTCAAGTGGTAGAGCACTAGCCTTGAGCTTAGGGACAGTGCCCAGGCTCAGAGTTCAGGCTCTATGACCAACCCAAAAAAAAAAAAAAAGATGAATGGTGAATGTTGAGGAAGAAATATTTGAACTGGGGAGATGATTAGATAAGATAATCTTTCAAATTTCTTCTGTAACACAAATGACTACCATGTTAAAGCATTTTGAATATAAATGAGAATGAAAAATATCTAAAATAAGCATTATTGGGGCTGGGAGTGATACATTACTTGCCTCACATGAGTAACACTTGAGTACAATCCCTAGCACTTCAAGAAAAAAAAAGCTGAGCTGGGAAGGTGGCTCAGTGGTAGAGCGCTTGCCTTGCATGCATCAGGCCCTGGGTTCCATTCCTCAGCACCACATAAGCAAAAAGGAAAAAGCCGGAAGTGGCGCTGTGACTCAAGTGGTAGAGCGCTAGCCTTGAGCTGAAGAGCTGAGGGACAGCGCCCAGGCCCAGAGTTCAGGCCCCATGACCGGACCAAAAAAAAAGCCAACAGTACTTACTACAGTACTTACATAAGTCCATGTAGCAAGACAGAAAGCGATTCCACCAGCTAATATAGCATTACCATATTTGTCATGGAAATCAGGTGCTCTTTTCTGGTGGCTCTGCCTTGCCATTGTTTGCTGAATGCTTCGAACTTAAAGAGAAAAAATAGAAAACCATCATTATAGAGCAAATACAAAAATATAGCTATTAATTATTGGGAAAGGAAATTGATACCACAAATCATGAAAGCCAATGAGATTTACTTTACAGTATTACACACCAGTAAAAATGGTAAAACGCGATGAATATAAAAGCATAGTAACATATTTTGAAATTCACCAAAGACAAGACAGATAAGCAGATTAATACATGATAAAACAAATACAGTGCCAGGTGCTGATGGCTCAAGGCTGTAATCCTAGCTACTCAGGAGTCTGAGATGTGAGGATTTCAGTTTGAAGCCAGACCAGGAGGAAAAGTCCATGAAACTACTATCTCCAGTAAATGAGCCTCTCCCAAAAAGCCAGAAGTGGCTCAAGTGGTAGAGTGCCAGCCTGGAGAAAAATAATCAGGGACAGGGCCCAGGAACCCAGTTCAAGCCCCACAACTGGCACATGTACACACTCACACACAGAGAATTTATTCTTTTTTTTTTAATGTTGTTGTTGTTGGCTATAGGGCTTGAGCTCAAGGCCTAGACCCTATCCTTGCACTTTAGTTCTCAAGGGTAGCACTCTGCCACTTGAGCCACAGCTCCACTTCTGGCTTTTAGTGGTTAACTGGAGATAAGACTTTTTTGCCCAAACTAGCTTTGAACTGCAATCCTCAGATGTCAGCCTCCTGAGCAGCTAGGATTATAGGCATGAGCTACCAACACCCAGCAAAAAAGTTTTCAAACTGCCCCTATGTGTATTAAGGAAAAGAGTTTAAGAAAGAACCAAGAACTAAAAATATTTTTTTTCCAATACTTTTTTCTAAATTATTCCTTTCCAATTTAAGTAGCAAGTCTTTACTGTTTAAAGAACCTTGGGAAAGCCGGGCACCAGTGGCTCATGCCTGTAATCCTAGCTACTCAGGAGGCTGACATCTGAGGATCAAGATTCAAGGACAGCTTGGGCAGGAAACTCTGTGAGACTCTGATCTCCAATAAATCACCAGAAAACCTGAAGTGGCGCTGTGGCTGAAGTGGTAGAGTGCTTGCCTTGAGCTGAAGAGCACAGGGACAGTGCCCAAGCTCAGAGCTCAAGCCCACGACCCACCAAAAAAAAAAAAAAGAACCTTGGAAAGTACTTGAATGTTTGGTTTGGCTTTTGTTGGTCACGGGGCTTGAACTCAGGACCTGGGCACTGTCCCTGAGCTCTTCAGCTCAAGGCAGGTATTCTACCATTTGAGCCAAAGCACCACTTCCGGAGTCCTGGTAATTAATTGGAGGTAAGAGTCTCACACACGGACTTTGCTGCCCAGGCTGGCTTTGAACTGCGATTCTCAAATCTGTCTCCCAAGTTGCTAGGATCACAGGCGCTACCCACCAGCGCCGGGTTCCAGGTGGATTGCTTTACACTTCACAGACAAAAAATGGTGTCAATGTCTTTCGCTGGTAATGTCATATAATCTTCAACAAAGTCCCCATTTTACAAATTAGAAAGTAGGATTAGAAAAATTAAATCATTACCCAAAGTAAAAGTGGTAATCAATGCAGCTACTGGCCTAGGAAAAACTACTGTATTTTTCAATTACGTTTGAAGTACCTGGAGTGTTTAGAATACAATTTAGTAACACGCTGAAATCTTTAAAAAAATATAAACCAAAATATGAGTACAGAAGCTAATGCTACTTGAGTAAGGTCACCTTCCTTCACTTTACTCAAGGTCACCTTCCGGGGAAATCAAGTCTGGAAATCCATTTTCTTTCTCTCTCTCTCCCTCCGTCCCTCTCGCCTTCTCTCCCTCTCATCTAGTATATTATCGATATATAATGCTGGCCTGAAATGTACCTGGACCTGCCTAACTTTTAGAATTTGAAAAGAAATGAGAACGACTGCTTTCAGAGCAATTGCTTCTCTGTAGACTTAGGAGTCAATACAGTCCCAAAGATAAAATTTCGAATGTAAGGAGAAGAAAGGTATCCATGAAATGCTCTTCTTTGAGATCCTCTCCCTGAAGAATTACCTGAAGAATTAAAGTACAGTGCTCAGCTCTGGATAGCAGACAGCAATCTTGAAAGGCAACAATGAAAACAGTGGGTGACAATGGTAATGGCAAGCCTTGGCGGAAACAGACTCGGCATTTAGAATGACATGGTCAGGATTTGGAGGCGCGAAAGACCCAAAGGACAGATGTAAGGAAGCTGTAAATGACTTCCTCACAATTTTTGCTCACCTTGGAGACGGCTTATAGCGTTTTTGGCCAAGGAAAACATCGCGGACCTGTAGCTAAGACAAAAGCAACGGCGGCTGGGCTGGACCACGCGAATTCTCCTTAGGTACCCTTGCAAAGAACCCTGAAAAACAAAATGGCTTTCACTTAAGACCTGTAATGAGATTTGGCGGTATCTCGCGAGATTTTTAAGCCAGGAAACCTGCAGTACTTTATATCGCGAGAAAAGTCTTAATGCCTTTTGGGAAATGTAGTTTCAATGCTGCGTGTGTCTGTATCACTGTCTGGGTGTCACTGTCTCTGAATCTCTGTGTGTGCTAGCCCTAAGGCTAGGAACTCAGAGTTTGGGCTTGGTTTTTCTTTTTTACTCAAGGAGCCACACCTCCACTTAAGGTTTTTGTTGTTATTGTTGTTGGTTAATGGAAGATTCTCCACGGCTTTTCCGCCTGGCCTGGGCTGACTTCCAACCCAAATCCTCAGATCTCAGCTTCCTAAGTAGCGAGAATTACATTGCAGAAATGAGCCACTGGCGCCCTGGCATTTTATAAGTACCATCTGATAGAAGTCAGAAAGCTCCTAGAAGAAAGGTTTACTGATCTGTAGAGGAGAACTGCATCACTGTTCTTTCTGCTCCTTCAAAACTCATTTTCTGTCTCCACTTACCACAAACTAATTGGTCAAACTCTGTGTATGTGTGTGTGTGTGTGTGTGTGTGTGTGTGTGTACAACTGGGGCTTGAACTAAAAGCACTGAGCTCTCTCTTGAGTTTTTTACTAAAGCCTAGGGTTCTGCCACTTAAGCCACAGCTCCAGTTCCACTTTACTTTTAATTTTGAAATAATTCCAAATTTAGAAAAAGTCAGACAAGTACTGGTGGCTCAAACGTATGCTCAAGAATCTGAAATCTTAAGATCATGCTTCAAGGCCAGTCCCCACAGGAAAGTCTGTGACACCCTTAGCACCAATTAGTCACCAAAACGCCATAAGTGGAGCACCAGCCTTGAGCAAAACACACTAAAGGACAGTGCCCAGGCCCTGAATTCCAGCCTTAGATATTGCACAAAATAAGAGAAAGAAGAGAAGGAGGCAGAGAGAGGAAAAGAGATCACAGAATTGTAAGAAGCCCACCAGAGTAACCCCAAGCTGAAGCAGGAAGATTGTGAGTTCTGGGCCAGCCTGAGCTACAAAGCTAGACTCCACCTCAAATATAAGGAAAAAAGTTTTCCAAGGGACATAAAAGGAAACCCCCAATTGGAAGTATAGGAAGAAAGACTCCAGTAAAATAAGAAAGAATGAGGAGGAAGAAGAATAGGAGGAGAAGGAGGAGGAGGAGGAAGAGGAGGAGGAGGAGGAGGAGGAGGAGGAGGAGGAGGAGGAGGAGGAGGAGGAGGAGGAGGAGGAGGAGGAGGAGGAGGAGGAGGAGGAGGAGGAGGAGGAGGAGGAGGAGGAGGAGGAGGAGGAGGAGGAGGAAGAAAGAAGGAAGAAGAAGAAAGAAGAAGGAGAAGGAAACTTCAGCTCCTGAATTTTCAAAAGTCAAAACAAAAATTCCTAAGCACTCTCCCATTAAAGAGGAACCCTGTGATTCTTTATCTGAAACTGTAAGCGAGAATTGAGAAACAACAACAAAGCCTGGTTCTTCAACAGACCACCTCACCAAGACTCTCCACTCCCCAAAAAGGGACCCATTGCCCATTCTAAGGAGAAAGACTTTCACAAGTGAGATAGAAGATGTGCCATACCTTTCCACACCACAGCACTGTATTTATGTCATGGGCACTAGCCTGCCCCATCACCATTGCCACTACAAGAATCCTCTCCAGGCTGGGTGCTGGTGGCTCACACCTGTAATCCTAGCTACTCAGGAGGCTGAGATCTGAGGATCACGGTTCAAAGCCAGCCGGGGCAGGAAAGTCTGTGAGACTCTTATCTCCAATAAAAACCACTAGAAAACCGGAAGTGGTGCTGTGGCTCAAGCGGTAGAGTGCTTGCCTTGAGCTGAAGAGCGCACGGACAGCGCCCAAGCCCAGAGTTCAAGCCCCACAACCGACCAAAACAAAAAAAGAATCCTCTCCAAAGAAGGTGGCTCAGTGGTAGGGTAGAGTGCTTGCCTTGTATGCATGAGGCCCTGGGTTCGATTCCTCAGCACCACATAAACAGAAAAAGCTGGAAGTGGTGCTGTGGCTCAAGTGGTAGAATAATAGCTTGAGCTGAAGAGCTGGGAGATAGTGCCCAGGTCCAGAGTTCAGGCCCCACAACCTACCCAAAAAAAAAAAAAAAGGAGACATAGCAAATAAGGCAAAGAATACTTGCTCTTATACCCTAGTGGTGTCAATCAAGCTAATAATTGTAAAAATGCCTTTGTATTTTTAAATTATTTATTGTTATTCTAAAGGTGATATACAGAGGGGTTACAGTTACATGAGCTTGATATTTTTTTGTTTTTGTTTTTGTTTTTTTTTGTTGGTCATGAGGCTGAACTCTGGGCCTAGGCACTGTCCCTCAGCTCTTCAGCTAAAGGCTAGTGCTCTACCACTTGAGCCACAGTGCCACTTCCAGCTTTTTCTGTTTATGTGGTGCTGAGGAATTGAACCCAGGGTCTCATGCACATGAGGCAAGCGCTCTACCACTGAGCCACCTTCCCAGCCCAGCTGGTATTTTTTATTGTAAGGGTGATGTACAAAGAGGTTATGCTTATATAAGTCAGGTATTGAATATATTTCTTTTTGAAAAGTGTCATGTCCCCTGAATTTTTTAAACAATCAATCAAGCAGGGTTCTGTCTAGAATGGGTAAATTTTTATGCTGGACACCTGTGGCTCACACCTGTAATCCCAGCCCTCTCATGGACTTTTTTGCCTGGGCTGGCTTCCAACTGCAATCCTCAGATTTCAGCCTCCTGAGTAGATAGGATTATAAGCATGAGCCATTGGTGCCCAGGTTGAATAAAATATTTTTTAAAAACCCACAAAGTGGGGTTGAGAATGTGGTTTAGTGGTAGAGTGCTTGCTTAGCATGCATGAAGCCCTGGGGTTCGATTCCTCAGTACCACATACACAGAAAAAGCCAGAAGTGGCACTGTGCTAGCCTTTAGCAAAAGGTGTTTAGGTTCAGTGCTTAGACCCTGAGTTCAAACCCCAGGACTAGCAAAAACCCCACAAAGGACTAGAGGCATGGATCAACATATAGTAACCTACCTTACATGCAAGGGCCCTGAGTTCAATCCTAATACTTCCAAAAGAATGTGAAAATTAAAGTGTGGTGTTTCTTGAATATTATCAAGTTACCCTATAGAGATAGTGTATGATTTGCATTTCTTCAACAACATGTAAGAGTGCCTATTTTACCTTTGTTTATGGCTTATATTGTATAACTTTTGTATTTTTGTCAATATGATTCACGAGATATGTCTCTTTTTTATTTTTTATTGGTCCGTCATGGGCTTGAACTGTGGGCCTGGGCCCTGTCCCTGAGCTGGTTTGCTTAAGGCTAGTGTTTTACCACTTGAGCCATGGCACCACTTCTACTTCCGATTTTCTGGTGGTTTATTGGAGTCTTAAGAGTCTCACAGACTTTCTTTCCCTGGGCTGGCTTTGAACTATGATCCTCAGATCTGTCTCCATAGTAGTTAGGATTACAGGCATGAACCACCATCACCCCGACTCTCACGTTTTCTCTTTGAGACTTTAAATTTTTTAAATTTTAGGGGGGGTGGGGGAGAACTGGGGTTTGAACTCCCTTAGCTTTTCCCCTCTTTCCCCTTTGTTCTACCACTTGAACCACAGCTCCATTTCCGGTTTCTGGTGGTTAATTGGAGATTATGAATCTCATGAACTTTTCCTGCCCGGATTGGCTTCGAATCATGAGCCTCAGCTCTCAGCTTCCTGGGTAGCTAGGATCACAAGTTTGAGCCACCTGCGCCTGTTTTTTTTTTGTTGTTGTTGTTGTTGGTCGTGGGGCTTGAACTCGGGGCTTGGGCGTTGTCCCCGCACTCTTCAGCTGAAGGAGAGCACTCTACCGCTTGAACCACAGCGCTACTTCTGGTTTTCTAGTGGTTTATTGGAGATAAGAATCTCACGGAGTTTCCTGCCCGGGCTGGTTTTGAACCATGATCCTCAGATCTCAGCCTCCTGAGGATTACAGGCGTGAGCCACCGGCACCTGGCTTGACTGTTTTTTTGTTTTGTTTTGTTTTTTGGTCAGGTCTGCCTATGTAGCCCAAGCGGAAGCGGAAACTATCTCAGGCTCGAGGGCTGGCATTGCAAGTATACGCCACCACACCCTGCTTTTTCAAATTCTTACTCATATTGCACTTAAAAAAAAAATCCTCCAGTTATATTAAGTATATTTTTGTTTTTCTACTTTTTTTTCTTTTTCAAATACTTGGGATTAAATGAAATGGATTTCAAGGAATTTTAAACGAGTCTTGGGGAGAAAATTGCGTCTTAGCAACCCCAAGCTATTTTGAACTGAAAATACCCGCAGCATTCCACAACTGCGCACGCGTGTTTCACAGCCGCTCAGCTCGACATCTTTTCCCAGCACGAAAGGGGAGGCCCATAATTTTTAACGGACCAATGAAAAACCTCCAGATGATCCTCTTCCTATTGGCTAACGAAGACCAATTAGAGGCGAACTGTCTTTTAGCGGGCGTCTAGCTGTAACGCGCTGTGACGTTATGGGAGGGGTCGCCTACCAGGGCTAAGTTTAGCCAATGAGGAAAGAGAAGGGGTGGGTTTCCCAGTTCTCACGTCCGTCCCACATACCCAGCCTAAGGAAAGTTTGGCTTACCCCGGGGAGAGCAGCGAACATGGCAGCGCGTCGGTGGTTTTGGTCTATCTCTGCGACTTTGGCCATGGCGCTGCTGCTCTTGTACAAGATTCCTTCAGCTTCTGCCCAAAGAAAAAAGGAGGTGAGGACACAGTTTTTAGCACCAGAGGCTTTTCCCACTGCGAGAGGCTTGACTGGGTCTGTGGATTCCTTCCCGCTTTCCTTTCCCTGTCCCCGCCACTTTCTGGGCTTTTGGTATCTTTTAACCCCATCGTTTTCGAGTTATTGCTTTGCGAAGGAAGGAAAGGCATACTTCATGTCTTGTGAGAGTGGAGTGGCCACCTGGCTTCTACGGGCTGGGACAAGTTTGGCCACTTCTCTGTGAGTTGGGGCCCCATAGGGTGTTGGGGCTGGAGGCTAGATCCAGGGTGCAGGATATAAAGAGAGGCTTTCCGATGTTGGCAAATGTTAACTCCTCCGACATGTACAACAGCTTTGGTGCCGTTTTCAGTTCTGGATGTGGAAATGAGAGCGAAGTGAAATTAAACCAGGTTGATCAACCGCGTAGATCAGCCAACAAATATTTCGTGTGCTTGACATACACACATGAACAAAAGTGCAATTCCCTCCTGGTGGAACTTACAGGCTTTGGGAAATCCAAAAGATAGATCTATCTATCTATCTATCTACCTACCTACCTACCTACCTACCTACCTACCTACCTACCTACCTACCTACCTACCCACCTACCCACCTACCCACTTACCCACTCACCCATCCACCCACCCACCCACCTACCTATCTACTCATGCTTAAGCAAGCTAAGCAGACCAGTTTGAGCATTGTGGTTTAAAACATTTGTGACTTCCATCTTTGTACTCTCAGAACTTAAAAAAAAATCTTAGTAGGGGCTGGGAAGGTGGCTCAGTGCTAGAGTGCTTGCCTTGCATGCATGAGGCCCTGGATTCTATTCCTCAGCACCACATAAGCAGAAAAAGCCGGAAGTGGTGCTGTGGCTCAGTGGTAAAGCACTAGCCATGAGCTAAAGAGCTGAGGGACAGTGCCCAGGCCCAGAGTTAAGGCCCCACGACTGACAAAAAAAAATCTTAGTAACAATCGTTTGTACCCTCAAATTTTATTTTATTTTTTGTCCTTTCTCTTTTGGTACTGGGGATCAAACCCAGGACGTTGCACTTGCTAGGCAAGTGCTTTGCCACTGAACTACTTCCTAGCTCACCTGCTAAGTTTATATGAGAAAAACCAGTTTATACAGTTAACTAAGGCAGAACAAGGAGTAAATCAGATCAGCCATTCTAATCCTACATTCTGTTCACAAAGTCACTCAGACATTTCTTGTGTTAATTTCTGCTGAATTAAGAATGAAGCTATCTTCTGTATGCCTTTTTTCTATTTCTTTATTAAAGGGATTTATTTTTTTTGGGGGGGAGGGGTCCGTTCGTGGGGCCTGAACTCTGGGCCTGGACGCTGTCCCTCAGCTCTTCAGCTCAAGGCCAGCGCTCTACCACTTGACCCACAGCGCCACTTCTGGCTTTTTTTTCTGCTTATGTGGTGCTGAGGAATCGAACCCAAGGCCTCATGCATGGTAGGCTAGTGCTCTACCACTTGAGCTACAGCGCCACTTCTGGGTTTTTTCTTTTTGATTATGTGGTGCTGAGGAATCAAATCCAGGGCCTCAGGCATGCAAGGCAAACACTCTACCACTGAGCCACCTTCCTAGCCCCTATTAAAGGGATTTAATACGACAGAAAATCTCTACAGAGCTCTATACATCTCTTTCATAAAATTCTTTGATCAAATTCACTATTTCTATTGCTCTTATCTCCCTTCTGGAGAGATTTCTGTGTGTTTGAACTCTTCCATAAAAATCAAAGCTAAGCTAGCTAATTGAAACAATGAGTTAAGACTGGCAATGTCCCTGAGCTTCTTTTGCTCAAGGCTAGCACCCTACCACTTGAGTCACAACATCACGGCCTCTTCTGTTTATGTAGTACTGAGGAATCAAACCCAGGACTTCATGCATGCTAGGCAAGCAACTCTACCACTAAGCCACATTCCTAACCCAGTAATTTTTCTTTAACTCTCCAGCACTTTTTTTTTTTTTTTGGTCGGTCGTGGGGCTTGAACTCTGGGCCTGGGCGCTGTCCCTAGCTCTTCAGCTTAAAGCTAGCGCTCTACTACTTGACCCACAGCGCCACTTACGGCTTTTTTTTCTGCTTATGTGGTGCTGGGAATTGAACCCAGGGCCTCAGGCATGCAAGGCAAGTGCTCTACCACTGAGCCAACTTCCCAGCCCCCCCTGAGCATCTTTTGCTCAAGGCTAAAACATTCTACCACTTGAGCCATAGCTCCACTTCTGGCTTTTTTGGTGCTTACTTGGAGATAAGAGTCTCTCATAGCCAGGTGCTGGTGGCTCATGCCTGTAATCCTAGCTACTCAGAAGGCTGAGACCTGAGGATTCCAGTACGAAGACTCTTATCTCCAATTAACCACCCAAAACTAATGTGGATCTGTGGCTCAAAGTAATAGAGCACTAGCCTTGAGCGAAAAAGCTCAGGGACATTGCCCAGGCCCAGAATTCAAGCCCCCACTCCCCAAAAAAGTCTCACAAACTTTCCTGCCCTGGCTGGTTTCGAACCATGATCCTCAGATCTCAGCCTCCTGAGTAGTATTACAGGTGTGAGCCCCCAGTGTCCAGTTGTCTGTTTTTCAGACAGATGTAATATGTAGCCCAGGCTGGCCTCAAACTTGTAATCCTCCGAAAGGTGGGCACTGATGGCTCATACCTGTAATCTTAGCTTCTCAGGAGGCTAAGATCTGCAGGTTGGGGTTCAAAGCCAGCCCAAGGGAGAAAATCCCTGAGCTCTTGTATCCAATTAACCACTTGAAAAGTGGAAGTTGAGCTGTGGCTCAAAGTGGCAGCACTAGCCTTGAGCAAAAAAGCACAGAGGGCTGGGAAGATAGCTCAGTGTTAGAGTTCTTGCTTAGCATACATGAGGCCCTGGTTTCAATTCCTCAGCACCACATAAGCAGAAAAACCCAGAAGTGGTGCTGTGGCTCAAGTGGCAGAACGCTCTCCTTGAGCTGAAGAGCTGAGGGACAGTGCCCAGGCCTAGAGTTCAGGACCCAGGACTGACAAAAAAAAAAAGCACAGAGAGTGCCCAAGTCTGGAGTTGAAGCCCCACAACTGACAACAAACAAACAAAAACCTGCTGGGTGCCAGTGGCTCCTGCCTATAATCCTAGCTACTCAGGGGACTGAGATCTGAGGATCACGATTCAAAGCCAGCTCGAGTGGGAAAGATGTGAGACTCTTATCTCCAATAAACCACTCAGAAGCCGGATGTGGCACTATGGCTCAAGTGATAGAGAGCTAGCCTTGAGCTGAAGAGCTGAGGGACAGAACCCAGGCCCAGAGTTCAAGCCCCAGGACTGACCAAAAGCAAAAAAGAGGAAAAAAGAAAAAAAAAAACAAACTTGTGATCTTCCTGCCTTACTTCCCCAGATGGCAGACCTGTGTAAATCATGCCTGTCAAAATTATATTTCCTGACTTGCTTCTCGGAATCTAAATATGGAAAAGGGTGAATGCACAGAGTATTCTGAAGCATAGTAAAAATGCTTGTAGTAATGTTTACATGGCAGGTCTTCCTGCTTCTCAAGTCTCAAAAAAAAAAAAAAGTGTAGCTAGACGCTGGTAGCTCAGTGCTTGTAATCCTAGCAACTCAAGAGACTGAGATCTGAAGATTGCAATTCAAAGCCACCCTTGACAGGAAAGCCGGTGAGACTCTTAACCAGTTAACCATCAGAAAACTGGAAGTGGCACTGTGACTGAAAGTGGTAGAGCACTGTTGTTGAGCAAAAGAGCCCAGGGACAGCACCCAGGCCCTGAGTTCAAGCCCCATGACTGATAAGGAAACAAAACAAAGCAAGAACTTTAAAAAAATATGATTTACTCTAACTCAGGTAATCTTTAGCAAGTTAGCAAGTCTCATTTTCCTCAGTACAATTGAGAAAATACCTATTTCTGTGGCTGCTGTGAAAATTAAATAAGGTATAATTCCATCCAGAAGACCCTTGGCCTATGGAAAGCATTAGATGATATGGCTGATATAGTTTGCTTGCATATATGAAAGTAAAACTATGAAACCTGTTAAAATTGCTTAAAAGGCAGGAGGGATAAGGCAGAAGGTGAAGGTTTTGCTTTATTGTCATGTTACTTAAACAATATTAAATTTTTGTAAGTTTTTTTTTTTTTTGTCAGTTTTGGGGCCTGGGCTCTCAAGCCCTGAGCTCTTTTGATCAAGGCTAGTGCTCTACCACTTTGAGCCACAGTGCCACTTACAGCTTTTTCTGAGTAGTTTATTGGACATAAGAGTCTCATGGAAACCAGGTGCTGGTGGCTCACGCCTGTAATCCTAGCTACTCAGGAGGCTGAGATCTGAGGATCATAGTTCAAAGCCAGCTCAGGCACCCAAGTCTGTGAGACTCTTATCTCCAATAAACCACTCAGAAAACTGGAAGTAGCCCTCTGGCTCCAGTGGTAGAGCGCTAGCCTTGAGCTGAGGAGCTGAGAGACAGCGCTCAGGCCCAGAGTTCAAGCCCCACGACCAACCAAAAAAAAAAAAAAACCCCAAAACTAATTGATAATGCAACCCTTCACCCCAAAAAAAAACCACTTAAAAATCATCAAGCAGCCGGGCGCTGGTGGCTCACGCCTGTAATCCTAGCTACTCAGGAGGCTGAGATCTGAGGATCTCGGTTCAAAGCCAGCCCGGGCAGGAGAGACCGTGAGACTCCTATCTCCAATAAACCGGAAGTGGCACTGTAGCTCAAGTGGTAGAGCGCTCGCCTTGAGCTGAAGAGCTGAGGGATAGCGCCCAGGCCCAGAGTTCAAGCCCCACAACCGACAAAAAAAAAAAATCAAGCAAAGATACAGTGTATATTTTAACAATATCCAGGAAGTGAAGTGACTATCCAGGAATGAAACACATGGTATTTACAGATTTAAAGTGCTCTTCTCTGCTCACTGTCTGTCTCCTGAAGTAATTATCTGTCCAATTATATTTCTGTATCTGTTCAGTTTCACTCTTAATTCATGGATGGAGTTGGAAATGTATTGCTTAGCCAGAAATTTCATTTTAGTAACATCTGAAGACTGGTAAATGATTAGGAAAACTAAAAACATGAATTTTTGTTTATATTAATTGCATGTAGTAAAGGGTTTCATTATCACATTTCCACTCATAGATACAATGTACTTCGATTATATGCATCACTCCGCTGCTCTGGCTTACCTACCTGCTACTCTCCCCTCCTTCCTGGTTGTTACCTCTTCCCTCTTTTTCTCCCAGTTTCTTGTTTTAGTTTTTGTTTCCTGGTTCTGGAGCTTCGACTGTTGGCCTGAACACTGGCCCCTGAGCTTCTTTTGCTCAAAGCTAACACTCTACCACTTGATCCACAGCTCCACTTCCAGAGTTTTGTGTTTAATTGGTGATAAGAGTCTTTTGGAGCTGGGAGACAGTAGCTCACACCTATAATCTTAGCTGCTCAGGAGGTTGAGATCTGAGCATCACAGTTTGAAGCCAGCCCAGGCAGAAAAGTCGTGAGACTCTTATCTCCAATAAATTACTCAGAAAAAGCTGGAAAAGCTCATAGTGAGAGTGCTAGCCTTGAGCATAAAGAGGCTCAGGGACAGTGCCCAGGCCCTGAGTTCAAGCCCCAGGACCAGCAAAAATAACAACAACAACAACAAATCTCCTGGACTTTCCTGCCTGGACTGGCCTTGAGCTATAATCCTCAGTCCTCAGCCTCCTGAGTAGCTAGTTACACACGTGAGCCACCATTTTCTGGTTAATAATGGCTTTAAAATATAGAATATGTATTTCGAAGCTAAGAACCAACATTGTGGGGCTGGGAAGGTGGCTCATTGGTAGAGCGCTTGCCTTGCATGCCTGAGGCCCTGGGTTCGATTCCTCAGCACTACATAAGAAAAAAGCGGGAAGTAGCGCTGTGGCTCAAGTGGTAGAGTGCTAGCCTTGAGCTGAAGAGCTGAGGGACAGTGCCCAGGCCCAGAGTTCAGGCCCCACGACTGGACCCCCCCCCCCCAAAAAAAAAAAAAACCAACATTGTCTGACCTGAAGCAGAAGTGACAGTCTCTTGAGGCTGTTTTATTTTAAGTGGCAAAGCATGGAATTGAATAGAGAAATTACTTCATTAAAGGAAACTGTGGGCTAGGCCTAGGTGACTCCAGAGCTTCCTGAGGCAGTCTTGGTCAGCACTTCCCCCTTAGCCCATCTTCCCATTGATCAGTCTCTTGCTCCCTTCATTGGATGGTCTGGATGAGAAGTGTGTGTTTAGTTCCTTTTACATTTTTTTGTTGTTGGTCGTGGGGCCTGAACTCTGGGCCTGGGCACTGTCCCTCAGCTCTTCAGGTCAAAGCTAGCACTCTACCACTGAGTCACCTTCCCAGCCCTAGTTCCTTAGTTTTTAAGACACTGTGCAACCTTAAAGAGACCCAGTTTCTCCACATCCTCTTTAAGGTCATTCTAGTTTCACTTTATTAACAAACATATGTTGCTATTTCTCCTTGCTTTTTTATTTTTATGGTGCTAAGGTTCAAACTCAGGCCTTTGTGCTTACAAGGCAAGTGCTCCACCACTTGAGCCACATCCCCAGCCTAGCAGTGATATCTCATTAGATTTTTTTTTTTGCCAGTCTTGGGGCTTGAACTCAAGGCCTGGGCACTGTCCCTGTATATGTGGTACTGAGGAATCAAACCCAGGGCTTCATACATGCTAGGTAAGCACTCTACCACTGAGCCATATTCTCAGGCTGGATTGTTTTTCATAAGGTTAATACTCTACCTCTTGAGCCACTACTTCTGGCTCTTTTAGTGGTTAATTGGAAATAAGAGTCTCATGGACTTTTCTGCCTCAGATGGCTTCAAACCATGATTCTCAAATCTTAGCCTCCTTATAGCTAGGATTACAGGCGTATGAGTCACTGGCACCCTGGCTCTTACTGTGTTCTTTTTTTTTTTTGGGTCCGGTTGTGGGGCCTGAACTCTGGGCCTGGGTGCTGTCCCTCAACTCATCAGCTCAAGGCTAGCGCTCTACCACTTGGGCCACAGCGCCACTTCCGGCTTTTTTCTTTTTGCTTATGTGGTGCTGAGGAATTGAACCCAGGGCCTCATGCATGCAAGGCAAGCGCTCTACCACTGAGCCACCTTCCCAGCCCCTCTTACTGTGTTCTTAATGATGTTGAACATTTTCTTATGCTGGTAGGGATTGAACCCAGGGTCTAACTTATTGAACATCTTCCTTTGTCTATGTTTGCCATCTTTTTCTTTTTTGCTAGTCCTGGGGCCTGAACTCTGGGCCTGGGCACTGCCCCTGAGCTCTTCAGCTCAAGCCGAGCGCTCTACCACTTGAGCCACAGCACCACTTCTGTTTTTTTCATTATGTGGTGCTGAGGAATTGAACCCAGGACCTCCTGCATGCAAGGCAAACACACTAGCACTGAGCCACCTTCCCAGCCCTCATACGTTTTTTTGTTTTGTTTTGTTTTTTACTCATTTTCTAGTTTAGCTATGTGATTTTTTTTTTCTTTCAGTCCTGGGGCTTGAACTCTGGGCTTGGACGCTATCCTTGCACTCTTCAGCTCAAGGCGAGCACTCTACCGCTTGAGCCACAGTGCCACTTCTGGTTGTTTTTTTTTTTTTTTTTTGGGTCCGGTCGTGGGGCCTGAACTCTGGGCTTGGGCGCTGTCCCTCAGCTCTTCAGCTCAAGGCTAGCGCTTTACCACGTGAGCCACAGTGCCACTTCCGGCTTTTTTGTTTTTGCTTATGTGGTGCTAAGGAATGGAACCCAGGGCCTCAGGCATGCAAGGCAAGCGCTCTATCACTGAGCCACCTTCCTAGCCCCCACTTCTGGTTTTCTAGTAGTTTATTGGAGATAAGAGTCTCGCGGATGTTCCTGCCCAGGCTGGCTTTGAACTGTGATCCTCAGATCTCAGCCTCCTGAGTAGCTAGGATTACAGGTGTGAGCCACCAGCACCCGGCTGCTATGTGATTTTTTTAAAGTATTGAATTGATTTTTTCTAGCTAGTTCTGGGACTTGAACGCTGCACCTGGTTGCTGCTGTCAACTGAGCTTTTTTGCTCAAGTCTAGCTTGAGTTATTTTTTTGTGTATGTGTACCTTTGCCAGCATTGGAGCTTGACCTCAGGGCCTCTTGCTCTTGTTTAGCTTTTTCTCTAAGGGCTAGTGGTACTCTACTATTTGAACCACTTCTGGCTGTTTATTGGTTAATTGGAGATAAGATTGTCATGGAGACCAGTGTTATACGTGGCTCCCAACCATAATACTAGCTACTCATGGGGTTGAGATCTGGAGATTGCAATTTCAAAGCCAGCTGGGGAAGGAAAAATCCATGAGACTCTTATGTCCAGTGAAGTACCAAAAAGCCAGAAATGGAGTTTTGGCTTAAGTGGTAGACCACCCAGCCTTGAGCAGAAAAAGCTAAGTGAAAGCAAGAGGACCTGAGTTCAACCTTCAGTACTGGCACAAAAAATGTCTGTATATGTGAATGTGTATACACCTAGTCTGGAGGCAAGGCTCAAGTGGCAGAGCACCAGACTAGCAAGAACTACTCTGAATTCAAAGGCTCTGAGTTCAAACCTGGGTACCACTAATACATGTCTGTATATGTATATATGTACATAACATGTAAGCTATTAATCATTTTTAATATAGTTTAAAAATATTTTTTCTGGGCTGGCAGTGTGCCTTAGTGGTAGAATGCTTTCCTAGCATGCATGAAGCCCTGGGTTCGATTCCTCAGTACCATATCTACAGAAAAAGCTGGAAGTGGCGCTGTGGCTCAAGTGTTAGACCTCTAGCCTTGAACACAGAGAGGCTCAGGGATAGAGCCCAGGCCCTGAGTTCAAGCCCCAGGACTGGCAAAAAAAATTCCGTTGGGTGCTGGCGGCTCAAACCTGTAATCCTAGCTACTCAGGAGGCTGAGATCTGAGGATCAAGGGTCATAGCCAGCTGGACAAGAAAAGCCCATGAGACTCTTATCCTCCGCTAACTAGCAAAAAGAACAGAAGTGGACGTGTGGCTCAAGTGGTAGAGTGCCAGCCTTGAGTAAAAAAGAAAACAAACTATAATGGGAGGCCCTGATTTCAGGCACCACTATTATTAGCTTCTACACACACACACATGTACACATGCACACACACACACACACAAAATGGATGTGGTGGCACATGCTGGGAATTCCAGCACTTGGGAGGCTAAGGCAGGAGATCACAAATTGAGGCCACTCTGGGCTGCATAGCTAGACCCCCATCTCACAAAAGAAATTAAGTGGGGTGGATTATCAGTCCCAACTGCCTTTTTTTTGGCGGGGGGCATGGGGCTTGAACTCGGACAGGGCACTGTCTCTGAGCTTTTTCTGCTCAAGACTAGTACTCTACCACTTTTAGTCACAGAGACATTTCTGGTTTTCTGGTGGGTTTTTTTTTTGTTGTTTTGTTTTGTTTTTTGGTCAGTCGTGGGCCTGAACTCTTGGGTGCTGTCCCTCAGCTCTTCAGCTCAAGGCTAATGCTCTACCACATGAGCCACAGAGCCTCTTCCGCCTTTTTCTGCTTATGTGGTGCTGAGGAATCGAACCCAGGGCCTCATGCATGCAAGGCAAGCACTCTACCACTGAGCCACCCACCCACCCACCCACCCAGCCCTAACTTCTTATTTTGTTTTTTTTTTGTTTTTTTTTTTTACTTTTTTTGGAAACAGGGTCTTGCTATGTAGACAAGTCAACCTCGAATTCGTGATCCTTCTTCCTCCACATGAGTGCTGGGATTACAGGCATGGTCTACTGTGCCTAGTTTTAACTTTAAATGCCAAATTGAGTATATTAACATTCTTTTTTTTTTGCTGGTTGTGGGGCTTGAACTCTGGGCCTGAACTCAAGGCTAGCACTCTACCACTTGAGCCACAGCACCACTTCCAGTTTCCTGGTGCTTAATTGAAGATAAAAGTCTCAGGGCAGGCTGGGAAGGTGGCTCAGTGGTAGAGCGCTTGCCTTGCATGCATGAGGCCCTGAGTTTGATTCCTCAGCACCACATAAGCAAAAAGAAAAAAAGCCAGACGTGGCACTGTGGCTCAAGTGGTAGAGCGCTAGCCTTGAGCTGAAGAGCTGAGGGACAGCGCTCAGGCCCAGAGTTCAGGCCCCACGACCGGACCCAAAAAAAAAAAAAGTCTCATGGACTTTCCTGCCCAGGGCTGACCTTGAACTACGATCCTCAGACCTCAGCCTTCCGAGTAGCTAGGATTACAGGTGTCAGCCACCAGAGCCTGGCTATGTTAACGTTCTTACTTTGTCTTTTTTTAGATGGTGTTATCTGAAAAGGTTAGTCAGCTGATGGAATGGACCAATAAGAGACCTGTAATCCGAATGAATGGAGACAAGTTCCGCCGTCTTGTTAAAGCCCCCCCAAGAAACTACTCTGTTATTGTCATGTTCACCGCTCTACAACTCCATAGACAGTGTGTCGTTTGCAAGTATGTTCTTGCTGCTCTGCTTTAAAATTCAATACCCTACAACATTTTAACCATTTTTTTCAGTCCCAGGAGAACCAACTTAGTGCAGTGCGCACATAAATAATTAATGTGGATACCTTAATTAGAAGGTTTATAGCACCACACTTCTCCAGCTGTTCTGTTACCAATTCTTGGGGGGCATGAAAAATATCACCATCATACGAATTACTTAAAAAAAACAAAGAATTATCTTAAGTCAGTGCCAACTTATATGTAGTGAGCCAATGCTGTTGGTATAGTGCTTTATTATTTGTAAGTACTTTCAACATTATATTACTGTGTTATTACAATTCCAAAAAGTAGACAAAGCAAATTGGAGATAGAGGTGGAGAAAGGGGAGATGTTGACCAAAAGGTATATGGATTCGTGTAGATAAGATGAATGAAATTTAGTGATCTATTATATACTGTAAGGGCATAGTTGATAATAACACGCATTTTGATTTTACTAAGAATAGATTTTACATGCTTTACCACAAAACAGTATGGAGAGGTAATGCATTAGTTTAAATCAATCATTTTACAATGTATATACATATCCCAAAACATCATAAATATGTATAAAGGTATACTTATGTCTATAAATATTTATATAAACATAGAGTTATTAATCAAAAATAATTTTCACTGGGAATGGAACTCAGTAGAATGCCTATCTACCATGCATAAAACTCTAAGTTTGAAAGCCAAAAAGCTTGGGGGAGCACCTGTTTGGCAAGAAGGAAGTCCTTAACTCACACACAAATACAAAAACAGGTGCTGGCAGGGCTGGGAAGGTGGCTCAGTGGTAGAGTGCTTGCCTTGCATGCATGAGGCCCTGGGTTCGATTCCTCGGTACCACATAAGAAGAAAAAGCTGGAAGTGGTGCTGTAGCTCTAATGGTAGAGCGCTTGCCTTGAAGAACTGAGGGACAGCGCCCAGGCCCAGAGTTCAGACCCCATGACCAAAAAAAAAAAAAAAAAGTGACCCCTGTAATCCTAACTATTCAGGAGTCAGATCTGAGGATCATGGCTCAAAGCCAGCCTGAACAGGAAAATCCATGAGACTCTTCTCTCTAATTAACAACCAGAAAGCCAAAATTTGAGGTATGACTCAAGTGGCCCTGAGCAAAAAAGCTGAGACAGCACCTAAACCCCGAGTTCAAGTCCCAGTATGTAAAGAAAAAGGAAAAAGAGAACATTGAGGATTCAATCTAGATACTGTTAAAATTATACTTTTAAAAGGTAGGGAGTGGGGAAGAAAAGTGGGAGAGAATGAGGGAGGGGGTAACAATGTTCAAGAAGAAATGTAGGGCCAGGAGCGCTGGTGACTCGTGCCTGTAATCCTAGCTACACAGGGGGCTGAGATCTGAGGATCAGGGTTCAAAGCCAGCCCAGGCAGGAAAAGTCCCTTGAGACTCTTATCTCCAATAAACCATTCAGAAAACTGGAAGAAGTGACGCTGTGGCTCAAGTGGTAGAGCACTAGCCTTGAGCTAAAGAGCTGAGGGACAGGCCCCAGGCCCAGAGTTCAAGCCCCACAACCCACAAAAAAAAAAGAGGAGGAGGAGGGGCTGGGAAGGTGGCTCAGTGGCAGAGCGCTTGCCTTGCATGCCTGAGGCCCTGAGTTCCATTCCTCAGCACCACATAAGCAAAAAGAAAAAAGCCGGAAGTGGCGCTGTGGCTCAAGTGGTAGAGCGCTAGCCTTGAGCTGAAGAGCTGAGGGACAGCGTCCAGGCCCAGAGTTCAGGCCCACGACTGGACCAAAAAAAAAAAAAAAGAGGAGGAGGAGGAAGAGAAAAATAATAATAATACTAATGTAGGGCTGGAAAGTGGCTTAGAGTCTCTGGAAAGTGGCTTAGAGTCTCACAGATGCTCCTGGGGCTGGCTTTGAACTGAGATCCTCAGATCAGCCTGTTTAGTAACTAAAATTGTAGGCATGAGCTGCACCATCTCTAGAGAGTCTTATCTCTGATTAAGCACCAAAACAGCTGGAAGTGGAGCTTTGGTTCAAGTCATAGAATGCCAACCTTGAGCACAAAAGCTCAGGGACAGCGCCCAGAACCTGAGTTCAAACCTCAGGACCGGCACCAAAAAATAAATTAAAAAAAATAAAGGAAACAGATAAAACAAAACATAAGATAATAATTTACTTTAAAGCCAAAGACATATCATTGAGAGATGTTTCTTTGCTTTATATTACTTTGGAATAATTGTAAACCTTGGAGATGAATATTAATCTCACTTAAGCTTTCACCAAAGAATGGCTGACTGATTTTATTTTACTTTCTCTGAGTGATCTTAAGAATTGATTGCTGGGCTGGGAAGGTGGCTCAGTAGTAGAGTGCTTCCCTCTCATGCATGAGGCCCTGGGTTCAATTCCTCAGCACCATATAAGCAGAAAAAGCCAGAAGTGGCGCTGTAGCTCAAATGGTAGAGCGCTAGCCTTGAGCTGAAGAGCTGAGGGACAGTGCTCAGGCCCTGAATTTAAGCCTCAAGACTGTCAAAAAACAACAAAAAAAATGGAGGCTGTACAAATCCTAACAGCCTGAATCATGAGAAGGAACAAGAACAGGTGACCTTGTTTCAGATAGATATTATGCTACTCCAAGCTTTGTTAAATTTTTCTTTTCTTTTCTTTTCTTTTTGGTCAGTCGTGGGGCTTGAACTCGGCCTGAACGTTGTCCCTCAACTCTTCAGCTCAAGGCGAGCGCTCTACCACTTGAGCTACAGCGCCACTTCCGTTTTTCTGGTGGTTTATTGGAAATAAGAGTTTCAGGAGCCGGGCACTGGTGGCTCACGCCTGTAATCCTAGCTACTCAGGAGGCTGAGATCTGAGGATCGCGGTTCAAAGCCAGCCCGGGCAGGAGAGACCGTGAGACTCCTATCTCCAATAAACCACCAGAAAACCGGAAGTGGCGCTGTAGCTCAAGTGGTAGAGCGCTCGCCTTGAGCTGAAGAGCTGAGGGACAGCGCCCAGGCCCAGAGTTCAAGCCCCACGACCGACAAAAAAAAAGAGTTTCAAGGACTTTCCTGCCTGGGCTGGCTTTGAACCTGGCTTTGAACCGTGATCTTCAGATTTCAGCCTCCTCAGTAGCTAGGATTACAGGCGTGAGCCACCGGTGCCCAGCTTTGTTAAGTTTTTCTTAAATGTTTTTTTCACTGGAGATAGGAGTATAGTCAAAGTATTTAACTTTTTCTTTTCTTTTTTTTTCCCCCAGTCATGGGGCTTGAACTCTGGGCCTGAGTGCTGTCCTTCAGCTCTTCAGGTCAAGGCTAGCATTCTACCACGTGAGCCACAGCGCCACTTCCTGTTTTCTGATAGTTTATTGGAGATAAGAATCTCTCAGACTTTCCTGCCGGGGCTGGCTTTGAATGTGATCCTTAGATCTCAGCCTTCTGAGGAGCTAGGATTACAGGTTCTAGCCACCCACCCCTGACTTAACAGGATTGACTTGAAAAGTTGGTTATGTTTTCTTCACAAATTTAATTGCATTTAGGCAAGCTGATGAAGAATTCCAGATCCTGGCAAACTCTTGGCGATACTCCAATGCATTTACCAACAGGATATTTTTTGCCATGGTGGATTTTGATGAAGGTTCTGATGTATTTCAAATGGTAAGATATTTGCTTTATTCTCTGATGTAGGAATAGGTGGATTTTTTTAGTAGCTGTAGGAAATTAAGTGGGGCTACTCATGTAAGATCTAGAGTTGGTACACTGAAAACTAAATGTCACTAGCCATAAAATATAGTAATCATCTGGGTACCTGTGGCTCACACCTGTAATGCTAGCTACTCAGGATGCAGAGCTCTGAAGACCATGATTTGAAGCCAGCCTAGGCAGGAAAGTCCATGAGACTCTTATGACCAATTAAACACCAAAATACTAGAAGTAGAAATGTGGCTATGGTGGTAGAACACTACCCTTGAGTACAAAAGCTCAGGGACAGTGCAGGCCCAGAGTTCAAGCCCCAGGAGCAGCATACAATAAATAGTATTAAATGCTGATCTAGTAGAATATAGAAATTGGGTCATGAGGGGCTGGGAATGTGGCTCAATGGTAAAGCGCTTGCCTTGCATGCCTGAGGCCCTGGGTTCGATTCCTCAGCACCACATAAGCAAAAAGAAAAAATCTGGAAGTGGTACTGTGGCTCAAGTGGTAGAGCGCTAGCTTTGAGCTGAAGAGCTGAGGGACAGCGTCCAGGCCCAGAGTTCAGGGCCCACGACCGGACCCAAAAAAAAAAGAAATTGGGGTGTGTGTACATGCATACATGTGTGTGCCTGCATGTACATGCTAGTGCTTGGGCTTAAACTCAGGTCCTGGGCCCTGTCCCTGTGTTTTTTTTGCTCAAAGCTAGCTCTCTGCCACTTGAGCCACTGCTCCACTTCAGCTTTTTGCTGGATAATTGGAGATAAGTGTTTCATGGACTTTCCTACCCCAGTTAACATCGGGGTCAGTAGAAACTTAGGAAACCCTTTTAGATCTGACTGTTACTGCAATCCCTATTATTGTATTGCTTTTCACTGCAATTTTCAAGTATTATTCTGGTCTCATTTCCTAAGTCTCATGCTCTAGTGCAGTAAAATAGAGGTTGCAGAGATAGAATTTGGTGTTTTGTCAGTATCAGGGATTAGTCCGGGTCACAAGTTGACTTAGATAAATCATTTATCCTACTAAAACCTAGTCTTTGTTTTAAAAAAAAAAATCCAAGATATTATTTGCAGCCAGCACTGATGGCTCATGCCTATAATCCTAGCTACTCAGGAAGCTAAAATCTGAGGATTATGTTTCAAAACCTGCCCAAGCAGGAAAATCCATGAGATTATTATCTCTGGTTATGCATCAAAAAACTAGAAGTAGAGCTATGGCTCAAGTTGGTAGAGTGCTAACCTTGAGCAAAAAAGCTCAGGGAACAGCACCCAGGCCCTGAGTTCAAGCCTTATGTCTGGCACCAAAAAACAACAACAAAAACAGGATATTATTTGCCATTAAGATTATTTTCTTTCTTTTCTTTTTTTTTTGGGGGGGTGCAGTCATGGGGCCTGAACTCTGGGTCTGGGCGCTGTCCCTAAAGCTCTTCAGCTTAAGGCTAGTGCTCGCTAGTGCTCTACCACTTGAGCCACAGCGCCACTTCTGGTTTTTTTCTTTTTGCTTATGTGGTGCTAAGGAATCGAACCCAGGGCCTCATGCATACAAGGCAAGCGCTCTACTACTGAGCCACCTTCCCAGCCCCCCATTAAGATTATTTTCTTGCCAGGTACCAGTAGCTCATCCATGTAATCCTAACTACTCAGGAGGTTAAGATCTGAAGATCATAGTTTAAAACCAGCCCAGGCAGGAAAGTCTGTAAAACTATCTCCAATAAACCACCAAAAAGCCAGAAGTGGAGCTGTGGCTTAGATAATAGAGCACTAGCCTTGAGCACAAAGGCTCAGATACAGCACCAAGGCTTTGAGTTCAAACCCCAGGTTGGGACCAAAAAAAAGAAAAGATTAACTGAGGGATGGGAATGTGGCTTAGTGGTAGAGTGCTTGCCTAGCATGCGTGAAGCCCTGGGTCCGATTCCTCAGTACCTCATAAACAGAAAACACTGGAAGTGGCTCTGTGGCTCAATGGTGGAGTGCTAGCCTTGAGCTAAAGAAACTCAGGGACAGTGCCCTGGCCCTGAGTTCAGGCCCCAGGACTGGCCCAAAAAAAGGTTTTTTGGGTATGTGGCTCATGTCAGCCTGAGCAGGAAAGTTCATGAAACTCTTGTATCCCATAAATCAGAAAGAGCCAGAAATGGGGCGGTGGCTCAAGTGGTAGAATGCTAGTATTAGTACCTGAGCTCCTGAGTTCAATCCCCAAGACCAGTAAAAAAAAAAAAAAGATTATTTTCCTGATAATATTTCCATGGGTTATGCTTTATTCAGCTAAATATGAATTCAGCTCCAACGTTCATCAACTTTCCTGCAAAAGGAAAACCCAAACGTGGTGATACCTATGAGTTGCAGGTGCGAGGGTTTTCGGCTGAGCAGATTGCCCGGTGGATTGCAGACAGAACTGATGTCAACGTAAGTCTCCCTACTTTGTAGAAGTTATTTCCATTGCCCTCCTTGAACCATTCTGGGAGGCCATAATTGGACTTGTCTCAAATCACTCAGGTAGTAGTAGTTTGGCAGTTAACAGATTTCTCCTGATGGAGGGAGATTACAAAGCATCCTGGGCTGCCCTATTGAGCCCAGCCTGGAAACTACTCTCCTCAACTGAAGTCTACCTGTCTTTGGAAAACCCTTCTTTATCTAAAAGTTGTTAGAATTTGAGTCACCTGAATATTAGATGTATTTCTTCCCATTTTAGGATATAGACTGCTTGGATTGGAATAAGGTTGGGGAAAAAAAATGTATTTTTCCTGAAAAGAACTCTGCTTGCTTTCATTCCCTTATGATTGCTTTCTATTTCCTTATTATTTATTTAGGAAATAAATTTTATACTTTAAAATATTTTCTCTCCTTTCTATTAGATTAGAGTAATTAGACCTCCCAATTACGCTGGACCTCTTATGTTGGGATTGCTTTTGGCTGTTATTGGTGGCCTTGTGTATCTTCGAAGAAGCAATATGGAATTTCTCTTTAATAAAACTGGATGGGCCTTTGCAGCTTTGGTGAGTGAATTTTAGAAGAAAAATTAATTGCATAGAGCCGATCCTGATCCTGTGAGCCGGACGCTGGTGGCTCACGCCTGTAATCCTAGCTACTGAGGAGGCTGAGATCTGAGGATCATGGTTCAAAGTCAGCCCAGGCAAGAAAGTCCATGAGACTCTTATCTCCAATAAACCACTAGAAAACCGGAAGTGGCACTGTGGGTCAAGTGGTAGAGCGTTCGCCTTGAGCTGAAGAGTGCAGGACAGCGCCCAAGCCCAGGGTTCAAGCCCCACGACCAAACTGATGCTGTGTTTTTAGGTAATTTTTTTTGGGGGGTGGGTGTCCGGTCGTGGGCCTGAACTCTGGGCCTGGGCGCTGTCCCTCAGCTCTTCAGCTCAAGGCTAGCACTCTACCACTTGAGCCACAGCGCCACTTCCGGCTTTTTTGTTTGTTTTTAGGTAAATTTTCATTTGCATGAGGAATAGCATTTTATTTCTAATCTGAGGGAATGGATTTTGGCATATTTTTCTACCTTATTGTCAGTTCATTTCCTCCACTATCTCATTAGGATAACCAAAGCTTCCCAGAACTGATAATATCTGCTCTGAGTGTGCTCGCACGTGTGTACATGTGTCCGTGGGGGGGGGGGGGGAGGAAGGGAGAAGGGGAGAGAGAGAGAGCACGCGAGCATGCGAGCACGCACACAAGTGCGCGTGAGTGTGCATACCAGTCAGGGGCCTGAACTCAGGACCTGAGTGCTGTTCCTTTCTTTGATCAAGGCTGGCACCCTACCACTTAAGACACAGCTCCACATCTGGCTTGTGTGTGTGTGTGTGTGTGTGTTCAATTGGAGATAAGATTCTCATAGACTTTCCTGATTGGACATTGTCACCCCTTTCCTAGCTCCCTCCCACTATTTGCCTCCCCTCCCCACCCACAAGTTGTATAATTCATTTTCAACATAGTGCACGCCTGTGATCTTAGCTACTCAGGTGGCTGAGATCTGAGTATCCTAGTGAAAAGCCAACTTGGGCAGGAAAATTTGTGAGACTCTTATCTCCATTTAACCACCAAAAACCCAAAACCCGGAAGTGAGCTGTGCCTCAGGTGGTTAAGAGCATTAGCCTTGAGCACAAAATCTCACGGACAATGCCCTTACCCTTAGTTCAAGCCCTAGTACCAAAATGCAGTGCTTTTCAGTATTTAATTTTAAAACTTGTCAGCTTAGTTATACTACTTTTTTAAAATAGTGTTTACCCTTTTTTGAAGTATTGCTAAATTATGATCATCATTAATCTGAAAAAGTTACCTAAACAGTCACACCTTTCTATATATCTGTTAATATAATGGAGACAGGGCCTGAAGGACCATGAATATTTGGTTTTTGTTTTCTAGTGTTTTGTGCTTGCCATGACATCTGGTCAGATGTGGAATCATATTAGAGGACCGCCATATGCTCATAAGAATCCCCATACAGGACATGTGGTAAGGAAATCTGGGATTGTTTTTCAGGATGTACCAAAATTAACCTAAAGAATATTGCCCTAGGAGGCTGGGAAGGTGGCTCAGTGGTAGAGCTCTTGCCTTGCATGCATGAGGTGCTGGGTTCGATTCCTCAACACCACATAAGCAAAAAGAAAAAAAAGCCAGAAGTGGCGCTGTGGCTCAAGTGGTAGAGTGCTAGCCTTGAGCTGAAGAGCTGAGGGACAGCACCCAGACCCAGAGTTCAAGCCCCACGACCGGACCCCAAAAAAAAAAAAAATTGCTCTATAGGACCCAGTGCCACCATAGAAAGGATCTATAGAGGAGTTTTGTTTGTTATGTTATGTTGATCATGGGGCTTGAACTCTGGGCCTGGGCACTGTCCTTGAGCTCAAGGCTAGCACTCTACAACTTGAGCCACAACACCACTTCCGATTTTCTGGTGGTTTTTATTGGAGATAAGAGTCTCATGGCCTTTCCTGCCCCTGCTGGCTTTGAACTACGATCCTCAAATCTCAGCCTCCTGAGTAGCTAGGATTACAGGCATGAGCTACTGGAACCTGGCCAGAATGGTTTTTAAGTATAGCCCAAGCTGGTCTTGAACTTGTGATCCTCCTGCCTCATCTTCCTTGGTTGATTACTGGCCTGTGCCACCATGATCAGCAGAAGATTGGAATTTAATGTATATTTAAAGGTTTCATTTTGTCTTCTCTCCCCAGAATTATATCCATGGAAGCAGCCAAGCCCAATTTGTAGCTGAAACACACATTGTTCTTCTCTTCAGTATCCTTTTATACGAAGTCTTTGTAGGTCCATTTTAACACCTATTTTTCTCACAAGGTAGTATCCACTGCACAGCATTTGGTTGGTACTGCTTTCCTAATGCAAATCCATAATATCCTTTGGAAATCATGGTTCTTGGGTCCTCCATCTTAGCCCACTAAGCTAAAGATCACCAAGGACAAACCTAAAGTTTGATAAACGTAGGTTTGTCACTTCATTATTACACATCAGAAGTATCGATATCTTCTTTTTTTTTTCCCCAGTCTTGGGTTTTGCACTCAGGGCCTGGGCACTGTCCCTGAGCTTCTTTTGCTCAAAGCTAGCACTCTACCACTTGAGCCACAGTGCCACTTCTGGCTTTTCTGCTTATGTGGTACTGAGGAATCGAACTCAGGGCTTCCTGCATACTAAGCAAGCACTCTACCACTAAGCCACATTCCTAGCCCTTTATGTCGTATGAAGAAAAGATAAGCCTGGTGGTAAGGATTTGGAAAAAGAGTGGAGGTGAGGTAAAATATAAATGAAGGTTAGTTTTTGGGGATTTTTGTTGTGTGGTTTTTGTTTGGGATGTTTGCTTTTTTGTGTCAGTCATGGGGCTTGAACTCTGGGCCTGGGTGCTGTTCCTCAGCTCTTCAGCTCGAGATAAGTGCTCTACCACTTAAGCCATAGATCCACTTCCAGTTTTCTGGTGGTTTCTGGTGGTTTATTGGAGATGAGAGTCTTAACGGACTTTCCTGCCCTGGCTGGCTTTTTTAAATTTTTTTTTGTCGGTCAAGGGGCTTGAACTCTGGGCCTGGGCACTGTCCTTGTGCTCTTCAGCTCAAAGCGAGTGCTCTACCGCTTGAGCCACAACGCCACTTCTGGTTTTCTAGTGGTTTATTGGAGATGAGTCTCACAGACTTTACTGCCTGAGCTGCCTTTGAACCGCGATCCTTAGATCTCAGTCTCCTGAGCAGCTAGGATCACAGGCGTGAGCCACTGGCGCCCGGCCCCCTGGCTGGCTTTGAACCATGATTCTCAGATCTCAGCCTCCAGCATAGCATGAGCCACTGGTGCCTGGCTGGGAGTTTTGCTTTTTAAACAAAGTTGTATATAGCCCGGGATGAGCTGGAGCTCATAATCTTACTGTTTTGTTTTTTTTTTTTTTGGGTCCGGTCATGGGGCCTGAACTCTGGGCCTGGGCGCTGTCCCTCAGCTCTTCAGCTTAAGGCTAGCGCTCTACCACTTGAGCCACAGCGCCACTTCTGGCTTTTTTCTTTTTGCTTATGTGGTGCTGGGAATCGAACCCAGGGCCTCAGGCATGCAAGGCAAGCGTTCTACCACTGAGCCACCTTCCCAGCCCCTCATAATCTTACTGTTTCAGCCTTACCTCCAGAATGCTGGAATTATGGACCTGCACCACTATGCCTGGCTTCTTTTGTTCTTTCTATTATGTTTGTTCTTTGCAGTGCTACAGATCAAATCCAGAGTATTGTATATGAGTGTCCTACCACTTCATCCTTAGGCCCTAGTATCGTGTTTAAGCTACTAAAACAGTGCTTCAGGGGCTGGAGATAGAGCTTGGTATAAAATAAAGTAACATAAAATTTCTTAGGGCTGGGAAGGTGGCTCAGTGGTAGAGCGCTTGCCTTGCATATAAGAGGCTCTGGGTTCGATTCCTCAGCACCACATTAGCAGAAAAAGCCGTAAGTGGTGCTTTGGATCAAGTGGTAGAGCGCTAGCCTTGAGCTGAAGAGCTGAGGGACAGAGTTCAGGCCCCATGACTGACAAAAAAAAAATTCTGATCTAGACCATTATAAGTGGACCCAAAGGTCCTTAGCAAATGAAAAACTTAAGATAATTTAGATTTTGTCTTAATAAAGTTTGAGATTTGTGTTGTTTGTAATTTAGGCTCCTTAGAAATTACGCTTGTAGCCGGGTGCCAGTGGCTCATTCCTGTAATCCTAGCTACTCAGGAATCTGAGATCAGAGGATCGCTGTTGAAAGCTAGCCTGGGCAGAAAAGTGAGGCTCAATTAATCACTCAAAAACTGGAAATGGCACTGTGGCTCAAGTAGTAGAGTGCTAGCCTTGAACACAATGAGGCTCAGGGACAGTGCTCAGGCCCTGAGTGTAAGCCCCACAACCAACACACCCCCCCCACACACAGAAATTACACTTGTAAATTGAGGGGCTTAAATCCTCCAGGAAAATAAAAATGCAGAAAGGTAGAATGTTTTGTGCTTACTGATGTAATTTCAAACGATTTATGATTTTAGAGAACAGTTTTCTTTACTGCATAGTAAGAAAGCAATAGTTAATTAACAATGCAGGTGTTACCAGGCACTAGTGGCTCAAGCTTGTAATCCTAGCTCAAGAGGCTAAAACCTAGAGGAATGCAGTTGAAAGCCAGTCTGAGCAGAAAAGTACATGAAACTCTGTCTCCAATATAGCAGCTGGAGGCACAGCTCAAGTGGTAGAGTACCAGATATGAGCAAGATCACGAGGCCCTGAGTTCAAGCCCCGGTACTGGCAGAAACAAATATACCAACAAAAATACATGCATATAGTCCATGATCCGAAGACAAGCAGTTTCCAAAATAGAAGTCTTAATCATGAATCTGAGATCCTGGTAAAGAAAACCGGCAGAAATGATCCACCTTTGCTCTAATCAGGACACAAAGAACCTCAGTAAGGAAAAGAAAATCGCTGGAGAAAAGACTTGGCTGAGCAACTGAAAAGCCATGCTGAATAGGCCTCATTCCTAACAAGAGCCTATTGAAGAGAGTGGAACATGGTAACAACCAGGATGAATCATGAGGTTGTAGAGCAAATTATGTATTCAGGGCTTCTTCTGAACACCTAGTTTTGTCTTTCTCTTAATTATACTACCCGCATGCTGTGGTACACAGGGCGCATGCATGTATGCATAATTAATTTGAGGATGTTTTTGCTGCTGTTCGTGTTGCTAAATTGCAGGGTGAATTTCTTATTTCTGCTAGAAAATAATGTATTTATTTGGAACTTGATGCTCCTTATTTTTAACATCCAACCATGCAAATAGGTAGCTGCATTCTATTTTCACAAAGCTCCCATTACTAAGCTCAATAAAAGTAAGGGTTTTTTTGGTGTTAGAATAAGGCAAAATTAAGTAGCTTAGTAGTAATTTGTGCTTGAAAAGTTAGTTGTTACAATTGTGGAGAAAAATTTGAGACATTTCTTTCCTAATACAAGTGAGTTATTCTAATTGGTGTTTCTTTTTCCAGTGTACTTTTGGGAGGGGGTTAAAATGCTGAAAATGGCTATTTAATGTGTATGAGGTTAGGGCAACAATTGAATGTGATTTCAAATTCTGATTACCAAAATCCTTGTCTTTTATCTGTCAACCTATGGTGAGATGTCAGACTAAAGTATCAGTTCTCCTTTGTCCAAATGAAGTCATCTTCTAGTCTTAATTTTTATGTATTTTTTTTTGGGTCCGGTTGTGGTGCCTGAACTCTGGGCCTGGGCCCTGTCCCTTAGCTCTTCAGCTCAAGGCTAGCACTCTACCACTTGAGCCACAGCGCCACTACTGGCTTTTTTTTCTTTTTGCTTATGTGGTGCTGAGGAATTGAACCCAGGGCCTCATGCGTGCAAGGCAAATGCTCTACCACTGAGCCACCTTCCCAGCCCAATTTTTATGTATTTGTACTACATAATTTCCAAACTGTATAGATTACTAGTACGGGTTAGTTTTCTTTCTTTCTTTCTTTCTTTTTTTTTTTTGCTGGTTGTGGGGCCTGAGCTCTGGGCCTGGGCACTGTCCTCAGCTCTTCAGCTCAAGGCCAGTGCTCTACCACTTGAGCCACAGTGCCACTTTCAGCTTTTTCTGCTTATGTGGTGCTGAGGAATAAAACCCAGGGCCTCATGCATGCAAGGCAAGCGCTCTACCACTGAGCTACCTTCCCAGTCCGGGTTAATTTTCTTGAAGCTAAGTGTTGAAGACTAGTATTAATTCATTTAAATTATCTTCAGGAGAAATGGAATACTAAAGTTGGTGTATGCTTTGTGTCTATGTGAATTTCTCCTTAAACATGTTTTCCAAGATGGTGGGGTTACTTTAGGGATGGTGCTTTTATGTGAAGCTGCTACCTCTGACATGGATATTGGGAAGAGAAAGTGTAAGTCATTACCTTATGATAACATAATGATGATGATAATAGTAAACAATGAAAACAGTTCTGCCTTTACTACAGGAAAAAAAAGTAATAGCTGCCCATTTTCCCCCTTAGTTATAGAATAAGCATGCTATTTCACTCTTGTTAGTAGCTGGAATTATAGACCTGAGCTACTGTACCCATCCTTCTAAGACAACTGTTAAGATCTTAAATGAAGTTTGGGAACTGGTGATTTTGTTAATAAGACAGTTTTTGGGTGTTTTGTTTTGTGCCAGTCTTGGGGTTTGAACTCAGGTCCTGGGCACTGTCTCTGAGAATTTTTGCTCAAGGCTAGAGCTCTATCACTTCAGCCAGCTCCACATCTGGCTTTTTGGTGGTTAATTGGAAGGAAAGAGTCTCACGAGGGCTAGGTGGCTTAGTGGTAGAGTACTTGCTTAGAATGCATGTAGCCCTGGTTTCGATTCCTTAGTACCATATAAACAGAAAAAGCCAGAAGTGGTTCTGTGGCTCAAGTGGTAGAGTGCTAGCCTTGAGTAAAAGAAGCTCAGGGACAGTGTCCAGGCCCTGAATTCAAGCCCGAGGACTGGCAAAAAAAAGGGGGGGGGGACTGGGAAGGTGGCTCAGTGGTAGAGTGCTTGCCTTGCATGCATGAGGCCCTCAGTTTGATTCCTCAGCACCACATAAGCAGAAAAAGCTGGAAGTGGGGCTGAGGCTCAAGTGGTAGAGTGCTAGACTACAGCTGAAAAGCTGAGGGACAGCGCCCAGGCCCAGAGTTCAGGCCCCATGACTGACCAGAAAAAAAAAGTCTCTGGCTGGCTTTATACCTTAAAATGCTTTAAAAATCTTAAAAAAAAATACTCAGATCTCAGCCTCCTGAGTAGCGAGGATTATAGGCATGGAGCCATAATTTTTAACAATAAATTCTTGGGTGTGATCCTTTTTAAGGAATACATTATTTCCTGGTGGTGAATTACTCAAGGATATAAATGGAGTTGCTGTTATGTTGTAATGGGGCTGATTTAAAGGAAAAACACTTTCTAGAATATTAAATGGGCAAAGCTTTTGGGAAGTTATCAATACATTGCAACCCTTTTACTCTTTACAAGTATAAACTAATATTTTTGCCCTGGTTGTTTATTCCAACTGCTCATTTTGCCGTCTTTCTGCTTTTCTGCAGTAATGTGCTTAGCTGGCATTGGACTTGTTGTGCTATTCTTCAGTTGGATGCTGTCTATTTTCAGATCTAAGTATCATGGCTATCCATACAGGTATTATTCTTATTTCCATTTACATAATGATTACCTATAAATACAGTGATTAGATTTCATATAGCTTTATAGTATTTCTTTTCTTGCTTTGCTATCAAGCAGTTATGGCTTCTACAGAAAAAAATTTAATTTAGATATGTCAGCTATAACATTTTTAAATCATTTAGAGTATGATCGGCCATTGGTATATATATTGTCTGAGGACAATATGTTTATTTGTAAATTTATTCTGATGTAACCTATTTCAATCTACAAATCTGTACCATAGTGATTAGAACATATTATACCATATCCTACACAGTTTTTTTTCTGTGTACTATATATCTCCTTGAAGAAGGAATATTTTTTTGTGTGTATCAGTTCTGGGTGTTAGACACAGGGCCTGGGTATTCTCCTGTTTTTGTGCTCAAGCCTGGTGCTCTACCACTTGAGCCACAGCTCCATTTCTGGATCTATGAGACTCTTATAGTCTTTCCTGTCCCAGCTGGCTTTGAACCACAATCCTCAGAACTGAGCTTCCTGAGTAGCTAGGATTAGTAAGTGTGAGCCACTAGCACCTGGCTAAGGAATTGTGTGCGTGCGCGCGTGTGCATGTGCATGTGCGCGCACGCGTGCTAGTAATGAGGCTTGAATTCAGGGCCTGGGTACACTATCTCTTAGCTTTTTTTTTTTTGTCAGTCATGGGGCTTGAACCCAGGGCCTAGGCCCTGTTCCTGAGCTCGTCAGCTCAAGGCTTAGTGCTCTAGTCTTTTAAGCCACTGTGTCACTCTGGTTTTCTGGTGGTTAATTGGAGATAAGAGTATTCAATAAACTACTCATTAAAAGCAGCAAGTGGCCCTGTGGCTCTAGTGGAAGAGCAGTAGCCTTGAGCAAAAAGGAGCTCAGGGACAAAGTCCACAGCCAGAGTTCAAGCCCAGGCTCTGCCAAAAAATAAAAAAGAAGCTAGGCGCCTGTGGCTCATGCCTGTAATCCTAGCTACTTAGGAGGCTGAGATCTTAGGATCTCTGCTCAGAGCCAGCCCAGGCAGGAAAGTCCATGAGACTCTTTATCTCCAATAAACCACCAGAAAACCAGAAGTGGCACTGTGGCTCAAGTGGTAGAGCGCTCACCTTGAGCTGAAGAGCTGAGGGACAGCACCCAGGCCCGGAGTTCAAGACCCATGACTGACAAAAAAAATTAAAAAATAAAAAGTAAAAAAAGAATATCCTCTTTTCTTCTCACTGTGTGATGCTTAGAGTGCTGTTTAATTAATCATGTCCAAGTGTAATTATTTGTCTCCTATCCATTGGATTAACTTGTAAATTTATAGATGTATTCTAGTTATGACAAATGAGGGAAACGATGTAACCTATGTTTCTTTGGGTCTAGCTTACTTCGCTTAATGTAAATTTTTCCAGATCTTTCCATTTTCTTACGAATGGGGCAACATCATTCTTTCTGGTGGAAGCATATTATATCTAGCTATATCTATATCTATCTATATATATATATATCACATTTCTTGATCCATTCATCCACTGGGGGGCATCTAGGTTGATTCCATATCTTAGCTATGTTATATATAATGCTGCATTGAATATGGTTGTGCTGGTGGCATCAGTGCAGGCTGGTTTGTAGTCATTTGGGTAAATGTCCAGGAGTGGGACTGCTGGGTCATAGGGAAGCTCTATGTTTAGACTTTTTAGGAACCTCCATACTGCTTTCCAGAGTGGTTGAACAAGTTTACATTCCCACTAACAGTGTAGTAGCATTCCCTTTTTGCCACATTCCCTCCAGCATCTGTTATTAGTTTTCTTGATAATGGCCATGCTAACTGGGATGAGTTGGAATATCAATGTTGTTTTGATTTGCATTTCTTTTTTCTTTCTTTTTTTTTTTGCCAGTCCTGGGGTTAAACTCAGGGCCTGGGCACTGTCCCTGAGCTTCTTTTATTCAAGGCTACTAACACTCTACCACTGGAACCACAGCTCTACTTCTAGCATTTTTAATGGTTAGGAGATGAGTGTCTCATGGGCTTTTTTGCCTGGGCTGGCTTGGAAACAATCCTTAGATCTCAGCCTCCTGTGTAGCTAGTACTATAGGCATGAGTCAATGGCACTCGATGAACTTACTCATTTTAAAATACAAATTTCAAAAATAAAGAAATCTCAGCCAATGCCATTTGGTCATGCATGTAATCCCAGCTACTCAGGAGGCTGAGATCTGAGTATTGCAATTTGAAGCCAGCCTGGGCAGGAAAGTCCGTGAGACTCTATCTCCAGTTAATCCCCAGAAAACTGCAAGTGACACTGGCTCAAGTGGCAGAGCGCTAGGCTTTGAGCTGGAGAGCTCAGGGACAGCACCAGGCCCTGAGTTCAAGCCCCACAACCAACCAAGAGAAAGAAAGAAATTTAAGCCAGACGCTAGAGATGAGCCTTCTAACAGAATTAATTGAATTATTTAATTATTAGATCACTAGGGTTGATTCAGTTATGAATCAGTATTTCTATTCAAGAGACATTTTAACTTGAGGTTATGTGTAGTTTCTTTCTGTCTAATACTAGCTTATCTCTTAATGTTTCTCACTTTGTCATTTATACTCAAATTGTCTGATATATGTGTAACAGATTGTCTGATATACATTAGTCTGTTCAAATCAGCACACTACTTATTTACTAGAGGTATATTTCTTTTCCTTCAGAGACTAATAATTTGATAAATACTTTTGTTTCAGCTTTCTGATGAGTTAAAAGGATCTTAGAGCCACATAGACACTGTGCTAATGGAAACTGAACAAGAACCGTATGTTTGGAAGAAGAATGCAACCTGTGTGTTTTGTATTACCTCTTTTTTTCAGTGATTTCAATAGTTAAATCATTTAACCAAAGAAGATGTGTAGTGCCTTAACAAGCAACTTTTTTTGGTCAAAATCATGAAGTATTTGAAATGATTCTCTTCTTAACCTTCCCTTCCCAGTGAACTTGGGGAACATTTTCTTTTGTAGAATTAAATACATTATACAGTTTTGAAGTTACTACTTCATTGTAATTAGAACAAAGCTCAAAATGACTTGAGTGAGCTTTTGCTCATCTGCTTTCCTCCTATCAAAGGTGAGAAATGACAGTTCTTACCCAGTCTTCATGCAGATTGTGTTAGAGATAACTGCACAGGAATCTGCTGGTTAGTTTTCCATCTTTGCATCTGTGTGCAAACATGACAAATCTTTCCTTTGGAGCCAAGAAACTACATGTATTCGGTGGTCTTCGGAAAATGAAACATTCTTCAGAGTACAGGTCTTGTCTTTATTAAGATTAGTTAGCTACCCTTATGCATGTTTTCTACTAAAATACAGCTAGCTGTCTATGTTTCTTCACACCTGCAGACCCAAAGCAGTATCTCAGTAGACCATTAGGATTCTGCATGACTGCCATGTTAACTCCTTGTCTTTGAAAATATTTCACATTCACTCTATCGCCTTAGTTTCCTTTTATTTAAAGTTGCCATCTCTACTAATAATGTAGTTTAATGCTTAATATCACCATCACTTACAAATGGTCTCTCAAATGTCTGTGAAAGGTAGAGATTGTCACTTATTTTATTTTTACCTAACAAAATATAAGAAAAAAGAAAAGAAAATCATGAAACACTGAGTATTGGCTGTATATAGAGGTGGGATGTTTATTGAAAGCTTTTCTGGGTTTTGCTATCATTTTAGGCTTTATTCTCCATCTAAAGTTATAGATAAAGCCTGCACAGTGTCCTTTCCTGTCCCAGCTACTTGGGTGACTGAGGGAAGAGAGCATTTCCTTGAGTCCAGGAATTTGAGCCAAGCCTAGAAACATAGTAAGACCCCATCTCAGAAAGGAAAAAAATCATGCAGAGAAAGCAAAAATATGAAGGAAATTATGTTTCAGTTTTGTGTTTTTTTCTGACAGTGGAAATAACCATTCAAATCAAATTTCTGTGTAGAGCCAGGCACCTGTGGCTTATTCTCAAGGCAGAGATCAAGGTTCAAAGCCAACCTGGGCAGAAAACTCCATGAGACACTTATCTTGAATTAACCAGCAAAAAGCTGGAAGTAGAGTTTGGTTCAAGTGCTAGCCTTGAGCACAGAAGCTAAGGAACAGCATCCAGGCTGTGAGTTCAAGCTCCAGTACCAGCACCAAAAACATGTACACACAGCCGGGAGCTGGTGGCTCATGCCTGTAATCTAGCAACTCAGGAGGCTGAGATCTGAGGATCACGATTCAAAGCCAGCCCAGGGAGGAAAGTCCGTGAGACTCTTATCTCTAATAAACCACCAGAAAACCAGAAGTGGTGCTGTGGCTCAAGTAGTAGAGCACTAGCTTTGAGCTGAATTGCTGAGGGACAGTGCCCAGGCCCAGAGTTCAAGCCCCATGACTGACAAGGAAAAAAATGTACACACACACATACAATTCTGTGTGGAATATCCATCCATGGTTTCATTATTCATGTAATTAGAGCCTCCCACATAGTTATGAAGAGTAACCTGAAATGCCACTGTTGGGAAAGTGGGAGGGCTGATGTGTAGCTCATGGTAGAGGGCTTGCCTAGTATGAGTGAGGCCCTGGGTTTAATCCCCAACACCTCAAAAAGAAAAAGTATGAGAATTATAATTGTGAAAAAATAATCTTAAAGGTATTACATTAAAAACATACTGTGAGCCAGACACCTGTAGCTCATGCCTATAATTCTAGCTTCTCAGGAAACAGATCTGAGAATTGCTGTTTGAAGCAAAGACAGGAAAGTCAATCAGCCTTTTACCTTTAAATAACCACCAAAAAGCCGAAAGTGGAGCCTGAAGTGGTAGAGCACTTGCCTTGAGCACAAAAAGCTCAGGGATAGCAACCAGACTCGGGTTCAAGTTCCAGAACCTGCACAAAAACATAAGAAACACATACTGTGACTGTCTCTTGCTATTTACCATTAAACAATCCTCATATGGTAGGAGTGTCTTATGCAAGAGAGCTTTGTGGATGGAGTGGAGATAACTATATGTGGGATTCTGTAGTCGATTTGGTGGAAAGTGGGGGATACAGTTGGCCTTTTGCTCTTAAATAGAGCCATCTTCCACCTTTGTCAGTTATTCTCCTGTAATGAGGTGGTTCTCAATTTCTCATGTGCGATTCTCGTACTTGTCTCAGGCTATATTTATTTGTGCTGTTATTATTATGAGACCTGTATTAAGATGCCCTGATTGTTGGGTCCCAAGGAACATTACTACCTTGCAGTCTGTATAGCTCAGCTATTTGCCATGGTTACTGAATGAATGACAGGGTTTCTGTGTTTGTTTTGTCTCCCCTTCAAAGAGCACATTTTCTTCTGTAAGGAGAAGGGCAGCATTTTGGATGAGTCTGTACAAAAGCAGATGAACTACACTTAAAAAAAGGTGTTACTTTTGTGGAAAATTGAAAATTGGCTTTTATCTGAAGTGCCTTAAGTAGATTCTTAATTTCCTTTTTCTAGTAATGATACATTATAGTGGCAAAGATAACCAAATGTCTGGCTGTGTTCTTTTTGACTCTGTCAATAAACTTTACAACCTAATTTCTGACAGTTTTCTGTTTATTTGTCTGTCTTGGTTTGGGGTTTGTTTTGTTGTTGTTTTTCTGGTCATGGGGCTTAAACTCAGGGTCTGGGCACTATCCTGGAGTTCTTTTTGCTCAAGGCTAGTGCTCTACCACTTTGAGCCACTGTTCTACTTTCAGTTTCTGGTGGTTAATTGGAGAGAAGTGTCTCATGGGGATATTTCCTGCCCAGACTGTCTGGCTTCAAACCATGTTCCTCAGATCTTAGCCTCCTGAGTAGCTAGGATTACAGGTGTGAGCCACCACTGCCCATCTGTTCTTTTGTTTTGTTTGAGATTGGGACTTAATGTTTAGTCCAGGCAGGCCTCAAACACTATATACTCCAGGTTGGCCTTGAAATCATAATCTTCCTGCCTCAGCCTCCTGAGTGGTAGGATTTCTAGATATCTGACACCATGCCCTGCTTAAATTTGGAGTTTTTGATTATGTGTCTAATGAGAGATCTTTTAAATACTAAAGGACAGCTGGGTGCTGGTGGCTTACACCTGTAATCCTAGCTACTCAAGAGGCTGGGATCTGAGGATCACAGTTCAAAGCCAGCCTGGGCAGGAAAGTCCGTGAGACTCATCTCCAATCAACAACCAGAAAACCAGAAGTGGTGCTGTCTTCCATGGTAGAGCGCTCACACTGAGCTGAAGAGCTAAGGGACAGTTCCCAGGCCTAGAGTTCAAGCCCCATGACCGACAAAAAAATACTAAAGGAAAACCAGGTACTGCTGGCTCACACCTATAATCTTAGCTACTCTGAAGCCTGAGATCTGAAGATTATGCTTTGAAGCCAGCCCAGGCAGGAAAAAAATCCCCATGAGACTCTTATCTCCCAATTAACCACCAAAAAAGCTAGAAGTAAAACTATGGCTCAAGTGGTAGAGTGCTAGCCATGAGCAAAAACTACTCAGGTACAGTGCCCAGGCCCTTATTTCAAGCCCCAGGACTATCATGAAAGAAACAAAAAAGAAGAGAGGGAAGAAAGGAAGAAGAGAAAGAGCTAAGTGAGTGCACAAAGCCCTGAGTTTAAGACACCATGCCAGTGCACTCTAAGAAATTATAGCAACATCAAATGCCTTACAGTCCTAATGACAGTGCTTTTTGTTGTAGGTCATGGGGCTTGAATTCTGTGCACTGTCCCTGAGCTCTTCAGCTCAAGGCTAATGCTGTTATCACTTGAGCCACAGCACCACTTCTGGATTTTTCTGAGTATGTGGTACTGAGGAATCAAACCCAGGGCTTCATGCATGCTAGGCAAGCACTCTACCACTAAGTCACATTCCCAGCCCAAAATTAAAGCCGTTTTTTCTTTTTGGTGGTACTGGGGTTTGAACTCAGGGCCTTATGCTAGGATCCTAGTCAAGCACTTTACCAGTTGAGCCACACCTTTAACCTCATGATGCTATATCTCAAGTGGTAGTGTGTTAACCTTGAGAACAAAATCTCAAGAGTCAGCACCCAGGCCCTGAGTTCAAGCTCCAGGATCAGCACACGCGCGCACGCACATTGAGCCTTTTTTTTTTTTTTTTTGTCAGTTGTGGGGCCTGAACTCGGCCTGGGCACTGTCCTTCAGCTCTTCAGCTCAAGGCTAGCGCTCTAGCACTTGAGCCACAGTGCTACTTCCGGCCTTTTCTGCTTATGTGGTGCTGAGGAATTGAACCCAAGACCTCATGCATGCATGGCAAGTACTCTACCACTGAGCCACCTTCCCAGCCCACATTGAGCCTTTTTGCTCAAGGCTAGCACTCTGCCACTTGAGCCACAGCTCCACTTCTGCCTTTTTGACATTTAATTGGAGGTGAGTCTCTCATTGGCCAGGTGCTGATGGTTCAAGCCTGTAATCCTAGCTACTCAAGAAGTTGAGATCTGAGAATCACAGTTCAAAGCCATCCCAGACAGAAAAGTCCCCATGCGACTCTTATCTCCTTTTAACCACCAGAAGTGGTGGTGTGGGTCAAAGTGGTAGAGCACTAGCCTTGCGTAAAAGAGTTCAGGGCCAGTACCCAGGCCCAGAGTTCTTGCCTCAGGACCAACAAAAAAAAAAGTCTCTCATTTATCTGCATGAATGTCTTTGAACCTCAGATCCCAGCCTCCAGAGTTGGGAGGATTGCAGATATGAGTCATCAGTGCCTGGAGATAAATTTAAAATTTGAATGGGTATAATCTGTGATAGGCAGGTTTAATGTTAAGTCAAATCAATCAAAAAGGCTGTTCTGTAGGCAAGATTTCTGAAGAAGATGTAAAATGCTGTTGGAGGCATTACAACTACAAATAATTTCTTTTTGTGTTTGTGGTACTGGTGTTTAAACCCAGGGCCCTGTGCTTACTAGGAAGCACTGTATCACTTGAACCACACCTCCTGCCCCAAATCATTTCTTAGTATACATTGGAATCCTTTTTAGAAAAGATTTGCTTAGCTGGGAAGGTGGCTTAGTGGTAGAGTGCTTGCCTTGCATACAGGAGGCCCTGGGTTCAATTCCTCAGCACCACATAATCAGAAAAAGCCAGAAGTGGAGCTGTGGCTCAAGTGGTAGAGTGCTAGCCGTGAGCTGAAGAGCTGAGGGACAGCACCCAGGCTGCGTTCAGGCCCCAGACTGGCCAAAAAAAAAAAAGATTCCTTTACAATCAATATACTGAATATCTGTAATTTTAATGGCCTCTGTCCAGTGCTGAGCAAGGATGAGATAAACACTCAAACTATATGCTCAACATTATTGAAATTCAAAGCTGAAGAACTTTAGGTACCATGCAAATTAGTCTCTTCATTTTGACCGGTGATAAAAACCTGCCCTAGAAAAGTGAAGTCATTTGCCGAAGGTTATTCCAAGGAAATGCCTGTAGATTTCCCATTTGGCTGAAAATTCTCTCTGGATTCCTTTTCACTTGTAGGCACAAATTATACTGTCTGGCAAGTTGGAAACCATGGTCCACCTTGAGTGGTTCCAGACATCTAGATTGATGGAAGAAAACAGAGCAAGGGAAGAGGTAGTACTGTTCAAAAAGAAATGTACTCATTACCTGACTTATGTAACTGTAACCCTTCTCAACTTTACAATAACAATTTTAAAAAGTCTTAATGAGAGCTATTTACCTAGGGAGGCTGAGATTGGCTCAGAATTCCTAAGGAGGGAGGGTATTTGTGTTTTTGGTAGGGGGAGTTTGTAGTGGGTATTTGTTTTTTGGTTTTTTTTGCCAGTCCTGAACTCAGGGCCTGGGCACTGTCCCTGAGCCTCTTTGTGTTCAAGGCTAGTGCTCTACCACTTGAGCCACAGCCCTGCTTTCAGCTTTTTTTTTTTCTTTTTTTTTTTGGTTTGGTCGTGAGGCCTGAACTCTGGGCCTGGGCGCTGTCCCTCAGCTCTTCAGCTCCAGGCGAGCGCTCTACCACTTGAGCCACAGTGCCACTTCCGGTTTTTTTCTTTTTGCTTATGTGGTGCTGAGGAATCGAACCCAGGGCCTCAGGCATGCAAGGCAAGTGCTCTACCACTGAGCCACCTTCCCAGCCCCTGCTTTCAGCTTTTTGGAGTAGTTTATTGGAAATAAGAGTCTCACGGGGTCTTTTCTGCCTGGCTTCCAATCCTGATCCTCAGATCTCAACTTCCTGAGTAACTAGGATTACAGGTGTGAGCCACCAGCCCTCAGTTGTTATTGTTTTTGAGATAGGGTTTCAATTCATTGCCCAAAACTGGCCTCAAACTGATAGTGATCATCTAGTCTCAGCCTTATCAAGGCTTGTATTAGAGGTGTGCACCACACCTGGTAGGAAGTCATTTGTTTTTGAGTCAATATATACTTGTAACAAGGCATTTCATTGTGATTTCACCATATGTGCACACAGAGCACTTTGAACAAATACACCTAGGAGAAGAGCTTTGATCAGCCCCTTTTAAACTGTGAATGTGGAATTTAGGTGAGGAGACACTTTTATTTAGAAGGGAAGCTAGAACAATGATCTAGAAATTACATTTCCTGCCCTGACTGCCTTTGAACCATGGTCCTCAAATCTCAGCCTCTTGAGCAACTAGGATTACAGGCATGAGCCAACAACACCTGGCAATTTCAAAGGCTTCACTACTGGTCAGTTATTTTTCCAAATTGTTCCAATTAAGTTCCCCACTTGGCTAATGTTGGGATCTGCATAATGCGGTGTTTTTGTTTTTTGCAAGGGTGAGGGGAGGCTGGAACTTCACCAAGATCGCACCCAGCCAGCTATGGAGTATTTGGTCCATAGTTTAACCTTTTGTGTGCCATTCAGAGATGAGTATACCACAATGAATTATTTATTTAAGGTTTCCTTATGAAGGTATACATTTCCTTAGCTCCCTTTAGGGCAAGAAGCCAATAAGCATTTGTGTACCATCCTGTGTATGCCATAGGACCAATCTGTACCCTGTGAGGTTTTATTTTATTAAGGTGATGTACAGAGGGATTACCATTTCTTGAGTCTGGTAATAAGTACATTTGTTTTTGTGCAGTGTCACCCCTTCGCTTGCTCTCTCCCAGTTTTCCCCTCCTGTCCCATGCACGAGTTGTATAGTTCATTTTCAACATAGTGTCTAATGAGTACCATTGCCACACTTATTCACCCTTTCTCCCTCCATTTCTTTTTTTTTTGGGTCTGGTCGTGGGGCCTGAACTCGGCCTGGGCGCTGTCCCTCAGCTCTTCAGCTCAAGGCTAGCGCTCTACCACTTGAGCCACAGTGCCACTTCCGGCTTTTTTCTTTTTGCTTATGTGGTGCTGAGGAATCGAACCCAGGGCCTCATGCATGCAAGGCAAGCGCTCTACCACTGAGCCACCTTCCCAGCCCCGCTGTCCCTCCATTTCTGTGCCCCTGTTGTCTCCCCAAAAGACAGATCAGCAAACAGGCAAGACAAAAGGAACAAGAAACAAAGAAAAAAAACCCCAAAACAAACACAATGCCCTCTTGACCAACAGCAGCAGCAGCAGCAAAAAAAAAAAAAAAGCACCCTTCCATTCCTGGAATTCATTTTGATAAATATTATTTTAAATGTTCCGAGGCATTGTGCCTTTGGGTTCCTCCCCTGAGCATCCTCCTGTGTGTGCCTGTGGATTTTTTTTAACTTTTTATTTTTTTGTGCCAGTTCTGTGGCTTGAACTCAGGTCCTTGTCACTGTCCCTGAGCTTCTGTGCTCAAGGCTAGACGCTAGGACTCTACCATGTTGATTCATATCTTGCCTTTGCTAATTAATTGGAGATAAGAATCTCACAGAGTAGCTGGGAATGTGGCTTAGTGACAGAGTGTTTGCCTAGCATACATGAAGCCCTGGGTTCAATTCCTCAGTACCACAGAAACAGAAAAAGCTGAAAGTAGCACTATGGCTCAAATGGTAGAGTGCTAACCTTGAGCAAAAGAAACTCAGGGACAGTGCCTAGGCCCTGAGTTCAAGCCCCAGGACTGGCAAAAAAAAAATTAAAAAGACTCAGATTTTCCTGCCTGGGCTGGCTTTGAGCCATAATTCTCAGATCTCAGCCTCCTGGGTAGCTAGGATTACAGGAGTGAGTTGTACCATAAATCAGGCATTGAGTACAACTAGGTTTTCTTTTGTGTGTTTGTTCTGTTTTTTTTTTTTTTTGGATGGTCATGGGGCTTGAACTTTGGGCCAAGGCGTTGTCCCTTAGCTCTTCAGCTCTTCAGCCTAAGGCAGGTGCTCTACCACTTGAGCCACAGCGCCACTTCCAGTTTTCTGATGGTTAATTAGGTAGGAATCTCAGAAAGCTGGGCTCCGGTGGCTCACGCCTGTAATCCTAGCTACTGAGGAGGTGAGATCTGAGGATCATGGTTCAAAGCCAGCCCCGGCAGGAAAGTCCCGGAGACTCTTATCTCCAATAAACCACTAGAAAACCAGAAGTGGCGCTGTGGCTCAAGCGGTGGAGTGCTCACCCTGAGCTGAAGAGCTGAGAGACAACGCCTAGGCCCAGAGTTCAAGCCCCACGACCGATTCCCCCCCAAAAAAGTCTCACGGACTTTCCTGCCCGTGGTTGGCTTTGAATGCCATCCTTAGATCTCAGCCGCCTGAGCAGTGAGGATTACAGGCATGAGCCACCAGTGCCAGACCTGAGAGATAACATTCTTTCACTAGAATCACAGTACCACTTCAGGTAATTTTGGTTGTTAATTGGAGATAACAGTCTCACAGACTTTTCTACCTAGTCTTTGAACTGTGATCTTTATCCCAAACTTTTTTTTTTTGGTTGGTCGTGGGGCTTGGATTCTGGGTTGGGCGCTGTCCCTCAGCTCTTCAGCTCAAGGCTAGCGCTCTAGCACTTTAGCCACACTGCCACTTCTATGAGTACAATTGTTTTTGGACAATGTTATCCATTCCTTTGCTTTCCCCCGGTTTTTCCCTCTCCCCCCTGCCCACAAGTTGTTAAAGTTCATTTTCCAGGTAGTGTCTGCTGAATACCATAAGTGCATTTGTTTACCCTTCCTCTCTCCATTTCTGTACCCACTGCTTTACTTCCCGTGTGTGTGTGTGTGTGTGTGTGTGTGTGTGTATGTGTGTGTGTGTGTGTGTGTGTGTGTGCGCGCGCACGCGCGCGCGCTACTCCTGGAGTTTGAACTCAGGGCCTAGATGTTGAGCCTGATCTTTTTGCTCAAGGGTAGCGCCACTTGAGCCACAGCTGCACTTTTGGCTTTTTGCTGATTGAATATAAGTCATGGACTTTCCTAATAGAGCTAGCCTCGAATCGTGATCCTCAGATCTCAGCCTCCTGAGTAGCTAGGATTACAAGCATGAGCCACCAGTAGTAGGTTCCTGAGGGTTTTAATGTGACATTCAATTTAAACAGCTCACCTTTCCTAATAGTGGTGAGGGCTTATATTTGGGTCAGGAATTTTGTAGCCTTACAAAGGCAATGTATTTAACATTTGTCCAATGCTAGGTGGCACCCTTTTTATGCCAATGAATACAATAGAGCCACAGTTAAAGCCACATACAGAATGAATGCCCACCAATATCCTAAAAGACCTTAAAAGGGTTGTAAGTTTTATTCTGGAATGCAGGGAAACTCTGGATCTTATTAATTATAGTATCAGACCCATTTGTGTCTTCCCCCGCCAGACAACATCCAAGACTTTGACAGAACATCCAGATCCCTGAACTTGTGGATCATTGACAGCCCACTCCCTTTGTTCCAGGGCTGATAGAAGTGACATAGAGATGCTGGGAGCTGGTGGTTCAATCCTGTAATCCTTAGGAGGTTAAGATCTGAGGAACTTGGTTCCAAGCCAGTCTGGGCAGGAAAATCCTAGAGACTCTTATCTCTAATTAACCACCCAAAACCCGGAAGTGGCACTGTGTGGCTCAAAGTGGTAGAGTACTTGCCTTGAGCTGAAGAGTTGCTCAGGGACTGTGCCCAGGCCCAGGGAGAAGCCCAATGACCAACCAAAAAAAAAAAAAAGCAAAGATATTAGCTAAATCTGTTACATAATGGCATTGTCCTAAATGTGGAGTCCATTATCCAATATGTCCTTGGGAGCGGGCACAGTGGTGAGCAGCAGCAGTATGACTTTGTTTAGTTCCCTATGTCATATGTCATGTTTCATTTGGCTTTTGTACTGGCCACACAGGACAATTGTATGAGCTATGCACTGGACGAATCAAATATGTCATTTCCTACTCTGAAATTATTTCCATGATTTCATCATATCCTCCAGGCAATCCATAGTGACTCATATATATATATATATATATATATATATATATATATATATATATATATATATATGGATGATGTGGAAGGCCCTTTGTCACAGATATTTTTGTTGTGGATTTGGGTTTTTTTTTGCCAGTACTAGGGCTTGAACTTGGGGCCTAGGTACCGTCCCTGAGCTTCTTTGCTTGAGCCACAGTGCCCCTTCTAGCTTTTTCTGTTTATGTGGTACTGAGGATTCGAACCCAGGGCTTCATGTAAGGGAGGCAAGCACTCTACCACTAAGTCACATTCCCAGCCCCCCCAATATATATTTTGATACAGGAAATCATAAAATTAATAGGACCAGTGCACCAAATGCCCAGTTTCCAATGTCATGTGTGTCTTCATAACATATATGGACCATATCCAGCCATTGCTACAGTTTCTGGAACTTCGTAGTATTGCCACATAAAGGTATGTGTTCTGCCCCAGTATTTACCAGAGCAAGAACATTTCATATATATTTCGTATATTGTGGAGAGGAAAGCAATACACACACACACACAGAGTCCTATACAAGGCCATAAATTATGTATTCTCCTGCCCTCCTAATATGCAGGCCATCTCATCAGTTCTTTTTTTTTTTTTTTTTTTTGGGTCCGGTCGTGGGGCCTGAATTCTGGGCCTGGGTGCTGTTCCTCAGTTCTTCAGCTCAAGGCTAGAGCTCTACCACTTGAGCCACAGCGCCACTTCCGGCTTTTTTTCTTTTTGCTTATGTGGTGCTGAGGAATCGAACCCAGGGCCTCAGGCATGCAAGGCAAGCGCTCTACCACTGAGCCATCTTCCCAGCCCCCTCACCAACTCTTTATTTCTTTATTTCTGAGATCCTCAGATCTCAGCCTTTTGAGTGGCTAAGGTTACACTGGTGCCCAGCTTTCATGTCTTTTTTTTTTTTTTTTTGTCAGTTGTGGGGCTTGAACTCTGGGCCTGTGCGCTGTCCATGCACTCTTCAGCTCAAGGCGAGCGCTCTACCTCGTGAGCCACAGTGCCACTTCTAGTGGTTTATTGGAGATCAATCTCACGGACTTTTCTGCTCAGACTGGGTTTGAACTGTGATCCTCAGATCTCAGCCTCCTGAGTAGCTAGGATTACAGGCGTGAGCCACCGGCGCCCAGCTCATCAGTCTTTTTTTTTTTTAATACAACTTATAAAGTTACTGAACAGCTTTTTTGTCTTCCCCCTGGATGGCCCCTCTTTTTTGTGTTCCAGTCACAGGGCTTGAGCTCAGCCTGGGCAGTGTCCCTGGGTTTCTTTTCCTCAAAGTTACTGTTCTTTTTTTTTATCTTCCGCCAGTTGTGGGGCTTGAACTCTGGGCCTGGGCGCTGTCCCTCAGCTCTTGAGATCAAGAATAGCGCTGATCACTTGAGTCACAGTGCCACTTTTGGTTTTTTCTTTTTTTGGGGGGGGTCCGGTTGTGGGGCCTGAACTCTGGGCCTGGGCGCTGTCCCTCAGCTCTTCAGCTCAAGGCTACCACTCTACCACTTGAGCCACAGCGCCAGTTCCGGCTTTTTTTCTTTTTGCTTATGTGGTGCTGAGGAATCGAACCCAGGGCCTCATGCATGCAAGGCAAGCGTTCTACCACTGAGCCACCTTCCCAGCCCACTTTTGGTTTTTTCTGTTTAGGTGGTGCTGAGGATTGAACCCAGGGCTTCATGCATACGAGGCAAGCACTCTACTACTGAGCCACCTTCCCAGCCCTCAAAGTTAGTGTTCTACCACTTGAGCCACAGCTCCACTTCTGGCTTTTTGGTGGTTGATTGGAAATACGTCTCATAGACTTTCCTGCCTTGGCTGGCTGCAAACAGATCCTCAGATCTCAGCCTCCTGAGTAGCTAGGATTACAGGCAAGAGCCACCAGTGCCTGTCAAAAAACCAAACAAAAAAAAAACACACACCATATTTTTGTTCCAAAGAAAGGTCTTTCTACCAGAGAAAGGTCTTTCTACCATGAAAATAGGATAGCTGAAGCCAGGCGCCGGTGGCTCATGCCTGTAATCCTAGCTACTCAGGAGGCCGAGACCTAAGGATCGCGGTTCAAAGCCAGCCCGGGGAAGGAAAGTCCGTGAGACTCTTATCTCCAATAAACCACCAGAAAACTGGAAGTGGCGCTGTAGCTCAAGTGGTAGAGTGCTCGCCTTGAGCTGAAGAGCTGAGGGACAGGGCTCAGGCCCAGAGTTCAAGCCCCACAACAGACAGAACAAAACAGAAGAGAGGATAGCTGTTGATTGCCTGTCTATGTCAGCTGTGGTCACTAGATGTCCCCACATCATTAGGTGGGATACTTTTTATGGGTCCCCATAGCAGCTTGCTGTTTGTGTCCTGATTGGCTTTTATTTCTTCACCTCATTGTTTTTATGTTTTGTTAGCTTTTTTTTTTTTTTTTTTTTTTGCCGGTCCTGGGGCCTGAACTCTGGGCCTGGGCGCTGTCCCTCAGCTCTTCAGCTCAAGGCTAGCGCTCTACCACTTGAGCCACAGCGCCACTTCCGGCTTTTTTCTTTTTGCTTATGTGGTGCTGAGGAATCGAACCCAGGGCCTCATGCATGTGAGGCAAGCACTCTACCACTGAGCCACCTTCCCAGCCCTGTTAGCATTTTATATTTCATCTTTTATTAACTTCCAAAAATATTCTAACTTATCAGGAAGTAGAGGAAGAATGTGCTGACCTCCATGTGTTCATTCCTCACACTGGTGCCCATTCTTGGACTTGAACTCAGGGGCCTAGGCATAGTTCCTGAGCTTCTGTGCTCAAGAGTAGCACTCTACCACTTGCACCACAGCTCCACTTCCGGCGGTTTTTTTGTGTGTGTGTGATAAACTGAAGAGTCTCAAAGACTTCCTGCTTGGGCTGGCTTTGAACCACGATCTTAAGATCTCAGCCTTCTAAGTAGATAGGATTACGGGCATGAGCTATTTTTTTTTCTTCAATTACATTAGGTACTCTAAGGCATTTTGAGGGTTGTGCAGTGTGACAAAGGCATTGTGGTTGCCCAGAGTTCAGGCCCCACAACCAACAACAACAAAAAAAAAAAACCCGAAAAAAAAAAAAGCCATGTGCTGGTGGCTCAGGCTTGTCACCTTAGCTACTGAGGAGGCTAAGGTCTGACTCAGAGTCACCCTAGGCAGATAGATTGGAGAGACTCTTATTTCCATTAATCATCAAAATACTGGAAGGGGAGGTGTGGCTCATGAGGTAGAAAGCCAGTGGAAAGAGCTAAGTGAGGGCCCCCTGAGTTCAAGCCCCAGTACTGACACATACATTAAAAAAAAACAAAAACAAAAAAAAACAACCAACCACCTGCAGATGGGAATATGGCTTAGTAGTAGAGAGCTTGCCTAGCATACATGAAGTCCTGGTTTCGATTCCTCAGTACCACATAAACAGAAAAAGCCCAAAGTGGCGCTGTGGCTCACATGGTAGAGCACTAACTAGCCTTGAGCAAAAGAAGCTCAGGGACAGTTAGGCAGCCCTGAGTTCAAGCACCAGGACTGGCCAAAAAAAAAAAAAAAACCCAAAAAACAAAAACCAAAAAACCCCTAAAATATTGATTAGAGAAAAACAAAACAAAATAATTCTCGGGTGCCAAACCATACACATCACAAATGCCAAGGCTTTAATGCTTTATCTTTTCTGTGCATCTTGCAAATAAGAGGCAGCAGGATGACTCAGGACTCCTGGTGGTGGATGGCAATATTGAGGATGTTGAGAGACCACTTAGGCTCATTTGGTATGAGTTTAAGGACTCTCAGCTAAACCCTTTACCTGTAGCACAAGTGATGATTAGTGTATTCCAATGCATGCTTTGGAAATAATGACTCCCAGCTGGGGAAAACTTATTAGCATAACTATGTATTGGCTCCTTCCAGTATCCAGGCTCAGAAAGGATCTATTCAGTCAGAACTTACCAGCTATTAATACCTAATTATGGCTCTGTGGCCAAAAAGTATAGCTACAGAATGTAGGGTCTCAACTTCTTTTTATATTCTTCAGATAAAATGAATGAAATGCGTTCTCCTTTCCCACCCCATCCCTCAAACACCACTCCAATGTAACTTCCAGGAAACTTCACTGACTTCCCAATATGGATTCTATATTTTTATTCTGTTTAGGACAATTTTTTTTTTTGGTTATGGAGCTTGAACTCTGGGCCTGGGTGCTGTCCCTCAGCTCTTCAGCTCAAGGCGAGTGCTCTGCCACTTGAGCCACAGTGCCACTTCTGGTTTTCTGGTGGTTTATTGGACATAAGAATTTCACGGGGGCTGGGAAGGTGGCTCAGTGATAGAGTGCTTGCCTTGCATGCCTGAGGCCCTGGATTCGATTCCTCAACACCACATAAGCAAAAAGAAAAAAGCTGGAACTGGTGCTGTGGCTCAAGTGGTAGAGTGCTAGCCTTGAGCTGAAGAGCTGAGGGACAGCACCCAGCCCAGGCCCAGAGTTCAGGACCCATGACTGGACAAAAAAAAAAAAAAAAGAGCTTCACCAACTTTCCTGCCTGTGCTGGCTTTGAACCACGATCCTCAGATCTCAGCCTCCTGAGTAGCTAGGATTACAGGCGTGAGGCACCAGTGCCCGGCTAGGACAATTCTTTTTTTTTTTTTTTTGGTCGGTCGTGGGGGCTTGAACTCTGGGCCTGGGCGCTGTCCCTCAGCTCTTCAGCTCAAGGCGAGCGCTCTACCACTTGAGCTACAGCGCCACTTCCGGTTTTCTGGTGGTTTATTGGAGATAGGAGTCTCACGGTCTCTCTCTCCTGCCCGGGCTGGCTTTGAACCGCGATCCTCAGATCTCAGCCTCCTGAGTAGCAAGGATTACAGGCGTGAGCCACCAGCGCCCGGCTAGGACAATTCTTTTACTTCGCTTTCTTTTTCTTTTCCAGTCCTGGGGCTTGAATTTAGGGCCTGGGCGCTGTCCCTGAGCTTCTTTTGCTCAAGGTTAGCATTCTACCACTGGAGCCACAGCACCACTTCTGGATTTTTCTGTTTAAGTTGTACTTAGAAATCAAACCCAGAGGGGCTGGGAAGATTGCTCAGTGGTAGAGTGCTTGCCTTGCGTGCATGAGGCCCTGGGTTCAATTCCTCAGCACCACATAAGCAGAAAAAGCTGGAAGTGGCGCTGTGGCTCAAGTTGTAGGTAGAGCGCTAGCCTTGAACTGAAGAGCTGAGGGACAGTGTCCAGGCCCAGAGCTCAGGCCCCACTACTGACCAAAAAAAAAAAAAGAAATCGAACACAGGGCTTCATGCCTGCTCCTTTCCCAGCCCAGGATTATTTTTATTTTTCTACTCTCTCCCTCTGCCTTCCCCCTCTCTCTCCCTCCCTTCCTCCCTTTCTCCTTCCCTCACTTTTTTTTTCGGGGGGGTCCGGTTGTGGAGCCTGAACTCTGGGCCTTGGCACTGTCCTTCAGCTCTTCAGCTCAAGCCTAGCACTCTACCACTTGAGCCACAATGCCACTTCCTGCCTTTTCTGCTTATGTGGTGCTGAGGAATTGGACCCAGGGCCTCATGCATGCGAGGCAAGCACTCTACCACTAAGCCACCTTCCCAGCCCTTGGAATTGGTTTTGATTGAAAAAAAAATTTTTTTTTTTGGTCATGGAACTTGAACTCTGGGCCTGGGTGCTGTCCCTCAGCTCTTCAGCTCAAGGCTAGTGCTCTACCATTTGAGTCACAGTGCCACTTTCGGTTTTCTGATGGTTTATTGGAGATGAGTCTCATCGACTTTCCTGCCTGGGCTGGCTTTGAACCATGATCCTCAAATTGCAGCCTCCTGAGTACCTAGGATTACAGGTGTGAGCCACTGGCGCCTGGCTTTTGATTGAATTTTTTTTTGTTTGTTTTTTTTTTTGGGTCCGGTCCTGGGGCCTGAACTCTGGGCCTGGGCGCTGTCCCTCAGCTCTTCAGCTCAAGGCTAGCACTACCACTTGAGCCACAGCGCCACTTCCGGCTTTTTTCTTTTTTGCTTATGTGGTGCTGAGGAATCGAACCCAGGGCCTCATGCATGCAAGGCAAGCGCTCTACCACTGAGCCACCTTCCCAGCCCTGATTGAATTTTTTAAAAATCAGGTTTGAGATTTGAACTCAGGGCTTGTGCACTGTCCCTGAACTCTTTTGCTCAAAGCCAGCACTCTACCACTTTGAGCCACAATGCCACTAAGGAATTTTTTTTTTTTTTGCCAGTCCTGAGGCTTCAAGTCAGGGCCAGGCCACAGTCTCTGAGCTTCTTTTACTCAAGGCTAGCATTCTAACATTTGAATCACAGTGCCATTTCTGTTTTTTTTCGGCTTATGTGGTATTGAGGAATCCAACCAGGGCTTAGTGTATGCTAGGCAAGCACTCTACCACTAAGCCATATTCCCAGCCCCTAGGAAGTAGTTTTAATAAGCAGCTGTTTATTTATTTATTGCCAGTCCACGGGCTTAAACTCAGGGCCTGGGTACATTCTCTGAGCTGCTTTTGCTCAAGCCTAGTACTCTACCACTTGAGCCATAGCTCCACTTCTGGCCGTTTCTGTTTATGTGGTGCTGAGGAATTGAACCCAGGGCCTTATGCATGCGAGGCAAGCATTCTACCTCTGAGCCACCTTCCCAGCCCTCCTTACCTTTTTTAATCAGAATTTTCTTCCTTAATCTTTCTACTTGGAAAGACTCCAAGCTAGAAGCACAAATAGCTATCAGTCCTGATTTCTGACTCTGCCTCTTGAAGTGTAAGAGCTTTTGAAGACAAGTAGATGACTATGACAACAGTATCTCAGGAATTTGGAAAACACCAGTGTTTTGGTGGTAAGACAAATAAACACCAAAATACCAGTGTTATCATTTTACTTTGGGATCAAATATACAGAAGTCAAACAACTTAGCAAAGAAAGGAAAATTGGGGCTAGGAAGGTGGCTCAGTGATAGAGCGCTTGCCTTGCATGCATGAGACCCTGGGTTCGATTCCTCAGCACCACATAAGCAGGAAAAAAAAGCCGGAAGTGGCGCTGTGGCTCAAGTGGTAGAAGCGCTAGCCTTGAGTTGAAGAGCTGAGGGACAGCGCCCAGGCCCAGAGTTCAAGCCCCACGACCGACAAATATAAAAGATAAAAAAAAAAAAACAAGAATATGTAAGTTGAAAGATAGACCTTGTTTATAGTTTAAATTCCAGTATTTGTTTGTTGGTTGGTTAGTCATGGGGCTTGAACTCTGGGCCTGGGCACTGTCCCTCAACTCTTCAGCTCAATGCTAGTGCTCTACCACTTGAGCCACAGCTCCACTTCTGGCTTTTTCTATTTATGTGGTGCTGAGGAATCAAACCCAGGGCCTCATGCATGCCAAGCAAACACTCTACCACGGAGCCACCTTCCAAGCCCTAAAATCCAGTATTGTAAGGCTATGAATTCTCATAACAATTCTAGTCAAAAGCCCAGAAAACTTTTGCATATGTGTGAAGATTGCAATGCTGATTTTTCAATTTTATATGGAAATGTAAGGGACCAAAAATAGCCAAACAAAAATGTCAGAATAAGGAGTTCCAAGGGACTGTCCCTGAATACAAACACTGTAAAACTGAGCAAACACTGTCAGAATCAGGGAGTTGGTAGATTATGCCTATAATTCTACTTTTCAGTAGAAAAGTAGAAAAGATCTTGATACCCTTATCTACCCATAGCTGGGGAAAATGGTGCATGTATATCTACATGAAATGCTGAGATTGAGAGGACTACAGTTCTAAGCTAACACGGGGTAGAATAGTCCATGAGACTTCTTTTCCAAGGAGAGAAGCTGGATGCAGTGGCACATCATTGTGATCCCAGCTAGAAGAGGAATCCTAAAAGTAGCAGATTGTAGGCCATGCATGTCCAGGCAGGAAGGGAGACCCTCTTTAAAAATTACCCAGGGGGCTGGGCACCAGTGGCTCATGCCTGTAATCCTAGCTACTCAGAAGGCTGAGATCTGAGGATCACCATTCAAAGCCAGCCTGGGCAGGAAAGTCCATGAAACTCTTATCTCCAATAAGCTACCAGAAAACCGGAAGTGGTGCTGTGGCTCAAGTGGTAGAGTACTCGCCTTGAGCTGAAGAGCTGAGGGACAGTGCCCAGCCCAGAGTTCAAGCCCCATAACCGACAAAAAAAAAAAAAGAAAGAAAGAAAAAAAGAAAATTACCCAGGGAATCGGAGTGCCAGTATCTCATACCTGTAATCCTAGCTACACAGGAGGTTGAGATCTGAGGACCGCAGTTCAAAGCCAGACTGGGCAGGAACATCTGTGAGACTCTTATCTCCAATTAACCACCAGAAAACTGGAAGTGGCGCTGTGGCTCAAGTGGTAGAGCACTCACCTTGAGCTGAAGAGCTCAGGGACAGTGCCCAGGCCCAGAGTTCAAGCTCCATGACCCCCCCCCCCCCCACACACGCATACACATTACCCAGGGAAATCAGGTCTGGAAGTATGCAGCAGTATTATACCAGCCTGCCAGGTGTAAGACCTTGAGTTCAAATCCCAGTATTTAAAAAAAAATGTGACTGGGCTATGGGGTTAGCTAAATGGTCAAGTACTTGCCTGGCATCTCAAAGATGGCCATTTGCATACCCAGGATAGAGACCTGGTTGTAAAGAGCAGTGCAGACCCTGTTTACATTGTGTTTATCTGTGTCTATGTACCTGGGAATTTTCTGAAAGAATGATACAGGAGGCAGAACAGCAGCCATGCACATGGTTTTCCTTGCAAACATTGGAAGGTAAATAAACAAGCTGTTGTTGCTTGGGACAAAACATTGCACTAGAGAGCCATGTGCTGGTAGCTCACACCTGTACTCTTCACTATGTGGGAGGCTAAGATTGAGAATACCATGGTTCAAGACCAGCCTGGAGAGAAGCTCACCACTATAGACTCCTTCTCAATGGACACCTGGATTGCTGTCTGGAGCGTGCTATTCTAGGTTTCCTAAAGTAGACAAATCAGGCCTGGGGTCACATTCAGGGAAGAAAAGAGACTATCTAATCTTAAAAGTAAACCAATAGAGCTGGGAGCTAGTGGATCATGGTTATAATCCTAGCAATTTGGGGGGGCTGAGATCTGAGGATTGAGGTTCATAGCCAGCCCAGGCAGCAAACTCCCTGAGACTCTTATCTCCAATTAATCACCAAAAAGCCAAAAGTGTAACTGTAGCTAAAGTGGTAGAGTGTTAGCCTTGAGCACAAAAGCTCAGGGCTAGTGCGCAGGCCCTGAGTTCAAGCCCCAGAACCAAAACCAAAAATCCCTGTAATCCTGCTACTTGGGAAGCTAAGACGAGGATCAAAAGTTTGAAGCCAACCCAAGTAGGAAAGTTGGTGAGCCTCTTATCTCCATTTAAGCACCAAAAAGCTGGAAGTGGAGCTGTGGATTAAGTGGTAGAATGTTAACCTTGAGCATAAAAGCTTAGGGCCAGGCCCTGAATTCAAGTCCCAGGACTGGCACCAAAAAGCAAAACAACTGCCCCCCCTAAAAAAATACAAATAACTCAATGAGTCTTTTGACAATCCCTGCCCACCAAAAGAAAAAAAATAACCAGTGGCAAAAAGGGCTGAAGACATGGCTTAAGTGGTTTAGCACCTGCCTAGCAAGTACAAGGCCTTGAGTTCAGTCTCCTAGTACTCCTGTAAACAAAAGAAAAGCAAACAAAGTAAAATGAAGGCTCATATACCTAGGGCAGTCTGTGTCTCCATAAAGGTTTGCAAGGTCCTTCAATTTTCACCTCTAGTCTATCTTTAACTTCAATGCCAAACATAGGCAGGGAAAAGTTGTAACTGCAAAGGTTTTTGTAGTTATTAAGGGAGAATCTCCCTATGTTTAAAGAAATATCTGTCCAATCTCTAGCTGACCACTAAACTAATGGAAGAAGACTTCAGTGTCTGCATATAACAGAATACAGTCATTTCAAAAAGGAAAGTTAAGAAGTATCAAGATGCATTATACTTATAAACTGACATGTTGAATTGAAACTCCCTTGTAGAAATATTTTTTTTTAAGTCAAGACCAGGTACCTACGGCTCACAACTATAATCCTAGCTACTGAGGAGGCTGAGATCTGAGGATTGGGGTCCAAAGCCGATCCAGGCAGAAAAGTCTATGAGGCTCTTATCTCCAATTAAGCAACCAAAAAAAAAAGCCAGAAGTTGGGACTGGGAATGTGGCTTAGTGGTACAGTGCTTGCCTAGCATGCATGAGGCCCTGGGTTAGATTCCTCAGTACCACATACACAAAAAAAGCCAAAAGTGGCACGGTGGCTCAAGTGTTAGAGTGCTATCCTTGAGCACAGAGAGACTCAGGGACAGTGCCTAACCCCTGAGTTCAAGCCCAGGAATGCCAAAAAAAATCCAGAAGTGGAATTGTGGCTTAAGTGGTAGAGCACTATCCTGGTGCAAGAAAGCTCAGAGACAGTACTCAGGCCCTGAGTTCAAGCTCAAGGACTGAGGACCGGCATGCACACAAATACCCTTACTCTCTCTCTTTCTCTCTCTCTCTTTCTCACACACACACGTACACACGCACTCACACGTGCACACAAACATACACATGCACACACATCAAAAAGCAAACCTGGGTGCCCGTGATTCATGTGTGCTATCCCAGCTATTCAGAAGGCTGAGAGCTGAGGATCAAGTTTTTAAAATTGTTATTATAAAGGTTATACCTGTACATAACCTGGAAATGTGGCTTAGTGGTAGATTACTTGCCTAGCATGCATGAAGCACTAGGTTCAATTCTTCAGTACCACATAAACAAAAAAAAGCCTAAGTGGTGGGTGCTGTAGCTCAAGTAGTAGAGTGCTAGCCTTGAGCAAAAGAAGTTCAGGGACAGTGTCTAGGCCCTGAGTTCAAGCCCCAGGACTGGCAAAAAAAAAAAGGTTATTTATTTATTTATCTATTTATTTTTGTCGGTCATGGGCCTTGAACTCTGGGCCTGGGTGACTGTCCCTCAGCTCTTCAGCTCAAGTCTAGTGCTCTACCACTTGAGCTACAGCACCACTTCCAAAAAAAAGGTTATGTATGGAGGGGTTAAAATTACATAATTTAGGTTGAGGACTCAGTTTTTAAAACCAGTCCAGGGGCTGGAAGTGTACCTTAGTAGCTTAATGGTAGAGTGCTTGCCTAGCATGCATGAAGTCCTGGATTCAATTCCTCAGTACCACATAAACAGAAAAGCCCAGAAGTGGTGCTGTGGCTCAAGTGGTAGAGTGCTAACCTCGAGGAAAAGATGCTCAGGGACAGTGCGCAGGCTTTGAGTTCAAGTCCCAAAACAGGCAAAAAATAATAATAAATAAATAAACAAATGAAACTACTCCAGGCAGGAAAATCGATGAGATTCTTTTTTTTTTTTTTTTTTGGGGGGGGGGCCGGTCGTGGGGCCTGAACTCTGGGCCTGGGCTCTGTCCCTCCTCAGCTCTTCAGCTTAAGGCTAGCGCTCTACCACTTGAGCCACAGCACCACTTCCGGCTTTTTTCTTTTTGCTTATGTGGTGCTGAGGAATCGAACCCAGAGACTCATGCATGCAAGGCTCTACCACTGAGTCACCTTCCCAGCCCCCGATGAGATTCTTATGTCAAATTAGCCACCAAATAGCTGGAAGTAGAGCTGTGGCTAAAGTGGTAGAGCACCAGCCTTGAGAGAAAAAGCAAAGGGGCAGTAACTAGGCATGTGCAAAAACAAAAAAACAAAATACAATGCAGCGAAAAGTAAAAGCAAAACAAAACAACCCCCCCCCAAAAAAGTTTTGAATATGTAAGACTTGGTTACACAATACATTAGTAGGGCTGGGAAGGTGGCTCAGTGGTAGACTGCTTGCCTCGCATGCATGAGGCCCTGGGTTCCATTCCTCAGCAACACATAAACAGAAAAAGCTGGAAGTGGCACTGTAGCTCAAGTGATAGAGTAGCTAGACTTGAGCTGAAGAGCTGAGGGAAAGCGCCCAGGCCCAGAGTTCAAGACCAACTGGAAAAAAAAAAATTAATGAGATGAGGCAGGGCAAGGTGGCAGGTGAGCTGGGTGCTGGTGGTTCACACTTGTAATCCTAACTATTTAGGAGCCTGAGATCTGAGGATCATGGTTTGAAGCCAGCCCAGGCAGGAAGATCTGTGACTCTTATCTTCAATTAACCAGCAAAAAGTCAGTAGTAGAGGTATGGCTCAAATGGTAGAGCAAAAAACAATTGAGCAAGAACGAGACTCAGAGTTCAAGCCCAGTGCTGCACGTGCGCGCACACACACACACACACACACACACCACCACCACCACCACCACCAACAACAACAAAAGAAACAAACAAAAAACATGGCATCATCCTTGGATGATCTCCTCCCTCACAGGCACACCAAGTTGACCAACTAACTACACACCAAATGCCTTTACAAGAGCTGAGAAAATCAGGTGAGAGAGCATAGTTTCTGCCTCTGGTATAATAAAATGAGAAGACACTTCAAAGAAGGCCAGAAGGAAATGTCTCATGTCTCATCCACTCCAAGCCATGATAGAGAAATGCTTTCTGGTTGGGGGAAGAAGGAAGAACTAAGATGAGTCCTTAGACTTGAAATGCAAAATCAGGCCCAACATGGTGGACCCCACTACTCTTCTGCCCAAGCCAACATCTGTGGTGTTGAACACATGCCCAGACAGCTGGATCATGGCTTAGTTCTGGAGCTCAATGTTAGCCCACCACTGGGGGGGACCTGGTACCTGGGAGAAACAAATTATAATGGGGGTGTAGTTCTCATTCTTGGTTTTTTTTTTTTGTCAGTTGTGAGGCCTGAACTCTGGGCGTAGGCACTGTCCTCAGGTCTTTAGCTCAAGGCTAGCACTCTACCACTTGAGCCACAGTTGTACTTCCGGCTTTTTCTTCTTATGTGGTGCTGAGGAATCCAACCCAGGGCCTCATGCATGCAAGGAATGCACTCTGCCACTGAGCCACCTTCCAAGCCCCTCTTTTTTTTTTTTTGTCGGTCATGGGGCTTGAACTCTGGGCTTGGACACTGTCCCTCAGCTCTTCAGCTCAAGGCAAGCATTTTACCACTTGAGCCACAGCTTCACTTCCGGTTTTCTGGTGGTTTATTGGAGATAAGAGTTTCATGGACTTTCCTGCCCAGGCTGGCTTTGAGCTGGGATCCTCAGATCTCAGCCTCCTGAGTAGCTAGGATTACAGGTGTGTGCCATCAGCGCCCAGCTTTTCATTCTTTATTTTACTTATTTATTTACTTATTTTGCCAGTCCTGGGGCTTGAACTCAGGGCCTGGGCGCTGCCCCTGAACATCTTTGTGCTTAAGGCTAGTGCTCTACCACTTGAGCCATTGTACTACTTCCAACGTTTTCTGAGTAGTTTATTGGAAATAAGAGTCTTTTGGATTTTCCTACCTGAGCTGGCTTCAAACCATGATCCTCAAATCTCAGCTTCCTGTGTAGCTACAACTACAATCATGAGCCACTGGCTATTTATTTATTTAGCCAGTCCTGGGGCTTGAACTCAGGGCATGGGCACTGTCCTTGAGCTTCTTTTGCTCAAGGCTAACAATCTACCACTTGTGCCACAGTGCCACTTCCAGTTTTTTTTGTAAATAGGGTACTGAGGAATCGAACTCAGGCTTCATGCATGGTAGACAACACTCTACCACTAAGCCATATTCCCAGCCTATTTATTTTTTACATTGTTATTATAAAGGTGATATATACAGTAATTACCATTACATAAGTCGGGTAAAGATTACATTTCTTTTTGAACAATGTCACCCCTTCCCTTGCACTCTCCCAGTTTTTCCCTACTGTCCTCATCCACAAGCTATATAGTTCATTTTTAACATAGTGTCTAGTGAGTATCACTGCTACATTTGTTCACCCTTTGTCCCACCATTTCTGCCTTCCCCAAGACAGATAAACAAGACAAAAAGAAAAGAAGGGCTGGGAAGGTGGCTCAGTGGTAGAGTGCTTGTCTTGCATGCATGAGACCCTGGGTTCCATTCCTCAGCAACACATAAGCAGAAAAAGCCAGAAGTGGCACTGTGGCTCAAGTGGTAGAGCGCTAGCCTTGAGCTGAAGAGCTGAGGGACAGCGCCCAGGCCCAGATTTCAGGCCCCACAACCAACAAAAAATAAAATAATATTGCTCAAAATGTACTCCAGCAAATGGAAACAAGCGTTTTTTTTCTTTTCTTTTCTTTTCTTTTCTTTTGTTGGTTGTGGGGCCTGAACTCTCGGTCTGGATGCTGTCCCTCAGCTCTTCAGCTCAAGGATAGAGCTCTACCATTTGAGCCACAGCGCTACTTCTGGCTTTTTCTGTTTATGTGGTGGTGAGGAATTGAACCCAGGACCTCATGCATGTAAGGCAAGCGCTCTACCACTGAGCCACCTTCCCAGCCCTCAATATTATTATTATTTTTTTTTGGGTCTGGTCGTGGGGCTTGGGCACTGTCCCTCAGCTCTTCAGCTCAAGGCTAGCACTCTACCACTTGAGCCACAGCGCCACTTCCGGCTTTTTTTTTTTTCCGCTTATGTGGTGCTGAGGAATCGAACTCAGGGCCTTAGGCATGCAAGGCAAGCGCTCTACCACTGAGCCACTTTCTCAGCCCCCTCAATATTATTTTATATGATCAGACGCACTTGGGCATTGCACCTTTGTGTTCCTCCCCTATGAATATCCTCCTTTGGTTTCACTGTGTGCAAATTTCTAGAGTCTTGAATAATTTATCATGTCCCAGTGTATTTTAGATCTTGCTTCTTCATATGACAGAAAACGTGCTGATTGTCTCTTTGAGACTGGCTCACCTCATTTGACATGATTTGTTTTAGGTCCATCCATTTCCCTGCAAATTATATAATCTTCTTTCTAATGGCCATGTAACATTCTATTGTGTGTGGACTGCACATTTTTTGGATCCACTCATCTATTGTAGGGCATCTTGGCTGTTTCCATATCTTGGCAACTGTGAATAGCGCAGCAATGAACATGAATGTGCAAGTGTCTTTATGATATCCTGGCTTCTGATGTTTTGGGTAGATGCCCAGGACTAGTATGGTTGGGTCATAGGGAAGATCTTTGTTTAGTTTTTTGAGGAACCTCCAGACTGCTGTTTAGCATGGTTGTACTAGCTTATATTCCCACTAACAGTGAAGTAGAATTCCTTTTTCCCCACATCTCCACCAACATTTGTTGTTGTTCAAATTCACAATGCTGGGATGAGATGGAATCTCAGAGTTGTTTTAATTTGCATTTCCTTTATGGCTAGGGATAATGAGCATTTCCTTGTGTGTTTCTTTGCTATTTCTTACCTATTCTGAGAAGACTCTCCTTAGCTCATTTGCCCATTTAGTCATTAGATTATTAGCTTTGGGAGGGCTTGCCTTCCTTCCTTCCTTCCTTCCTTCCTTCCTTCCTTCCTTCCTTCCTTCCTTCCTTTCTTTCTTTCCTTCTTTCTTTCTTTGCCAGTCCCAGGGCTTGAACTCAGGGCCCCCTAAGGCACTATCCCTGAGCTTCTTTTGCTCAAGGCTAGCACTCTACCACTTGAGCCACAGCACCACTTCCAGCTTTTTCTGTGTATGTGGTACTGAAGAATCGAACCCAGAACTTCATGGATGCTTGGCAAGCTCTCTACCTCTAAGCCACATTCCCAGCCCTAGGGGTTAGTTTCTTAAGCTCCTGATATATTTTGGATATTTGGATGTATTGCTGGTACAGGTCTTCTCCCAGTCTGTTGGCTGTCTTTCTTGTTTAGTAACTATATCCTTTGCTGTGCAGAAACATTTTATTTTGATATAATCCCATTTGTCAAATCTCTCTCCTATCTGCTATGCTCCTGCTATGCAAAAAGTTTCTGCCTAGCCGGGCACCCGTGGCTCCCATCTGTAATCCTAGCTACTCAGGAGGCTGAGATCTGAGGATTACCTTTCAAAGCCAGCCTGGGCAGAAAAGTCCATGAGACTTTTTTTTTTGTCAGTTGTGGGGCCTGAACTCTGGGCCTGAACACTGTCCCTCAGCTCTTCAGCTCAAGGCTAGCACTCTACCACTTAAGCCAAGCATGACTTCTGGCTTTTTCTGTTTATGTGTTGCTGAGGAATGGAACCCAGGGCCTCATGCATGCAAGGCAAGCGCTCTATCACTGAGCCATTTTCCCAGCTCTATCCATAATACTCTTATCTCCAATTAACCACCAGAAAACCAGAAGTGGTGCTGTGGCTCAAGTGGTAGAGGGCTAGCCTTGAGCTGTATAGCTCAGGGACAGCACCCAGGCTCAGAGTTCAAACCTCACGACCAAGCAAAAAAAAAAAAAGGTTCCTGCCTATACCAATAAGTTCTAGTCTATCTCCTATCCGCTCTTGCACTAATTTCAAAGATTCAGGTCTAATGTAGTGGGTTTTTTTTTTTTTTTGGGGGGGGGGGGTCTGGTCGTGGGGCCTGAACTCTGGGTCTGGGCTCTGTCCCTCAGCTCTTCAGCTCAAGGCTAGCACTCTACCACTTGAGCCACAATGCCACTTCCGGCTTTTTTTTTCTGCTTATGTGGTGCTGAGGAATTGAACCCAGGGTCCCATGCATGCAAGGCAAGCACTCTACCACTGAGCCACTTTCCCAGCCCCTAATGTAGTGGTTTTTGATCCACTTTGAGTTGATAGTCATGCATGGTGTCAAACTGGTCCACTTTCCATTTTCTGCATATGGATGCTCAGTTTTCCCAACCCCAGTTATTGAAGAGGCTATCTTTGTCTCCCTTATCAAATAATAGATAACTGTAAGCATATGGTTTTATTTCTGTGTCTTCTAGTCTATTCCATTAATCTTTGCGTCTATTTTTGACATAGAAATTATTAAAAAAAATAGAATGCAGTACTATGAACTATTATACAGAGGCTGGGAAGGTGGCTCAATGGTAGAGTGCTTGCCTTGCAAGTATGAGGCCGTGGGTTCAATTCCTCAGCACCATATAAGCAGAAAAAGCCGGAAGTGGCACTGTGGCTCAAGTGGTAGAGTGCTAGCCTTGAGCTGAAGAGCTGAGGGACAGTGTTCAGGCCCAGAGTTCAGGCCCACGACTGACAAAAAAAAAAAAAAACAATTATACACCAAATAATTGTATAGGTTATATTAACAAATTCCTAAAAGTACATGTTGCCAATGCTTGCTCAAAAAGAACAAAAAAATCTGAACACACCTATAGAAAGTCAAAAGATTTAAAGAGTAAACAGAAATCTTCCAAGTAAGAAAAATTTCAGCCGGGCGCTGGTGGCTCACGCCTGTAATCCTAGCTACTCAGGAGGCTGAGATCTGAGGATCGCGGTTCAAAGCCAGCCCGGGCAGGAGAGACCGTGAGACTCCTATCTCCAATAAACCACCAGAAAACTGGAAGTGGCGCTGTAGCTCAAGTGGTAGAGCGCTCGCCTTGAGCTGAAGAGCTGAGGGACAGCACCCAGGCCCAGAGTTCAAGCCCCACGACCGACAAAAAAAAAAGAAAAATTTCAGACCAGTTGGCTTCAAGTATGAATTCTAGGAAACAACTCAATGAAAATTTACTACTAGTTCTCTTCAAAGCTTCCAGAAGATAAGAGAGAACACTTTGTATCACACTCTAAGTAGCCAGCAGTTCTTGGATACCACTGTCTGAACAAGACAGCCCAAGAAAAGGAAATTGCACTCCTGATGGAAAAATTTTGAGGGCACCAGTGGGTCACTCCTATAATATTAGCTACTTAGGAAGCTGAGAGCTGAGTATTATGGTTCAAAGCCAGCCTAGGTAGACACATCCTTGAAACTCTTTATCACCAATTAATCATCAAGAAACTAGAAGTTGAGTTGTGGCTCAAGAGGTAGAGCACCAGCCTTGACTGAAAAAACTAAGAGACAGTGCCCTAGCCAGCCGAGGCCCTGAAGTTAAGCCCCAATACTGGCACATAAAGAAAGAAAAGGAGAGAAGGAAGGCGGGAGAGAGAGAGAGAGAGAAAGAGGGAGGAAGGGAAGGAGAGAGGAAACACAGAGAAAGGAAGGAAAGAAAGAAGGAAGGAGGAAAAGAAAATAAAGTCTAAGCAAAATATAGAATTCATCAGCATATTAAAGGAAGTGAGATTTATCCCAGGAATGCAAGAGTGATAGGAAAAAAAATAAATGTAATAAGCATCCCTAATTAATTGAATAAAGAAGAAAATAACAGATTATTTCAATTTGACACTGAGAAAGCATTTGACAAAAATAGAATACCATATAATACCATAATGGGCATTTATGAAAATTCCACAACTATGTTTTTGTTTTTTCTTGTCAGTCGTGGAACTTGAACTCTGGGCCTGGGCACTGTCCCTCAGTATTTCAGCTCAAGCCTAGAGTTCTATCACTTGAGCCACAGCACCACTTCTGGTTTTCTGGTGGTTAACTGGAGATAAGAGTCTCATAGAAGCCGGGCGCTGGTGGCTCACGCCTGTAATCCTAGCTACTCAGGAGGCTGAGATCTGAGGATCTCGGTTCAAAGCCAGCCCGGGCAGAAAAGACCGTGAGACTCCTATCTCCAATTATCCACCAGAAAACAGGAAGTGGTGCTGTAGCTCAAGTGGTAGAGCGCTCGCCTTGAGCTGAAGAGCTGAGGGACAGCACTCAGGCCCAGAGTTCAAGCCCCACGGCCGACATAAAAAAAAAAACAAAAAACAAAAAAAGAGTCTCATAGACTTTCTTGTTTGAGCTGGCTTTGAACTGTGATCCTCAGATCTCAGCCTCCTGAGTAGCTAGGATTACAGGTGTGAGCCACTGGCGCCTGGCCACAACCATGTTTTAAGGTAAGAAATCTCAGGTGGCTTAACTATTTTTTTTGAGAAAATCTAGAAGAAATGACCATGATATTTTATCACTAGCTGCATTTAGGTGGGTTATGCAGAATATATATATATATATATATATATATATATATATATATATTTGCCAGTCCTGGGGCTTGAACTAAGGGCCTGGGCACTGTCCCTGAACTTCTTTTGCTAAAGGCTATCACGACAGCCACTTCTGGATTTTTGGTTTATGTGGTACTGAGGAATGGAACCCAGGGCTTCATGCATGCTAACCAAGCACTCTACCACTAAGCCACATTCCCAGCCCATGAGCCCATTTCTTTTTGGACAATGCCTCTCACAGTTTTCCCCTCCCAGACCCACTCACAAGTTCTATACTTCATATTCAACATAGTGTTCAGTGAGTACCATTGCTGCATTTGCTTTTTTTTTTTTGTTGGTCATGGGGTTGAACTTGGCCTGAGTGCTGTCCCTCAGCTCTTCAGCTCAAAGTGAGCACTCTACCACTTGAGCTATAGTGCCATTTCCGGTTTTCTGGTGGTTTTTATTGGAGATCGGAGTTTCCCAGACTTTCCTGCCTGGGCTGGCTTTGAACCACAAACCGCAGATCTCAGCCTCCTGAATAGCTAGGATTACAGGCATGAGCCACGGGTGCCCAGCTTCCGTTGCTGCATTTGTTTACCCTCTGTCCCTCCATTTCTGTGACTCCCCTTACACTCCCAAAGACATATAAATGAACAAAGAGAACAAAAAGAAAAGTAAACAAAAATAACAACTAGGGGAAAAATCTTCTTGTCTCCATTTCTTTTTTTTTTTTTTTTTGGGGGGGGGGGTCTGGTCGTGGGGCCTGAACTGTGGGCCTGGGCGCTGTCCCTCAGCTCTTCAGCTCAAGGCAAGCACTCTACGACTTGAGCTATAGTGCCACTTCTGGCTTTTTTCTTTTTGCTTATGTGGTACTGAGGAATCGAACCCAGGGCCTCATGCATGCAAGGCAAGTGCTCTACCACTGAGCCACCTTCCCAGCCCCTTGTCTCCATTTCTTGGAGTTCTCTTCCATACATATTATTTTTTATGATCAGATGCACATAAGCATTGTGCCTTTCTGTTCCTCTCTTAAGAATATCTTCCTTTGGTCTCACTGTGTGTGAATGCTTAGAGATCTGTATAATTTATTATGTTCTGGTGTATTTAGATCCAGCTTCTGCATATGAGAGGAAACATGCGCCATTTGTCTCTGTGAGCTTGGCTTACTTAATATGATTTGTTCTAGGTCCATCCATTTCCCTTGCAAACAATACAATATTATTCGGTTATGCATATTTCTAAAATATGGACAAATAAATTTCTATGGGATCATCTTAATTACAAATATTCTTTTTTTTTGTTGGTCAGGGGTCCTGAACTCTGGGCCTGGGCACTGTCCCTCAGCTCTTCAGCTCAAGGCTAGTGCTCTACCACTTGAGCTACAGTGCCACTTTTGGCTTTTTCTGCTTATATGGTGTTGAGGAATTGAACCCAGGGCCTCATGCATGCGAGGTAAGCACTGTACCACTAAGCCACCTTCCCAGCCCCATTGTTTCTTTTTCTTTTTCTTTTGTGTGTGTCCTGAGGTTTGATTTTGGGCCTAGATGCTGTCCCTGAGCTTTTTGTTCTCAAGGCTGGTGTTCCACCACTTGAGCCTCAACTCCACTTCCAGTTCTTTGGTGATTAACTGGAGATGAGTTTCATGGAGTCACTGGGAATGTGGCTTAGTAGTAGAGCGCTTGCCTAGCATGCATGAAGCACTGGGTTCAATTCCTTAGTACCACATAAACAGAAAGGGTGCTAGCCTTGAGCAAATGAAGCTCAAGGACAGTGCCCAGCCTCTGGAATTCAAGGTCCAGGACTGGCAAAAATAAAATAAAATAAAATGCATTGACACCTCTATAACAAAAAATAGTGGTGAGACAAAGGGTGAACCAATGCAGCAGCAGCAGTGGTACTTTCTAGACACTATATTGAAAATAAACTATATAGCTGTAAGGTCTGCACAGGGACACCTCCCTACCTCTTGGCTACGTTTCTACCCAGTATCTGTTACCTAGGTAACTGGCAGACCTGGAAGCAGTCACCTTCCCCTCCTGCTAGGTCACTTCCTAGGCCACCTCTGGTCACATGCCTTCCATCTGACCTTAGGAGGGTTCCAGACCCTGAAGTCATTTCCAGATCCAGTGTGGCCACACCTTTGCCCCACTTGGCCACACCTCTTCCTGTCCCTGACCTAGATAAGTCCTGGCTTGGGGTGGGTAGCCCCTTTCCTTTGCAGCCATGCTTCTTTACCACATGCTGCAGGGGCAGCAGTTCAGTAAATAAACTTCTACGCCTGTCTGAATAGCGTGTGGTGTGCTCTTCATTGGCTACCTAATGAAACCTATTTAATACCTTACAACAGCTTGTGGGTGGGGACATGAGGGAAAAACTGGGAGAGAGCAAGGGAAGGAGTGACATTGTCCAAAAAGAAATGTACTTATTACCTGATTTATGTGGCTGTTACCCCTCTGTATATCACCTTTATAGCAACAATAAAAAATTAGTGGTGAGGGCTGGGAAGGTGGCTCGGTGGTAGAGTGCTTGCCTTGCATGCATGAGGCCCTGGGTTCAATTCCTCAGCACCATATAAGTAGAAAAAGCTGGAAGTGGTGCTGTGGTAGAGCACTAGCCTTGAGTTGAAGAGCTGAGGGACAGCACCCAGGCCCAGAGTTCAGGTCCCATGACTGGGAAAAAGAAAAAAAAGAAAGAAAGAAAAGAAAAAGAAAGACTAAAGTGTCTGAAAGCTTCTGCTGATTAAAAAGTTGCCAGAATCTGTGAAAATCATCAGAATGCTGTCACTGAAAAAGACTACAGTCTAGTGATTGCTGTGGAAAGCAGCAATCCTGTCTGTCATTGACTCCTGACAGCTATTATCCATTCCATAAAAAACATAAATGGAATAAACATGCATGTATGCATTGCAGAAGATATTTGCAAATAAAATTAGAAACTTCAATTTTGGGGGAACTGATTTGTGATTTGCAGAGATTGCCAATGAAGAATCAAATTAATGCTAGGAGCCTGAATGAAGCCATAGATTGTGTACATAGTGGCACTAAGAAAAAAAAACAAAAACCAGAATGTGGAAGCTGGAAAGTATTTTACAGACCATCTAGTTAAATCTCTTCTGTAATGGGGAATAAAAGTATTTAGATTGGCTGGTTTGGAAGCTATACATCATCACGTGGAACTGGGAAAATGGCCGGCTGATGTGATGCTAGCTCCAAGTAGCAGTTTAGTTTATTCAGTATAGAAAGAATAGTAAGTTGATTTCAACGCGGTTATGTGTCATGTACATAAAGATATACATAAGCATATGTCCATATATTTGTAAGCATTTCAGCATGCTGAATATTCCATATTAAGTAGGCCGGAAAGAAACTGCTGGTATACTGGAATAATAGAAATGTATTTATATTGGATGGCCGTATAAATTGGTGATTGAGAGTGTAGGTTAGGGGTGTAGCTCAGTGACAGAACACGTTTTGTATAGTGTGTGCAAGGCCCTGGGGTCAATTGGAAAAAACAAAAAAACAACGAAAGAAAGGAGGAAAAAAAAGCAAACCAAAACAGAGGGCAATATGTGGTCTGAAATTCGCTCTGGTTTGTAATTTTGTGTCTTGGTTTCCTCATCTGAAAAACGTAGGTCTGATTTTAGAGGGTGCAAGGATCACAAGTGCTAAGGCAGATAAAAGATCGGTGTAGTGCTGGGCATATAGTAAATTCTCAATAAACGCATCCTGCTTTCTATCGTTTCACTCTTTAGATCCAAGCAAACACGGATGGATCCAAAGGAGCTTTTATGGAATAAAGTCTCCACACGTCATTTAGTCATTTAGCATTTTCAGGTCAACGAGGACCGATTTGGACCCTCTGTGCAAAGGTGGAGGGGGGATCAAATGACGTCGACCGCCTTAGCAACAGGCCCCCAAAGAAGGTGAATTTCCGTAGCCAATGAGACTCGGCGCTGGGGAGGAGGTAGCCAATGGAGGCCGGAAAGAGGAAGAGGGAGGACGCGCCAATTCTCCTGCCTGAGCCTCGGCCCAACAAAATGGCGGCGGCGGCGGCGTCGCTTTGTTTCCGCGGCTCCTGCGGCGGTGGCAGTGGTGACGGCTTTTGAGCTGGGGGCGACCATCCAAGCACCAGCTGCAGGCAACTCCTAGGACTCCCGTGCATTTCGACCGGCCTCGGACGCCAGGCAGTGCAGAGCGGCGCCCGAGGGTCGCAGAAGTCGCCCAGGCGTTCCAGCAAAAAAAAAAAAACCAAACCCAACCCAACCAAAAAAAACCAAAACATGACCGCTGAGCCCACGAGGTAAAAACGCCACCCCTTGTCATGGACCCTTGGCGAGCTGATCAAGCCCGGGCACCCATGCGACTTGGGGGTTATCTTGTAAATGACTTTTTTGTCTTGCTGGGGGTGACGCCCGTGTGGTGCTTAGCGGCCAGCGGCATCATTTTCTCTTTTCGGTGGGAAGATTGCTGTCCGGGCTGAGTGGGGTGGGAGGTGGGGGAAGGGTGGGTACATGGGATGGGGTAGGGGGCGCAGCATGTGCTTTGGGGGTGCGGTGGGGGAGGACGCTTCTTGTACCTCCTCTAAGCCGTGTGAAGCTTTAGGTTGGCCTCGTCTTGTTTATTTCGTGTGTGCCTGTGGGATTGGATTGAGACCCCGAAGTCGGGGGCGGTCTTTGGCATCCTGATCATTCTTCTTAATCTTTGGGCCTAAGAAACTGCGTGGGGAAAGAAGCGCGCGGGAGGGGGGGGGGCAGGGTGGGAAGAGGGGGAGGGGCGGCGGGAGGATGCGAGAGCCTGGGACGACTTAGTGGCGTTTACACTGCTGGAGACGGGAAGTACCCGGTTGTGTGGGATTTATTTTTCCTCTTCCCCCCACCCCCCCACCCCACCGGCCCTCCTGCAGCCCCTGGAGATTTGGCGGAAGAGGGGACATTTGGGATATCTTCCCCAGGTATTTCGATTTCTTCTCGACTCCCAATTCTGAACCTTATCGTTCGGTTTATCCTGGAGGGGGTGGGGAAAGGATACTTAATGAATGCAAGGTTTTGCTTCCTGAGAACCTTAGTACACTACTTTCTTTGTGAAGTCCGGCTTTTAGTGGGACTTCAAAAGATTTATTACCCTCCCCCCCCCCCCCCCCCCCCGCCCTTGGGCAAATTTCGTATTGAAGTAATCGGACTATTTTTATTTATTCCAGAAGGGATGGGGAGCAGATTAACGGGGGCTCGTGTGAAGGAAGATTTATGGCAAGGGTATGTTGGCTGGAAGGCCGTCGGTTATCAATCAAATAGGTTTTTAGATTGAAGATGTTTTTCACGCGTGTTTGTGATTTGCTGCCTGACAGTTGGATCGTGAATGTAAAATGTATACCACTTTCACGCAGGTGGCTGGCTTGCTTTTCAACTAGTTTATCTGACTTTTCAACCCATGAAGCGAATTAACGAATTTTACTCCTCCGCGTTACATCCTTAGTACCTAGTGGCAAAAAGAAATTACAGGGAGCATGGGTCATGATTGTGTTCACAGTTGGCAAAAATATGCTTATGAGTTACTATTACGGTGGCATATTATGTTTTTTTGAGAAGGGAGAATTGGAAAAGGAGCCTATAATCTGTTTTGCTGCATTAACAAGCAATAAATAGATGTTTTCCTTACGTCAGGGAAAATAGACTTTAATTCTTCAAGCCTAGAGCTTGAGTTGTGTAAAGATGGTTGCTTCCTTTTCGAATTCGGGATAATTGCCTCAAGTATAACAAGTCTTTATTTATAGGGTATTTGGGACAGAAGAGGTGTCCGGCACAACTTCTGGGATGGTAGTTATCTGGCCTCCATGTTCCTAAGAACGAATAGTGTAGCTTCCAGTTAAATGTGTCTCACAAAGCCTGTATTTAAAGCCGTGCATTGGTGGAGCACGGGTAAATGCTTACACTTGTATTGTATTCAGCATTCTGGTTGGGGAGCCCAGACCACCCAGGCTACGTCGTGAAAAGGTGTCGGAAGAACAAAAAACCTGAGAAACAAAACGATACTTGGGAGCCCTGCCGGGTGGTGTGCCCGCAGCCTCAGTGCTGGTGAAGCTGCAGCCTGGGGATCACTTTGAGCTCCCAAGTTCCAGACCAGCCTTAGGCAACCAAATGAAACCTAGTCTCTAATGAACAAACGAAACCAAAAACAAAACAGACGTGGTACTCTGATTTCCTTCTAGTTTCTTTTCTCTTCCTTCTCCTTCCCCTCCTCTTCCCTTCCCTTCATTTCAATTCCATTCCATTTCTTCCTTCCCTCCCTTCTTTCCTTCTGAAGGTTGACATTTCCTTGTGAAGGGAGACAGAATCTTGCCGTGTTGCTCAAGCTGGCTTTCAACTCCTGGGCTTAATATTCCTGCCTCAGCCTACCTAGTATCAGGTACTATAGTCATATCCCACTGCTACCCCCAAGACTACTAGGCCCACCTCCTTTCCCCTTTTCTTTAGGAGGACAAATTAAGTATGGAATTTTGGATTAAAGATCTGGGGGTGTGGCTGTGAACTCCTGCTGGGCAATCTTGAGACTTTTCAGTTCAAACCCTTAGTATTGCAGGGAAAACGGGGAATTTTCAAGTAGGATACCTCATTTACTCCAGGCTCAATTTTCCTTACTGGTCTTGAATTTTTAGATCTAGTGATAAGGGAAATAATCATAATTAAGGTTGAGGGCATGTCATTTTTCTGTACAATGTCAGTTATTTGAGAATAGCCTTGTAAGGACTACTGGATTTCCCCCATTTTACATGTAAGGGAGTAACTGAATCACAGAATTTAACTGACGTTAATACTGAAGTTACATGGCTTCTAATTGGAAGCTAGAACCCTGTCTTGACTTTTCCTGTTTGTGCTGGCTTCGAACCATCATTCTCAGATCTCAGCCACCTGAATAGCTAGGGTTACAGGTGTGAGCAACCTGTGCCCAGTCTTTGCTGGTTCTTTTACTTTTTTTGTTGGACATGGGTCTTGAACTCAGGCCCAGAACGTTGTCCCTGAGCTCTTTGTGCTCAAGGTTAGCACTCTATCACTTAGAGCCATACTTCCCAGATTTCTAGGCCTTAATTGGAGATATGGGTCTCGGGGACTTTGCTGCCTGGGTTGGCTTTGAACTGCCACCCTCAGATTTCAGCCTCCTGAGTAGATAGGATCACTGGTGTGAGCCAAGGGTCCTGGCATTTCCTTTTTAATTATTAACTGGTTAAACAAAGAGGTTACAATTCTGAGTCAGGTTATGAATACAATGCATCTTTTTGTGTGTGTGTGTGTGTGTGTGTGTGTGTGTGTATGTGTGTATGTGTGTGTGTGTAGGTTGTAGGGCCTGAACTCTGGGCCTGGGCGCTGTCCCTCAGCTCTTCAGCTCAAGGTTAGCGCTCTACCACTTGAGCCACAGCACCACTTCCGGCTTTTTCTGCTTATGTAGTGCTGAGGAATTGAACTCCGGGCCTCATGCATGCAAGGCAAGCGCTCTACCATTGAGCCAACTTCCCAGCTCCAATGCATCTTGATTAAAGTCATCCTCCCCCATCTGTTTCTCTCCCTTTTCTACCCTCAAGTTAGGAAGTTCATTTTTTTACATAATGTATATTGAATATAATGACTGCATTTGCTCACCCTTCCTCTCTCCAGTGCCCTCTCCTTTGCCTTCTCCCCTTAAATGAGTTTTTACTTCCTGGTATTCATCTTGGTAAACAGTACATTAGTTGTTTAGTGGAATTACAGCTTTGGACTCCTCCCCTACGTATACAATCCTTTAGTCAGTTTGTGTATATATGAATAGATCCTGTATATATTATCAAGCATGTTGGTATTTTCGATCTCTACAGGTTATTTTCCAGGTCTTTTGAGCTTTTCTGTCTACACTGGTGTTGGACTGTCATCTGTTTGCTCTCAGCTGCTACAGTAGCTAGATTATAGGCATGAGCTACTGATGCCTAGCGATAATGAATGCCCTCTTTTTAATATCCAAAAGTACTCTGTATGAGATAATGAAACACTTAAATCCAGGAGTGTCTTAATCCATATATAAACGTAGGGAATTAATTAAGAAGTGTAACATTCTTTGATGATTTACAACACAAATATTTCAAGTGGTAGGGCATTCAGAACTGTCAGTCTGAAGTATCATTTATCTCCCAAGCCATAATCAGTTAAAATAATCCCACAGGTATACTGAATCCTTCAGGACTCTAGCTTCATTCTCTTTTCCCTCTCTTCCCTAAATCCTTTGCTTCCCAGTTTTTGAGAAGATCGATGTAACCCAAGCTGTCCTGGAATAGTATAAGCTGTTCCTCCTAACTGCTGGGATTATAGGTGTGAACCATCTTGCTGGGCTTGATTGTTTTTCACTATAAAGCAGAAATATAATATGAGCAATTCTATACATTATCATTAATTTGATTTTGGATAGTAGATCCTATTTTATCACATCTTCTATGATGTTTTTACTTGTGTTTATTTAAAAAAAAAAAAGTGTTCTAGGATTCTGTGGGATAAAAGTGGCCAGAAGGCAAGAGGAAGGAAAATAAACCATTGGGTTTGCCTGGCTAAATCATAAACTAAATATTTCTTACCCTCCCCCCTTCCTTCCCTCCTTCCCTCCCTCCCTTCCTTCTTCCCTCCCTCCCTTCCTTCCTTCCTTCCTCCCTCCCTCCCTCCCTCCCTCCCTCCCTCTCCCCCCACCCCTTTCTGGCTTTCCCAGTCCAGAGACTTGAACCAAGGCCCCCCGGGCACTTTCCCTGAACTTCTGTTGCTCAAGGCTACTACTCTACTTCTTGAGCCACAGCTCCACTTCTGGCTTTTTCTGTTTAGGTGGTACTGAGAAATTGAACCCAGGGCTTCCTGAATGCTAGGCAAGCACTCTCTCACTAAGCCACTTTCCCAGACATAAACTAAATATTTTCTTTTTTTGAGACAAAGAGTAGAGTGTTTCACTTCATTATCCAGGCCAGCCTCAACTCTACCATAATGTCTCAGCCTCCCAACTGGCCACACCTGCCTGGCTTTTACTATTTTATTTTCATAGTATTGGGGCTTGAACCCAAGAGTTTCTTGCTTGCTATATGGTGTCCTATCACTTGAGCCACTTTCTCAGTCCTTTTTTGTTTAGTTTTTAAGTAGGGGTTTCTCTTTCTTTTTCCCTACCAGTGCTAGGCCTCAGACAGTTTCACACTATGACCCTCCTATCCAGGATCTCCTGTATAACTAGGATATCGTGTAAAGTAGCACTATGCCTGGTGGTGATGGAGTCTCTTATTTTTGCTTGGGCCTTCTGTTTTTGTTTTTTGCTAGGGCCTTCTGAGTAGCAAAGGTTATAGGTATGAACCACCATGCCCAGTCTGGCTTTTAGACTTTGTTTCCTCTTTAAAGGTTCCCCTCCACCCCTTTTGGTTGTTTTGAATAACATTGGCTTGTTTCCTCAGATTTTTCTACTTACGAAAGATGAACCTCTGACTGATAAACTTTACTTGCATATGAAGATCTTTGTCTTGAGATTTCATAGAGTTTGTCATATTAATTCTTGTAACAGTTGATTGCATGACTTATTTTTTTCTTTTGTTTCCTGGAGATCAAGCCTCTGGGCCTGCTGCTTTATCCCCGAGCCACTTTCCCAACCTAGCCTTAAGGCAGAAGTTGTCTAAAGATGAGAGATGCCAGATTCTGGAAAGTGGTAGTCAGCAAGCAGTAAACTAACTTTTGAAAAATGTTATCTGTGAAATATTTTACAGTTTTAGTATAAATAGTGTTAGGCTAGACCTGTGGAATGGGAGAAAGTGCAAACCTTATAAGGTTTTTGTTTTTTTTTTTTTTTTTTTTGCAAATATTCATCAAGTGTTTCATTCTATTATAGGTTGGGTTGAAAACCATACTGGTTTTCATAATTTTAGTTTTCATAGTTTTACATAATTTTGGTTAGACTTAGCTCTTATTACTACCAATCTTTGCTATAGTTTGCCAAGAACTGTTGTGTCATATATATGCATATACATAATATATACATATATTATTTAAATTTTATTTTTGTGCCAGTACTAGGGTTTGAACTTAAGGCCTATGTGATATCCTTTAGCTTTTTTTGGCTCAAGGCTGGTGCTCTGCCACTTGAGCCACATCTCCGCTTTTTGCTATTTTTGGTGATTAATTGGAATGAAGAGTCACACAGACTTTTCTGCCCAGGCTAGCTTTGAACTGTGAGCCTTAGACCTCAGCTTTGTGATTACCTAGGATTATAGACACGAGTTTGTGATATTTCTGAATTCTATGGTAGCCTGTAGTATTTGTTTATTCATGTATCTTAGTACTTTGTCCATGTATGCTTGATAGGTGACATGCAGTATGTTTAATCTCCATTTCTTGTCTATAATACTAACTTTAACAGAAATTGAAGGAAGTAACATGGTTATATCAGCAGGTTTTTAGTCTTGCTATGCAACTCGCAAATTTGTCATGTTCATGCCTCTCAGTTTGCTGAATGTTGGGATTACAAGTGTGCCTCACCATGCCCAGTGTAGCAACAGTGCTTAAAAGGCAGTAAACTAGCCAGATGCCAGTGGCTCAGGCTTTTAATTCTAGCTACTCAGGAGGCTGAGATCTGAGGATCAGGATTTGAAGGCAGGAAGTCTACGAGACTCTTATCTTCAATTAGTCACCTAGAAGTTGGAGGTAGGGCTGTAACTCAGGAGCCGGAGGGCTAGCCTTGGGGACAAAAGCTCTGGAACAGTAACAAGGCTGAGTTCAAGCCCCAGCACCAAAACCAAAACAGAACAAAACAATAAACTAAAGCTTTTTGGGGGGTTATTTATTTTTGTTGTTGTGGGGCTTGAACTCAAGGTCTGGGCACTATCCCTGAGTTCTTTTGCTCAAGGCTAGTGCTCTAACACTTTGAGCCACAGCACCATTTCTGGTTTTTTGGTGGTATGAATGTTAATCATTTTTATTTTATCTCCTTTTGGCTAAGGAGAAAGGTAGCAAGGAGGCAAAGTTTATTTATTTAGTGTGTGTGCATCTATCCCCCCACTACAATTTAAATGGTTTGGGTATATGTATTTGGTTGTTAATCTGTGTATTGTATTGTGCATATGTGTGCAGACATTTACTGGAAAGCAAAAACATTTTGTTGTAACGTGTTCTATTTGAAAAGATTGCTCTGGTATGTGTCTGTCCTTTTCTGTCTGTGGGTGGTACTTGTGGAAGGCCTCCATTAGTTCTAATCTATTGCTCTTTTTGCCCTGGGGATAGGTTCTTTGAATTTTGCCCTCTAGCCACTACTTTCTGATCCTGTCTCTGGGACTTTGTCTCTTCGTTTTGGCTTAATATAGCCATTCTGGAGTCCAGTGCTCTTGTTCATTCTTCTACACTGTGAGTATGAAATGGTTGGGTGGCAGCCGTGTTCTCCTACCAGGACCTTGCATTCTGCTTCTGGGCAAGTGCCTGGAGTCTGTCCAATCCTGGCTAGCTAAGTGAAGGGGTGTGGTACGTCTTGGGCTTGGGTGTAAAAAGGGCAATAAAAATTCATACCTTAAGGTATTCTTTAAAATTTTTTGATTGATATTATGAAGGTGATGTACTCAGGGTTTACAGTTACATAAATCAGGTAAAGAGTACATTTCTTTTTGGACAATGTCATCCCTTCCCTCCCTTTCTCCCTTAAAGTATTCTTAATCCTGGGAGGGAGAATGAGAAATCAACATGTGCTTAGTCTTCTTTTCTTGTAATCAGAAAGGAAGGAAACCCTGGCTTTAGGGACATCTTGGAAAGTTTGGAGAGGAAATAGTGCTCATTGAATCTGGAGTGACTAGCATTTAAGAGTTGGCTGTGTGTGAGAGAGGACAGTCTAGGTAGAAAGATAGGATTTATTTAATTATACCTGTAATGTTTTTCTTTTTTGGTGCTGGTCCTGGGGCTTGAACTCAGGGCCTCGGTGCTTGGCTCAAGGCTAGCATTCTACCACTTTAGTTACAGTTCCACTTCCAGCTTTCTGCTTTGTTAATTGGAGATAAGAGTCTGAAGGATTTTCCTGCCTTGGCTAGCTTCGAACTGCAATCCTCAGATCTCAGCCTCCTGAGTGAGCCATCAGTACCCAGATACACTTGTAATCTTACCTACTTAGGAGGTTGAGATCTAAGGATCTTAGACTTTACTACCTGGGCTGGGTTTGAACATCCATGGTCAGATTTCAGCCTTCTGAGTAGCTAGGGTTACAGGTGTAAAGCACTGATATATGACTTTTAGTTGTCTTTCTTTTGAGTATTTGAAGTAGTGAGTTACTTTGGGTAACATGAGATTCATAAAATCCAAAATAAGGGCTGAGAATATGGTTTAGTGGTAAAGTGCTTGTCTTGCACGCATGAAGCCATAGGTTCGATTCCTCAGTACCACATACACAGAAAAAGCTGAAACTGGCACTGTGGCTCAAGTGATAGAGTACCAGCCTTGAGCTAAAGAAGCTCAGGGATACCCGGTGGTGCCAGTGGCTCACGCCTGTAATCCTAGCTACTCAGGAGGTGAGATCTGAGGATCTCGGTTCAAAGCCAGCCAGGGCAGAAAAGTCTGGGAGACTCTTATCTCCAGTAAACCACTAGGAAACTGGAAGTGGCGCTGTGGTTCATGCGGTAGAGTGCTCGCCTTGAGCTGAAGAGCGCAGGGACAGTGCCCAGGCCCAGAGTTCAAGCCCCAGGACTGGCAAAAAAGCGTTTCAAATAATACTAGATTTGTTACTTTGCTAAATTAATTTAAACAAGTCATTTAAAAAATATTATTGGTGCTGGTCCTGGGGCTCTACCTCCGGTGTGTGTGTGTGTGTGTGTGTGTGTGTGTGTGTGTATGTGTGTGTGTAGATGAGAGTTTCATGTACTTCTCTGCTCAGACTGGGTTTGAACCAAGTTTCCCAGATCTCAGCCTCCAGAGTAGCTAGGATTACAGGCATGAACCACCTGTGCTAGCTTAGTTTATTTTTTAGTATTTCAAATTTAGTTCTGTTGCATTTCTTTTTTTTTTTTTTTTGTCGGTCGTGGGGCTTGAACTCTGGGCCTGGGCGCTATCCCTCAGCTCTTCAGCTCAAGGCGAGCGCTCTACCACTGGAGCTACAGCGCCACTTCCGGTTTTCTGGTGGTTTATTGGAGATAGGAGTCTCATGGTCTCTCCTGCCCGGGCTGGCTTTGAACCGTGATCCTCAGATCTCAGCCTCCTGAGTAGCTAGGATTACAGGCGTGAGCCACCAGCGCCCGGCTAGCATTTCTTTATTTTTTTTGGTCAGTCATGGGGCTTGAACTCTGGGCCTGGGCACTGTCCCTCTAGCGCTTGAGCCACAGTGCCACTTCCGGCTTTCTGAGTGGTTTATTGGAGATAAGTGTCTTATGGAGTTTTCTGCCCAGCCTGGCTTTGAACTGTGATCCTCAGATCTCAGCCTCCTGAGTAGCTAGGATTACAGGCTTGAGCCACCAATGCCCAGCTTCTGTTGCATTTCTTTCTCTGAAAATTTGGATTTGTTTTAACAAGATTAATAGATTGGGGAAGAATTTGAGCCTAAAGCAAAATTTACATTTGCTTTCACAGGATTGTGTTTTCTGGGTTAGAAGTCAGAAGCTAAGATCTAGCAATTAGTGGCCTTTATTTCTTCTTGTAAATAAAGTTGTATAGGAATTACCTCATGCCTGTTTGCTTACATTTGTTGGCTGCTTTATAGTTCAGGTGCAGGGTTGAGTATAATCAGTGGAGGCCTTGTGGTGGACCAAGCCTGAAGTATTCACTACTTGGCTCTTTAATAGAAAGAGTTTGCTGATTTCTGCACTAGGTAAATTCAGGAAAGCACCAGAGCTGAATAGAGGTGCATAAAAATGCATGCATAAACATGTAGACCATTCAAGCTTCTGCCAGCTATGTAAGGTCAACACTGGTTAGAACTTTACCTTTGGGGTGAGAAGCCACACCCATGTACCTCTGCTGTTAGAATTTTCCGGGATTCAGATTAATTTGTGTACTACTTGACCATAATTTTTTTTTTTTGGGTGTGGTCGTGGGGCCTGAACTCTGGGCCTGGGCACTGTCCCTCAGCTCTTCAGCTCAAGGCTAGCACTCTATCACTTGAGCCACAGCACCACTTCCAGCTTTTTTCTTTTTGCTTATGTGGTGCTGAGGAATTGAACCCAGGGCCTCAGGCATGCAAGGCAAGCGGTCTACGACTGAGCCACCTTCCCAGCCTTGACCATAATTCTTGAACTGTAGCCCTGCCAGTGCCCCTTCCCAAATACACTTCTGGGGCATTTTTTTCAGGGTCAAATGTCCTGCCTATTGTACTTATATATTTCAGAATCACAGTAATGTATAAACGGTAAAACTGCTATTGCTTTTCTTAGGTTCTCATTGTGTGTATGTGTATGTGCTAGTACTAGAGCTTGAACTAGGCCCTAGGTGCTGTCCCTTAGCTTTTCTGCTCAAGACTGGCACTACCACTTCTAGCTTTTTGCTGATTAGAGATAAAAAAGTCTCATGGACTTTCCTGCCTGGGCTGGCTTCGAACCATGATCCTCAGTAACTAGGATTACAGATGTGAGCCACTCATGCCTGGCTTGTTTCTTTTCTCTTTTTTTTTTCTTTCTTTTCTTTTCTTTCTTTCTTTCTTTCTTTTTTTTTGGTTGGTCGTGGGCCTGGGCACTCTCTGAGCTCTTCAGCTCAAGGCGAGGAGCACTCTACCACTTGAGCCACAGCACCACTTCCGGTTTTCTGGTGGTTAATTGGAGATAAGAGTCTCATGGACTTTGCTGCCCTAGCTAGTTTTGAGTGGCAGTCCTCAGATCTCAGCGTCCTGAGTAGCTAGGATTAAATTATTGAGGAACTAGCTGTCACTGTTATACTCCAAAAAGTATAAATTCATTCATCAGGTATTTTGGGGTACTGTGAAGTTTAAATGAGTTTAATGGGCATTAAGCAGTTAGATTAGGGTCTGGGATAAAATAATTACTCAGATATTAGCTATTACTGATTATCATGTGCCAGAAACAGTACAGAGAACAACAACTCCATGGTGTTCACATTGTACTTTTGTTTCTTTTTTCTTTTTCTTTTTTTGCCAGTCCCGGGGCTTGAATCAGGGTCTGGGCACTGTCCCTGAGCTGCTTTTGCTCAAGGCTAACACTCTACTACTTGAACCACAGTGCTACTTCTAGCCTTTTCTCTTTATGGGGTACTGAGGAATCAAAACTCAGAACTTCATGCATGGTAGGCAAGCACTCTACCACTAAGCCACATTCCCAGCCCTACATTGTACTTTAAGAAATCTATATAAACATTGACTAGTAATTCAGACCTTTCCTCTGAATTATTTTCATATTATAAAGGATAGTTCAGTGTCCATTTGCAGATCAAACACGCTTACTTGAAATAACTTTAGTGTCTGACTAAATAGTGCAATAGTCTATTACATTATTTTATTTACTCTTTTGGTCTTAGTGATTGAGCCCTCAACACCAAATCATTTTATTGGTGCCAGTACTGGAGCTTGAACTCAGAACATGCTTTCAGTTTTTTTTTTTTTTCTCCACTTATGGCTACTGCTCTAGCACTTGAGCCTCAGCTCTACTTATGGCTTTTTGCTGGTTAGTTGAAGATAAAGAGTCTCATAGATTTTCCTGCTCAGGCAGGGTCAGAATCGAGGTCCTCAGATCTGAGCCTCAAGACTAACCAGGATTATAGGTATGAGCCACGAGTGCCTGGCTGATTTCTTCTTCCTCCAGTGCCTGGCTGATTATTTTCTTTTCCTCCCCCCCTCCCACTCCTCCCCCTCCTCTTCCTCCTCCTCCTCCCTCTCTCCCACCCTCCTTCCCTCCCTTTCTTCCTCCTTCCCTCCCTTTCTTCCTCCTTCCCTCCCTTTCTTCCTCCTTCCCTCCCTTTCTTCCTCCTTCTCCTCCTCTTTCTTCCTCTTTCTCCTCCTCCTCCTTCTTCTTTTTGTCATAACTGTGCCTCCAGCCCCAAGTTTGGTAGTTGTTTTTGAGCTAGTCTTCCTTCCTGCTCTTGATTAGCTTGTTTTATATTATTTTAGATGTGTCCTTGCATTCAGCTCTTCCTTTATTTTTTTTAAATAAACATGTTTATACAAATAAATCTCGTGTAAAAAACTATTTAAATAAGTCATTTCCAAAAAAAGTTTTAAAGTGATTTACTAATCCAAAATTATCCATATACATGAAATATATCTGTTTTGGGGGAGGTGGAGAGAGAAGGGAAAAACAAAGGAGGCTACAATGCTTAATAAGAAATGGACTCAGTACCTTACTCATGTAACTGTAACCCCTCTGTACAGTATTTTTACAATAAAAAATATATACAAAAAAGAGACAGCTGCTAAGATTAGGGGTGAAAGTATTGTTGTTCTGCAATACACAAATGTGTGTGACTGATAATGTGTGAAAACTGAATAGAAACCTGTAAGTATTACTAAATATAAGAACAATTTAGATTGAAATGTCAAATATTATATAATATTGTCATTGAATATAAAGGAATTGATAAAGAGAAGACAGAGGGGTAAATTAACACTGTTAGAAATGATCTTTATAACTTTGGGAGGAGTGGGGGAGGTAGGGGAGGTGGGGGAGGGAAGGGATAGGAGAAAAACAAAGGAGGGGGTAACAATGTTCGACAAGAAATGTACTCATTAACTTTCTCATGTAACTGTAACCCCTCTGTACAGCATCTTTACAATAAAATATTTTAAAAAAGAAATACATCCGGGGCTGGGAAGGTGGCTCAGTGGTAGAGCGCTTGCCTTGCATGCATGAGGCCCTGGGTTCGATTCCTCAGCACCACATAAGCAGAAAAAAAAAGCTGGAAGTGGCGCTGTGGCTCAAGTGGTAGAGCGCTAGCCTTGAGCTGAAGTCAGCTCTTCCTTTAGAAGTGGGTCTCATGAGTCAGGCACTAGTGACTCATGCTTATAACCTTAGCTACTCAGGAGGCTGACATCTGAGGATCAAAGTGCCAAGCCAGCCCAGCCAGGCAGGAAAGTCTGTGAGACCTTTTCAGCTCAAGGCGAGCACCCTACCACTTGAGCCACAGTGCCACTTCCAGCTTTCTGGTAGTTAATTGGAGATAAGAATCTCATGGACTTTTCCTGCCCAGGCTGGCTTTGAACCACAATCCTCAGATCTCAGCCTCCAGAGTAGCTAGGATTACAGGTGTGAGCCACAGGCACCCAACTGAGACTTTTAAAAAAATTAAATTTTATTGTCAAGATGATGTATAGAGGGCTTACAGTTACATACTTAGGTAATGAGTATATTTCTTGTTGCTCATTGTTAACTCTTCCCTTGTTTTTCTCCCACTTTCTCTCCCTCCAACTCTCTCCCCTCTCCTCCCCAAGTCCGTGAGATTCTTTTTTTTTTCATTCGTGAGGCTTGAACTCTGGGCCTGGGTGTTGTCCCTCAGCTCTTCAGCTCAAAGCTAGCACTCTACCACTTGAGCCACAGCACCACTTCCGGTTTTTTCTGTTTATGTGGTGCTGAGGAATCGAACCCAGGGCTTTGTGCATGCTAGGCAAGCACTCTACTGCTAGGTCATATTCCCAGCACCCTAAGAATTTTTTTTTGGTTTGTTGTGGGGCTTGAACTCAAGGTATTAAGCTCTCACTTGGTTTTTTCTGTTCAAGGCTAGTGTTCTACTACTTAAGCCATACCTCTTCCAGCATTTTTTGGTGGTTAATTGGAGGTAAGAGTCCAACTTTTCTGCCTAAGGTGGCTTTGAACAGAGATCTCAGACCTCAGCCTCTTGAGTAAGTAGAGTTATAGGTGTGGGCTATTGGTGCCTGCTTTAATCCATTAAAATTGTACTTTTCAGAAAGTCAATTCTCTTCTAAAATCCCCCCCTTTTTTTTTTGCCGGTCGTGGAGCCTGAACTCTGGGCCTGGGCACTGTCCCTCAGCTCTTCAGCTCAAGGCTAGTGCTCTACTACTTGAGCCACAGCGCCACTTCTGGCTTTTTCTGCTTATGTGGTGCTGAGGAATCGAACCCAGGGCCTCATTGCATGCAAGGCAAGCACTTTGCCACTGAGCCACCTTCCCAGCTCCTAAAATCCCCCCCTTTTTTGGAATGTTGGCACTTGAATTTGGTGTGTCATACAAGCTAGGCCAGCTCCCAAGCCAACACCCTTTCTTAAAACCATTCAACACAGAAATAAGGAAGTGAAACTGTGGCTCGAGTGGTTAGAGTGCCAGCCTTGAGTGGAGAAGCTAAGGGAGAACATGAGGCCCTGAGTTTGAACCTCAGTTATCTGTGCAAAACAGAAATAAAAACTTTCCCCTCTTTTTGAGTGGGATTAGGGAGTGGTATATAGATGAAATGAAGTGGTTTACAAAGTCACAATCAGTGGGCTGCCCTTGATGACCTTCATTTTAATTTAAATGTTTTTTTTGGGGGGGCAGTTCAGGTTTCTAGAATTAGATCTGCCTGGCACTTTAGAAGGCTGTGTTGGGTGGAAGCAGAAGCCTCTCTGGCCAGCTGGGCCTCAGATAACTGCATCTAGGCCCAATGCCTGTCCTGCCATCTGCCGTGTCTTGCTGCCAGGGCCACTGGAGCAGATGGCAGCCTCTGCAGTTGGTGTGACTCTGCTGTCAAGCACACCCTGGGTTCTCCGTCACTGGGAGTTTCAGTAAGCATGACATTACTCAGGGTGCCTGGGTACCCAGCTGTTGGAGAAGTAGTAGGTGGCCCTTGCTTTGATGAGCTTAAATTGGTTTTGGAGTGTTAAGAACCCCGGGGATATTAGGTTCTGTGGAGATTTCATTGAGGTACTAAGTGTAGAACTGTAAGTAGATTAGTCTAATCAAGAGGTCATCTGGACAGGGGTAGCTACTCAGGAAGGTAAGATCTAAGGACCCCAATTCAGTTCAAAGCAAGCCCAGGCAAGAAAGTCCAAAAGATTCTTTTATCTCCAATTAAACATCCCCCAAAACCCAAAAAACAAAACCAAAACAAATAATAAAATGGAATTAGAGCTGTGGCTCAAGGGGTATGTATAGAGCAGTAGCCTTGAACAACAAAGCTCAGAGACAGCACCCAGGCCTTGAGTTCAAGCCCTAGTACCAGTGCGCGCGCGAACACACACACACACACACACACACACACACACACACACACACACACACACGTGTGCGTGCATACCCCCCCCAAAAAAAAGCTATAATTGATAGTGGATGTGTATAGTGTAAGGCTGGAAATTACACTTATTAATATCTGCTTTGCTTCAAAGCAGCCATAGAAGACAATGTGCCCTGAAACTATGGAGTTCCAGAACTGCACTGAGATGGCCTAGGGTTTTATGGCTGTGACTATTTGTGACGTAGAATAAAGTGCTTTCTTCCACAATGTTTTTTGGCTCTGTTGTACAGACACATTAAAAGTGGTAAGATCAAATGCAGATCTGATTTTCAAATTTGTTGTTACCACTATTTTAATTAATTAATTAATTGTCGGTTGTGGACCTTGAACTCTGCCCTGGGCACTGTCCCTGAGTTCTTCAGCTCAAGGTGAGTGTCCTACCACTTGAGCCACAACACCACTTCTAGTTTTCTGGTGGTTAATTGGAGATAAGAGTCTCATGGATTTACGTGCCCAGGTTGGCTTTGAACTGCAATCCTCAGATTTCAGCCTCTTAAGCTTGAGTAGTTTGGATTACAGGCATGAGCCACTGATGCCTGGCCATTATTTCTTGTTTTTTTTTTTTTTTTTTTTTTTTTTTTTTTTGAGGAGGGCTCTTTCTTTGAAGTGTGTTTTGGCCTCAAACTTAGGATCTGTCTTAGCTTCTAGAAATGGTTACTCATGCTGGAAAGATTGAACTCGGCCTCAGGCTCGCTTGGCTTACTTGCTTGCTTGGATCATACTTCTAGTCTAGTTTTTTGTTAGTTTGGAGATGGAGTCTTTCTTTTGCTTTTTATTTTTTTATATCTTAGAGTATTGAATATAAATAAAATTTTAATGTATATAATTCAGGGGCACGAAGTACATTTACCATGCTATGCAACCATTATTTCCATCTAACTCCAGAATCCTGTGTCTCTTTTTTTTTTTTTTTTTTTGGGTCCGGTCGTGGGGCCTGAACTCTGGGCCTGGGCGCTATCCCTCAGCTCTTCAGCTCAAGGCTAGCGCTCTATCACTTGAGCCACAGCACCACTTCTGGCTTTTTTCTTTTTTGCTTATGTGATGCTGAGGAATCGAACCCAGGGCCTCATGCATGCAAAGCAAGCGCTCTACCACTGAGCCACCTTCCCAGCCCTCCCGTGTCTCTTATCCCTTGGAAAACACCTACTTTGTAACTTGGTAGATTTGTTGGTTCTCGAAATTTCATGCAAGCAGATCATGTACTAAGTTATAAAATATTGTATTTCTTTGTTTCTCCAGGGCTAGGGCTGGAAGCCAGGGTTTGACATACTTTAGAGAGATATATCACTGAGTTCATCTCAGCCCTAACTTTGTATTAATTTGTATGTGGTATAGAATGAGGTTAGATGTTTCGTTTAGTATGTGAATATTCAGTTCTAGTACCATTATTATTATTATTTTATTTTTATTACGGGTCCTGGGGGTTGAACTCAGAGCTCCGGCAGCACTGTCTCTGAGCTTCTTTTGCCCAAGGCTAGCATTTTACCACTTAAACCACAGCGCCACTTTCAGGTTTTTCTGAGTAGTTTATTGGAGACAAATGTCTCATAGACTTCTGTTCTGGCTGGCTTGAAACCACAATCCTCAGACCTCAGCCTACTGAGTAGGTAGGATTATAGGTGTGAACCACTGGTGCCTGGCTGTACCATTATTATTGAAGAGATTCTTTTTTTTGCCATCAGATGATCTTACCTTTTCTTGTCCAGTGTAGTGGACCATAGACATCTGGGTCACGTGGTTTCCTTGGATTTATATAGCTGTCCATATGCTAGTACCAACTGTTCTGATTGCTCTGGTTTTGTGTTTCTGAAATTAAGAAGTGAATTTTTTTTGACGGTCATGGGGCCTAAACTCTGGGCCTGGGCACTGTCCCTCAGCTCTTTAGCTCAAGGTTAGCACTCTACCACTTGAGCCACAGCCCCATTTCGGGCTTTTTCTGCTTATGTGGTGCTGAGGAATCGAACCCAGGGACTCATGCATGCAAGGCAAACGCTCTACCACTGAGTCACCTTCCCAGCCCCCAGATTTGTTTTTGTGCAAATCTTGGGGCTTGACTTCCAGGTCTTGGTGCTGTCCCTGAGCTATTTTGTTCAAGGCTAGCACCCATCACTTGAGCCACAGCTCTACTTCTTGCTTTTCTGGTAATTGGAAATCAGAGTCTGATGGACTTTTTTTTTTTAACCTATATTGGCATCAGAGCTCAATCCTCAAATCTCCTGAGTAGCTAGGATTGCAGGTGTGAGCCACCATAGCTTGGCTTAAGAAGTGATACTATTTTCTCTCTGTCTCTGTCTCGGTCTCTCTTTCCTCTCTCTCCTCTCTCATAGGATTTCATTGTTTCCCAGGCTGTTTTTAAACTCTTCCTCTCAGCATCCCCCCCACCCCACTTTCACCCACATGTACTACCAAGCTTGGTTCCAACTTATTCTTGTTTTTTTTTTTTTTTTGGTCTGGTCATGGGGCCTGAACTCTGGGCCTGGGCGCTGTCCCTCAGCTCTTCAGCTCAAGGCTAGTGCTCTACCACTTGAGCCACATTGCCACTTCCAGCTTTTTTTTTTTTCTGCTTATGTGGTGCTGAGGAATCGAACCCAGGGCCTCACGCATGCAAGGCAAGCGCTCTACCACTGAGCCACCTTCCCAGCCCCTTATTCTTGTTTTTTAAGAGTGGCTACATGATGTAGGGTCCCTTGAAGTTTTTCTTTCTTTCTTTTTTTTTGTGTGCAAGTACTGAGGTTTGAACTCAGGGCTTGGGTGTTATCTCTTAGCTTTTCAGCTCAACTTCCACCTCTATTTCCAGCTTTTTAGTGGTTAATTGGAGATAAATGACTCACAGGCTTTTCTTCCCAGGTTGGCTTTGAATTGGAATCCTCAGATCTCAGCCTCTTGAGTAGCTAGAATTACATTCATGAGCCACTGGTGCCGTAGCTGAAGTTTTTCTAATTAATTAGTTAAAAATAAGTAGTTGTGGGCTGGGAAGGTGGCTCAGTGGTAGAGCGCTTGCCTTGCATGCATGAGGCCCTGGGTTTGATTCCTCAGCACCACAGAAGCAAAAAGAAAAAAGCTGGAAGTGGCGCTGTGGCTCAAGTGGTAGAGCGCTAGCCTTGAGCTGAAGAACTGAGGGACAGTGCCCAGGCCCAGAGTTCAGGCCCCACGATCGGACCCCCCACCAAAAAAAAAAAAGAAAAAAATAAGTAGTTGTATAAAGGTTGTATAAAGGGATGTCAATTCAACATGTCAGTTTATGAATCCAATGCATCTTGATCAGTGTCACTCCTTCCATCATTCTCCCCATCTATTTCAACCTCCCAAGATGCTTAGTTCCTTTTTTTTTTTTTTTTTTTTGTTTGGTACTGGGTTTTAAACTCAGGGCTTTGTGCTTACTATGCAGGTGCTCTACTGCTGGAACCTTGCTTCCAGTTCTAGGGACCTTTGAGTTTATGTATGAACTTTTGATGTTTTCATTTCTGTGTAAACACTTAACTGCTTTGATAAGAATTCTAGATTGAACAGTTGCAGGACCTCTCTGAGCCATGCAGTAAGAAAGAAAGTCTGTGTAAAAATGCAAAAGGAAGATTCAAAGCCATTATTTGCAGATGATTTAATAGTTTGTTTAAAAATTGTAATTAGAAGCAGGGTGCTGTGGTTCACACCTGTAATCCTAGCTACTCAGTTGGCTGAGATATGAGGATCAAGGTTCAGAGCCAGCCAGGGCAGGAAAGTCCATGAGATTCTTACCTCCAATTAACTACCAGAAAATCAGAAGTGGCACTATGGCTCAAAGTAGTAGTGCACTGACTTTGAGCGAAAGAGCTCAGGGACAAGGCCTAGGCCCTGAGTTCAAGTCCCATGAACAAAAAAAAGTAGGCCTATTGTTTGAGGGCTTCACCAAAACCAAACCAGTGCTTCCACAATTAAAAAAAAAAGCACAAGTAGTCACATACAGTTTTCTGGTAAAGCACTTGTGTATGAGGCCCTGGGTTCAGTCCCCAGCACTGAAAATAAGATAAATGTCAGACGCTGGTGGCTCAAGCCTGTAATCCTAGCTACTCAGGAGTTTTACATCTAGGGATTGTAGTTTGAAGTCAGCCCAGGCAAGGAAGTCCATGAGCCTCTTTAAATAGCAAAATGCCTTAAGTGGAGCTGTGGCTCAGTGGTAGAGCACTTGCCTTACATGCCTGAGGCCCTGGGTTTGATTCCTCAGCACCACATAAGCAGAAAAAAAAAGCTGGAAGTGGCGCTGTGGCTCAAGTGGTAGAGTGCTAGCCTTGAGCTGAAGAGCTGAGGGACAGCGCCCAGGCCCAGAATTCAGGCCCCACAACCGGACCCAAAAAAAAAAAAATACTGGTGGGTGCCAGGTGTTCACACCTATGATTCCTAACTACTCTGAGATTTGGAGGATGGTGCTTTGAAGAATCCTGGGCAGAAAAGTTATGAGACTCCATTTCCAAAATAACTAGGAAAAGCTATGCCAGAGATGTGGCTCAAATGGTCGAGCACCAACTAAATAAGCAAGCAAGCAAGCCCAGGGTGTTCGAGGCTCTGAGTTCAAACCCCAGAACCAAAAAAATCAATTTCAAAAGCATAAACAAATACTTTAAAATCCTGTGTCTGACAGAACCAGTTGTGTGAATTTGCTTAGATTTCCTGGCCTGTCTTTTGTTCACTTCTCTCACTAGCTGTAAGATGGGCACATTGGAAGTTGAGCTAACACATGAAAACCAATTAACCAGAATGACTAGTTAGTGTTTAGTGTCTGGTGAATGCTCACCACAGCCAGAGGAAGCATTGCTAGTAGGAATGGGTTGTCTGGCCTGCCTTTTCTCCCTTCTGCAGCCTCATACCAGTTGGCTGGTCACTGAATGGTGATGTGAGCAGAGTCTGGATTGCAGCACCACTGTGTCTCTGCAGTTGGAAGTTTGGGCTTTACTAGTGAGCCTTGACCTTTGTGAAGTAGGGCCAGCTGCAGAGGAAGGGCTACAGCAGGGTGCCTAAGGAAGAGCATCCTGCCACACCCTTCTGGATAGTATGGTGCGTGCTGATCTCCATCATGGCCTCCACCATTGGCACCAGCCCTGACTGGGCCCCAGAGGTTTCACTGCTTGCCCTGATCAGTCCTGCTCAGCCTTCTGGGTTGTGAGTGACTGATGTGGGCCACTCAGGTCAGGAGCTGGTGCTCACTCTTTCATTTCTAGGCAAGGTTTTAATATATAACCAAGACTAGATTGAACTCTTTTTTTTTTTTTTTTTTTTGTCAGCCCTGGGGCTGGAACTCAAGTCCTAGGCACTGTCCCTGAGGTAATTTTAAGAAGCTCAAGGCTAGTACTCTATCACTTGAGCCACAGCACCACTTCTTACCATTAAGCCACATTCCCAGTCCCCTGGACTTAAACTCTTGATCCTCAGCCTCCTGAGTTCTAGGAATATAGGTGTGCAGCACCATGTGTGGCCTTGTTTTTTGGATGCTCTTTGTGCATGGAAGCGATTTGATTAATTTTCCGGATTTGGCAGGTATATAGCAATAGAAGTCTCTTTTTTTCCCCAGAAGCAGTCACATTTTATTGGCTTGGGACATAAACTGGTGAGAGAGACCCACTCCCCTATGGAAGATTGTATTGAACATAAAATGTTATGGTCCTTTGTGGCAAAATCCCAGGATCTAGCAGTATTGGGTTAATGGTAACAAAGGTTGACTGTCCTGCTGGTTGTGCCTGCAAGGGAGAATTCACCCGGAATTAGTGAGTACCTGATTCCATTTCATATAGTGTGCCCATTTATATGCCAGACCTTTTAGTAGTTATTGGAAAGTCCAAGAGCCAAGCTTGGTAGTACATATCTCTGTAATCTCAGCACTTGGGAGGCTAATATAGGGTGTTTGCAGATTTGAGGCCATCTTGGGCTACAAGCAAGACCCTTTCTCCAAATATATATTTATGTAATATGTACCCTGACCTTCTTATCACTTGAGCCACTCCTTCCCTTCTGGATTTTTGTTGGTTATTGGATATAAAATCTCATTGACTTTTTTGCTCTGGCCCACTTTGAAACACAACCCTCAGATCTTAGCCTACTGAGTAGCTAGGATTACAGGTGTGAACCACCAGTAACTGGCCCTTTAAAAGGGCATGTGTCCGTGTGTGCGCGTGCTGGCCCTTTACTTTCAATCATAAAAGTGATATAGGAAATTAGAATTTCATTTTTGAGTCATTTTTCTTGGTTTCCAGCTGAGATTGCTGCCAGGCTATGCTAGATTATCAGGATCACAGTGGGTCCAACCATTTAAACTGCTAGTCTGGAAAAACTTGGATCTTTCCCAGTCATTAAAGGGGAAAGGGATATATTTTCTAGTTACTTGGGTCTGCTAGCCCTGAAGAGGTCACTTTTGCCTTCATCTGCTTAGAACTGGCCCAAAGGTTTTTTTTTTTAAATTTTATTTTATTATAAAGATGCTGTACTTAGGGGTTGCAGTTACATGAGTAAAATAATGAGTGCATTTCTTGTCAAATGTTACCCACTCCTTTGATTTTCTCCCACTATCCCTTCCCTCCTCCACTCCCTCTGTTTTTTTTTTTAAACTCCAGAAATTTTAATCATATTTTGACCACAAGTGAATCTGTATCAATGTGTTGGATCTGAGAGGGGACAGATAGAGGGTCCAGATCGATTCCCCAGGCCATTCCCCAGGATGGCTAGTATGGGAGAGGAGAGCTTCCACCATGCCTAACAGGTATTTACTGATAAAGTTGCAAAGCTACAAGCTTTCCATACTTTACAGGGACCAACTCTTGGCTCAGGCTAGCCAATGTCTCAGTGGAGAATGAATGGAGTTGTTCCCTCAGTTCCCCTGTATCCACACAAAATCACAGGTCCTTGAGATCCACGTGTGAAAAGCACTTCAGGGTGCCTCCCTCAAAGGAGAGTCTCACAAGGTGAAAGTATCAGTAAAGATTTATTTTAGTGGAACATGTTAGAGAGAGAAGCAGTTCGGGTTTCCCCACACAGGAAATGGGAGTTAAAAACTCAAAATAGGCCAGCTGCAAGTGGGACTTGCCTGTAATCCTAGCTGCTCACAAGGCAGAGATCTGAGGATCATGGTTCAAAGCCAGCCTGAGCTGACAAATCTGAGACTTTTTTTGCCTTTTTACTCACTTTTTTTTAAAAATTGTAAAGGTGATATACAGAGGGATTATAGTAAAAAAAAAAAAAAAGTAAAAAAAAAAAAGAGGGATTATAGTTAGTTACATCAGTAAGGTAATGAGTTTATTTCTTTCTTTTTTGGTCGGTCGTGGGGCTTGAACTCTGGGCTTGGGCGCTATTCCTCAACTCTTCAGCTCATGGCGAGCGAGCACTCTACACTTGAGCCACAGTGCCACTTCCAGTTTTCTGAGTGGTTTATTGGAGATAGGAGTCTCACGGACTTTTCCTGTTTTCCTGCCCGGGCTGGCTTTGAACCATGATCCTCAGATCTCAGCCTTCTGAGTAGCTAGGATTAAAGACGTGAGCCACCGATGCCTGGCTACATTTCTTTTTGAACAGTGTTACCCCTCCTTCATTTTCTCTTGATTTCCCCCCCATTCCCTTCCCCTGTAAGTTGTAAAGTTCATTTCCAACAGAGTGTCTAGTGAGTATGGGTGTTGCATTGGTTCACCTTCGTCCCACGGTTTCTGTGATTCCCCTTTCCTTCCCCAAATCAGATTACCCAGATGCCCCTCAGTAGATGAATAGATCAAGAAAATGTGGTATGTATACAATGGAGTTCTATGCTTCTATCAGAAAGAATGACATTGCCCCATTCATAAGGAAATGGAAAGACTTGGAAAAGTCTTATTAAGTGAAGTAAGCCATACTCAAAGAAATACAGGTTCCATGGTTTCCCTCATTTGGAATAATTAGTATATGTATAGTATAGTCCTAGCAGAGTATCACAGTAGGTCAATAGCTATGTACATATGACCATATAAAATGATAATAATCGAAATGAACTACCAAGATATGCAAACAAGAGTTAAAAAAAATTTTTTTTTTGTCCGTCATGGGGCTTGAACTCTGGGCCTGGGCTCTATCCCTGAGCTCTTCAGCTCAAGGAGAGTGCTCTACCACTTTGAACCACAGCGCCACTTCTGGCTTTCGGTGCTTAATTGGAGATAAGAGTCTCAGGGATTTTCCTGCCCTGGCTGCGATCTCAACCTTCTGAGTAGCTAGGATTACAGGCATGAGTCACTGGTGCTTGGTGGTGTGTGTGTGTGTGTGTGTGTGTGTGTGTGTGTGTGTGTGTGTGTGTGTGTGTGTGTGTGTGTGTGTGTGTGTGTGTGTGTGTGTGTGTGTGTGTGTGTGTGTGTGTGTGTGTGTGTGTGTGTGTGTGTGTGTGTACACTATTTGCAGTTATTTTTTTCTTTCATTTTTTCCTCTTGTTTATTCCTTTGGTGGGGGTGGGGAGGAGGAGATGAGTGGCTGTGTGGGGCTTTGATTTCAACCCCTGCTTAAGGCTGGGGGGAAAAAGATTCAAAATGACAGCTGTTTCCTGCTGCCTTTAGTATTTCTGATCTAGGGGAATACAAGTCTTTTAACAACTCCCAACCCTTAGGCCATGGCTCTGAATACCCAGGATGGGTGTTCCTTTGTATTTTACCTGGTGAGCTTTAAGGCTTCCTTACATAAGCCTCTTGTTTTACTTTTTTTTTTTTAAATTGGGGGCCCGGGATCGTGAAGTTGGGGCCTGGACATTGTTCCTAAGCTTTTTCCGCCCAAGGTGAGTACTCTACCACTTAGAGCCATAGCCCCACTTCTAGTTTTCTAGTGGTTTACTGGAGATGAGAGTCTCCTGGGACTTTTCTGCCCAAGGTGGCTTTGAACCTCGATCCTCAATTCTTTGCCTTCTGAGTAGCTGGGATTACAAGACCTGAGCCACTAGTGTCTGGCTTTGTTTTACTTAATCTGCCCTTTCACACTGCCTGGTCAAGTTTTCACCCATTCACAGAGTGCAGGTTTAGAGAACCCCCCTAACTCTCTCCTTGTAAATTAGACCAATTCACAGAGGGCAGGTTTAGAGAACCCCCCTAACTCTCTCCTTGTAAATTAGACCAATTCACAGAGGGCAGGTTTAGAGAACCCCTTTTTTAACTATCTCCTTGTAAATTAGCATTTAAATAGAAGGGAGCTAACTGCTTTTTCTGTTGTTTTCTGGTTCCTACTTGAGTCAGCCCTCTTTTATATTTATCAAAAATAAATGTTGTTTCCATATCTTCTCGCCTGTCTCTCTTGCCACAGCACAGTATCAGGAGTTGCAATGGTGCCTATTTGGATAATATGGTAAATGCAGGGGCTTAGGTCTGAGAAGTACAAACCAGATACCGCAAAACATTACAGAAATCACTGGGCACTGGTGGTCACGCCTCTGGAAGCTGAGACGTGAGGATCACAGCTGGAAGCCAGCCTGGGCAGAAAAGTCTCTGAGACTCTTAGCCCAATTAACCAGTGAATGCCTCAAGTTAGAGGTGTGGTGTGTTACCAGAGTAGCAGCTTTGAGTGAGAAAAGCCAAGTGAGAGCTCAAGTCTCTTGACTTCACGGCCCAGTACCCGCACACTCCCCAAAATACTTACTATCTTTTCCTTACTGTTCTTACTTTGTTAAGAATTTTACTTTAGGGCTGGGAAGGTGGCTCAGTGGTAGAGTGCTTGCCTTGCACGCATGAGGCCCTGGGTTCGATTCCTCAGCACCACATAAGCAGGAAAAAACAAGCCGGAAGTGGCGCTGTGGCTCAAGTGGTAGAGTGCTAGCCTTGAGCTGAAGGGCTGAGGGACAGTGCCCAGGCCCAGAGTTGAGGCCCCATGACCAGACCAAAAAAAAAAAAAAAGAATTTTATTTTAAACGACAGGTTATTGATTTTGTAGCCTAGGCTGGGTCTTGGTGAGACATTTTGATTTTCTTTAGTTGTTGTTTAGCTCATTGAATATATCTAAGTAGTTATTAAATCGAAGTCTTCGGCTGGCTAGGGGTAGGAGTGTTGTTCAGTGATAATTTTTTCTTAACCTGGCACCCCAGTTTGATCTTCAGCACCACACATATAAAATAAAATGAAGAAAGAAAAAGCAGGCAAGTGAGAAAGTCAGTTCCTAGCATTCCCAGTGTTTGTTTTCTTCAGGAACAATTTGTATTTTATTTTTCCCAAGAAAAATATTCATGTTCATAATTTTTGTTGAAGAGTAGACATTTTGATGATTTTTTGTTTTATACGATAGCTCTGAAAATCAGATTTCTTCCTCTTTAGGATTTGTGTTCTTTTTTCTTTTGTTTCGTTCTAGACTGGGACTTGAACTCTATACCTGATGTGTTTGCACACTGGCTGGTGCTCTACAAACTGAGCCGTGTCTCCAACCCCTGTTTTCTTCATTTTTTTGCAGTAATGGGGTTTGAATTGAAGGCTTTGTATTTTCTTTTTTTAATATATATATATATATTTTATTGTAAAGATACTGTACAGAGGGGTTGCAGTTATATGAGTAAGGTAATGAGTACATTTCCTATTGAGCATTGTTAACCCCCTCCTTTGTTTTTCCCCTACCATCTGTTCCCTCCCTACCTCCACAACTCCTCCCTCCCCCAAGAAGCTGTAAAGTTTGTTTTCAACATAGTGTCTTGTACATCTCATTGTTAAAACGGGTCAACCTGTATCCTTATTTCAGCATTTTGTTATTTCCCTTCTCCTCCCTAAATTAGAAAAATGTATATACAAGATGCAGGGCACCAGAATCAAATACAGTGAAAACAGGGGGAAGAACATACAAAAGAAATAAAAAAAAAAATCACACATTACAAGTACATTAAAAACAACAGCAACAAATATAAAAACCTCTTGTTTCCCTATTTTGGGGTTCATTTTGCTTAGCATCATCTTTTTTTTTTTGCCGGGCATGAGGCCTGAACTCTGGGCCTGGGCACTGTCCCTCAGCTCTTCAGCTCAAGGCTAGCGCTCTACCCCTTGAGCCATAGCGCCACTTCTGGCTTTTTCTGTTTATGTGGTGTTGAGGAATTGAACCCAGGGCCTCATGCTTGCAAGGCATGCACTCTACCGTGAGCTACCTTCCCAGCCCAGCATCATCTTACATGGTCATATGTACATAGCTTTTGACCTTTTCTGCTTATACTAAACATATACTAGTTATTGCAAATGAGGGAAACCATGGGACTCATGTTTCTTTGGGCCTGGCTTACTTCACTTAACATAATCCTTTTCAAGTCCTCCATTTCCTAACAAATGGGGCAGTGTCATTCTTTCTGATGGAAGCATAGAATTCCATTGCGCGTGCACGCACGCACACACACACACACACATTTTCTTGATCCATTCATTTACTGAGGGGCTTCTGGGTTGTTTCCATATCTTAGCTATGGTGAATAAGGCTGTGATAAATATAGTTGTGCTGGTAGCTTTAGTATGGCCTTGTTTATGATCATTTGGGTAAATGCCCAAAAGTGGGATTGCTGGTCATAGGGGAGGCTCTATGTGGAGTCTTTTGAGGAACCTCCATACTGCTTTCCAAAGTGGTTGAACAAGTTTACACTCCCACCAACAATGCAGTAGGGTTCCCTTTTGGCCACATCCCCTCCAGCATCTGTTGTTATTAGATTTCTTGATTACAGCCATTCTAACTGAGGTAAGGTGGAATCTCAATATTGTCTTGATTTGAATTTCTTTTATGGCTAGAAAAGTTGAACCTTTCTTTATGTGTCTATTGGCCATTCTTATTTCCTCTTCAGAGAAGTTTCTCTGTAAGTCTTTAGCCCACTTATTTATTTGGCAGTTGTTTCTTTGAGGATTTGTTGTTGGGGGATTTAATTTTTTGAGTTCTAAGTATATTTTAGATATGAGACCCTTGTCCCTTGTATGGCTAGTGAAGATCTTCTCCCAATCCATGGGCTTTCTACTGATTTTGCTAGCTATGTCCTTTGCCATGCTCTGAAGTTTCATGCAATCCCATTTGTCCCATCTTTCTTTGATTTGTTGTGTTTCTGGGTCTTTAAGAAAATTTCGACCTGTGCCAAGGAGTCCTAGAGTTTCTCATATTCCTTTCTGTAATGTTTTCAAGGTGTCTAAGGCTTTGTATTTTCTGAACATGAAGTATACCACTTGAGCCCTTTCTCTTGCTTTTATTTTATTTTTTTGTCAGTCATGGGACTTGAACTCTGGGCTTGGGCACTGTCCCTCAGCTCTTCAGCTCAATGCCAGTGCTCTACCACTTGAGCCACAGCGCCACTTCTGGTTTTCTGGTGGTTAATTGGAGATAAGAGTCTCATGGACTTTCCTGCCCAGGCTGGCTTTGAACCACGATCCTTAGATGTCAGCCTCCTGAGTGGCTAGCATTACAGACATGAGTTACCAGCACCTGGCTTGTTTGATGTTTTGAAGTGTGTGTGTGTGTGTGTGTGTGTGTGTGTGTGTGTGTGTGTGTGTGTGTATGTGTGTGTGTGTTGGGGGGTGGTCCTGGGGCTTGAACTCAGGGCCTGGGTGCTGCCCCTGAGCCTTTGTGCTCAAGGCTTTACCTCTTGAACCACAGCTTCTGTACCAGATTTTTGCTGGTTAATTGGAGATAAGAGTCTCATGGACTTTACTGCCCTGGATAGCTTTGAACTGCTATCCTCATTATTTTGTCTGCCTTCTGAGTAGTTAGGATTACAGAGGAGCCACCAGTATCCCACTGTCCCTTAGCTTTTTCTGCTCAAGGATAGAGCTCTGTTTGCTGGTCATGTGGCTTAGTGGTGGAGTGCTATCCTAACACGCATGAAGCCCTGGGTTGGATTCCTCAGTTCTACATACACAGAAAAAGCTGGAAGTGGTGCTGTGGCTCAAGTGATAGAGTGCTGACCTTGAGCAAAAGAAGCCCAGGCTCTGAGTTGAAGCCCAGGCTCTGAGTTCATGCCCCAGGACTGGCAAAGAGAAAAAAAAAGGATGGAGTTCTACCACTTGAGCCACAGCTTCAATTCTGGCTTTTTTGTTTCTTAATTGGAGGTAAGAGTCTTACGGACTCTACTGCCTGGGCTGGCTTTGAACCATGATCCTCAGGCCTGAGCCTCCTGAATTGCTAGGCTCACAGACGGGAGTCACCAATGTCTAGTCTAGTGTATTTTTATTTACCATGTGAGTGTTAAAAAAATCACTTTTGTTTTTGTGCACCTGTAATCAGCCCTTGAGAGGCTAAGGCTGGAGGTCCCCAAGTTTGAGACAATCCTGGGCTACACAGTCTTGTCTCTAGGCCCCTTTCCCCAAATAGATGAAAGGTTTTCCTTTTGCATGTCACCTTTATAATAGAATAAGAAGTTAAAGAAAAAGAAAAAAATTTCCCCTAAATCTGTTATTTTAAAATGGAGATTCCCAGTAATGATTTATTTGGAGTAATTTGTGCATTGTGGGATGTTGAGTACTCTGTTGCATCTGGGTATAAATGCCCGTGATAACTCTACCTACACCTGCTGACAACCCAAAAGGGCCTCAAGACATTTTCATCTGGATCCTGGGGCCAAAAATTTCCCTAGGAACTGGTGTCTATGTCCCTTGGAAATGGTCATGTGCAGTTATGTCAATTTCATCACATTTTACTGTCAGTTTTTCACTCAAAAATGATTTCAGTAGTTTTCATAGTTTTTCCCAACTTCTTAATAGACTGGTAAAATACATAAATTATAAAATGCTAACATCTTAACCATTGGGAGTGTACAACTCATTGGCATGAAACACATGCTGTGTTTAACCACTCCCCCTGTCCTTTTCCCGTTCTTCTCGTTATCCCAAACAGAAAGGTTGTACCATTAAGCTACTATTCCCTTTTCACTCTCTCTCTATAGTTTGTTTGGTTTTTCTTTTCTTTCTTTCTTTTTTTTTTTTTGTCCAACAGGGAAGGATATTCACGATTTTATTGGCAGGTTCTTCAATTACTCCTCTCAGCTTGGGGCCCTAGTGTTCCAGGAGGTGGCTGGGCACCTCACGTGTCCTCCAGGAGCTGCACTGGTTGGTTTAGGTTGTGGCCTGCTTTTATTCCAGGTGGCCTACTTGCTGTAGGGACTGAGTGGAGGCAGAATTACGGTGACGCCCCCTAGTGGTAAAGAGAAGGACCTGCAGTGTTTACTTGTTCCAGGCATTCCTAAGGTGGCCAGTTTTTACTTCCATCCTCTTTCATAGTTTTCAGAGGTGTGTGTGTGTGTGTGTGTGTGTGTGTGTGTGTGTGTGCGCGTGCGTGTGTGTGTGTGTGTGTCGGTCCTGGGGCTTGAACTCTGGGACTGGGCGCTGTCCCTGAGCTTTTGTGCTCAAGGCTAGCATTCTACCACTTGAGCCAAAGCTCCACTTCCAGGTTTTTTGGTTCTTTTTTTTTTTTTTTTTTGGGTCCATCGTGGGGCCTGAACTCTGGGCCTGGGCGCTGTCCTTCAGCTCAAGGCAAGCGCTCTACCACTTGAGCTACAGCGCCACTTCTGGCTTTTTTCTTTTTGCATATGTGGTGCTGAGGAATCGAACCCAGGGCCTCATGCATGCAAGGCAAGCGCTCTACCACTGAGCCACCTTCCCAGCCCCGGTTTTTTGGTTCTTAATTGGATATAAAAGTCTCATGGACTTTCCTGCCCTGGCTGATTTCCAACTGTGATCCTTAGATCTCAGTCTCCTGAATAGCTAGGATTGCAGGCATTTGCCACTTGGGCCCAGCTGGCTAGTAATTTTTTAAAGGTCCTTTAAGTAACATTGCTTTTTTTTTGTGATATGGTCTTGCTATTTATTCAGGCTGGCCTGCAACTCCTGATCTTCCTAACTTAACCTCTTCACTGCTGAGATTAAAGGTGTATGCTACCATACATGAGTTAGAAACTGTTATTTCAGTAGAATATAGATGTTAATTTTTATCGATATTTGCTAGAGGCTTATTTTGGTGACACTGAGGTTTGAACTCAGGACCTTGCACTAGCTGAACAGGTGCCCTACTAATTGAGACACTCCACTAGTCTCTTTGTGTGTGTGTGTGTGTGTGTGTGTGTGTGTGTGTGTGTGTGCCAGGACTCAGGTTTGAATTCAGGGTCTGGGTGCTTTGAGCTTTTGTGCTCAAACTAGTGCTATACCACTTTCTAGGTTTTTGGAGATAAGAGTGTCATAGACTTTCCAGACCAGGCTGGCTTTGAACAGTGATCCTCAGATCTCAGCCTCCTGAGTACCTAGGCTTACAGGCATGAGCCACTGGCACCTGGCTTGTTTTAATTTTTTTATGGATAAAAATTTTTTATTATATATCATAATTGTACCACAAAATATAGTGTTTCTAAAATTCAGAGACCAATTCAGAGTTAAGTTCCCCATCCCTCTCTGTGCAGTGCTGGCTGTTTTTGCTCACCCATCCCCCTGCTCTTTGTAATTTTTTTTTTCTTTTTGCTGGGGCTTGAACTCAGGGCCTGGGCTCTGTCCCTGATCCTTTCTGTGCTCAAGGCTAGTGCTTTACCACTTGAGTCACAGTGCCACTTCCAGCTTTTTTCTGTTGATGTGATACTAAGGAATCGAACCTAGTTTCATGAATGCTAGGCAAGCACTCTACTAAGCCACATTCCCAGCTCTGTAAAAAATGTTTAAAAATACAATTTTAGGAGCTGGGATAGTGGTTCAGTGGTAGACTGCTTGCCTCACATGCGTGAGGCCCTGGGTTTGATTCCTCAGCACCACATAAACAGAAAATGTCAGAAGTGGCTCTGTGGCTCAAGTGGGTATAATGCTAGCCTTGAGCTGAAGAGCTGAGGGATAGCGCCCAGGCCTAGAGTTCAGGCCCCACGACTGACAAAAACCCCCACAATTTTATTGTTATCATTAAGGTGGTGTATAGAAGAGTTAACATTTCACAATTCAGGTGGTTTTTTTTTTTTCTCTGTCAGTCTTGGGGCTTGAACTCAGGGCCTGGGCTCTGTACCTCAGCTCTTTCGCTTAAGGCTCCCACTCTACCGCTTTGAGACACAGCTCCACTTCTGAGTTTTGAGTGTTTAATTGGAGATAAGAGTCTCATGGGCTTTCCTGCCTGGGCTGGTTTTGAACCTTGATTCTCAGATGTCAGCCTCCAGAGTAGCTAGGATTATAGGCGTGAGCTACCAGCACCCAGCTTTTTTTTTTTTTTTTTTTTTTAGTATGTCTGTATCTCTGTTTAAGAATGACTGTATACTGTTTGGCTTTAGCTTCAATAACTAGGTGAGAATTTAACATATAGCTCAGGCTGGCTTTGAACTTCATTTCAAACCTGTATTTCCTGAGTAGTTGAGATTACAGGTGCATCACTACATCTGGCTGTGTATGTGGCATTGAAGATGGAACCCTGGGCCTTAGACAGGCTGGGCAAGTACTCTTGCACAGAGCTATGTCCCTGTCATATTTTGAGTAGCTGTTAAAAAAACTTGTTTGATTTCTGGTGTTCTATTTGTCTTAACTTTTCCTTTCTCTAAAGCATAGCTCTAAAAATATTTATGCTGTAATTTAGAGGTTTACATGGTGTTGGATTTTCTTCTAAACAGTGACCATGAGGGTCTGGGAAGGTGGCTCAGTGGTAGAGTGCTTGCCTTGCATACATGAGGCCCTGGGTTTGATTCCTCAGCCACCACATAAGCAGAAAAAGCCGGAAGTGGTGCTGTGGCTCAAGTGGTAGAGTGCTAGCCTTTAGCTGAAGAGCTGAGGGACAGCACCCAGGCTCAGAGTTCAGGCCCCACGACGGGCAAAAAAAAAAAAAGTGACCATGAGCCTATTTACTTATAATATCTGTTTTGCAAGCAAATTACTTAGGAATTTTTTTTGCTCGCTTGTGGGGCTTGAACTCTGGGCCTGGGTGATGTCCCTGAGTTCTTCAGCTCAAGGCTAGTGCTCTAGTACTTAAGCCACAGCATCATTTCTGGTTTTCTGGTGGTTCATTGGAGATAAGATCCTCAGATCTCAGCCTTCTGAGTAGGATTACAGGAGTAATTAATATTACCAGCTGATTTTTTTTTTTTTTTTGGGTCCAGTCGTGGGGCCTGAACTCTGGGCCTGGTCGCTATCCCTCAGCTCTTCAGCTCAAGGCTAGCACTCTACCACTTGAGCCACAGTGCCACTTCCGCCTTTTTTCTTTTTGCTTATGTGGTGCAGAGGAATTGAACCCAGGGCCTCAGAGGCATGCAAGGCAAGCGCTCTACCACTGAGCCACCTTCCCAGACCCTTACCAGCTGATTAAAAAAAATTATTTTATTGTAAAGGTGCCGTATAGAGGGGTTACAGTTACATGAGTAAGGTAATGAGTACATTTCTTTTTTGGGGGGGGGGCGGTCCGGTTGTGGGCCTGAACTCTGGGCCTGGACGCTGTCCCTCAGCTCTTCAGCTCAAGGCTAGCGCTCTACCACTTGAACCACAGCACCACTTCCAGCTTTTTTCTTTTTGCTTATGTGGTGCTGAGGAATTGAACGCAGGGCCTCAGTCATGCAAGGCAAGCGCTCTACCCTGAGCCACCTTCCCAGCCCCAATGAGTACATTTCTTGTTGAGTATTGTTACCCCCTCCTTTATTTTTCTCATAATACCCCTTCCCTTCCACACTTTGCTCACCCCACCCCAAAGTTGTAAAGTTTATTTCCAACATAGTATCTTGTGAGTATCATTGTTACAATGGGTCATCCTGTGTCCTTGAAAAATTTTTTAAATAGCTCCTATTCATAGCCAGTGATGTTCCTCTAAGGAAGCATGGATGAGGCTCACATTTCTTTCAAGTAGTGTGGCATAGCTGTGATTTAATTTTCAATAATCAATTAAGTAAATTTGAAATAAAAGGACAGTTCCTCTTTAAAAAACATCCACTGAGCTGGGCTCCAGGGGTTTAAACCTCAAATCCTAGCTATTCTGGAGGCTGGGATCTGAAGATCACTATTTAAACCAGCCTGGGCAGTAAAGTCCTTGAGACTCTAATCCCACATAAGCCACAGAAAAGCCAGAAGTAGAACTTTGGCTCAAGTGGTAGAGTGCTAGCCTTGAGCAAAAAAGTTCAAGGACAGTGCCCAAACCCTGAGTTCAAGCTCCAGGACCTGCTTACACAGACAAAATAAGAATCAGCTGTGCATTTCATATATTTTCTTTCATCAATAAGCTTTATGAAAGTCATTGTTTAAACCAACTCTTCCCTGATTTGGGGCCCGATCTCTGTGAAGATTATTTCCAGCAGGCTGATAAATTGATTAAGATGTCTGTAGAACAATGGGCCCTGTAGACTTATATGACAAATCTCAGAGTGACAATAACTTGGTTTTCACTCTTTTTTTTTTGGTTGGTCATGGGGCTAGGATTACAGATGTGAGCCACCAGTGCCTGGGTTTACTTATTCTTAAATACTGTTGGCAGATAATGAAGTAAATCTGAAGCTTTGGGTAATAATTGAATGAGTCAAGGTATTTTCAGTATGTGGGACATCATGTTATTAATAGAATGACATATAGATAAAGTATCAGACTAAGACCTTACTTTTTGTTACTTATATTTCTGGGTCTTCTGGTACCCATGAGACTCAGGTTTTACTCTTTATTTGTTCAGTACCCTGTAGTACAGGCTTTTATTTTTTTACATTTTCTTTGGACTCAGGACCTTACACTTTCTTCTTTTTCTTTCATGGCTGGAACTTTACCTTTTTTTTTTTTGTTGGTCAAGGGGCTTGAACTCTGGGCCTGGGCACTGTCCCTCAGCTCTTCAGCTCAAGGCTAGTGTTCTCCCACTTGAGCCACAGCACCATTTCTGGTTTTCTGGTGGTTTATTGGAGATAAGAGTTTCATGGACTTTCCTGCCCGGGCTGGCTTTGAACCGTGATCCTCAAGTCTCAGCCTCCTGAGTAGCTAGGATTACAGGTGTGAGCCACTGGCACCGGCTTGCTTTATCTTTTGAGCCACACCCCAGTCTACCTTTTTACTGGTTAACTGAACAAGTAACAGGTGGATATGTTAATTGACCTTTTTTGCTTGCATTGGCTTCAAATTGCACTCCTCCAGGTGTCAGCCTTTGAGTAGCTAGGATTACAAGTGTGAGCCACTGGTGCCTGGTCAGTCTTTAATTTTAATGTAGTTTAAGCCTAAAATTCTATCCCAACAATCTGTTGTATTATATAGTGGGTGAAATGAGGAAGGTGGGAGCATTTTAGAAATCAGTTTAGAGCTGGGAAATACGTGAGCTAGACTTCTTTGGTCCAAGGGTTCTGTGAATTAAACAGGCAAATTGGGATCAATAATTGCAGAAAGAAAGGATGTTTCTCATAGTCTTACTCCCAGGAATGGAATGCAACAGATTGCTCTTAAATCTAATATGATACTGGATTGCTGGTTTGTTCCAGAAGCAAACTTTATAGCTGGAAGGTTTCTTTAACAGTCATCTCATTTTACAGGTGAGAAAATTGAGTGCTGTTGCAATTTGTTTAAAGTCATAGATGTAAGTACTAATTATAACATGAACCAAGATTATGACTCCTGGTTCAGAGATTTTGGTGCAATTCTCTCTCTCTCTCTCTCTCTCTCTCTCCCCCCCTCTCTCCCCCTCTCCCCCCCTCTCCCTCTCCCTCTCTCTCTCCCTCTCCCTCCCCTCTCCCTTTCCCTCTTCTTCTCCCTCTCCCCCCTCCTCTCTCCCTCCTCCTCTCCCTCCCCTCCTCTCTCTGTCTCTGTCTCTCTCTCTGTATGCGTATGCACTCATGTGCATGTGCTGGTCCTGGAGCTTGAACTCAGGGTTTCAGTACTGTCCCTGAGCTTTCTTGCTTAAGGCTTATGAGCTACCACTTGAGCCACAGCTCCACTTCTCCACTTCTAGCTTTTCGTTGGTTAGTTGGAGATGAGTCTCATGGATTTTCCTGCCCAGGCTAGCTTTCAATCATGATCCTCAGGTCTCAGCTTCCTGAGTGTCTAGGATCATAGTTGTGTGCCACTGCTGCTTAACATAACTGTTTTTAATCAGCCTATTTAAGATGCTTCTATGTATTTTATAAAGAGTCAGTAAGAAAAGTAAAATATTTTACAATAAGGCACATCAGGATGTCTGTTCCAGAACCTCAAAGACCCCATGATGTTTTAACGTAATCTTTACTTTGTCCTGTCTGCCAATGTTGCAAGGAAGTTACAGTTACATGCGATGACACTGGATGTTTAGGGCTTCAGCTATATGATGGTCAGATATTCCAGAGCTCTTTCATTACTATTGAATGGAGATGGGGTAATTACTCATGTTTCGTTTAGGCAGGTGGCTGGGAAATCTGAAGACTTTGCAGGTACTCATTGACACTTGCTTCTGATCAGGAATACTTGCTTTCTAATTTTTTTTTTTGCCAGTCCTGGGGCTTGAACTCTGGGCCTGGGCACCGGCTCAAGGCTAGTGCTCTAGGACTTGAGCCATAGCACCACTTCAGGCCTTTTCTGTTTATGTGGTACTGAGGAATTGAATCCAGGGCTTCATGCATGCTAGGCAAGCACTCTACTACTAAGCCACATTCCCAGCCTTTTATTTGTCTTGACTGAGTCTCAGTATCCCATGCTGGCCTTTATTCACCCTCCTTACTCCTCAGCCTCCCCAGTGCTGGAATCACAGGTGCACACCACTATGCCTGGCTTCTACAGATCTTTTTTTTTTTTTTTGGGGGGGTCCCGTTGTAGGCCTGAACTCTGGGCCTGGGCGTTGTCCCTCAGCTCTTCAGCTCAAGGCTAGCGCTCTACCACTTGAGCCACAGCGCCACTTCCGGCTTTTTTCTTTTTTGCTTATGTGGTGCTGAGGAATCGAACCCAGGGCCTCAGGCATGCAAGGCAAGCGCTCTACCACTGAGCCATCTTCCCAGCCCCATAGTCCGAAAATTCTTAAGCTTAAAGAAAACTTGGAAAAATATTAGTGAATATTCATATACTTAAAACATGGATTCTATCTTGAAGAGTGAAATCATTCTTTTTTGAGGCTGGACTTCACTATGTAGCAGAGGCTTGGCTTGAACTTGTAAGCTTCCTACTTCTGCCTGGCCAGTGCTGGGATTACAGGTGTGCATCATCTACCCTGCCCTAACATTTTATTGTACTTACCGCGTTTTATTTTTTATTTTTTTTTGGTCGGTCTCTGGGCCTGGGCGCTGTCCCTCAGCTCTTCAGCTCAAGGCGAGCGCTCTACCACTTGAGCTACAGCGCCACTTCCGGTTTTCTGGTGGTTTATTGGAGATAGGAGTCTCACGGTCTCTCCTGCCTGGGCTGGCTTTGAACCGAGATCCTCAGATCTCAGCCTCCTGAGTAGCTAGGATTATAGACGTGAGCCACCAGCGCCCGGCTTACCACATGTTTTATTCATCTGTCCAACTTTCCACTAATGCAAGTCATTTTTTTCTCTCTCCCCCCTCCATACTGGAAATTGAACTCAGGGCCTCCATGCTTACTTAGGACTGTACTTGAGCCACACCCACAGCCCCCCTCCCCTTTTTTGCCAGTCCTGGGGCTTGAACTCAGGCCCTGGGCACTGTCCCTGAACTTCTTTGCTCAAGGTTAGTGCTCTACCACTTTGAGCCACAGCTCCACTTGTGGGCATTTCTTTTCATGTGTTACTGAGAAATTGAACTCAGGGTCTCATACATGGTAGGCAAGCACTATCACTAAGCCTTATTCTCAGCCCTATCCAGAACCTTTTTAATTATTAATTTTTCAGTTAGGGTATCCTGCTAACTTTAGTCCTGGCTGGCTTCAAACTGAAAGCTTCCTGTCATTACTTCCCTAATAGCTGAGATTACAGGTGTATGGCAAAATTCCTGGCTATGATTGGTTTTTTTTTTTTTTTGTAAAGTACATTGTAGATTACCATTACATTATAACTGGAGTTCAGTTTTGTTTTTGTTTTTGTTTTTTTAAATTCCAGTGCTGGGAATTAGACCTAGGGCCTCCTGCATGCCAGGCAAGCACTTTGCCCTTGAGCTACACTCTTAACCCAATTATATTTGCTTTTAACTCTTTTTTTCTTTTGTTGTTAGGTTACTTATTATATTTTTAGATGGGGTATACTAGATTTTGAAATAAGGGCCTTGTAGTTATAAGGTGAACACTCTATCATTTGATCTGTGTCCCAAACCTTTTTAGCTTTTGTTATTTTTTTCACTTTTTGTGCCAGTACCAGGGCTTGAACTCAGGACCTCTGGACCTCATTTAGCTTTCTAGCTGGTAGCTGGCACTCCACCACTTGAATCATACCTCCAGTCCTTAATTTTTGAGCTTTTACTTTGCCTCTTTTCTTCCCTCCCTTTTCTCCTTCCCTTTCTGCTTCTTTTTACTCCTCTGGCTTCCTCTTTGTTGAGTAGGGATCAACCTCAGGGCCCTGTACATGCTGTGCCCCTGAGCAAAACCTGGAAATGGGGGCTGGGAAGGTGGCTCAGTGGTAGAGCGCTTGCCTTGCATGCCTGAGGCCCTGGGTTCCATTCCTCAGCACCACATAAGCAAAAAAGAAAAAAGCCAGAAGTGGCGCTGTGGCTCAAGTGGTAGAATGTTAGCCTTGAGCTGAAGAGCTGAGGGACAGCGCCCAGGCCCAGAGTTCAGGCCCCACGACTAGACCCAAAAAACAAAAACCCTGGAAATGGAACTGTGGCTCAAGTGGTATAGTGCCAGCCTTGACTGAAAAAGCTAAGGAACAGTGCCCAGTTCCCGAGTTTTTGTACGTGCGCGCGAGCACACACACACACACACACACACACACACACACACACACACACACACACACACACGCTAAGAAGCCACGTGCTCTTTTTTGGATTATGGTAATTTTCTTTGTGCACAAAATATTCAGTAATATAAGCAAAGGAGAGTAGAGACACTGCTCAGCTCTAGAGTGCCTACATAGCAAGTGTGAGGCCTGAGATCAAATCCCCAGTATTTCAAATTTTAAAGAAAGGAAGCTAGGCACTGGTAGCTCATGCCTGTAATCCTAGTTACTCAGAAGGCTGAGATTTAAGGATTTCAATTTGAAGCCAGTGTGGGGAGGAGATTCTTATCTCGAATTAACCACCAAAAAGCTGGAAGAGGAGCTGTGGTTCAAGTGGTAGAGTTCTAGCCTTGAGCAAAACACTCAGGGATAGTGCCCAGGCTCTGAGTTTAAGTCCAAAATTGGTACCATTAACGAATGAATGAGTGAATGAATGAATGAAGAAATAAATAAGAAACGAGAGTTTACTGGATCACATCAACACAGAGCACTTCCATGCTAGCTTGTGAGCACTGTAATATGATGTTTCACTGCTAAGAGTTTGTGTGTGTATGGCTTCAAACTCTTTACAGACTCTTCTGGGGAGCTGGGGCTGGCACTGCAGCTCTGCTCTGTGTCATACTCTGGGAGAGGGAGACAACTCTTACCATTTCTGGATATTCCTACCCAACCAGTGCTTTTAGTAATCTGTGCTCTGCTTCCAGAGGGAGCAGGGAGGGAAAGGTCCTCCTGAAAGCCACCCTTCCTCCCCCTTTTCCTTTGGTCCGGTTGGCTCTTGTCCTCTTCCAGCTTGTCACCATGTGATCTGTAGTTACCTTTCAACATCTTCAGGAAGTCACTGTTAGGGTCGATGGTTGTACAGGTCAGCTTGTTCAGACCAAGTTGCTATTGTTGGCAGGGGTAGTGCTACAGGGATTCTGGGAGAACTTTGAACAGTGCCAGGAGCCAGAACCACTGCTTTGGTAGCAAATAATGAACTGAAATAAATAAAAGCAGACTCCTGACTGGAGGAAAGGAATGCGAACTTGGTTGATTTTGTTAGCTTTCCACGTGTTGGGCTTGAGGAGGTGGCATGGGGTTTGGGGAATCAGGCCTTTTTATTTTTGTTGTTGGTCATGGGGCTTGAACTCTGGGCCTGGGTGCTGAGTTCTTTTTGCTCAAGGCTAGTGTTCTACCACTTTGAGTTGCAGCTCCACTTCTGGTTTTCTGGTGTTTAATTGGAGGTAGGAGTCTCAGGGACTTTCCTGCCTGGGCTGGCTTTGAACCATGATTCTCAAATCTCAGACTTTTGAGTACCTAGGATTACAGGTGTGAGCCACTAGTGCCAGGCCCAAGAATTTTCTGTATGTCAGTCTTAGGGCATGAACACAGGGCCTGACCATTGCCCACTAGCCTTTTTGCTCCAGGCTGGTATTGTACCATTTGAACCACAGGTCCACTTCAGGCTTTGTGGTAGCTAACTGGAGATTAATAGTCTCATCTTTAGATTTCAGCCTCCTGAGTCCCTAGGATTACAGGTGTAAGCCACTACCCTCTCCCCTTAAAAAAAAATAGCCTTTTGTGAAATTCCTAGCTCTTAGTCTTTTATCTTTGTGAGGAATAGGTTCAAAAATTTCTTTTTGTGTGCCTCCATGGTAAGCATGCATGCGCATGCGTGCACACGCGCGCACGCGCGCACACACACACACACACACACACACACACACACACACACACAATCACAATCACTGAGCTGGTCATGGGGCCTGAACTCTGGGCCTGGGCACTGTCCCTCAGCTCTTCAGCTCAAGGCTAACATTCTACCACTTGAGCCACAGCGCCACTTCCGGCTTTTTTCTTTTTTGCTTATGTGGTGCTGAGGAATGGAACCCAGGGCCTCAGGCATGCAAGGCAAGCGCTCTACCACTGAGCCACCTTCCCAGCCCCTGAGCTATATCTCTAGCCCAGGATTTGGTTGTTGTATGGTTACTGTCATGAGAATAGATGAGGGTTTCTCCTCAGCTTCCCAGTTTCCACACAAAGTCATATTCAGCATTTAGTACAGTTTATTCCCCAAGCTTGGTATTTTAGAAGGTTTACATACTTGAGGAACACAAATGAAAATCAAGGAAGAAAACAGTCTTTTTTTTTTTTTTTGCCAGTCCTGAGGCTTGAACTCAGGGCCTGGGCACTGTCCCAGAGCCTCTGTGCTCAAGGTAGCACTCTACCACTTGAGCTACCACGCCACTTCTAGTTTTTCTGTTTATGTGGTACTGAGGAATTGAATCCAGGGCTTCATGCATGCAAGGTAAGCACTACCACTAAACCACGTTCCCAGACCCAGAAAACAGTCTTTTTAAAAATTACCTTTAAGGGCTGGGAAGGTGGCACTCTACCACTTGAGCCACAGCGCCACTGCCGGCTTTTTTCTTTTTGCTTATGTGGTGCTGAGGAATTGAACCCAGGGCCTCAAGGATGCAAGGCAAGCGCTCTACCACTGAGCCAACTTCCTAGCCCCATCCCTCACTATTTTTACTTTTGTAGGATATAAATTGAATTTTTGACTTCCTTCTTCCCCTACCTTCTCAACAATCCTTTTTTTTTGCCAGTCCTGGGACTTGAACTCTGTGCCTGGGCACTGTCCATGAGCTTTGTTTTGTTCAATGCTAGCATTCTACCACTTGAGCCACAGTGCCACTTCTGGCCTTTTCTGTTTATATGGTACTGAGGAATGGAACTCAGGGCTTCATGCATGATAGACAAGCACTCAACAACTAAGCCACATTCTCAGCCCTCAACAATCTTTTTACATAGCAATTTACAAAGCACATGTTTCTAAAGTAAAGTATCTCTGCCTGATAATGATTTGGGCATTTTATTTATTTATTTATTTATTTTTTGGGTTCAGTCGTGGGGCCTGAATTCTGGGCCTGGGCGCTGTCCCTCAGCTCTTCAGCTCAAGGCTAACACTCTACCACTTGAGCCACAGCACCACTTCCGGCTTTTTTTTTCTGCTTATGTGGTGCTGAGGAATTGAACCCAGAGCCTCAAGCATGCAAAGCAAGCGCTCTACCACTGAGATACCTTCCTAGCCCAATTTGGGCATTTTAGTAGAATAAGAAGTCTTTGGGGATGGGGAGGAGTGTAGTCGTGGAGATGGGAGGGCAGGGATGGTAAAGGAAAAAAAGGAGGAGGCAGCAATACTTGATAAGAAATGTACTCATTTCCTTGCTCATGTAATTGTAACCCCTCTGTACGGTATTTTCACAATAAAAAAAACTTATTAATAAAAAAAAGAAGTCTTGAGAAAATAAAAATAAAAGTATCATAGCTTTTTTTTTTTTTTTTTTGGTGCTGGGCCTGGTGCTGTTCCTGGGCTCCTTTTGCTCAAGGCTAGTACTACCAGTTGCGCTATAGCATCACTTTTGCCTTTTTCTGTTATTAATTGGAGATAAGAGTGGAATTTCTGGCTGTGGCTGGTTTTGAACCATAGTCCTCAGATCTCTGCCTCTTGAATAGCTAGGATTATATGTGTGAACCACCAGAGCCTGGCTTGTCATATGTTTAAGTAATCAGTGAATTTTGATCTCTGGTTTCATCAACTATGTAGTACCATTTAGAAAGAGACCTAGTTGTATGTATGCCTGTGGCTCACACCTACTCTACCACTTGAGCCACAGCGCCATTTCCGGTTTTCTGGTGGTAAATTGGAGATAAGAGTCTTATGGATTTTCCTTCCTGTTCTGGCTTTGAACTGTGATTCTTAGATCTCAGCCTCCTGAGTAGCTAGGATTAACAGATGTGAGCCATTGGCACCCAGCAAGAGTACATTTCTTTTTGGACCATGTCAGTTGCTTTTTTTTATGGGGAAAAAGGAGGGTACAGCAATGGAGGGATGAAGAGTGAAAATGCAATCTTAGTGTTCAATATACACTATGTAAAAAGTAAACTATGTAACTTGTGGGCAGGGATGAGAAGGGAACACTGGGGGAAAATGAAGGAGTGACAATGTCCAAGAATTATACTTATTACCTGACATGGAATTGTGACCCCTTTGTACAACTCCTCAACAACAATAAAATTGTATTAAAAACTACACAAGCGTAAACTATCAGCTAGTGCATGGGGAAACTGTTACAAAACAGACTCTAAAGAGACCTTTATTAAACAGAAAAGTATTTAATGATCAAGTTGTGTATTTATAGTAAATTGGTATTGCAAGTTATAGCTAGTATATTTTCATCAAATACTTCAAGAATAAAACATGACATAGTCTTAAAAACACAGACACCACAAATTGCTAAGTGCATATTCAAACATATGTACATAGATGTCAAACATGTATATATGTCTATATACATTAAATATGCACAGACACATGAAACTGGCATCTCCCTAATATATAACAAATTATAACCATTGATCAACATTTTACATATTTATAAACATAACCATCAATAACCATAACAGCAGGAAGAACTGGTGCTTTTTATATACCATTACAACATGGCAATCCAAAAAATTTAAGTATACCAAAAGAGCTGTGAATATTGGCTAGGAGCCAGTTGTTAGCATCTGTAATTGTAATACTGTGGAGGGTGAGATCTGAGGAATGCAGTTTGAAGCCAGTCTGAGCTGGAAAGGCCTTGAGACTTAAAGAAGTAGAGGTAGGCTCAAATGGTAGATAATGGTAGCCTTGAGTGGAAAAAAGCTCAGGGACAGAGCACAGGCCAGGATTTCAAGCCCTAGGGAAGGTACAAAAAAAATAATTATTAATGTATGTCCAGAGAATCATAGTGTACATTATAATTGGCCATTGGGTTTAGAAAGAGTCCCAGACTTTGTCTTTTTACTGAAATTTTGATGCAGGTGGTTTTTGGCTTCGTGATATCTTGAGGGTGATTGTTGGGCTTTGGAATGTGTTTTGGAGGCGCTTCAACTTTTGTTGTGGAATGCAGATGTGCAGTGTGATTCTGCTTGCGTTTCGGTTTTCTGATTGGACTTTGCCTGGCCTGTGGAAGTGGAGTTAGCTCTTGAAAAAGACTCATTTCTGTGTTTGAGGTTGTCCTTGGAATGGCTTCTGTGCCTTGAGCTTCTCCTCCATTCATCATTTTCAGGAGAGTGAGATTTTCTGTAGGAATGCAAGGAGTTGCTCATTCGGCTACTGTCGAATGTTCTAGAATTTCCATATCTGTCTTTGATACCTGAGGATCTGTGCATTTTGGCATTCATTTCTTTCGGTGCCTTACGAGCTCCCCAGGAAAACTGTACCTTGATTTGCGGTCCACAAATCCATTTTTTGTCCAAGTTTTGTAAAGCTTCTTTAGCGTCTTCAGCGTTCTTAAACTGGACGTAAGCAAACCCGCGAGGACGTCCGGTGTAGAAATCTAGTGGAACATACACGTCCGTCAGTGGGCCGAAACGACCAAATTCGCGGTTTAAATCTTCCAATTTGATACTCCTCATCACGTTCCTCACAAAGAGAGTGGATTTTGGGGGGCTCTGGGCACCAGTCATGGTAATGGAGTTAGAAGTAGCCATGCTTCTGAGGAGATCTCCGGGACAAAGTGCACAGTCACACTTGCCACTCCCAAGCTGCTTCCCTAGGCCACTGGAATCACGGCGTGAGAGGTCAAAGGCCATCAGAGTGTGTGTGTGTCTGTGGGGGTCATTCAGCCCCCTCTTCTCACGAGACTGCATTGTTCTCCTCCCCCAGTATTTGCCATTGATTTTTCAAAAAAAAAAAAAAAAATATGGCGTGGCCCGAGAAGTCAGAGCTGAGTAAACTCCTGTTCTCTCGAGACTTCATTGACCCCTCCCCTCCCAGCTCCCCTACCAATTGGAATTTAGTTAAGAAAAAATTCACATTGCCCAATGGGTCTGGAGACTTCACTCCCTGCACGTGTGCTTGCCAGCCATTTTATAATGTTTTTTTTTTTTTTTTTGTAAACTGTCACTTGGCAGAAGGAGTCAGATGATTCCGTCTCTCTTCTTACAAGATTTTATCTCCTCCCCCTCACTAATTTGTACCAGTATTATGGAGCTTAATTTTCAAACAAAATATTGACAACTTTTTCAACATTGCTATGGAGTCAAGGTGTGTACCGCATTGTGCTTTCTGTGTGTTTGTGTGTGCGTAGTTTATTTGTTTAATTGTGAAACTACTGTACAGAGGGGTTACAATTACAAGGGCAAGATAATGAGTTCATTTCTTATCAAGCACTGTAGCCTCCTCCTTCGTTTCCCTTTCCCATCCCTTCCCATCTCCCCCCACCGAATCCCCCCCCCCCCACTATAGTTGTAAAGTTTGTTTTTCGACATAACGACTTGAACATCTCATTGTTGCAATGGGTCCACCTGTATCCCTAGTTAAATGATTTGTTTTTTCCCTTCCCCTCCACAAATTATACCAACATCAAATACAGTGAAAACGGGTTATACCAGCGGGGGTGGGGGGGGTGGGGGGGTAGGGGGGTGGGGAAGAGACATACAAAGCAACAAAGAAATCATCTTATAAATATGTTAGAAACAATAGCAAGAAAGAAAAAATATTTGAATACTTATCTTGGGGTTCATTTCACCTATCATCAACTTATCTGACCTTTTCTACTTGTCTTAGACATATAGTAGTTATTGCAAAAAAGGGAAACCATGGGACCTATATTTCTTTGGGCCTGGCTGACTTGACTTAATATGATTTTTTCCAAGTCTTTCCATTTCCTAACGAATGGGGCAATGTCATTCTTTCTGATGGAGGCATAGAATTCCATTCTGTATATATACCACATTTTCTTGATCCATTAATATACTCAGGGGCATCTGCACTATTTCCTTATAATGGCTACAATCAAGAACTCCAATAACAACAGATGCTGGAAGGGATGTGGACAGAAGGGAACCCTACTGCATTGTTGGTAGGAATGTAAACTTGTTCAACCACTTTGGAAAGTAGTATGGAAGTTCCTCAAAAGACTCCACATACAACTTCCCTATGGCCTGGCAATCCCAGTTTTGGACAATTACTCAAATGTTCACAAACAAGACTATACTAAACCTACCAGCACAACTATATTTATTTATTTATTGGGTCCGGTCGTGGTGCCTGAACTCTGGGCCTGGGCGCTGTCCCTCAGTTCTTCAGCTCAAGGCTAGTGCTCTACCACTTGAGCCACAGCACCACTTCCAGCTTTTTTGTTTTTGCTTATGTGGTGCTGAGGAATCAAACCCAGGGACTCATGCATGCAAGGCAAGTGCTCTACCACTGAGCCACCTTCCCAGCCCCTACAACTATATTTATTGCAGTGTGCATACTTTGTAAGAGCAGGCCAGGCAGGTCTCAAACTTGTGACCCTAACCCCATCTGGCTTCTGAGGTTTGCAGTTACAGGTACGGACTAGGCTACAGGTAATGTGTTTTAAATGTTTAATTGATTAATGGATAATTGATTAATTGATCCATGGATGATATTAGTATTGATTTATACAACCAAAAGGATACGCTAATGAAAGCTGTTATCAAAAGAGAAGTTGGAGACTGGGTAGGGAAAGAGAAAACAATAGAGAACATTATTTTAACTAAAATAATACATGCATGTCTAGCCCAGTACCCATGCTCACCCCTGTAATCCTACCTTCTCAGGATGCTGAGATTGGAGGATCTCAGTTCAAAGCTAGCCCAGGCAGAAAAGTCCCTGAGAGAGTACATCTCCAGTTAACCACCAGAAAACTGGAAGTAACACTGTGGCTCAAAATGTTGGAGCACTAACCTTGAACACAGGTTCAGGGATGGTGCCCAGGCCCTGAGTTCAAGTCCCACAAATGATAAAAAAAAATGCACGTATATATTTATATCTATCTATATGTGTGTGTGCCTGAAATACCATGCTGAAAATCCTTGGTGCAATTACTATACAATTAAAAATTCTGGGTGTTGGTGGCTCATACCTGTAAACTTAGTTACTCAGGAAGCTGATTGCTAAGGATCATGGTTTCAAAGCCAGCCTGGGAACGAAACTCTGTGAGACTTATCTCCTCTAAAACTAACAAAAAAGCCAAGAAGTAGAGCTGTAGCTCAAGTGGTAAGGTGCTACCCTTGAGCAAAAGAAGCTCAGGGACACCTCCCAGGCTTTGTGTTCTTTGGTGCCTCAGATGACAACAGAAAAAAAAGACAAGAAAGTAAATAAAATAGGCTTTGTTGGGGCATGTGGGTAACTGGGAGAGGAAGTTGGGCTAGTAAGAGTGAATGAAGATAAATTCAGTGGAATTAGTTTACATGTATGGAAATAGAATAATGAAACTTGTTGGAATTGTTTTAAGAAGTGGAGAAGATAAGGAAGAATATGGGGGTGAGATTGATTGGGATTATTTGTATAAATGTGCAAATATGACAGTGAACCATTCCTTGTATAACTAATGTGTGCTAAACAAAAGTGAGCTTCTTTATCTTCACGCCTAATTCTTGCACAATGTGACAGTGGAGTTTTGACTTTTTTTTTTTTTAACCTTTATTGGTTGATACTGTTCATAACCCACTTTGCCATTTATTTCCATTTTTCCTTATTTCCTTCTTTCCCCTTCTTCCCCTGGTTTTATATCAGTTGGGTTATTTGCAGATTGACAATTGTTCTTTTTTTTCTTTTCTTTTCTCAGTCTGTGGGTTTGAACTCAGGGCCTGGGGACTGTCCCTGAGCTTTGCTGAAGGCTAGCACTCTACCACTTGAGCCACAGTGCCACTTGTGGCCTTTTCTGTTTATGTGGTACCCAGGGCTTCATGCATGCTAGGCAAGCACTCTACCACTAAGCCACATTCTCAGCCTCTCCAAAGATTTTTTTTTTGTTGGTCATGGGCTTGAACTCTGGGCCTGGTCACTGTCCCTCAGCTCTTCAGCTCAAGGCGAGTGCTCTACCACTTGAGACACAGCACCACTACCGGTTTTCTAGTGGTTTATTGGAGATAAGAGTCTCATGGACGTTCTTGCCAGGGCTGGCTTTGAACCACGATCCTCAGATCATAGCCTCTTGAGTAGCTAAGATTACAGGAGTGAGCCACTGGTGCCCGGCTTCCAAAGATTTTATAGCATGGGTTATGTTCAGTTTATTCGAGGCTTAAACTTAATGAACCTCTTTACCTTTTTGTTTCCATAGTGAAAGCAAGTTGAATACATTGGTGCAGAAGCTTCATGACTTTCTGGCACACTCCTCAGAGGAATCAGAAGAAACAAATTCTCCTCCTCGACTTTTGACAAATCAAAATATAGGTAAATTCAAAGTTCAGCTTCATCTCTTGTCTTTTGTGCAGATGTCTTTGTCTTTTTTTTGATGAAGCAGTTATTAAAGGCTTTCAACTTGCGTATAATGAGAATTTTAGCATGATACTAGTTGCTACTGTATATCTTTGCTGGTGTCTAGCATAAGAGATTTGAATTTTAGTAAGGAAAAATGTGAGCTTGTTCTCTCCCCCTCTTATAACTGATGTATACTAATAAATAAAATGGGAAAATCCCTTAGTTTGTATGATTGGTAGGAGCTTAGAGAAGAAAGCATTTGGTATGGTTTTATGTGTAATGGGAATGACTGACAAGGTCATGAATGCTGACTGATAAATACACAGTATTATAAGAGATATTTCAACAACTTGGCTATTTGGTCTTTGATCTTTAAGGGGTGTGTGTGTGTGTGTGTGTGTGTGTGTGCGCGTGCTAGTGCTGGGGTTTGAACTCAGGGTTTTATGCTGCTCTTGCTTGTTTTTTTTTTTTTTCTCCCAAGGATGATGCTCTACCACTTGAGCCACAATCTGCCACAAACACCTTCACTTAGACTGGGGCTTGAACTTGGGACCTGGGCACTGTTCTTGTGTTTTTTTCACTCAAGGCCAGCACTCTACCACTTGCGCTACAGCGCCACTTCCCGGTTTTCTGGTGGTTAGTTGGAGAAAAGAGTTTCACGGACTTTCCTGCCTGGGCTAGCTTTGAACCATGATCCTCAGATCTCAGCCTTCTGAGTAGCTAGGATTACAGGCATGAGCCACCGGTGCCTGGCTTAATTTTGAAGTTTTTATGTTGATTTTTTTTTTTTGTCTAGATGACCTATGGATTTGTGTCAGTGGAGGTATTGAAGTCATGTATTATTATTACAGTGTTGAAGTCTGTTTTAGTGTCCTACAGTATTTGTTTATGAAATTGTGCATATTAATATTTGGTGTGTATATGTTTGTAATTGTTAAATCCTCCTGATAGTTTGTTCTAATTTGTTCCCTTGTCATTATAAAGTGACTTTCTGGGCTGGGAATGGCTTAGTGGTAGAGAGCTTGCCTAGCATGCTTGAAGCCCTGGGTTTGATTCCTCAGTACTACATAATCAGAAAAAATTCTACAAGTGGCACTGTGGCTCAAGTGGTAGAGTGTTAGCCTTGAGCAAAAGAAGCTCAGGGACAGTGCCCGGGCCCTGAGTTCAAGCCCCAGGACTGGCAAAAAAAGTGACTTTCCTTGTCTCTTAACTAATTTTGATTTGATATCTGCTTTGTCACATATGAGTATAGCTAGTTCTTTCTTTGGGGTTCTACTTCTTGGAATATCTTTTTTCCATTCTTTCACTTTAAGCCTGTGTTTGTGTTTGTCAGTGAGCGTGTGTTTATTGCACACAACAAAGAGTTGATTCTTGTTTTTAGTTTAGTCTGACAGTTTTTTTTTATTGAAGTCAAGATAATATTTGGAGATATTATTGAAAGATAAATACTAATTGCTGTCATTTTGTCTTCTTTGATTCTTTCCTAATCCTCATTCGTTCACTTACTCTTCTTGTTTGATTTATTCTTTCCCATATCCTCTTTGTTATGCTTATTTTCCTTTTTTGTGTATAGGATTCCTTTGAAGTATCATCTGAAGTGCTGGCATAGTGGCCATGAGTTCCTTTAGTTTTCTTTTTTCTTTTTTGCCAATCCTGGGCTTGGACTCAGGGCCTGGGCAATGTTGTTGACCATTGTTGCTTAAGGCTAGCATTTTACCATTTCAGCCACAGGTCTGGCTTTTTAGTAGTTAACTGAGGATAAGAAACTGTGATCCTCAGATCTCAGCCTCCTGATAAGCCCAGATTACAGGCATGGCCCACTGGTGCCTGGCTCCTTTAGTTTGTATTATAGTAGGTTTTTAGGTTTCTCCTTCAATTTTGAAGGATAGCTTTGCTGGATATATTAATCTAGGTTGGAAATTATTTTCTTTCATAGCCTTCTTCTCAAGGAGTACTGTTATTCTGATGAGCTTGCCTTTATATGTGACTTTGTACATCTAAGGTCAAATTTTGGGCTATAGGTTTCAATCACTTGTATTCTTTCAGTTGTTTTAATTGTATTCTTTCAGTTGAAGTCCCTTTAATTAGGAGCAACTGGGATAATGGCAGGGTTGAGATGCAATTTCTCCCCACTGGAATGCCAGTGTAGCTCAGAGTCCAACTTTAATCCACTTGCTTAGGCCCTGGGCCCAATCCCTTATGCCTTTCAGAGAAAAGAAAACAGTAGAAGTCTTTTCTTTTTTTTTTTTAAGTTCCTACTTTTCAGGCTGGTTCTGTATTTGGCTGAGGGCAGGCTACTCAGAAGTCAGTTGTCAGCTTTAAGGCTTCTCACTTTAGAAGCTTCCTTTGATGTATGGGAGACTGCAGCTCACTTCACTAAGCTTGCATTCTATGGTCCAGGTATGTTCCCACTTGTTCCCAAGTGGCCCAGGGACATCAAGGGTCCAGTACTAGGTGGCCTCCCCCCCATTTCCTCTGAATGATTCAGTGGAGAGAAGCCAAAATAGCACTTGTATTGTTGAAGAAGAACCTGGCAGACTGGTCTCAGCACTTTCTGACTCTGGTAGGCAGTTAGCCACTCTATGGGAGGGAGGAGGCTGAGAAATCCAGTGATCCTATGGACCTGGGCCCAGAGCTCTCAGTTCCACTTGGCAGCAAACCACGTACAGCAGGAATTCAACTCCATTAGCCAGAGAGTCTGTGAGCTATGGGCTTGGAGCTCTGACTCTCAGTGGCCCTCAGGTGATAGGGCTTGTCCCTTTGAGAGGGTGGGGCCACTGAGCACACTGCTTAAACTTACCCACAAGCCCTCATCAGAAACCCCTTCCTTGCTCCTTCTGCTTGACCACATCTCATGGGGTTCTCACAGCCAGTCACTATGGCAGGGTGTCCCCAAGCTCTCTGATCTACAACTGTTTCTTGTTTTCAGGTCCCCCAAGTAGCTTAGTTTCAAACAAAAGGGATACTTCCCAATATATCACCTGTTTATATAGCCTTCATATATGAAGAGTGACAAAATGCCTATGTTCTCTAATGCTAGCTTTTCAAGCAGGCAGGATTACTGTTAAGCTAATTTACATCTAGTTTTCGTGTGTGTGTGTGTGTGTGTGTGTGTGTGTGTGTGTGTGTGTGTGTGTGTGTGTGTGTGTGTGTGTGTGTGTGTGTGTGTGTGTGTGTGTGTGTGTGTGTGTGTGATGGGTTGGAAAGCAGGACCTTGTGCTGGTACTCTACTGCTTGAGCCATACCCCAGCCTTTATAGCTTTAGCTATTTTTCAGGTAATATCAGACAAAATTCATCTTACCTAAGGCCTCCCATGCTCACACCCAGCCATAGGCCGCCATACCCAGCTTATTGATTGAGATGTATGGGGTCTCTAGCAATCCTCTTCATCTCTGCCTCCCAATAGCTAGGATTACCATGTCCTCACAACTCTACCAGATTTAAGGCTGAAGCCTTTATCCTGTGGCTAGGTCTGCCAGCATGTTGCCACTAGGTTTGCCTGTTTTACCCTACAGTTACAGCTTCTGCTTTCTCCTCTCCCCAGGAGCTGTGATTGGAGTGCTGTACATTGTTTCCTACTTTTCTCTGTGATGCTTCCTTTGTTTGCCCCTCTATGTGTTTGCCTGTCCATTTACCTCTTTCTTGATTCTCAATGCTTTTCCTTTCTGTTTTTGAACATAGTTTGTCAACTGTTATCCTGACCCTTTTCATTCATAATCACATACAGTTTCTAATCTACTGTCTCGCTCTGCTCTCTGAGAATAATCAGTTATCTATTAAAGGTGTGATATAATGCAGTAAAACATCTATGTCTTTGCTTTTCTTTGTAAGTAGTTTATTTATTTATTTTTTTAATTTGAAGGGTAGGAACAGTACTAGCTTTTTTTTTTTTTTTTGTCGGTTGTGGGGCTTGAACTCTGGGCCTGGGCGCTGTCCCTCAGCTCTTCAGCTCAAAGCGAGCGCTCTACCACTTGAGCTACAGCGCCACTTCCGGTTTTCTGGTGGTTTATTGGAGATAGGAGTCTCACGGTCTCTCTCTCCTGCCCGGGCTGGCTTTGAACCGCGATCCTCAGATCTCAGCCTCCTGAGTAGCTAGGATTACAGGCGTGAGCCACCAGCGCCCGGCTAGTACTAGGTTTTAAACTCAGGGGCTTTGTGCTTGATAGGCAGACACTCTGCATCTTGACCCTTGCCTCAGCCATAATTGCTCTGGTTACTTTTTTATGTTTTTGTTGGTCATGGGCTTGAACTCTGGGCCTGGGCGCTGTCCCTGAGCCCTTTAGCTCAAGGCTAGTCCTCTACCACTTGAGCAACAGTGATACTTCCTGGTGGTGAATTGGAGATAAGTGTCTCATGGACTTTGCTGCTGGTTTTGAACCATGATCCTCAGATCTCAATCTCTCTCTTTTTTTTTTTTTTGTCAATCGTAGGGCCTGAACTCTGGGCCTGGGCGCTCTCCCTTAGCTCTTCAGCTCAAGGTCATTGCTCTACCACTTGAGCCACAGTGCCACTTCCAGTTTTCTGGTGGTTGGAGATAAGAGTCTCAAAACTTTCCTGCCAGGGCTGGGTTTGAATAGCTTGAGTAGCTAGGATTACAGGCTTGAGCCACTGGCATCCAGCTCTGGTTACTTTTGAGACAAGGTCTGTTTGTATGTGTGTAAGTTTGTGTGTTGTGGTATGTGTATGTGTATGCCAGTCCTGGGGCTGGAACTCAGGGCCTGGGTGCTGTTCATACACTAATTTCCTCAGTGCTAGTGCTTTACCATTTGAGCCACAGCTCCACTTCTGGCTTTTTTGTGTTTAGTTGGAGATAAAAGTCATGGACTTTCCTACTTGGCTAGTTTTGAACTGTGATCTTTATATATTAATCTCCTGAGTAGCTAGGATTACAGGCATGAGTCACCAGCAAACCAGCTCCAAGGTCTTATTTTTTTTTCCAGGCTGGCCTGGACCACAGTCTTTGTATTTATACTTCTCACCATAGTTGGGATAACAGACATGTCCTCTGCCCAGCCTTTTTTTTTGTGTTTTTTTTGGGGTTGGTCATGGAGCTTGAACTCTGGTCTTGGGCACTGTCCCTGGCTCTTCAGCCCAAGGCTAGCGCTCTACCACTTGAGCCACAGCGCCACTTCCGGTTTTCTAGTGGTTTTTATTGGAGATAAGAGTCTCACGGACTTTCCTGTCCGGGCTGGCTTTGAACCACGATCCTTAGATCTCAGCCTCCTGAGTAGCTAGGATTACAGACTTGAACCACTAGCGCCTGGTTCCAGCCTTTTTTTTTTTTTGGTGGTGGTAGGGCTTGAACTCTGGGCCTGGGTCCTGTCCCTCAGCTCTTCAGCTCAAGGCTAGCGCTCTACCACTTGAGCCACAGCGCCACTTCCGGCTTTTTTCCTTTTTGCTTATGTGGTGCTGAGGAATCGAACCCAGGGCCTCATGCATGCAAGGCAAGCACTCTACCACTGAGCCACCTTCCCAGCCCAGTTTTTTTTTTAAACGACTGATTTATTCTTTTTAACTGTTACAGATATAACTTTATAGTTTTTCTTTGTCCTTTTTTTCTCAGTTGTGGGGCTTGAACTTGGCCTGGGTGCTGTCTCTGAGCCTTTTTGTGCTCAAGGCTAGTGCTTTGCCACTTGGGCCACAGCTCTACTTTCAGTTTTTTGAGTGGTTAATTGGAGATAAGTGTCCTACTGGGACTTTTCTGCCCAGGCAGGCTTCAACGCACAATCCTCAGATCTCAGTCTCCTGAGCAGCTAGGATTATAGGCATGAGTCACTAATGCCTGACTCTGGCTTTTTTTTTTGGTGGGGGGGGTCGTTTGTGGGTCTTGAACTCTGGGCCTGAGTGCTGTCCCTGAGCTCTTTAGCTCAAGGCTCATGCTCTACCACTTGAGCCACAGCGCCACTTCCAATTTTGTGGTGGTTAATTGGAGATAAAGAGTCTCATGGGGGGCTGGGAAGGTGGCTCAGTGGTAGAGCGCTTGCCTTGCATGCCTGAGGCCCTGGGTTCGATTTCTCAGCACCACATAAGCAAAAAGAAAAAAGCCGGAAGTGGCGCTGTGGCTGAAGTGGTAGAGCGCTAGCCTTGAGCTGAAGAGCTGAGGGACAGCGCCCACGCCCAGAGTTCAGGCCTCACGACCGGACCCAAAAAAAAAAAAAAAAAAAAAAGAGTCTCATGGACTTTCTTGCCCAGGCTGGCTTTGAACTGTGATCTCAGATCTCAGCCTCCTGAGTAGCTAGGATTACAAGTGTTAGCCATGGGCGCCCAGCTTTGGCTTTTTGTTTTTTTTAGGCAGGATCTTGGTATTATAGCCTAGGTTGTTTATGAATTTACTATGTAGCCTCAACTGGCCTCTAGAACTTGTGATCTTGCCTCAGCCTTTCAAGTGCTGGGATTATAGGAATGTACCACCAGGTACTACCATGTCTTGCTTGATTTTAGGGTTTGATAATATATTGAAAAGATAAACAATGATTTCTGTTGCCTTTTTTTTTTTTAGATAAAGCCCGTATTTCTGGAAATAATTCTGATATGATGGAAAATAATAAGGAAGAGGTAAGTATAATTTGGAACATTTTAAAAGGATTTAGTTATTTTCTCTTTTTTTCAGTTTTTATTTTTATTTTTTATTTTATTTTTTTTGTCGGTCGTGGGGCCTGAACTCTGGGCCTGGGCGCTGTCCCTCAGCTCTTCAGCTCAAGGCGAGCGCTCTACCACTTGAGCTACAGTGCCACTTCTGGTTTTCTGGTGGTTTATTGGAGATAGGAGTCTCACGGTCTCTCCTGCCCGGGCTGGCTTTGAACCGCGATCCTCAGATCTCAGCCTCCTGAGTAGCTAGGATTACAGGCGTGAGCCACCAGCGCCCGGCTATTTATTTTTTATTTTTGTCAGTCCTGGTACTTGAACTCAGGGCCTCAGCTGTTCAGCTCAAGGTGAGCGCTCTACCACTTGAGCCACATTGGCACTTCCTGTTTTCTGGAGATAAGAGTCTCACAGACTTTCCTGCCTGGGCAGGCTTTGAACCATGATTCTCAGATCTCAGCCTCCTGGGGAGCTAGGATTACAGGCGTGATCCGCCAGTGCCTGGCTTCAGGTTTTATTTCATTTAATTTTTAAAAATTTACTTCATTGTTATTTAGAGGTGATATACATGGGAGCTACATTTACATGAATCAGGTAATGAGTGCATTTCCTTTTGTACAGTGTCATCTGTCCCTCATTCTCTCTCAGTAAAGGGATTTATTAATTGCTAATAATCAACTAGAATGTATGCTATTATTTCCTATTAATACATATCTATATTTATATGCCCAGTTGTTATTATGATAATTCACCATATTAGTTGTCCAGTTTGAGGAAGTGTTCACTGTTTTTTGGCATGTTTCATTTCAGTGGCTTTCCTTAAGTCAGAAAGTAGAAGGCTTGCTCACAGAGTGGTATTTAACTTTCATTTTATTGCATAGTTCCCCAGTTTTCAAGTTTCTTAAAATTTGGTATTCAGAGTCTTCCAAGTATTGTAATAACCCTCATAGAATTTTTTTTATCTCATATGCAGGGGTACATTATAGTTTGGAGATTTTTTTTTCTGTGTAGTAGCAAAAAAAACCTTACCATTTGAAAAGTTTTGAAAATAGATATGGCTTCACAATATTGTGACTATACTTAATGGCATTGAATAGTACGTATGAAAACAGTTGAGATGGTATATTTTATGTATATTTACAAGAAAAGTCTTGAAAATCCACATATGGAAAAAAGCAATTTGTTAACAGATTAAAAAATTGATACCTTGTAAAGTAATAATTAGTTAAGCAAAAAGTAAATTTAGGAGCTGGGAAGGTGGCTCAGTGGTAGAGCGCTTGCCTTGTATGCATGAGGCCCTGGGTTCGATTCCTCAGCACCACATAAGCAAAAAAAGAAAAAAGCCGCAAGTGGCGCTGTGGCTCAAGTGGTAGAGTGCTAGCCTTGAGCTGAAGAGCTGAGGGACAGCGCCCAGGCCCAGAGTTCAGGCCTCACAACCGGACCAAAAAAAAAAAAAAGTAAATTTAGAATTGCAGAACAAGTCATCAAAGTTCCTCTGTGCCATGTTAGTACAGAGGAGAAGGGCCAATTTTCAGGTCCTTTCTAGTGTCCTCCTCTGCTGTTAGGTGATTATTTCTGCTCCTGTGGTGTGTCTTTGTTGAGTGGGGGCAGTCTGTCCCCACCTATTGCCTTAGTAAGCAACAGCAACAATTAAGGAAGTATTAGAAATAATCTTATATATGTTAGAAACAATAGCAAGAAAGAAAAACCATTTGAGTCCTTATCTGGGGGGGGGCATCCTGGGAGGGGAAGATGGGAAGGGATGGGAAGGGGAAACAAAGGAGGAGGCTACAATGCTTGATAACAAATGTACTCATTACCTTGCTCATGTAATTGTAACCCCTCTGTAGGGAATTTTCACAATTAAAAAAAAAAAAGAAAGTATTAGAAGCCTGGCATTGGTGGCTCACACTTGGAATCCTAGCTACTCAGGAGGCTGAGATCTGAAGATCGTAGTTCGAAGCGAGCTTGGGCAGGAAAATCATTGAGAATCTTATTTCCAGTAAACTAATCAGAAAAATCCCACTGTAGCTCAAGCGGTAGAACACTAATCTTGAGCACAAAGAGGCTCAGGGACAGGATCCTGGCTCTGAGATCAAGTCACAAGACCAGCCCCTCCCCCCCAAAAAAGAGCTTGAAATCTGGGAGAGAACAAAGGAAGGGGGTGACAGTATCCAGAAAAGAAATGTACCCTTTACTTGACTTAGGTAACTAACCCCTCTGGATATCACCTTTATAATAATAGTAAAACACTAAAATAACAACAACAAAAAAGAAAGTGCTAAAGTGTTGCCTAGCCTGCATAAGGCTGTTTGTTCAACCTGTAGTCCCTACCAACCAACACACACGCACGATTTAGCACAGGGAAATGGTTAATTCTGTAGGGATGTTGCTGTGAACCTTTTACTCACCGTTGTCTTTTATGTCATATTTAGGGAACTGGCTCTTCAGAAAAATTCAGATCTTCAGGATCATCGAGATCAAAAAGGTTGGTTGACATTGAAGGGAAAGGAAGTTATTTTCTTTTGCTGCTTTTCTTGATTCCTGTTTTTTTAATATATAATTTACTTTCTATACTTACATCAAGCACCATTGTGCTTACTAAAGTATTTTATACAGATAGACATATTTAAAAATTTAAAACTGTTGCATTTATCACTTGAGTTTAATATTGATCAATTCTTTCCAACTTGGAATTATAGAGGAATATTTTTAGAGAAGAATTTCTTATGTATTAGTGACATTTGTAATATATAGTTCTTCTGGTGTGTGTGTGTGTATGTATGTATGTATGTATGTATGTATGTATATATGTATATGTATGTTCTGGGGCTTGAACTCAGGGTCTGGGCATTGTCTCTGAGCTTTTTTGCCCAAGGTTAGTGCTCTGTCACTTGAACCACAGCTCCAGTTCTGGCTTTTTTGGTGATTAATTGGAGATAAGAATCTCAGGGGCTTTTCCTGCCTGGGTTTGCTTTGAACCATGATCATCAGATCTCAGTTCCTAGTAGCTAGGATTACAGGAATGAGCCTTGAGCTCTCAGCCTTTAGTTCCTTTCTTTAGTTAGGATGAGTACTTTGAAAAAGGGGAAAAGGTGAGTTTGCTTCCTGTCTTACCAGACCCTTTGGGTTTCTGTAGCATTAGTGAAGCTGTTCACAGCTGGTAAGAGTCATCTTGAGTTGTTACAGGGCTGGGGAGGGGGAAAGGGGTATCAAAGAGTAGCAAAATGTTTTCTTCTGATTTTTTTTTTGCCTGTCCTGGGCCTTGAACTCAGGGCCTGGGCACTGTCCCTGAGCTTCTTTTGCTCAAGGCTAGCACTCTACCACTTGAGCCACAGCACCACTTTGGCCTTTTCTGTTTAGGTGGTACTGAGGAATGGAACCTAGGACTTCAAGTATGCTATATGCTAGGAAACACTCTACCACTAAGCCACATTCCCAGTCCATCTTCTGAATTAAAAAAAAAAATCATGCGTGAGGACTGAAACTTTTTTTTTTTTTTTGGTTGGTTGTGGGTCCTGAACTTTGGGCCTGGGCGCTGCTGTCCCTCAGCTCTTCAGCTCAAGGATAGTGCTCTACCACTTGAGCCACAATGCCACTTCTGGCTTTTTCTGCTTATGTTGTGCTGAGGAATCAAACCCAGGGCCTCATGCATGCAAGGCAAGCCCTCTACCACTGAGCCACCTTCCCAGCCCCAAGGACTGAAACTTTTGCCGAATGTACTGAATTTTTGGTGTTTCTAAGTAGTTGGAATGACTTTTATTTATTTATTTTTTTTGTTTGTTTTTGGGTCCAGTCGTGGGGCCTGAACTCTGGGCCTGGGCACTATCCCTTAGCTCTTCTGCTCAAGGCTAGTACTCTACCACTTGAGCCACAGCACCGCTTCCAGCTTTTTCTGCTTATGTGGTGCTGAGGAATCGAACCCAGGGCCTCATGCATGCAAGGCAAGCACTCTACCACTGAGCCACCTCACAAGCCCTGGAATGACTTTTAATACACACAATTTGCTCGTTACAACTTATTGTCCAAGTTAGTAATTCTTTTTTTTTCTGGTATGGGTTTGGACTTAGTGTCTCATGCTCACTAGACTGCTTACTACCACTTGAGCCCTAACATAGGGATTCTTTTTTTTTTTGTTGGTTGTGGGGCTTGAACTCTGGGCCTGAGTGCTGTCCCTCAGCTCTTCAGCTCAAGGCTAGCACTCTACCACTTGAGCTACAGTGCTACTTCCGGTTTTCTGGTAGTTTATTGGAGATAAGAGTTTCACGGACTTTCCTGCCCGAACTGGCTTTGAACCATGATTCTCAGATCTCAGTCTCCTGAGTAGCTAGGATTATAGGTGTAAGTTACCGGCGCCTGGCTAACATAGGGATTCTTAAAGTGACTACTTTTAGAGGTGCCCTTGGGAGCTTTTATTTTTTTAAATTAAGAATTCAGTAGAGAGCTGGGAAGGTGGCTCAGTGGTAGAGCACTTGCCTTGCATGCATGAGGCCCTGGGTTCGATTCCTCAGCACCAACCACATAAGCAAAAGGCTGGAAGTGGCGCTGTGGCTCAAGTGGTAGAGCGCTAGCCTTGAGCTGAAGAGCTGAGGGACAGTGCCTTGGCCCAGAGTTCAGGCCCCACGACTGGACCCCAAAAAAAAATTTTTAAAAAAATTAAAAATAATAATAAAAAAAAAAGAATTCAGTAGACTTTTGGTTTACTAAATTAGTCTTCATTGTTGGGATATAGAGATACATGCTTCTCTCCTTCATTCCCATGCACACCTGTGCTTCAGAGCTTCTGTTAATCATTTATGTTTTTGGGAGCATTTGTTCCAGCTGTCAGAAATGCCAGTAATTGGGCTGGGAAGGTGGCTCAGTGTTAGAGTGCTTACCTTGCATGCCTGAGGCCCTGAGTTCAACTCCTCAGCACCACATAAGCAAAAAGAAAAAAGCCGGAAGTGGTGCTGTGGCTCAAGTGGTAGAGAGCTAGCATTGAGCTGAAGAGCTGAGGGACAGCACCCAGGCCAGAGTTCAGGCTCACGACCGGACTGAAAAAAAAAAAAAAAAAGAAAAAAAAGAAATGCCAATAATTCTATGGACTTAATTTTTTTTATAGGAAACCTTCAATTGTAACAAAATATGTAGAATCAGATGATGAAAAACCTCTGGATGAAAGTATAAATGAAGAAGTTTCTAATGAAAATTCAGAAAATGATATTACTATGCAAAGCTTGCCAAAAGGTAATCTGTATGTTTTAAAATATTACAAAATTGGTACTTGGGTACTGTGAGGTATATGTAAAGGCGCAAAGTTGGCATTGTAGTTATAGCAATCTGGAAATAGATTAGTACGATAATACATTGCAGTAAAGTTAAAAATTTGAAATATTCAGTGTGTTTTCAAAATAACAAAATGAACTACTTTTTTCTTTCCAGCGAACTTTAAAAGTAAAGCTCATTTACAAATTATACTTGAATATGGAAGCAGGTTTAAAAGGTTTTAATTGCTTACCATATGTAAAAATGTATGAGTAGCCTTGAAATCTTAAAAAAGAATTATAGTCTGGTTTAGTCTTGCTGAATTACTATTATTATTATTTTTTGCAGTGCTGAGGGTCTAACCCGGGGCCTGTGCAAGTTAGGCAAGCATCCTGCCCCTAAACTGTTCCTCAAGACCCTGTTTTATTTTCATTGCAGTCTTAAATTATCTAAGACAAAAAGTTACCTGTTTAAGGTAGATTGAGGTGTGTTTATTGAAGTTTATATATATTTTAAAAACCTTGTCAGACACTTGTTGTCTTTCTAATGGTAAAACTTTCTTAATGAGATTAGGGGAGAGACCAAATGAAAATCTTGTACTCTTCATGGCTGAAGTCTGAGAGCATTGTGCCTAGAAAATGACAGAATGACAAGGGACTTGGTAATTTCATGGTGTTTCAAGGACTCAAAAGTTTAGACTTTCATCGTTGTTAAATACTATGTTCTAGTCTCTCAGTAGGATTTCTGAACGCATTCACAGTCAGCTCTTTCACAGCATTATTAACCTTAATTCCTTGTCTATATTTATGTTGTATGACACATTTTTAAAAATTCTGGAATTTTAATGAACATTATGGGTAGGAAGGATTGGACTTTGCTTAACTAGGACAAGTTAGGAGTTATAAAATCTATTGAGAAAATGAAATGAGAAATGAAATGTAGAACAGGAATGAGGGAAACAGAAAGAAAGAAGAATGGAGGGGGCCTACCATTTTCTTGTTTTCTTGAACCATTTCTAACAATTTTGTGTAATCATTTTGATGAGTGATGGGACAAACAACTTGGGAGTCTGAATCCTGAAGACAATGAGTGACTTACTTTGGATTTTTTCAGTCTTAATAGATATCACTGGGAGTGCTTATTGTAACAACTAGAAATGCAAACCCTTCTTTTACTGGTACTGTAAATGGAGATCAGTATATGATGTTACTAACCTGAGTGTAGGTTAATCCTCTCATGTTAAAACAACAGTAGACCTGTGTGTAAGGTTAAATATGGGTGGTCATTTAAAATTTTTTTGAGTATGCATGGATACAATGAAGTCTTTAGAGAATTATCTTCTTCAGTCTTCAGAACAATGTGGTAAGGTAGTTATTGTTTCTACTGTTTGAGATAAAGACTTAAAATTTTTAGTTGAAGACATTTTTTTTCTGCTTTAAATTGAGGAGCCAAGATTTCAGATGCGACCTCACTTAATCCAAAGCTAGTGGCTGTCCTTTGTAATTGTGCTGCTTTGTTCCCATGTAGAGAAGGAGCTCCAGTTAGGAAAGCTCAGCTGTTTCTTTGTTAATTGAAATCATGAGCCCTTTTCAAATGTTGGCACCTCTCGTAGATGATATACCTAAAATAATTGCTGTAAATGACATGTTTGGGAGGATAAGGATTGTTTAAATTCAGCACAGCCTGGAAGCTCTTGATCTTCTTTGCCCTTTCCCTTGTTACCCTTTTCAGACTCAGAAATTCATCTGGTGACGAGATGCTCTAACTTGACAAACTATGCTTGTCCAGTTACATAGGCCCATGTTTCAGAGGAGCCCTGACAAAACTACCTTTTTAATAGTTGTCAGTAATGGCCCATTAGCCCATGAAGGCAGGCAGATGTTGAGGCCTTGGAGCCTTTTTACTGAGCTGATTTTCTTTGCTCCTTACTTGTTCTCTCCTCAGTTCACAGATTTTATAATTAAGAAAAGACATTCTGTCTAAAATACTTCAATAGGCACCCACAAACGATCTTATTCTAGAATTCATTTTATAATTTATTTATTACTTCAGTTCAAGTATTTTAGAGTAATTTTACAAGACTTGAAGCTTTGGCATACTCTAGCAGATGCTGTAGAATAAGGGTAGCAGCAATAGAATGAGTGTCATAGTTCTCCGCCCCCCAAAGCAGTAGAAAACTACTCAAAAAAATCCCTCTCCATTTTCTGATTGGATTATAAGAAGAGTGTCTTTTTTTCCTTTCTGCCAACCTCTTGTTTTATAAACTCTGTGAAACTTAGTGTGACTGCTCATATTCCTAACAGCTTTTGTGATAGGTATTATGCAAATTCAAAACTGGGCCAAGGTTTATTATTTGATTGACATGCCTGTTACTGTCAGTTTGTAAGACCTCCACTATTTCTAAGACTTATAATCCAACAAGTAAATTGTGGACACCTGGCCCTTTTACAACTTCCCTGTTTTATTTACTCTTGAGGTCCTTTCACAAGTATTTTAAGCTTGAAAGAAAACAAAATTATGTACCAGCAATGTTGGCTTTATCTGAAGTCTAGTACTTCACTTGCACATTTAATATGTGTAATGGTTTTTTGAATGAAATCATTCTAGGTACAGTGATTGTACAACCAGAGCCAGTGCTGAATGAAGACAAAGATGATTTTAAAGGGCCTGAATTTAGAAGCAGAAGTAAAATGAAAACTGAAAATCTCAAAAAACGCGGAGGTAAATACAAATGAGAATGAAACATGAATTTCAAATGCTGTCTATGACCATATTGGAAAATCTGATATGCTTACTAAAAATACCTCCACTTTTCTGCCCATTGTTTTATTAAAAGCACTATTTAAAATGAACTTCTGTTTCTCTTTGAGCTCTGAAGCAGAAAAAGCTAAACACCGTTTTTCAAAACACCTTTGCCTTCAGTGGCTGTTTAGCTATCTCAAGAAACTTAGCACTTCTTTCTTTCACTGGTTAGTTCTGTAAGATCTAGAATACCACATGCTCCCCTTACCTGAGAAGAATTGCAGATGGGACAAAATTTTGCCTGTAGCTTCTAGGTAACTCCATACATATTCGGAATATTGTGAAATAGAGTCTTAGATATTGTACATTAGGTGTTACCTGAGGGTACTTACTAAGAAACCACAAATCCCTTTACTTTTCTCTCTAACTAGTTGTGTTTCTGATCATGAGGTCAGGAAGTATGCCCCAGTTTCAAGTTGTTGATCCATGGATGCAGTACATAGATGAGTAGGAAAGAGAAGAAGAGAGTTTGAGCTAATAATGTCCTGCCATCTGTTGTGTCTGATCCACCTTCACTATGTACACAGCCATCTCTAGAAAGGCAGCTGCAGGAGCACTCCTTTAGAAATCTGAGGAGACTATATGTCCCACTCATTTGCATGTGCTCTTAAAATAATGCCTATGTATAGTAACTGGCTGATTAATACAGCCAGAATCTGTCATTGTAAAAGAATGAGTCTTTAAAAAAACGGAAATATAAGTATAATGTTGATGCATTCATTTGATATTGATCATGTTGTATAATTGTGGAATCATACTGAAGTTCACAATTGTGAAATTCTGAGTATGTTTTTTTTCACTACCACAATTATCTCAGTGAAACTAGTAAAATATATCTGTACTTTTGAAATACTGGTTTTCAGATTGAATTGTTAGGTTCAGGTTTAGATTTAAAAAAAAAAATCAAGGAAATGTTGTTTAGTCTTTTGTCCACAAGAGGGAGTTCAACCCCCTTTGAACATAAAGACAATTAAAGAAATGAGATTCTAGTTCATGGCAGGAAAGCTGTCATTTCAGCAATACCAAGGGCAAGGTACAGTTATTAAAGCTTAGGAGAATCAGCTAATATAAGATGGTGCTAAGAATCAGTAATGAGGGACTGGGGAGGTGGATCAGTTGTAGAGTGCTTGCCTCACATGCATGAGGCCCTGGGTTCAATTCCTCAGCACCACATAAGCAGAAAAAGCCAGAAGTAGCGCTGTGGCTCAAGTAGAGCACTAGCCTTGAACTGAAGAGCTGAGGGACAGGGCACAGGCCCAGAGTTCAAGCCCCACATCCAAACCAAAAAAAAAAAAAAGAAAAAAGAATCAGTAATGAGTTTATTTTGACTGGTCATTAATCCTCAAGTGAAGACAGACAAGTATGTATGCTGAATGGTGTTAGGATTAATATCTAAATGGCATATTTTGGAACGGGACTATATAGAGCAGTTAGCATCTGAAATATGGATAAGGCTAGAAAGCAGAGTCAAAGAAGCACGGTGGTTGGGGAGAGCATTCCTAGTGTCATTTGGGTATGCAACTGGTATTTTGTTTTTGCTGATAGGTTTTTGGGACATTTTATTGAGTGCCCATGTAAGAATGTTTCTATCATGCCTAAGGGAATATATATGTTTATAGCCATTTAGTGGAGCCTGAATCTTTTGTTTTTGTTTTTAATCTAATGATTTGCTGCATCTTTTAAGCTGTCAGTAATCACACAGGAAGTTTAATTCTAGGTTTTCCATACATATGTATAGACTAGTGATCTGAGGCTATAGTTAGTGTTCAGACTTTAAAAGTAAAGCCTGGTTTTGGAAACTATGAAAAATGTAAACTTTATATATAGCATAAATTGGTTTGGAAGACAATTTTGGTTCAGTGACCTAGCTAAGGTAGCCATTTTAGGAACCTTTTTTTTTTAAACTATCATAACCTGTTTTGACATACTTTCCCCTCTCATTAATAAAATTGTGTTCTACAACTGCCTTTTACTGAACTGTATTGGATTCAGAAATGAAAATATCCCTTTTCCACTCACATACTTTTACAATCTTCAGGATACTTTGTAACTAACAATCAAGACTTAAAACATAAGTATACAGAAACAAATACATAATGTTAAGTAACATTTCAACATTTTACCATATTTGCTTCAGATCTCACTTAAATAAAATAATGCTTCAGTCCTACTCTCATCCTTTCCCCTTCTTCCCACCCCACAGGTAATGATTGTCTTCAAGTTTTATGCATGTGCATGTGCATGCATGCTTTTCTATGCTTTCTCTGTATGCATTTACTTCAAACACATTTACTTTGCATTTAAAAAAGTAGGATTATATATATGTATATATATGTGTGTATATATCCTTTTGGGAACATTTCTCATTCAATGTGTGTTTTGAAATGTATCCATGTCAGGAAATGTAAATCTAGTTTTATTTTTTTGTGCTTCTTTAGTACACATTCACTGCTGTTTATTTCCCAAATATGAAGTCACTTCTGATTTTCTAATTACTGCCCCAGTGAATATTCTCATATGAGATTTCTTTGATACATATGGGAGAAATTTTCCAAAGGATTAATTGTTATTTTTAAAGCTCCTCAGTGAAGGGTCTGCAAAAGCACATAGAAGATACTTATTAATAGTATTTAACATTGGATGAATATTCACATTGTATCTGTCATCTGTCTTGGTAGTTTTTCTGAATGAAATCATTACTGAAAATGGAAAAATGTATTATTTGTTTCTGTTAAAACAAATAACTGACTATATAAATGCTTGATACCAAATATAAACATTGGACAAAGTGACTAGTTAAAATATTAGCAACAAGTACAGAAAATTTTCAAATCCATTTTTTATGTTCTGAAAAAGTGTGATTGTGATCTTGCACTTTACATTTTTTTTGTGCTGGTACTGGGGCTTGAATACAAGGTAAGGGTGTTGTCCCTTATCTTTTAAGCTCAAAGTTGGTGCTCTACCATTTGAGCCACAGCTCTACTTCTGTGTTTTTTCGGTCGGTTGTGCGGCCTGAATGCTGTCCATCAGCTCTTCAGCTCAAGGCTAGCTTTCTACCACTTGAGCCACAGCACCACTTCCGGCTTTTTCTGCTTATGTGGTGCTGAGGTATCAAACCCAGGGCCTCCTGCATGCAAGGCAAGCACTCTACCACTGAGCTACCTTCCCAGCCCAACTTCTGGGTTTTTGATCATTACTTGGAGATAAGAGTCCATGGACTTTCTTGCCTGGGCTGGCTTCGAACCTTGCTCCTAAAATTTCAGCCTCCTGAGTGGCTAGGATTACAGGCATGAACCACCAATACTCTATCACTTTAAAGTTTTTTTTTGGCCAGTCCTGGGGCCTGAACTCTGGCCTGGGCCCTGTCTCTCAGCTCTTCAGCTCAAGGCTAGCGCTCTACCACTTGAGCCACAGTGCCACTTCTGGCCTTTTCTGCTTATGTGGTGCTGAGGAATCGAACCCAGGGCCTCATGCATGCAAGGCAAGCACTCTACCACTGAGCCACCTTCCCAGCCTTAAAGTTTTTTTTTTAAGCATGTACAAATAAAGATGTCTATAATCATATTTGGGTCCATAGTGCTTTGGACATTAAAACTAACAAAAAAAACCCCCAGAAGATTAAATGGTAAGAATAATCTGTGTTGTTTTGTTTTTTTTTTCTGTCGGTCATGGGACTTGAGCTCAGGGCCTGGGTGCTGTCCCTGAGATCTTCAGCTCAGTGCTAGCGCTCTACCACTTGAGCTACAGCACCACTTCTTGTTTTCTGGTGGTAATTTGGAGATAAGAGTCTCATGGACTTTCCTGCCCAGGCTGACTTTAACCACGATCCTCAGATCTCCACCTCCTGAGTAGCTAGGATTATAGGCATGAGCCACTGGCACCTGGCTTGTTTTGTCTTCTTTAAGGATACAGACAGGTCTTTTCTTTCAGTTGCTTCTTTTGTATATTCACTGGTCTCATTTGAATCATAGTCTTTTATCTTTTTTGGAGAGGGAGTAGGGGGTGGAATCTGGTCCTGGGAATTGAAGTCAAGGTTTGAGCAATGTACCTGAGCTTTTTAGCTCAAGGTTAGTAGCACTCTACCGCTTGAGCCACCACTTCACTTCTGTTTGTTTTTGGTAAGAGTCTGACAGACTTTCCTGCCTGGGTTGGCTTGGAACTGTTACCCTCAGATTTCAGCCTTCTGAGTAGCTAGGATCACAGACCTGAGCCACTAGAGCCCAGCTTCTTCTTCCTTTTTTAAAAAAATACAGTTTTGTTTTATTTGGATCAAGGTCTTGATTGTACATCAGGATCATCTGTTAAAAAATCCCTAAAAGGTTTCAATGCAGTATTTTAGTGAGAGTGATTATTTGCGATTGGGATTTATTTATTTGTTGTCAGTTGTGGGGCTTTAACTGGGTGCTGTCCTTGAGCCTCTTTGTACTCAAGGCTAGCCACGGCACCACTTTCGGCTTTTTCTGTTTATGTGGTACTGAGGAATTGAACTCAGATCTTGTGCATGTTAGGCAAGCACTCTACCACTAAGCTACATTCCCAGCCCCACTTCAGTTTTTGAGAGGTTAATTGGACATAGGAGTCTCATGGGGACTTTTCTGCCAGGGCTGGCTTGGAACCATGGTTCTTAGACCTTAGCCTCCTGAGTAGCTAGGATTACAGGCCAAAGACACTGGCACCTGTTTGTGGTTGGGATTTTTGTTGGTGTTTGAGTATTGCTATGTTGCTAGTAGGCCCAACTGTCCTTCCTGCCCCAGCTCCATGAGTAGTTGGGACTGCAGAGTGTCTGATTTGAAAGAGATTCTGGATGATTCTGATGTTCACCTTGGGTTGGGAGTACTGTCCTAACAATAGTGTGGGACAAAAGTAAAGCTGGAGAGGTTTGTTTTTTTCTTTCTTTCTGGAGTAGGTTATCTTGAGTCTTTTCCTGCAGCCAGCACAGAGTGGAACTCTGCATCTTCCTCAAGCAATCTGATGTTTGCTGCCAACATAGGTAGTCTTTACCATATCTTAAAATTACTTATGTGTGGAGTAAGCAATGGAGTAAACATAGAAAGAAGGCAGGTAAATCATATAATTACCATGTTTTTTATACCATATTGAGAGGATCTGTGCAGATGATTCCACTTGGAGGATGGCATGGCTAACTTCAGTATAGATTGAAAAAGAATCGGTTGCATATATGTTGCTTACTGCCTCATTCCCTAAGAACTCATATTGAATTAATTTGTAAAGCCATAGCAAAATTAGAAAGAACTCTTGAGCTTTATGTTTTTTAGAACTGTTTTTTTTTGTCAGTCTTGGAGTTTGAACTCAGGGCTCAGGCAATGTCCCTGAGCTCTTTTTTTTTTTTTTGGGTCCGGTCATGGGGCCTGAACTCTGGGCCTGGGCACTGTCCATCAGCTCTTCAGCTCAAAGCTAGCCCTCTACCACTTGAGCCACAGTGCCACTTCCGGCTTTTTTCTTTTTGTTTATGTGGTGCTGAGGAATCGAACCCAGGGCCTCAGGCATGCAAGGCAAGTGCTCTACCACTGAGCCACCTTCCCAGCCCCCACTGAGCTCTTTTGCTCAAGGCTAGCACTTTACCACTTTGAGCAGCAGCTCCACTTCCGGTTTTCTAGTGGTTAGTTGGGCATAAGAGTCTCATGAGGACTTTTCTGCCCAGTCTGGCTTTGAACCATGATCCTCAGATCTTAACTTCCTGAGTAGCTAGGATTACAGATGTGAGCCACCAGCACCCAGCTGTATTTATTTTTTTTAGAACTTCTTTATGGGATTTTTTTCATGTTAATCAAGTGTGATAGTCTCTAACAGGAAAGAAGTTAGGCTTTGTAGCTCCATATTTGCAAAGGCTGTCATTAAAAAAAAGGCAAATAAGATTAACCTTTCAGATGTGTGTCCAAAATATCAGTTTCTTAAGGATTATTAGATATTTCATCTCTAACACAAAGTTTGTGAAATACTGAGGTAAACATCTTGTTCTCATTTTGAGTTTATATGTGAATAACAGTCACTCCTTTTTCCTAGAAGATGGGCTTCATGGGATCGTGACCTGCACAGCTTGTGGACAACAGGTCAATCATTTTCAAAAAGATTCCATTTACAGACATCCTTCGCTGCAAGTCCTTATTTGTAAGGTATGCTATGATTTGTTGCTAAGGTTTTTGCCTTTGGAGGGTGTACACTGTATTGGGGAAGATAGATGCATAACAATCTGCATCAGTGCCACTATATGGGAGATATTGTAGTCAAGGACCACATAGGAAGCCTGTGTAATAATTTCCAGTGGAGGAGATAGAAGCTGATACTTGAAATAGGCATAAGAATTAAATTACCTTGGTGAAGGGAGATTGGTGGAGCCTATTCTATGCAGAGGTAACATGATATTCACAAGTGGCAGGTGACAGCCTGACATGTTGCAAAATCTCAACCTGTATGTGTGTTGTGTTTTGAAACTTTCCTCATCTGTATTGTACTTCTCTGAATCTTCAGCTGAAACACTTTTTAAAAAAAAATTTTGGGGCCATTCATGGGGCTTGAACTCAGGACTTGGGCATTGTCCCTGAATTTTTGTTTTTGTTGTTTTTACCCTCAAGGCTAGTGCACTACCACTTGAGCCCCATCTCCACTTTTGACTTTTTGGTGATTAATTGGAGACAGGAGTCTCATGGACTTTCTTGCCTAGGCTTGCTTGGAACTTCAATTCTAAGATCTCAGTATTCCAAATAGCTAGGATTACAAATGTATGCCACTGGTACCCAGGTGGAACAGGGTTTTAATAAAAGTTGGAGGTAATAGTTTTTTTTTTTTTTGGGTCTGGTCATGGGGCCTGAACTCTGGGCCTGGGCGCTGTCCCTCAGCTCTTCAGCTCAAGGCTAGCGCTCTACCACTTGAGCCACAGCGCCACTTCCAGCTTTTTTTTTTTTGCTTATGTGGTGCTGAGGAATCAAACCCAGGGCCTCAGGCATAAGGCAAGCGCTCTACCACTGAGCCACCTTCCCAGCCCGAGCAAAATTCTTTCTTGACAACGTCACCCCTTCCTTGCTATACACACACATAATTTTTATTTCATTTTCCCTGATAATAGGTTTTTGAAATGTCTTATATAGATTGATTATAATTTCATGAGTGTAGGTACCTTTTTTTAAATTTTTGGTCATACAGCTTGAACTCTGGGCCTGGGTGCTGTCCCTCAGTTCTTCAGCTCAAGGCCAGTGCTCTTCCACTTGAGTTACAGCACCACTTCCGGTTTTCTGGTAGTTTATTGGAGATAAGAGTTTCACGGACTTTCCTGCCTGGGTTGGCTTTGAACTGTGATCCTCAGATCTCAGCCTCCTGAGTAGCTAGGATTACGGTCGTGAGCCACCAGCACCCAGCATAACATTAATTCTATATTAGTTTATTTTATTTTACTTATTTATTTATTTTTGTTGGTCATGGGACTTGAACTCTGGGCCTGGGCGCTGTCCCTCAACTCTTCAGCTCAAGGCAAGCACTCTATCCCTTGAGCTACAATGCCACTTCCGGTTTTCTAGTGGTTTTTATTGGAGATAATAGTCTCACAGACTTTCCTGCCTGAGCCTCCTGAGTAGCTAGGATTATAGACTTGAGCCACCAGTGCCCAGCTATTAGTTGTTTATTAATTAAAGACAAAAAACTACCTTTGAAATGAAGGGGCAGGCCATATTTTCTTTGGCTTTTGAGTTCTAGATATTTTCTCTTGTGAATATTTGATAGATTCTGATCTATGTTAAAGTTTTATTTTATCCTTGGGAAACTTGTTTTCCTCTTTTCCTTTAAGAGATTAGTGAGAGGGGACATGTTATAGTGTCTGCTTTTAAATTTTGACAATCAAAATCTTACATTGATGGATTCATAATCCCTTCCCCTTTCCTCTTCTCCCCCTCCTTTCTTCCTCTCCTCTCTCCCCTCTCCTCTTCCTTCCATTTTTTCTCTTATGCTAGTATTGGAGCTTGAACTCAGGACCTGGGTGCTATCTGTTAGCTTTTTCACTCAGGCTAGCACTGTCACTTGAATGACAACTCTGCTTCGTCCTGTTTTGGTGGTTAATTGGAGATGTCTCACAGACTTTCCTTTTCAGGGCTGGCATTGAATTGCAATCCTTAGGTCTCAATCTCCTGAGTAGCTAGGATTACAAGTGCGAGCCACCAGCGCCCTGCTGCCCAGCCTTTTCTGTTGTGCCACTGGGCATATGGCTTTTTTTCCCCTTCATTTCTCCCTCCTTCCTTCCCTGCCTTGCTCACTCCATCCCTTCTCCCCTCCCTCCCTCCTCTCTTTTTCTCTTTCTCTCTCTCTCTCTTTCTCTTTTTCATCATGGGGTTTGAACTTGGGGTCTGGGCACTGTCCCTGAGCTCTTTAGCTCAAGGTTAGTGCTCTGCCACTTTGAGCCATAGCTCCACTTTTGGTTAATTGGAGATAAGAGTCTCACAGACTTTACTGCCTGGGCTGGCTTCTAACTGCGATCCTCAGATCTCAGCTTCCTGAGTAGCTAGGATAAGAGGATGTGAGCCACCAGTGCCAGGCACAGCTTTTCTTATATAAATATATAAGAATGTGTTCATCCATGGGCCAGTCTACTGGAAAGGAATTTGAAATCAGTAAAGCTTTTTCTTCCCTTTCTTTTGGTAGTGGTGGGGTTTGTACCTAGGACCTCTTATTTATTTGTTAGGCAGGTACTCTAAAACTTGAACCACACCCCTGGCCACAGTGACTGAGATCATGATAATTATTCTTCTCAAGTAGTTGGGCTGATATGTGCACACAACCATGTTCAGCTTTAAGAGGTGGGATTCTCATGACTGTTTTTTTTTTTTTGTTTGTTTGTTTGTTTGTTTTGGTTGGCCCTGGGGCTTGAACTCTGGGCCTGTGTGCTGTCCCTCAGCTCTTCAGCTCAAACCTAGCGCTCTATCACTTGAGTTACAGCGCCACTTCTGGTTTTCTGTTAGTTTATTGGAGATGAGAGTTTCATGGACTTTCCTGCCCAGGCTGGCTTTGAACTGCGATCCTTAGATCTCAGCCTCCAGAGTAGCTAGGATTACAGGTGTGAGCTATTAGCGTCCAGTTTCTCATGACTTTTTTCTTTTTTTAAAAGATTAGCATACATTAGTTGTACAAGGTTTCATTGTGACATTTTCATACATAAGCACATGATGGATCCTGGTCAAACCCATACCTTTGTTTGCTCTCCTACATTCTCTACCCACTACTAAAAGGATTTCAATAGGTATCATTATTCTACTATTATATATTCATCTTCATTCACTCTTTCCGTTTACCCTCCCACCCCCAGTAGAGTTTGTTTTACTTTCAGTGGGAATTAATTGTGCCAAGGGATTTCTTTTTTTTTTTTTTGTTTTGTTTTGTTTTTGGGTCCGGTCGTGGGGCCTGAACTCTGGGCCTGGGCACTGTCCCTCAGCTCTTCAGCTCAAGGCTAGCACTCTACCACTGTGAGCCACAGCACCACTTCCGGCTTTTTTCTTTTTGCTTATGTGGTGCTGAGGCATCGAACCCAGGGCCTCAGGCATGCAAGGCAAGCGCTCTACCACTGAGCCAACTTCCCAGCCCCAGGGATTTCATTATTATATTTCAGATGTGTGTGTGTAAGTACACACACACATATACATACATAATATTTTAATGAAAATAACCCTCTCTATTGATCACAAGCTTTCACTGAGATTCCTTATACATAGTTGCAATGTGTTTTGAAATGATTCACTCTCCATCTCTCTTTTTCCTCTCCCCTAGTTGCCCTAAAATGTCCCATAGTTAGAATCATGGTTTATGAGCCGGGCGTTGGTGGCTCACTCCTGTAATCCTAGCTACTCTGGAGGCTGAGATCTGAGGATCCCAGTTCAAAGCCAGCCTGCGCAGTAAAGTCCGTGATACTCTTTTCTCCAATAAACTACTCTGAAAACCAGAAGTGGTATTGTGGCTCAAGTGGTAGAATGCTCGCCTTAAGTTGAAGACCTGAGGGATAACGCCCAGGCCCAGAGTTCAGCCCACAACCAACAACAACAATAAAAAAGAATCATGATTTATGTATACATATACATAGACACACACACATATATACATGTTTATGAATATGTATATTCTTTAAGTTTAAAAAATTTAAGTAGTTTTACAAAGGAGTTGCCATTTAACAAAGCAGTTTATGAATACAATGCATCTTTTTTTTGCAAATTCTTTATTGTGATCAAGTGATTACATAATTTCACAAATTTCACAGTATTGTGGGATAGTGATACTTAGTTAAAGTCACAAACACATTCTAACTTTCATGGGGCAAATTGTCTATCGTGGTCTGTAGCATTTATGAGTTCTATGAGCTTTGCAGTACAGTTATTTCTTCCACATTGGGTGATATGTACATTTCTTTTGTTTTGCATAGCATCAGCTGTTCCCTCTTTCCCACTCGTTCCCTCCCTCCCATCGTTGCCATTGAGTTGCTTAGCTCATTTTGGTCAATGTCCAGTGCAGCTGATGGGTCCTGCTGTTGTATGTTTTTCCCTGATTCCCTCTAGTTCTGTGTTGTCCTCCGAGATTCCCTCTGGTATGCACATATATACAATATATGTGATCAGCAGCATGGGGTTATTTAGTAGTGATTCAGCCAGATGAGTGGAGGTCCTTTGTTTCTCAAGTCTTGTTAACTTTGTTGTATCACCTTATGTTTTGGATGATTTAACATCCACTTATCAGGGAGACCATGTGCCGTTTGTCTCTTTGCTCTTGACTTACCTCATGCAACATGATTTCTTCTAGTTCCATCCATTTCCCTGCAAATGCCATTATTTTGTAAATGTGTATTCTCCTTCCTTCCTTCCTTCCTTCCTTCCTTCCTTCCTTCCTTCCTTCCTTCCTTCCTTCCTTCCTTCCTTCTTCCTTTTTTTTTTTTGTCGGTCATGGGGCTTGAACTCTGGGCTTGGGCGCTGTCCCTGTGCTCTTCAGCTCAAGACGAGCACTCTACCTCTTGAGCCACATTGCCACTTCTGGTTTTCCAGTGGTTTATTGGAGATAAGAGTCTCACGGAGTTTCCTGCCTGGGCTGGCTTTGAACCACGATCCTCAGATCTCAGCCTCCTGAGTAGCTAGGATTACAGGCATGAGCCACTGGCGCCTGGCTTTAAATGTGTATTCTTTAAGACTATCTTCCACAGACAACATGATGATCTTTTCTTCAACTATGATCCTCCCCATTTTCCCCTTCTGAGTATCTAAGATTATAGTTGCGAGGCACTGCAATCTGCTCAGACTAGGATCTGAGTAACTACTTTCTTTCTTACTAGTTGTATTAGATATTATTTACTTTTAATGACCCATAGCCCTCTCCCCAGAACATCTCATGCACTGCCTGTTAGATATTTTGAAATTTAAAGCTAATGTAAGATCGTTATCTGTACACATAGCTGCTGGCATATAATGATTATTACTGTGTCGCAACAATATCAAATACATCCTTGTACATTTTTGTTGGTATATGTTGATTGTACAATGTGGGAGTTTCATTAGAATATTTCCATACATATATATATATATAATATTTGATTATATTTAGTCTATTACTTTATATTTCTCCCTTATCTCCTTGAAAAAGTCTTTCTTTCAGTTTCTTTCTTTTTCTTTTTTTTTTTTTTTGGGTCCGGTCATGGGCCCTGAACTCTGGGCCTGGGTGCTGTCCCTCAGATCTTCAGCTCAAGGCTAGCGCTCTACCACTTGAGCCACAGCCCCACTTCTGGCTTTTTTCTTTTTGCTTATGTGGTGCTAAGGAATCGAATCCAGGGCCTCAGGCTTGCAAGGGAAGCGCTCTACCACTGAGCTACCTTCCCAGCCCTCTTTGTTTCTTGTAAGTGCTTTTTATTATAAACTTTTCTTGGGTGCATACAATGTACTTCAATGATAGTCATTTCTCCTTACCATTTAATTTTCCCCTCCCACCTCCTACTGTTTGTCTCTGCAATACTTCCCCCATTTATATTCATGTCCATTTTTTTCTTTAGATGTACATTTTTAAAGTAAGACTTTGGTGTTTCTAGTTGTGTAGGATCAGAACTTTGTTAGGCTACAAAAAACCTTTTATGTAGTAAAACTCACAGTGGTGCTTTGTCCTAAAGAACATTCAAAGGATTACTTTATTGAGGTGAGGTATTCCTATGCTATTATTCTATACCATACTGATTTTTGTTTGATTATCTGAAACACATTCTTTTTACTTTTTTAATGACCCCAAAATAAATTTTTGTCCTTTATGAGTGTTAGTCATTTTGAATGAAATTTCTCTTCTGTTCTCTCAATAGAATTGCTTTAAGTATTACATGAGTGATGATATTAGCCGTGACTCAGATGGAATGGATGAACAATGTAGGTAGGTACTATGTCAAGATGACTTAACTTTCAGTGTTGTATACTTTGGGAGGAGGTGTATTTTAGATCCATTTTTTTGCCTGTCCTGGGGCTTGAACTATGGGCCTGGGTAGTGTCCCTGAGCTTCTTTTGCTCAAGGCTAGGGCTCTACCACTTGAGCCATATGCCACTTCTAGTTTTTTCTGAGTAGTTTTTATTGGAGATAAGAGTCTTAGGACTTTCCTGCCCAGGCTGGCTCTGAACTGTGATCCTTAGATCTCAGCCTCCTGAACAGCTAGGATTATAAGCGTGAGCCACCAGCGCCCAGCCCAGTGTAGATCCATCTTTTATGGTATCATTGATGTCCTCAGTGGATGATAATTTCTTTTCTGTGAAGCCTGACCTTTATGTCTGGTTTTAATTGTTTTATAAAAAATAATCAGATGACCTAAATGACTACTAAAAAAATCATTGGTTAGAATTTTTAAATTTCTTTGATAATGAAGAAATTGAAATTAGTTTCATTGGAAATAATATTTTAATTGTTAAAATATTTCAGATGGTGTGCTGAAGGTGGGAACTTGATTTGTTGCGACTTTTGCCATAATGCCTTCTGTAAGAAATGCATTCTGCGCAATCTTGGTCGAAAGGAGTTATCTACAATAATGGATGAAAACAACCAGTGGTATTGCTACATTTGTCATCCTGAACCTTTGTTGGACTTGGTCACTGCATGCAACAGCGTATTTGAGAATTTAGAGCAGTTGTTGCAACAAAATAAGAAGAAAATAAAAGTTGACAATGAAAAGAGTAGTAAAATATGTGATCACACACCCAAATTTTCTCCAAAGAAGATTAGTTCCAGTTGTAATGGAGAAGAAAAGAAATTAGATGATTCATGTTCTGGTTCTATAACCTACAGTTATTCAGCACTAATAGTGCCCAAAGAAATGATTAAGAAGGCAAAAAAACTGATTGAGACCACAGCCAACATGAACTCTAGTTTTATTAAGTTTTTGAAGCAGAGTGAAGAAAATTCAGAAATCAGTTCTACTCTGAAATTACGTCAGCTTAAGGCTTTTAAATCTGTGTTGGCAGATATCAAGAAGGCTCACATTGCATTAGAAGAAGATTTGAATTTGGAAATTGAAGCTTTGGATGTGGTACACAAAGAGGAATATACCAAAGAGCTTAAAATCACAGATGCTAAGTGTGAAACAAAAGTACAAAAAGGAGAAAAACCCTGTACTTTGGAAAAGAGAGAGTTTTCCAAGTCAGAAGCTAGGCCTTCAAGAAAGCAGGTAGATGGTGAGGGACACACAGATCCGAGTGTTCCAACAGAGGAGCAGAGGGCAAGTAAAAGTACTAGTGGTGAACATAGGAAATCCGATGGGAAAGATGAACCGCAGTATGAACCTGCCAACACTTCAGAAGACTTAGACATGGACATTGTATCTGTTCCTTCCTCAGTTCCAGAAGACATTTTTGATAATCTTGAGACTGCTATGGAAGTTCAGAATTCAGCTGATCATCGTGGGGATGGTACCAGTAGAACGGAGCAAGAGCTAGAGACTTCATCTGTAAAATTAAATATGCCAAAAGACAACAAAGGAGGTAGTAAGTCAAAAACTACCTCAGCTAAAGTAACAAAAGAATTATATGTGAAGCTCACCCCTGTTTCACTTTCTAATTCCCCAAAGAAGGGTGCTGATAGTCAGGAAGTTCCACAAGATAAAGATGGCTCTAAAGGTTCTGCACTGAACCTAAAATCTGAGAAATGTGGACCTGGACAGGAAAACAGTGATAATGAGCATGTTGAAGAAAATGAAGTTCCTTTACTTTTAGAGGAATCTGATCTTCGAAGATCGCCCCGTGTGAAGACCACACCCTTGAGGCGACCAACAGAAACCAATCTTCCATCATCCAATTCAGATGAAGAAAGTAATGAAACCATGAAGGAGAAACAAAAATTATTAGGTCCAGTAAGAAAAAAGGATAAGAGAAATTCTTCTGACAGTGCTATTGATAATCCTAAACCTAACAAATTACCTAAATCAAAGCCGTCAGAGATTGTAGATCAAAATTCCGATTCTGATGAAATGATAGCAATCCTGAAACAGGCAAGCAGAATGAGTCCCAGTTCTTCAGATACTGACATTAATGAAACTCATACAAATCATAAGACTCTGTATGACTTAAAAACTCAAACAGGGAAAGATGAGAAAGGCAAAAGAAAACGGAAAAGTTCTTCTTCTGGCTCCGATTTTGATATTAAAAAAGGCAAGTCAGCTAAAAGCTCTATAATTGCTAAAAAGAAACGTCAAAACCAGTCTGAGTCTTCAAATTATGACTCAGAATTAGAGAAAGAGATAAAAAGCATGAGTAAGATTACGGCTGTCAGAACCACCAAAAAAAGAGTTCCCAATAAAAAAGACTATGATTCTTCTGAAGATGAAAAACGTAGTAAAAAGGGAATGGCCAAACAAAGGCCAAAAAGTGTGAAGAATACCCCAGGGGGATCATCTGATGATGCTGAAAGGAAACAAGAGAGAAAGAATTCCTGTCCTAATGAGAAAGACAAGACTGTGGACTCAAGAGATCAACTTTCTAAGAAGCAGCAGCCCAGTGTTTCCTTTGATGGTGCAGACAAATCATCTCCTGGGAAAGAGGAGAGTTTAAATTCTCTGGAAGACAAAAAAGGTGCTAAAACTAAAGAAAAGAGTAAGCATCTGAAAGCTAAAACATGCAAAAAGGCACCCATTGGCTTATCTGATGCTGCTGAGAAAGTCCACAGGAAAGAGCACAGTGATGAACTCTCTGAAGATGATAAGACACAGAACAAAAAGGAAATGGAAGAAAAAGAAAAGAAAACTATGGACTCAAAGAAGACAGTATTGAAGATGGAACAGCAGTATGAGTCATCCTCTGATGGCACTGAGAAATCACTTGAGGGCGAAGAAGTTGATAATTTTCCTAAGGATATAAAACCAAATAAGGATGACACAAGTGATGGAGAAAAGAAAGGTAGAAAAGCAAAAGATAAAATGTCCAAAAAGAAAGAATCATCTGACAGTGTCGAGAAATTGCCAGAGAAAGGAGACAGTTGTGACTCTTCAGAAGACAGAAATACAAAGAGTAGAGTATCTACTAGAGAGAAGAGAAAATGCAGGTTACCCCTAAAGGCCCCACGGAAGAGTCAAGAGTGTTCATCATCTGATGAGAAATATTCCACGAAAGAAGATGGTTGTGACTCTTCGGATAAGAAGCAGAGAAGAATAGAATTGCGAGAGAGAAGAAATTTAAATTCCAAGAGAAATACCAAGGGAATACCAAGTGGCTCATCGTCTTCTGATGCTGAGGAAAGTTCTGAAGACAGTAAAAAGCTGAAGAAGCCAAGAACTTCAGCTAAAAAGAAGGCAGGCAGTATCAAGGAGAAAAAGAGAAACTCCCTAGGAGCAAGTACTAAAAGGAAGCAAATGGAGATTACTTCCTCATCTTCAGATATAGGAGATGATGGTCAGAATTCTCTTGGTGAGGGGAGCAGTGATGAACAGAAAATTAAGCCTGTGACTGAGAATTTAGTCCTGTCTTCTTCCCACAGTGGATTTTGCCAATCTTCAGGTATGCAAAAATACATTAAAGCTCTTAGAATTTGTAACCCTGTCCTCTCAAATACATTATTTAATTTTCCTCAAATCCAATCAAATTCAGGATGACCATTCAGAAAAAGTCCAATTAAAATTATTTAGGCACTCACTATCAAGTCTTTCTTTATTTACTCATTTATTTTTATTCACACATAGGAGTTGTACAGAGGGATTACATTGTGATATTTCTATACATGTATACACTGTACTTTGATCATATTTACCTCTGTCTTTTCCCTTCCCCCACCTTGCTGGATTCCTTCTCCAACAGTGTCCCTCTTACATTCGTGTATTTTGTTTATTTTTCTGCCATCCTTTGAAGGAATTTTAAACGTTGCTTGTATTCAGCGTTAGGCATATCAGCTTTGTTGGATAAGTAATAACATTTCCTTGTCTATATTTAATGATTTTTTTTCTGTGATAATGTGCAGTAGATTTTGAAAATGAAACTGATGCCAGTAGTTTATTAGGTATTTACCCACATAATTGTGATGAGCACTTGATACTAGTACTAACATGATGTCTGAAAGGTTTCTTTGAGTATATGCTGACCCTGGAACTTGAACTCAGGGCTTGGGTACTGTTCCTCAGCTTTTTCTCTCAAGTCTAGTGTTCTACCACTTAAGCCACAGCTCCACTTCTGGCGTTTCGGTAGTTAATTGGAAATAAGAGACCCACAGACTTTTCTGCTGGGCTAGCTGTGAACCATAATCTTCAGATCTCAGCCTACTAAGTAGCTAGGATTACAGGTGTAAGCTACCAGTATCTGGTTGTCTGAAATATTCTTTTTTTCAGTCCTGGGGCTGCCCTTCAGGTTTTTTTTTTTTGCTCAAGGCTAGTACTCTACCACTCTAAGCTTCAACGCCATTTGACAGGAAAAGGTATTTTAAAAAAATCCTACTGAAATAAAGGATGAAAAGATTTTAAAAAATGACACAAGAAAGGAAATGACAAAAATGAAAAGATTACTCTGGTGAGACAGAGTAGAGTTTGGGTAACCTGGTCAATTTTACCAACAACAATGTTTTCTTTTCTCCCCTTCCCCTTTTTTTGGGCCAGGGCGCTGTCCCTGAACTCTTTTGCTCAAAGCTAGCACTCTACCATTCTGAACCATGCAACACTTTTGGTTTTCTGGTGGTTAACTGGAGATAAGTGTTTCATGGACTTGCCTGTCTGGACTGGCTTTGTTTGTTTTTGTCAGTCGTGGGGCTTGAACCTCTGGGCCTGGGCACTGTCCCTGAGCTCTTCAGCTCAAGGCGAGCCCTTTACCAATTGAGCCACAGCACCACTTCTGGTTTTCTGGTGATTAATTGGAGATAAGGGTCTCACAAACTTTTCTGCCTGGGCTGGTTTTGAACCATGATCCTCAGATCCCAGCCTCTCCTGAGTAGCTAGGAGTACAGATGTGAACCACCGGTGCCTGGCAGTGTTTTCAGAAACAGTTTTATCATAAATGTACGAAAGCAACATAATGAAACCCAGTTAAAATTGTTCAAAAGGAGGAGCAGGACAAACGGGGGTTAGGGAAGAGTAATATAAGTCAGGTGCTAGTGACTCAAACCTGTAATCCTAGCTACCCAGGAATCTGAGATCTAAAGACCACTGAAGTCAACCTGGGCAGGAAAATCCATGAGGCTCTTTTCTCCAATTAACCACCAAAAAGCTGAAAACAGACTAAGATTCAGGTGGTAGAATGCCAGCTTGAACACAAAAGCTTAGGGAAAGTGCCCAGGCATTGCACACACACAAAGAGAAACAACAAAGCTACAAATTTCTTTTACTGAGCACATATTTTATTTAAAAACCAAGTGTGATTTGAATTGGTTGATGCTGGGTATGGGGCTTTACCTACATGGCTATTCTAACAATAAAGTTCCTAAAAAACATTCACACTTGGACAATAGCAGTTAAGGTCAGGTTTTGTTGCCAAATGACCTTTTGTACCATCTTACGCAAATTTCCAATTCTGAAAATGTTTTGAATTTCAGAATTGTGTGTAAATGGTTGTGGGTTTGTAATTTAAACACAGAATTTAATAGTTACTTTGATAACAGTCTTTTCATTTTTGTAATTTAAACACAGAATTTAATAGTTACTTTGATTATCTTTTAGTTATTAGATTAGTTGTGATAAACCCTAAGGCTTGGAATATAAAAATAATAAATTTTCCTAATTGTAGGGGATATTCCCATTGGCAAATGGGAATTGAAATAACCTTAAATTTTAGAATTAATCTTAAACTAACCTTAAATTTTAGAATGTTGGTTAATGTAGTATAACAGTTTCCCTGGTGAAATCAACATACTTGATTTCAAATATGTTAGTAATTTTCATTGTGCTCTTATTTGACATATATAAAAGTTTCTGTGGTGTACTTTTCATGTTTAGACTTATAAATACTTAATTTAATAAGTAATATCCTTTATTTAGACCTTAAGCAAAGATGATAACAGATGGCAAATACTCAAAGAATGTGTCCTCTCTTAATTCCTTTATTCAACACAAATTTGTAGATTATTGTGTTCTGTTTTGATATTTGTAACCTGGATATGAAGGGCCAATGGGTGGAATAGGTGGTAAACTATTTCTTGACTGTGTATCCAGAGAAACCTTGACTTCATTAGATGCCAGTCTTTGATGTGTTTGGAAGCACAAATATTATTTTTTGGGGATGGTTCTTTAGCTATTTCTTGGGACTACATAGATTACTTTGGATTAAAAGTGGAAGATAAATTTGCTGAGTTTTGCCAATCAAAAACTGGGCTTTTCCAGTAGAAATACTTAAGCTGAGTTGGATATGAAAGGCCTTGAAAATAAGCATTATATAGTAAGTACTGTTTTTCATAGATAATCTTGGGTGTGAGCCAATGATAAATGACATTCTTTAAGAATTTACTTGCAGTCAGGTATTAATGGCTTATACTTGGAATCCTAGCGATTTAGGAGATCCTTTTTTGAAACCAGCACAGGCAGAATAGTCAGTGAGACTGTTACCTGCAAGTGACCACCAGAAAAACTGAAAGTGGAGCTGTGTCTCAAGTGGTAGAGTGCTAGTTTTGAGCACAAAAGCTCAGGAACATTGCCCAAGCCCTGAGCTCAAACCCCAGGATCAGCAAAATAACAAAAACAAAAACCTACAGTGGGGATGTGTGATAAATGGAGTAAGCTATGAAATATTTCAGGGAAAAGCTAAGAGAACAAGTTGTGTTTGAACTTTGAAGTTAGGTCAAATTTTGGAAGGTGGAATCACAGTGGAGTGACAGTAACATTACTAATAATGTTTCATTTGAAGATTAGTCTGTTTCGATGAGAAATTTTGATGGAATACTGTGAATTTTATTGTTGCTTTTTTCTTGTGCTAGTCCTGGGGCTTGAACTCAGGGCATGTATGCTGCCCCTGGACATTTTTTGCTCAAGGCTTGGGCACAGTTCCACTTTTGGCTTTTTGGTGGTTAATTATAGATAAGAGTCTCATAGACTTTCCTGCCTGGGCTGGCTTCAAACCAAGATTCTCAGGTCTTAAACTCCCAAATAGCTAAGATATGGGCATGAGTCATTGGTGCCTGACAGGGTAGCTCTTTTTTGCCCTTCTATAACTTTTATTTTGAAATCATTTCTAATTCCTATGAATCTATAATGATTCAGATTTGAATAGCTTTTTAAAAAAGAAAATAAAGACTGACTATTCATTTATTTTTTATTTATTTTTGAGAAGTGATTTTGCTGTACAAGTCCGATGACATTGCATTTTACATGTAGCCCAAACTGGCCTTGAGCTCCCAATCGTCCTGCTTCTATCTCCCAAATGCTTAGATTTCAGGGATGTGTGAGCACACCTGTCTAGATTTCAGTAGCTTATATGCATTCATTCCTGTGTATGTACTTCTCTGCAGTTGTATCATCTGTGAGGCTTTGTAGCAGCACCATACATCGAAGACACCAAACTGTTGCATTATCACAAAACTTGTCTTTCCTTTACACATCTCTTTTCTTATCTCCATTACTAATTCTGAGAGCTGGTAATACCTGACTGTGATTTTGTTATTTGAGATGGATGATCATGAAGTAATATTTTGAGATAGTCTGTTTTTATTTTTCCTCAGTAATGCTCTTGACAGCTTTAGTACATTTGAGTAAATGCTAAACCACCAATACACTTCTTCCTAAATCCTTCAACATGCATAGTATTCACTGGAGCTAAATATTTTACTTTGGTTTTCTTTTGAGGTGAAGTTTATATACAATGAAATGGACAAGTCCTACTCTTCTTGCCTTTTCTTTTGGTCAGTGTTGGGCTTTGATCCTAGGGCATGTTAGGCAAATGCCCTATTATCCTTCCCCTCCACAGTCTTCTCTTTAGATTTAAAAACAAAGAATAGAAATGAAATTGTTCTACTTTTTCAGTAGAAGTAGGGTTTGAATTCTGTGTGTTGTGCTTGCCAGGCAGGTACTCCATCACTTAAGCCATGCCCCCTCCAGTCCTTTTTCCTTTTTTTGGCAGGGGGTTTGGGGCGGGGGGGGGGGGGGGGGAGAGATAAAGTCTTGTGTTTTTCCCAGGGCAGATTAGGCCAAAGTTACCCTGTTTATTCTTCCCCAGCATAGCTGGAATGACAGGTGTGCAGCATCACCCTTTGTTTTTAAATTGGCTGAGATGGGGTAGGGAAACATACTTTTTTTTGCCTGGAATGACTTCAGACCATAATCCTCCTGATCTCTCCCTCCTGAGTACCTAAGGTGAGCTACCATGTCCTATTAGAAATGGAACTTTTTATTAGAAAATAAGTTTTATTATACTTGATTATGTCTGTGTACTTTAAGTTATGGATATCATAAGAATTCAAATGCATTTTTCAATTACTTATACCAAAACATTAAGAGCAATTTGGCTGTGATACAGTTAGACACCTGTTAACTTCAAACTTGCAATGAGTGATAACAAAGGTTACTGCACCAAAAAAATCTGTGTTAATGATAGCAATTGAATTGTTCCTAAGAAGGTTGAGCTTAAAACCCTTGTGCTGTGGGAGGGAACCTAGAAATATAACAGGCCTATTTTATTATTTTACTGCTTCTACTTCATATACAGTCATCCCTCACCGTATCATGGTTTACTTTTTGCGGCTTCACTGTATCGTGGGTAGTGATCCCTCACCTATTGTGGGAGCTACATTCCAGAGACTCCCACAATTTGTGAAAATCCACGAAGTAGCAATAAGTGAACCAGGATACAGTGAGTGGACAACTATCTAATGCTACTACTTCGAAGATTTTGATCTATTGGGGGTCTCTGTAACATAACTCCTGCCATAGGCAAGGGATCACTGTATTGCCAATTAAGCTTTCTGTCACCACTGCCTTCAGTCATGGTTTTGGTTTCAGAGTAGTGTTGAAAACCCATTAGCTTGTTCAAAAATTGTTGACTTGTTTTATTTTAAGTGGTTTTACTCACATAGATAATTTCAAACTAATTTTAAGTACACTTTTTCCCCCTCTAAGGAGATGAAGCCATATCTAAATCAGTGCCTGTCACAGTGGATGATGACGATGACGACAATGACCCTGAGAATAGGTATGATTCCATCCGTAAGGACTTTAAAAAGATTATAACACACCCTAGGCGTGGGCGCAAGCCACAACACCGGAACAACAAGTTGGTTGTAAAAATCAGGAGAGCCTGCCTTAGAAAGCCTCACTCCCAGCCTTCCTGCAAGTTGGAAAGAAAGGCCAGAAATTGGGCTAAAACTCAGAAACCTTAAGAGAAAGTCATTGCCAGTATTAACACACCTAGCATAGGGTGTGTTATAAGTTCAGAACTGTCAATTTTGTGTTTCCATGGAAACTGTGATAATTTTTTCAGACTATTATTTTCAGATTAATTTTTGGATGAAAGTGAATCCTATTAATAAATTGGTGACAAAAGACATCTCTTCATATTTGATTATTGCTAATTGTCCTTCACTGTGGTAATCTCATGAAGATCTGTTGAGAGCAAAATAAGTGATCACTCAGATACTGAAAAATAAAGCAACGGTGACAGAGAAGTTAGATACACCTCTGTCATAGTGGAGAAAAAATAAGGTATTAGAGAGTAAAACCAAGACATTTTTCCATATATTTTAAACATCTCCTGTAAGATAGTATAGTATCCATATAACTGTAGAGACCTTTGCTTTTTCATGGTACTGGGATTTAAACTGGGCCTTGTACTCACTAATCATTCTACCACATCCCAGCTCTTACAGTATAGGACTCATCATCTTCAATAAGAAGGTAGTAGGTACAGTATATTGAATTGAAATACTGGGAATAGAGGTAATTGACTTCTAATTTTCTAACATTTCTATAACTGTGTGATCTTGGGCAAGTATCTTCTTCTTTTTTTTTTTTTTTTGGCAAGTCCTGGGACTTGAACTCAGGGCCTGGGCATTGTCCCTGAGCTTCTTTTGCTCAAGGCCAGCACTCTACCACTTGAGCCACAGCACCACTTCTAGCGTTTTTTGTTTCTGTGGTAGTAAGGAATCAAACCCAGGGCTTCATGCATGTTAGGCAAGCACTCTTATCACTAAGCCACCTTCCCAGCCTGTTTTTTTTTTTTTTTTTTGTTTATTTATTTTTATTGTGAAAATACCATACAGAGACCCAGCCTGTTTTTATGTCTAATGTGAAATGGTTGGGTGGAATTTTCTCAGATTTTATCACTGAAATGTCAATGATAAATCATAAAGAACATTAGAGTAAACATCTGTTCCTAACAGTAAGCTCTAGTATTAGGAAAACATGGAAATACACCTGTAATTTTTGTTATAATTTTGTGAGATATTAACTGAATTACATATGCTACGGGCTAAGTTGAAAACTCTAGCACTGTTTTGTACCTTGGTAATACTAATAGCTTTCACTGTTTCATAGATCATTCTTCTGCTAGTAAACAATATTTTCATTAAGCTGACAGACCATATCCATATCTAGATTACACTTAAATAAAACTCAATTTTCAACATACACTCACCTTCTACTTTCCTTTTTTTTTGCCGGTCATGGGGCCTAAACTCTGGGCCTGGGCACTGTCCCTCAGCTCTTCAGCTCAAGGCTAGAGTTCTACCCCTTGAGCCATAGTGCCACTTCTGGCCTTTTCTGTTTATGTGGTGCTGAGGAATCGAACCCAGGGCCTCATGCATGCAAGGCAAGCACTCTACCACTGAGCCACCTTCCCAGCCCCTTTTACTTTCCTATTTACTTGATAAGTATATGTTTCATTGTTTTATGGGATATGAATGGCATCCAGTATAGAGTACTGAAGGCATATTTATTCATCTGGATTTTTCCTCCTCAGTCCTGGAGCTTGAACTCAGGGCCAGGGCACTGTCCCTGAGCTGCTTTTGTTCAAGGCTAGCGCTCTACCACTTGAGCCACAGCACCACTTTTGGCTTTTTTTCTGTTTATGTGGTACTGAGAAATCAAACACAGGGCTTCATGCATGCTAGGCAAGCACTCTACCATTAAGCCACATTCCCGGTTTGTTTTTTTTTTTTTAAAGTAGACCATCACAGCTAGATCTGAAAGACTTGAGAGTTTGATTCTTTTTTAAAGATGCTTTTATTCTTCATTTACAAAAACTCTCCTATGCATTTTGGAGCCTTAAATATTTAGTTACTGGTAGTGTTAATCATATTCAAACATTCTGTCCTTATTTAACTGTGAGAGGTATAATTTTTTTGTTACAGCTTGTCAAAATATAACACTTTAATCCTTTCTGTAATTGATAAGCATTTTATTGGAAAGTATCTCTAATGCCAGCTTGTATTTAAGTTAAAAAAAACCCTACAACATTGTTGACTGCCTTTGAGAGGAGATGAGTTTTTCTTGTGTGTCTTTCTTTATGTTCACTTTTACAAAATATACAATTAATGACTTGTTTAATATCCACTATACCAAAGAGCTATATACTATGCATGAGTTATTGCATCGTGATGGGTATCCATTATGTACTTGCATTATTTTAATATAGGTGATGTATTTGAGAATTGTTGAATATGCACTAAGCAACTTTTAAAATTTGTTGATCATTACTAAGTCTTGGCATTTTTTGTGATTTCATATTTTTCAGTGGGATATATTTTGGTAGTGGGAATGTTGTAATTGTGAATTTGTACACAATTGTGTAATTGTGTATAAATTATGTATACATTTCGTTAGCTTTGTCCTTTAGTAGTATTGTAATACATTTCACTGTTGATATTTCAGGAGAGGTAAAATAGTGTATTGTTTCAAATGCTTATCTATTATTTGGACACAATAAATTTGTGTAAAACTTTTTCTTGGTCAAGCACTTAATTTTAACTAAAATGCCACTTTTCACAAGCACTCTTATGAATTTGTTAGAATTGACATATAGAGACGAGTTTATAGCCAAAGAAGTTTAACATTCTTGAAATGAAGAAAGTAAATACTTTTAATTTCCCAAACTAATACACTTAAAAATTGTGTGACAGTTGGAGGAAAGATTTTATAGCTATTTTATAGCTATGATATTAAAAAAATAAAACCTTGGTAGCTTTTGAGGTGATTAACCACATGTCAAATTCTTTAGTAGAAATAAACTTACTACTTAACATAAAGCATTATTTATCTATCTACCTAACCTGGTATTAAATTTCCATACTTCTGTGTTCATTTCCCAAGGTGCTAGGACAGCAAGTGGGAGCTACCATACCCAGCTTAAGACTTTCATTTGGTACTTGTACTGTTAATTAAGCTCAGTACTGGGATAGTGTGTTAAACTTTAATAATATTAGTGGTGAGGATCATTATCATTGGACTATTCTTTATACATTTTATAGAAAAAGTATTACAGTTGTGATTTTGAGAATAAAAAATCCAGTTTACTATCACTATTTGCCTGAAAGTTGAGTTTTTTTCCCCCAGTCCTGGGGTTTGAACTCAGGGCTTGGGTGCTGTCTCTGAGCTTCTTCTTTTTTTTTTTTTTGCTCAAGGCTAGCACTCTACCACTTGAGCCACAGTGCTACTTCTGGCCTTTTCTGTTAACATGGTACTGAGAAATTGAACCCAGGGCTTCATGCATGCTAGGAAAGTACTCTACCACTAAGACACATTCCCAACCCTCACATTACATTTATTTTTTGTTAAGGAATACTTATTTTATCCTAGCAATGTTCTAGAAGTTTTTCTCTTGTTTCTTTGTGGGTGGGATCACATAGTTTGTTTTTTTCATAGAAACAAAATCTAATATGGAACTTTTGAGGAAACTGCCCAGTGTGTATGCAGGCTTTCTTTAATTATAGTGGGACTAGATTATTTTCCTCAAAAAAGAGTTTGGCTTTTAGTGTCAGTGGATGTAACTCATTTTTTGACTTCATATTTGTCCTTAAATGACAAATATGACTATTTTCATTTATCAGATATAAAAAATACTAAACTGGTTCTTTAATATGACCAAATGCTCTAAAATTTTCAATGCTAACATTTTTTTCTCTAAGCCTTTAGACCTTTTCTTTTAAATCAGAGAATATACATTTTATATCAGGCCAATTTAAACATCATATCCTATGCTTAAGTTATATGTAACTACAGACTTACTGTTATACATCTTTAATTTTTCCTTTTGTTTTTGTGTGCTGATAATGAGGATTGAACTTCAGGAATTGCATTTCCTTGGTTTGCTTGCTCACAACTAGTGCTTTACCACTTGAGCAGCATCTACAGCCTGGCTTTTTAGTGGCTAATTGGAGATGATGTCTTGTAAATGTTAATGCCTTGCATGGTTTCAATCCAAATCCTTTATGATTTGGCTTCCAGAACAGTTAGGATTACATGTATGAGCCACCAGTGTCTGGTTTTCCAATTTTTTTTTTGCTTCTTCAAGTCTTTGATAATTTCCCTGGTGATCTCACCAAAAAAGAAAACAGTACTACTTGTCGGTAGTGTGACTGACTGCAAAAGTATATTGAATATTGTTTAGCTTTTGACTATTTGGTGACCTTACATTATCTCCTGAGTTCTTTCATTTTTGGTAACTGACATTTTAGTCAAACTTTTTTCTGTCAGTCCTGGGGCTTGAACTCAGAGCCTGGGTGCTGTCCCTGACCATTTTTTGTACTCAAGGCTAGCACTCTACCACTTGAGCCACAGTGCCATTTCCTGCTTTTTCTGAGTAGTTTGTTGGAGATCAAAGTCTCATGGACTTTTCTGCCCAAGCTGGCTTTGAACTGTGATCCTAGATCTCAGCCTCCTGAGTAGCTAGGATTATAGATGTGAGCCATTGGCATCTGGCTAGCCATACTTTTTAATAAGTAAACTTCATATCAGGATACTAATTTTGGACCTAAAGATTAAAATACATGCTAGCATAACTTTTGAAGAATTCTGTAGTAATTCTACAAAATGTTTTCTTTTAAAGGAAATTAACCCTTAAAGTGTAAACATTTATTAGAACAGAGCCTGACCCTCTATTGAAAGCAAATCTCTTTACCACCCTTTCCTCACAGAAAATGTCCAAATGTTCCTTAGCTATAGTACTTTGAATTGTTTTACAAACCAATGTAAAAATTTGATGTAATGTTTTAATATACTTAGACAATTATTTTGTGTACTTACTATGAGCTTAAGCCTATGCCTTTTTCAGAATTATGTTATAGTATTGTGGTATTATACACAGAATGTAGAAAACGTTTTTAAACAAATCATATTAATCTTTGTATATGGTTACAGTTTTTTGGCCTTTAAAACTTGTACTTTTTATTTGACAGTTTACCTCTAACCTAGTTCTAGAGCCTTTGAAAGATAAACAAATAGCTGTAGGATGTATCTCAGATGCCTGTTTTTTTTTTGTGTCAATACTGGGGCATGAACTCAGAGCCTGGATACTGTCTGTAAGCTTTTTCACTCAAGGCTGGCATTCTACCATTTGAGCCATACCTCTACTTCTGGCTTTTTGCTGGTTAATTGGAGTCTCATGGACTTTGCTGCCTGGGCTGGCTTCAAATTTTCAATCCTAGGATTACAGCGTCCTGAGTAGAGGATTACAGGTATGAGCCAATGGTACCCAGACTTTAAAAAAAAACAAACAAAATGACTCTTAAAAAAATAAAAGATTGGATTCTTCCATTGACATACATTTGAAATCTATGTAACATGTATGTAATATGTATGTATACCTACCATGTATTTTGCCCAGGCATTCGCACAGTAGTGCTTACTGCATAGAGAGTATTATACAGGCATAGAAAACTCATAGCAGATTGAAATTCAGATTCTTAGGTTCTATTCCTGGCTTTGTGTGCTCCAGTTAAGTCATTTCTTTTCTCTTACCCTGTTTCCTGAACTATAAAATGACATAGTTGGAATTGAAGATTCTTTCTTCTAGCTCTAACTTTTTGTGTTGCTTTTGTTATGGCTCTTTAAGTCTCCCTGGAGCAAGAGATTCTTCTATTGATTGTTTCTTTTTAAGAAAGCATCAGTTCCACATTTTGAAGTATTGATTGACATACTAGCAAGAGACTGTTTACTTATCTTTCTTTTGTTTTTTTGTCAGTTATGGGGCTTGAAGTCTGGGCCTGGGCGCTATCCCTCAGCTCAAGGCAAGTGCTCTACCACTTGAGCCACAGCACCACTTCCTTACCTATCTTTCTTACTTGAGTCTAAAAAGGAAGCGCAGTACTCAGTTCCTTTCTAGCTAGTATCATAATTTTTTTTTTTGTTGGTGTGGGGCTTGAACTCTGGGCCTGGGCGCTGTCCCTCAGCTCTTCAGCTCAAGGTGAGCGCTCTACCACTTGAGCCACAGTGACACTTCTGGCTTTCTACCACTTGAGCCACAGTGCCACTTCTGGCTTTTTTCTGTTTGTTTGTTGCTGAGGAATTGAACCCAGGGCCTCATGCATGCAAGGCAAGCACTCTACCACTGAGCTACCTTCCCACCCCTAATATCATAATTATTAAAGGTCTTTTTTAGCTTTCTAATTATGTTTTTCTGATTGTGTTACTGGGCTCATTTTTATGTTCTTTTTGCTTTCTTTCAGTAGAGGACGGTGTAATAAGGCATTATCTTAGTGTTCATTATGTAATTTAGAAGATTTTATTTTGTGAGCATTTTGGGGTCCTGTTATTTAGTTCTCATGCACCAATTCCAATCACTGTTTGTGGAGGTTTCCCCTCCCTCCCATATTGTTTTGCTGTCTCCCCCTCTTCCTTCCCTGCCTTTCAGGAAAATAGAGGAGTGGCTCCACTACCTCCGGCTCTGCTCAGGTTTTCTGCCACCAGAGTGGCACAGCCTGTGCTTCTAATGCTTCTAATAGAGTCATGGCTGCTTTGGATGCTACACCTGCCCCAAGATGTAATATTGAGCATTGAGATTTCAGGGGCAGTACCTTGTTGCCTGGATGATTTTCTCAGAACCGTCTTGGAAAGCTTCAAGAAAGGAAACTTCAGAGCAAACAGAATCAACTAGGGATCATGACTATACATCCATCACAGGCATACCAGCATGGGTCCAGCCGAGGCCTCCAAAATGATGCTTTGCCAGCGTCAGCTGGTTCTCAAGTGATGATGTCCTTGAAGTCTCTGTGGCCCGTGACTCCAGAGTTAAGGTAGTGGAGTTTCCCTTTAAAGCATCTCACAGCAGGCTTTGTAGATGGGACACATCTCAACCTCAGCATGCTTGCTGAAGGTCAGCCTCAGCCCTAGGCTCCTTTAAATTTTGAGATAAAGTAGGTTAGATTTGAGTAATCAATTATCATTTATGCACTGTTCATAATTTTTGCAGAAAGATTTTATTAACATTCTTAATTTACTTGGTTCTATGTAAGATTTTCCTTTTATCAAAAAATTGATGTGGGGGCAAATATAAAACTTTTATCTTCCTTAGCTAGGTGAATTTAGGGAGTTGCTATCACTCAATATTTAGTAATTTGGAGAAAAATCACCATTCTCTGAAGTTTATACTTGTCCTGCTTCTAAAGTGACTATAATTATTCAGTTTCTGAAGGTTGGTGATAAGTTGTAATTCTTCAGTATATGGCTTTGATTCCATTTTTGTAATTTTATGATTTGTTAATTGATATCCAATTGTATATTATTATCTCATGTGCAACATATTTCTCTGTTTCTTGACAGTCCAGAACTTGAGATTGAATTAGGTAGGTTGACATATTTTGACCTTCCATTTAGTAGATATGTTTTTAGGAGTCTAGAGATTGAAAAAAGAAAATTTATGCTGCTGTTTAGAATTATGCCAGATTTTCCACAGCTCGTATGGAATTTTAGAGCTTTTGGCATTTGTGAATACAAACTGAAATCAGGTATTGAAGTAACACTTAGGGTAACGAGATTCAGAATTTAGTTTTGGTGGCTCTTACTGACCTACCCAAATAGTTCTTGTGAACTATTTGACCACTTGGCAATCCACTAGTCAACACTTTACAAGTTTTGTTTTGTTTTGTTTTTGTTGGTCATGAGGCTTGAACTCTGGGCATGGGCACTGACCCTCAATTCTTCAGCTCAAGGTGAGCGCTCTACCATTTGAGGCACAGCGCCACTTCTGGTTTTCTGGGGGTGGGATGGGATGGGATGGGGGGGGGTTATTGGAGTCTCATGGACTTTCCTGCCCAGGCTGGCTTTGAACTATGATCCTCAGATCTCAGCCTCCTGAGTAGATAGGATTACAGGTGCGAGCCACCAATGCCCGTCCACTTTATACATTTTATACACATGGAGATTTATTTTAAAATTCATTTCCCAAATTAACTAGAGAACATTTTTCCTGTTGCATGAAAAATAAGAATATAGCTTTTATGAGAGATTTTATAATTTTTTTTTTCCCAATTGGGGAGCTTGAACTCTGGGTCTGGGTGCTCGCCCTCAGCTCTTCAGCTCAAGGCTAGCACTCTACCACTTGAGCCACAGTGCCACTTATGGCTTTTTCTGTTGATGTGGTACTGAGGAACCCAGGGCTTCATGCATGCTAGGCAAGCATTCTACCACTAAGTTACCTTCCCAGCCCTAAGATTTTAGAGATTTTTTTCCCCTCCATAAAGATGCTTCCATTCCATTTGAAGTACATTTCTTTTATTCTGAAACTGTTTTGACTTGGAGAGGAGGATGTGTTAGATGTAGTGCTTTTGTAAAATGAAGGAATTCAAAATGATTTACATTTACTTTTCTTTCTTGGCAAAACAAGAGGCTATGACATTTTAATAGTCTCTGCTTTTAAAGTGTTAACTGTATACAATCACAAGTCAACAAACCACTGATCTAGAAGTATAAAGAACAAAGCTTTAGAATTCAATTCCAGTAAGATTTAAATTAAAGTGATATAATCTATAGTCCCTTGAAATATAAAACAGAGCAGAAATCCCTCAGAATATCAAATTCATGTGTGGTTTCTTTGATCAATTAATGATTTTCTGTGTTCTTTTAATATTTCTAATTCATCTGTTTGAAAGAGAAAGCACAAAAAGGCATATAATAAACATTTATGAAAGTGATTGCCTACTTTAGTTCAGTCTAGGCATTTTGGGGTATAAATAGCAAGGAACATTCCACTTGTCGAAACTGAGGAAGTCTTAGCATAATTAACATCTACCATTGAGTGAATTCCTTTTTGATTTTTGGTGAATAAGGATGATGTTTCAACTTGAGGCCTCTTCCTTGTTAGTTACACAATCTACTGCTGAGCAATACTGCTAGCTCTTTTTTGCAGTGGTTATTTTGAGATAGGGTCTCATTTTTTCCCCAGGTCTGTTCTTGGCCTACTGTCTAAGGTTTCCTGCTGTAGTTGGGAGACAGGTTACATCTAGCTTGTTCCATTGAGATCGAGTCTTGTGAACTTTTTTCCTGGGCTAGATGGAAACTGCTATCTTCCTAATCTCAGCCTTCTAAGTAGCTGGAAAGACAGGTTCATGCCACTGCACTGAGAAGGAGTATAACAGTGTTTTGCCTAGGGAGGCATAGAACTTTGAGCCTCTTGATCAGCCTCTCAGGTAGCTAGAATTCAACTTATGAGCCATCATGACTTAGTCCCATGAATGAAAATTCATTCATTCATGCTTCGAAATGTGAGTACAATCAAGGAAGTAAAAAGAGATGTTTCAAATTCAAAAATCAAGAAAGATTGTATAATCTCATCTGTTAAGATTTTGTTGAGCTGGTCAGTCTTGATTACCAAATGTATAATTATACCATGGAAATTAGCTCATAGCAAACTACTGGACTCTTTGTCATCTTCTTCCTTGAATATTTATATTATGTATTCATTTGTTACTGTGATTTGTGAATTTATGACAAGAATACCTACCCTGATGAAGTCCCTTGTCTCACAAAAGCTTCATGTTACTTTAATTTGACATTTTCAGATTATTTAAATTAGTACAGATATACACATATGATGGGTATATGTATATATAATGTGTGTGTGTATATACATACATATATATATATATGTATATAAATAATACATATTCCTTTTTGGTGCTGGCACTGGGGCTTGAACTCAAGGTCTCATACTCTTGCCTGACTGTTTCGCTCAAGACCAGCACTCTAGTACTTGAGTCACAACTCCACTTTCAGTATTTTGCTGGTAAATTGGAGATAGAAGCTCATTAACTTTTCTGCCCTGGCTAGCTTTGAATCTTGGTCCTCAGATCTCAACCTCCTGAGTAGCTGATGTGAGCCACTGGCGCCTGACATTCATAGGAAAATATTTTAACATGATAATATTAGTAAAAGAATTATTTTCTCAGGGCTGGGAAGGTGGCTCAGTGGTAGAGTGCTTGCCTTGCATGCACGAGGCCCTGGGTTCGATTCCTCAGCACCACATAAACAGAAAAAGCTGGAAGTGGTGCTGGGTCTCAAGTGGTAGAGTGCTAGCCTTGAGCTGAAGAGCTGAAGGACAGTGCCCAGGCCCAGAGTTCAGGCACCATGACTGGCAAAAAAAGAAAAGAAAAAAAAAGAATTATTTTCTCATGTGCTTTTAGTAATTGATTTTTCTATTAACAAATTGGTCTTTGAGTAGCATCATAAGACATTTTATTGAGAGTGAGTCTACTGTGCTGTTTTTCTGAAAATGATAACTCATGGTAATGTGTACTCTTTTACTGTGTATATGAATAATGCTCATGTTCCTTCTCTGCCCTAACTTGGATATTATTAGATTCCTTATTGCTTTAGTGCCTAACATTTGGTGATACTTTTCATCTGGTTAACAGATTTATGGAGTAAAGTGAAATTGAGGTTCAAAAATATCCTAGGTTGAGTCACTGTTTCATAATAGAATGATTTGTTAATACTCAGTTTCCGGCAATATGTTTTGCTGTTGAATAAAACTTCTCTGGAATTTTGTCTGTGTGATTTACCACTACTGGCTTGTCTCCCATTGTGTTTGCTGGATGATGGTAGCAATAGAAACATGTAGCATCACTTTGGAATTGTTCAAAATAGTCATAAAATATACAATCTATTGACACTTCAATTTTGATAACAGAATTGTCTTTTTATTTGGTATATTGGTCTTTTTAATTGGTATATTTCACCCCCAAATATATAGTTTAAAAAAATTTTTCTTGCTCTCAAGAATTGCCAAGAAGATGCTTTTAGAAGAAATTAAAGCCAATCTTTCCTCTGATGAGGATGGGTCTTCAGATGATGAACCAGAAGAAGAGAAAAAAAGAAATGGAAAACAACTTGAAGTCAATCCAGGAGATGAAGGTGAGCTCCCCAGAGACAGGCGCAGGATGCCATCAGTTCATTGCTTGAGCTGTTCAGTACTTGAAGAATATCAGTAATTAAATATTCCCTTAGTGCATGCATATTCAAGCTTATTAAAATATTTGAAACTTTCTTGCTTTTACCCCTGAATCTCTTGTAATAATTATGGGTGCTATTCTCATTTTGTCAGTTACTGCCAATAAACAGATGAATTTTGAGCAAAATATGCTTGGAAGTGATAGGCACTGGTGATATATTAATAATAGTAATATATCAAGTGTGATGTGCAAGTTTACTTGTCACCAGTGCTATGATGTATGTGCACAGCTCTGATGTCTGCTTTGTTATGCTACTTCTTACTAACAATAGTTTTGAAAAACATTTTTTTTTATTATTGTTAAGTAGTTGTATAAAGGGTTTGCAGTTCCACAAGTCAGGTTATAAGTATAATGCATCTTGGTCAATGTCACCCTTTCCTTTGTTCTCCCCTATTTTCCCTTCCCCATCCCTGTCCTCAAGTTACGTAGTTCCATTTTTTGCATAATGTACGTTGAATATAATGATGACTTTGCTCACTTTTCCTCCCTCCATTTGTGTGCTCCCCTTTGTCTACTTCCTTAAAACATGCTTGGAAAACATTTTAAAAGAAAAAATGGGTTTATTGATATGTGTTTCTCATTTAGACACAAAAAATCCAGTCAATTCTGAATCAGATTCAGATTCTGAAGAATCTAAGAAGCCAAGATACAGACATAGGCTTTTGAGGCACAAGCTGACTGTGAGTGATGGAGAATCTGGAGAAGAAAAAAAGACAAAGCCTAAAGAGCAAAAAGAAGCCAAAATTCGAAGTAGAAGGAAGGGTAAGATATTTGCATTGTGATTAGAAGGAACATACTGGTTTCCTATGCTAATAACAGGAATGACATAAGCAGAACCTATGAAACAATTGGCCTACTCAGACTGAGAAAGTATCAGCTGCTCTCTTACTTGAGGGAAATAAGTTTTTAGAGTGGGAAGATGACCCTGAAACTTGAGATAACGCTGAGTATTTTAAACCTTTTTGTTTTTATACACATTCACAGTATAATGATCAATAAATATGACAATATAAATTCAGAGGCAACATATAAAACAAAAGATTACACAAAACTACAAGAAAAATGCTTTCTTTTGGAAATTATAAAGGCTAATAATCATATATAAAACTTGACTTGTAAGTAATTAAATTATTTTAATTATACTAGAAGTCTGAGATTTCTTTCTTGGTCCTCTTGTTCATTGCAGTACTAAATTCAGAGCATTATACTTCCTCAGCAGACAATCAGTGGAACCATATCCCTAGTTTCTTGTTTTTTTTTGGTTGGTCATGGGGCTTGAACTTGGGGCCTGGGTGCTATTCCCCAGCTCTTCAGCTCAAGGCAATCTCTCTACCACTTGAGCCACAGTGCCACTTCTTGTTTTGTGGTGGTTAATTGGAGATAAGAGTCTCAAGGACTTTCCTGCCTGGACTGGCTTCAAACTGCAATCCTCATATCTCAGCCTCTTGAGTACCTAGAATTATAGGTGTGAACCACCAGCCACTGGGCCCTAGTTTTTTTTTTTTTTTTTTTAACCACAGCTACTTTCCAAAAGAATCTTGCGTTTTGCCTGAGTAGACTACACCACAATCCTGTTTATGTTTCCATATATCTAGAATGACAGACCCAGATCACCGTGTCCAACTTTTAATTGGTTGAAATAGAAACTTGTGAACTTTTTGCCCATGCTATCCTCAAACTATGATCCTCCTGATCTCTGCCTCCCAAGTATCTAGAATTATAGGTGTGAGTCAAGTCACTGCATTCAGGTTTTTTTTGGGGGGGGAGTGGTAACAAGTTTTAAAGCGTGAACTAGGGCTTGGGGATTATCCCTGAGCTTTTTCTGTTTAAGGTTAGTGTTCTACCACTTAAGCCACAGCTCCACTTCCACCTTTATTTTTTTTTTCTTGGTGAATTAGAAGAATCTCATGGACTTTGCTGCCAGGACTGGCTTGAACAGTGATCTTTAGATCTCAGCCTCCTAGGTAGCTAGGATTATAGCACCTGGCTTTTTTTTTGGCGCGGAGCGGGGGCATGGTGGGGGGAGTTTAAGATAGATTCTCACTCTGTAGCCCAATGAATAAGGAGAGATGATTGGTAAAATGGTTTTCAGTCACTCCATGTGAATCACTTTGGGGAGTGTTTTTTTTTTTGTTGTTGTTGTTTTTTGTTTTTGTCGTCGTGGGGCTTGAACTCTGGGCCTGGGCGCTGTCCCTGTGCTCTTCAGCTGAAGGCAAGCGCTCTACCACTTAAGTCAAAGTGCCACTTCCAGTTTTCTAGTGGTTTATTGGAGATAAGAGTCTCACTGCCCTGGCTGGCTTTGAATCTTGATCCTCAGATCTCAGCCTCCTGAGTAGCTAGGATTATAGGCGTGAGCCACCGGCGCCCAGCTGGGGAGTGTTAAAATAGGTGAAACAGGGATTTTTGAAATGAAATCAGGCATAGGAAGACATATACTACATGTTCTTGTGTGGAAGTTAAAACAAGTTGATTTCATGTAGTAGAGAATGGAATTATAATAGTGGTCACTAGAAGGTAGGAGGGGGCCATAAAAGGAGTTTGAATAACACATGCTAAGGTATAATTAGATAGGACATTATAATTCACATGAATTTATTACATATTTTATGAAGAGCTAGAAGAGATGATTATGAAGGTTCCCAGCACATAGAAATGTTAGATGATTCTTTTTGGTAGCAGTTCTGGGATTTGAACTCAGGACCTTGCACTCTTGCTTAGCTTTTTCGCTCAAGGCTGGTGCTCTACCACTTGAGCAATATCTCTGCTTCCATCTTTTTGCTGTTAGTTGGAGAAAAGAGTCTCATGGTCTTGTCTGCCCTGGGTTGGCTTTGAACCTCACTTTTCATATCTCAGCCTAATATCTATAAGGAGATAATTTGTCTAAGGCACCCATGTATAGACACACAATTCATGGATTCATTAATATGTGTTACCTTATGCACAGATCTTGGATATAAATTTATATAACATTCTTAGTGCACTTTTGCATTTTGACAGCAACTCCTCATCTGAGGCAAAATACGACATTTTCTAGTTGTAGATGCATATTGCCATACTTCAGATTTTGGGTAATTTTGCATTTTCTGATGAGGGCTACTTATAACATTTCAGTCATTAAAAGGTATATTCTATAAGCTGTAATATAAAGTCATGCATATTCCTAATATTCTTACGATACTTTAAATTATTAATGTGAATTTATTGGCAACTTAAGTGAATTTTGTTTCTGTAGTAAAATGCTTAGCAATTTGATATATTTTTTTTTAATTAAAGTGAGCAGTGAAGACTCAGAAGATACTGATTTTCAGGAATCAGGAGTTAGTGAAGCAGTTAGTGAATCTGAAGATGAACAACGGCCTAGAACAAGGTAATAAACTGACGTTTTCTTCCCAAAACTTTTACAGGAGTAATCTCAATAATTGTGCTTTCACATGATTTGAAAATAGCTTTTATTACAGTAAATTGAGTATAATGTGTAATATTTTTATTTCAAACTATCGGAAAAGTAAAATTAAAAAATATATTTTGTATGTTTATACTTGAAAGGATACTTTATGTGCAGTTGAATTGTCTATTGTACCTGAGTTGGCTTTTCGATTTGCAGAAATATTCATTACTGGAGGTTTTGGTTGATAGGAAGGGCTTTTGCCCCATCCCCTTAATAAATACCCATTTGAATTTCTATGGATTTATCTATTTTGGACATTTCATATAATTTAATTCATATAGCATGTTTACTTTTTTTGAGGGGAGGGCGGTCCGGTCGTGGGGCCTGCACTCTGGGCCTGGGCGCTGTCCCTCAGCCGTTCAGCTCAAGGCTAGCGCTCTACCACTTGAGCCACAGTGCCACTTCCGGCTTTTTTTTTTTTTTTGCTTTTTGTTTATGTGGTGCTGAGGAATCGAACCCAGGGCCTCATGCATGCAAGGCAAGTACTCTACCACTGAGCCACCTTCCCAGCCCCGCATGTTTACTTTTATGAATAGATTCTTTAATGTATTATTTCCAAGGTTGGCTCAGATTTTACTCTGCATCAGGGCTTCATCACCTTTATGTTGGCCTTTGTAGTGCTGGGGTATAGTTTCTTAGTGTACATGTACACTGAGCTATATATACTCCTAGCCCATTTTCATTTTTGTACTAGTACTGGGCCTTGAACTCAGGGTCTTAGCTTTTTTGGTGAAGGTTGGTACTCTAGTACTTGAGTCACACCTCACTTCTGACTTTTTGCTGGTTAATTGGAGATAAGCGTCTACCCAGGCTAACTTCAAACTGTGATCCTCATATGTCAGTATTCTGGATAGCTAAGATTAAGGAAGGGTATGAGCCACTAGTGCTCAGCACTTCATTACTCTTTAATAATAAGAAAGAAATCATTATTAAATTATTAGTGGGGCTTGAACTTAGGGCTTTCCCTCTCTTGCTTAGCCTTTTCATGCAAGGCTGGTATTCTACAGCTTGGAATCATCCTTACACTTCCTGCTTTTTGGTGATTAATTGGAGATAAGAGCCTCACAGAGTCTCATGGACTTTTATGCCTGGGCTGGCTTTGAACTACAATCCTTAGATCTGAGCCTCCAGAGTAGCTAGGATTAAAGCTGTGAGCCACCAGGGCCTCACTTAAATGATTATTTTCAATGATGGAAAAAATATAACTAGCATAAAATTTGCAATCTTAACTATTTTAAATGGTGACTTAATAGTGTTAAGTACACTCATTATTTATTTTTGAAACCATTCTTTTTTTATTTTCTTGTGCCGGTACTGGGGCTTGAACTCAGTGCCTGGGTACTGCTGTACCTTAGCCTTTTCAGTTCAGACTGGTGCTCTACTACATGAATCACAACTACACTTCTGAATTTTTCCTGGTTATTTAGAGATAAGAGTCTCAGGTACTTTGCTGTCCGAGATAGCTTTGAACTACGATCCTCAGATCTCTGCCTCCTGAGTATCTAGAATTTCAGGTATGAGCCACTGGCACCTGGCACAACCTTCCTTCCTTCCTTCCTTCCTTCCTTCCTTCCTTCCTTCCTTCCTTCCTTCCTTCCTTCCTTCCTTCCTTCCTTCCTTCCTTCTTCCCTCCCTCCCTCCCTCCCTCCCTCCCCCCTCCCCCTCCTTCCCTCCCTCCCTCCCCCCTCCCCCTCCTTCCATCCTTCCCTCCCTCCCTCCCCCTCCCCCTCCCCCCTCCTTCCCTCGGTCTTTCTCCCTCCCCCCTCTCTCTTTCCTTTGTCGGTCATGGGGCCTGAACTCTGGGCCTGGGTGCTGTCCCTCAGCTCTTCTGCTCAAGGCAAGTGCTCTACCACTTGAGCCACAGCTCTACTTCCTGTTTTTTCTGCTTATGTGGTGCTGAGGAATTGAACCCAGGGCCTCATGAATTCAAGGCAAGCACTTTACCACTGAGCCACCTTCCCAGCCTCACAACCATTCTTTAGAACATTTTCATCATTGAACAATATTTCTTTATACCTTGACCTCAGCCTCCTTCCACTCACCATACTATTTTATAAAGTCTTTGTGAATTTGACTACTCTATCTAGGTACCTTCTGTATATCTCAATTTTGTGACTGGCTTATTTGATTTAACATCATGTCCTCAAGATTCGTCCATATTGTAATATGTGTCTGAATCCCCCCCCTCCCCTTTCTTTTTTTTGTCTGTCGTGGGGCCTGAACTCTGGGCCTGGGTGTTACAGCTCTACCACTTGAGCCATAGCCCCACTTCCGGCTTTTTCTGCTTAAGTGGTGCTGAGGAATTGAATTCAGGGCTTTATGCATGCAAGGCAAGCACTCTACCACTGAGCCACCTTCCCAGCCCTTGAATCCCTTTTTAAAGCTGATGAGTAGCCGGGCACTAGTGGTTCATGCCAGTAATCATATCTACTCAGGAAGCTGAGATCTGAGGATCACAGTTCAAAGCCAGCCTAGACAGGAAAGTCTGTGAGACTCTTATCTCCAGACTCTTACCACCAGGAATCCGGAGCTGTGGCTCAAAGTGGCAGAGTGAAAGAGTTCAGGGACAATGTCTAGGCCCTGAGTTCAAGCCTTACAGCTGACCAAAAAAAAAAGCGCTGAAGAGTGTTTCATATTTTTGTCCACTCATTTATGAACACTTGGTTTGCTCCTACCTGTTGGCAGTTGTGAATAATGTAATATGAGCATGGATGTACAAATAATCTCTTCTGTCCAGTTTTCAGTTCTTTTGGGTATATGCTCAGAAGTAGTATTGGATCATATGATGTTTCTATTTTTAACATTTGGGGAATCTCCATATCACTTTCCGTAGTAGCCACATGTTTGCCTGTAATGCACAAGTGTTCACTTTGTGTCATTCTGACCTGGCACTCAGTATTTTCTGAGCTTTGGTTTTTGGTCGAGGTTAAATGGCTTTTTGTACCAATTTCTAACCCTAGAAATAATTATTCCACTAAAATTTGTTGCTGTTTTAAAAATATTTTAATGACCTGTCAAGCACTGGCAGCTCATACCTTTAATCCTGCTCAGAAAGATGAGATCTGAGGATCATGGTTTGAAGCCAGCCTTGGCAGGAAAATCCTTGAGACACTTATTTCCAATTAACCACCAAAAGATCAGAAGTGGAATTATGTCTCAAGTGTTAGAACCTTCAGCAAAAAAGCTCAGGGACAATACCTAGGCTCCGAGTTCAAGTCTAGGACTGGTACACACATGATATTCGTTACCTTTTTTTTTTTTTTTTTTTGTCGGTCATGGGGCTTGAACTCTGGGCCTGGGCGTTGTCCCTCAGCTCTTCAACTCAAGGCGAGCGCTCTACCACTTGAGCTACAGCGCCACTTCCACCTTTTTTTTTTTTTTTGGTTCTGGTTGTGGGGCGTGAACTCTGGGCCTGGGAACTGTCCCTCAGCTCTTCAGCTCAAGGCTAGCGCTCTATCACTTGAGCCACAGTGCCACTTCCGGCTTTTTTCTTTTTGCTTATGTGGTGCTGAGGAATCGAACCCAGGGCCTCATGCATGCAAGGCAAGCGCTCTACCACTGAGCCACCTTCCCAGCCCTCATTACCTTTTATGAACAAAAGAGAATCCAACTTTTACAGTCTGCTGAGTTTTTTTTGGTATGACATTTGCATTCTTAGCAGAGCAGTCCTAAATTGATTTCATCTAACTTGCTATCCATATCAAATCTCCTTTCCCTGAGTACCTTGAAATGTTGGTCACGGTTTCTGTTGGAAAATCTGAAATCGATTTTTTTTTTTTTGCGGGGGGGCTTCTGTTGGAAGATCCATTTAAAACGTGCTAATTTTTTTTGGCCACTGTTGGAATATCCTTTTGAAACCTATTACTTTTTTTGCCTTTTCTTTTCCTTTTCATTTAGGAATGTGCACAAATATATAGTATTTCCCAACTCATCATGATATATTTTATTTTGCATTTAAAATTTTCTTTAGGTCTGCAAAGAAAGCAGAATTGGAAGAAAATCAGAGGAGTTATAAACAAAAAAAGAAAAGGCGACGCATTAAGGTTCAAGAAGACTCATCCAGTGAAAACAAGGTAATAATGTTTGTTATGTGCTTGAATTATAATTGAAGTACAGTACACTATTGCTTCTTTGTGTTCCATTCATATGTTAATTAATTAATTTACTTTTTACATTTTGGATGGACCAGTTTATGGAATGTATAAATATGTAAAATTATTAATTTGAGCTATTATCAGTTTTGTCTGTACCTTAATTTTTATCTTTGCTGTTTTTTATTTTCCTGTGATTATTTCCAGTTCATAGTTCCAAAGTAAATGAAACTAACCAAATTCTTCCAAAGCATTTCTATCAAAGATTTTTTTTTCATTAATTTTTTTTTTTTTCCAGTTCTGAGGCTTGAACTCAGGGTCTAGGCACGGCCCTGAGCTGTTTCTGCTCAAGGCTAGCACTCTACTACTTGAACCACAGTGCCACTTACAGCCTTTTCTGTTTATGTGGTACTGGGAAATTGAACCTAGGGCTTCATACATGCTAGGCAAGCACTTTACCACTAAGCCACATTCCCATCCCCTTAATTTTTTTAAAATTATATTTTTATTTAAGTAGTTATACAAAGGAGCTACCATTCAATAAATCAATGTATAAGTACAATGCATCTTAATTGATACCACCCCTTTTAACATTCTTTCCTGTTTGTACTTTAATTTCTAATGGAACTTTCAGACCATTCTAATTTCTTTTTTTACATTTATAGGGATATGGAAATTATGCAATGTACTCTATTTTCCAACAATATAAAACACTTTATCCTGAATGTGTTGCATATAATAAATACATTTCTAGCAATGAAGTTAGCCATTTTGACCTTCCTTCCTTCCTTCCTTCCTTCCTTTCTTCCTTCCTTCTTCCTTCCTTCTTCCTTCTTCCTTCGTTGTGGGGCTTGAACTCTGGGCCTGGGCGCTATCCCTCAGCTCTTCAGCTTAAGGCAAGTGCTCTACCGCTTGAGCCACAGTGCCACTTCCGGTTTTCTAATGGTTTATTGGAGATAAGAGTCTCACGGACTTTCCTGCCTGGGCTGGCTTTGAACCGTGATCCTCAGATCTCAGCCTCCTGAGTAGCTAGGATTACAGGAGTGAGCCACTGGCGCCCAGCTGAGCTTCTTGTATTAAGAAAAATTGCTGATATATGTCTGATTCTCTTAACACTATTTTCTCATGGTGAAGAGTTACTTTTTGTTGTGGTGGTAGTACTAGGAATTGAACTCAAGGCCTGGCACATACTAGTCAAGCACTTTACCACTAAGACAACCCCTCTTTAGATCAGAGGGGTTGATTAAAGAAATTATTGTTCTTTATATTCTAAAGTATATAATTTAGTGGCATTAATTACATTCACAAGGAGAAACTCTATACCCATTAAATATCAACCCTTATTTCCTGTCTACTCCCCAGTCGTTGGTAACCTCTATTTTAATTGCTGTCTCTATGAATTTGCCTTTTTTTTTTTTGGGTCCGGTCGTGGGGCCTGAACTCTGGGCCTGGGCCCTGTCCCTCAGCTCTTCAGCTCAAGGCTAGCGCTCTACCACTTGAGCCACAGTGCAACTTCCGGCTTTTTTCTTTTTGCTTATGTGGTGCTGAGGTATCAAACCCAGGGCCTCATGCATGCAAGGCAAGCGCTCTATCACTGAGCCACCTTCCCAGCCCTGCCTTTCTTTTTTGCCAGTACTGGGGCTTGAACTCTGGGCCTTGCCACTGTCCCTGAGCTACTTTTGCATAAGGCTAGCACTCTACCTCTTGAGCCACAGTACCACTTCTGGCTTTTTCTGTTTATGTGGTACTGAGGAATTGAACCTAGGCCTTCATGCATGCAAGGCAAGCACTTTACAAGGCAAGCTACATTCCCAGCCCATGAATTTGCCTTTCTAAGAGCTTCTTTTGTGGGGGATTGTACAACTTTCTTTTGTATGTGTATGTTTATTGAGTATTTGATTTATAGGTTTTAAAGTTCAGTTATGTTAAAGCATGTATGAGAATTTGATTCTTTTTGAAAGTGGATAAGCCATTGTGTATGTCCACCATATTTTGTTTATCTGTTCATGTATTGACAAACAAGATTTGTTCCTTCCTTTTGACTACTTGGAATAATGCTGTTATGAACATGACTGTACAAATATCTATTTGAATCTCTGCTTTTAGTTCCTTTTGGTATATATAGAATAATGTAATTGCCGGATCATATAATAATTCTCCCCCTCCTCCTTCTCTTCCTTTACTCCCCCTGTTCCTGTCTCTCCCTCTTGATGTTTATCTTTTTTAGGGATTTCTCACTCTTTTTCTTTTCCCTTCCTTTCCTTATTCCTTTCTTCCTCCTCCTCCTCCTCCTCTTCTTCCTCGTTCCCTTCGTCCTTCCTTTCCTCCATCCCTCCTTCCCTTCCTCTTTTTGTGCCTTTACTGGAGCTTAAAAATAAGGGCCTGGGTGCTGTCCCTGAGCTTTTTTTTTTTTTCAAAACCAGAACTCTACCACTTGAACCACAGCTCCACTTCTGGCTCTTTGGTGATCAATCAGAGCTAAGAGTTTCATGGACTTTCACCTCCTGACTGATTTCAGACCATGGTCCTTCAATCTCAGCCATATGAGCTAGAATTACAGACATAAGCCACTAGTGTCTGGCTATTCTTTTCTTTTTCTAATGTGGATTCACTACCAGTTTTATTAAGAATCACATGCATACTCTTTTTCTATATTGGCTGAATCTTTTGAAACTCTTACAAGAACTGTACTAGACTTCCAAATTCTCCATATTATTGTCAACATTTTTTCTTAGTTTTGCTTTTGTTATTCAGTAATAGTCATTGCAGTGAGTATGAAATGATGAATACTTGTGGTTTTAATTTACATTTCCCATGTTGAGCCTCTTTTCATATACTTATTAGCCATTTATGTACTCATTTTTTCCAGATGTGTGTATTCTACTTCATAGCACATTTTAATTGGATTTTATTTGACATATTTTTGGAGGTCATGCCATGTAGTCCAGGTTGACCTTGGTCCTTCTGCCTCTTGAGTGCTGAGATTATAGGCACACTCCACCTCTTTATTGCTGAATATAAGTATAAGGCATTTCAGCATATTGTCTCCTGTCGTTTTTTGGTATTTTAAATTGTGGCATATGAAACTGTCAAGTTAGACAAATTTTTATTGTTTACCTCTGTCCTTTAAATTTCATAGAGCCATTCTGAGGAAGAAGGAAAGGAAGAAGAGGAGGATGAAGATGAGGAGGAAGAGGATGAAAATGATGATTCTAAGTCTCCTGGAAAAGGCAGAAAGAAAATCCGGAAGATTCTTAAGGATGACAAACTAAGAACAGAAACCCAAAATGCTCTTAAAGAAGAGGAAGAGAGACGGAAGCGTATTGCTGAGAGGGAGCGTGAGCGAGAAAAATTGAGAGAAGTAACGAACATTTCTTTTTCATCTATTACTTGCAGATATATAATATTGTTATATTTCAGTATTTTGAGAGTTGAGTTGTAAACAACTACAGATTTCTAGTTAAAACTGTTTTTTACCTATAAGCAGTTTTTGTATCTTTGTTACAGTATAATTAGATACACAAGAAGATCTGAATTTTTTTGCTAGACCAGGGGCTTGAACTGTGGACCTGAGTGCTGTCCTTGAGCTTCTTTTGCTCAAGGCTAGCACTTTACCCCATGAACCACAGCACCCCATCGGGCTTTTTCTGGAGATAAGAGTTTCATGGGAAATAAAGAGTCTTATGGACTTTCCTGCCTAGGCTGGCTTTGCACTGTGATCCTCTGATAGCCTCCAGATTATCTAGGATTAAAGGTGTGAGCCACAGGCACCTGGCTTAATTTTCTTTATTTTTAATTTTTAATTAAAAAAATTATTTTTGGCTTCTGGGCCTGGGAGCCTGGCTCCTGAGCTTCTTTTGCTCAAGGGTCTACCACTTGAGGCATACATAGCTCCCCTTCTGGCCTTTTCTTTGATTAGTGTGAACTAAGAATCTCACGCACTATGCTACCTGGGCTGGGTTCGAACTGCAATCCACAGATCTCAGTTTCTTGAGTAGCTAGGATTACAGGTATGAGCCACTAGCAACGGCTTGAAATTTAATTACCAGAAATGATGATAGTATACTTGGGTAGAAAAATGTTCATCTTTGCTTGCTTGCTTGTTTGGTTGTGTTATGATTTGAATCTTGGGCCTCAAGAGCTCTGCCACTTTAGCCACACCTCCAGCCTGGAATGTTAATATTATATAATTTACTCATAATGTATTTCTTGTTTTGTGGTGCAAAGACTTTGAACATGCTAGGCAAGTACTCTACCACCAAGTTATATCCCTAGCCCAAGGAAGGACCTTTGTTTGTATTATAAGAATTTTTAAATATTCACATGGAATATTGCAGTAAATCCTGTGTACCAAATTTCATGAGCCAAATTTCATCCGTTACAAACACAGGGCCAGTCTTAATTCCTTTATTTACATACCTTCAGATAATTTTGGAGCAAATCCTAGAATATAATGTTAGAAGATGAAGATCTTTTAAACATTACTGTAGTTCTGTTACTATGGTTTGATCTATTTGTTCACTTAAGTAATAGTTTTTGAAAACTAGTTGGTTTACTTCAGGACTATATTTGGATACTATATATTTATATACTTTCCTTTCTCAATGCCACCACTCTACCACTTGAACTACAGCTTTACTTCTGGCTTTTTGGTGATAGAACAATTGGAACAATCTCACCTAGTTGTTACTGAGATGTCTGCTTGAAACCTATAAGTTTAATTGCTGGCATTACGGTAGCAATTTCAAATCCTTTTGTGGGTTTGACTTTGGAAGGCTTAGAACCTAGACTTCATCCAGCACTATTGGACCAGAAATATTGGATGTGTTGTGTGGGATACATCTATAATTGTGGAAAAGCTCCCTTGCTAAGATTGATACTGTATCCTCACTTGACAGATTTCTATGACCTTAATTGTGAACAACTCCTTTTTTTTTATAGGTCATAGAAATTGAAGATGCTTCACCCACCAAGTGTCCAATAACAACCAAGTTGGTTTTAGATGAAGATGAAGAAACCAAAGAACCTTTAGTGCAGGTTCATAGAAACATGGTTATCAAATTGAAACCCCACCAAGTAGATGGTAAGAGATTACTTCATGGTTCTATTATTTTTAGTTAGACTATTAGCAGTTTTTCATTTTCTCTGTGTGCTTCACATTCCTCTAAGTCTTGTAGATCCCTTGGTCCCTGCTCTTTGGGAGCTCATAAACAAGTGAGAAGAACCTAGTTGGCCAATGGTCAGCTGCAAGTGTTTTAAGCAAGGAAGGTACAAGTAAAAGTGTGGCTTACAAATGGGTGGTAATAAATAGCAAGTGGGGTTCACTAATCCACAGTGGTTGGCTAAAGCCTGGACGAAGATACAGATCACTTTGGGAAATGTTACTCTAGCATTTTCAGCTTTTTTGGTTGTTGTTGTGGGTCTTGAACTCTGGGCCTGGGCGCTGTCCCTCAGCTCTTCAGTTCAAGGTGAGTGCTCTACCACTTGAGCCACAGTGGCACTTCAGGTTTTGTGGTGGTTAACTGGACATAAGAGTCTCATAGACTTTCCTGCCCAGGCTATGAACCATGATTGTCAGATCTCAGCCTCCGAAGTAGCTAGGATTATAGGTGTGGACCACTGGCACCTGGCTCAGCTATGTTTTATTTTTTTAGTCCTGGGGCTTGAACTCAGGGTCTGGGCACTGTCCCTAAGCTTCTTTTGCTCAAGGCTAGCACACTATCACTTGAGCCACAGCACTACTTCTGGCTTCATGCATGCTAGCCAAGCACTCTACCACTAAGCCACATTCCCAGCCTCAGCTATGTTTTTAAGTATGTTTTTAAGCAATATTCCTACATTAGTGTTAAAATGCTCCTCAACTACCTTATTATATTCCTGCTCTTTGCTTGGTTAGAGTAGTTACTAGGTCAGTTTTGAATGTGTACATGAATTAATTCATAAGGGGGAAACCACACAATTCTAACTTCTTGGGTTGGTAGCTTTCTTTCTCCATGGTTGAATAAACAGGAAGTGATGAATTATCTCCTGGCATTTCCCCCACAATGGGTTTAATAAGTTTGTAAGTATATTCGATAATAAACTGTTTCTCTTTCTATTTTTGTTTTAAGGAATACTTTCTTGTTTAAGATTTCTGTTAGTATACATTAGTTGTACAATGAGTCTTCATTGTGATATTTCCATCACGCATATAACCTCATCCCCTCTGTCACTGTCACTTATTCTCCCTCTCACTTCTTAGAACAATTTCATCAAGTTTCATTGTTCTCTTTTCATGCATACGTATAAAGTACTTCAACTATATTCCCCTTATACTCACTGTCCAGAAGAGCCTATTTTACTTTCCTGACATTCATTTATTACTATTAATTGTACTAGGGGTGCACCATGGTGTGGTGTTTTGCATATGCATATATTTTCATCAGACTATCTGTCCCTTATTTCTCTGTACTTTTTCATCTTTCCAGCCCTTTATTGTTCAATAGCTTTCAGTGAGATTACTTATGCCATATTTATCCATAGGCACAATGTATTTCCACTTTATTGAAATGTTCTTATGTCACTTTGGACCATCTCAGGATGTGAAAAACATCTGTGAATGCCCTATTAATGTGTGTGTGCCGTGTCTTGTTTCTAATGTATCTGGAGGAAAAAAAATTCACTTGCCTTTAAAAATTTCTTTACTTCTCAATGTTGTTTTCTTTTTTTGGTCTTGGGGCTTGAACTCTGGGCCTAGGCACTGTCTCTCAGCTCTTCAGCTCAAGGCGAGCACTCTACCACTTGAGCCACAGCACCACTTCTGGTTTTCTGGTGGTTTATTGGAGATAAGAGTTTCACGGACTTTCCTGCCTGGGCTGGCTTTGAACCTTGATCCTCAGATCTCAGCCCCCTGAGTAGCTAGGATTACAGGTGTGAGCCACCGGCACCCAGCTAGTGTTTTTTTTTTTTTTTTAATACGATTTCCTAGCAATTTTGATTGTTTCTGATGTGCATATATGGAAAGAGTTTTAACTTCGACTTACAAACTGAACTTACTGAAACTTGTTTTTAGGTGTCCAGTTTATGTGGGATTGTTGCTGTGAGTCTGTGAAGAAAACAAAGAAGTCTCCAGGTTCAGGGTGCATTCTTGCCCACTGCATGGGCCTTGGTAAGACTTTACAGGTAAGAAAGAAGTACCATGAAAATATCCCGTTTTGTGCAGGTGTGAATGTACAGTAGATTCTGTTATGTTCTTGGTACAGGTGTTGCTGCAGATGAAGCAGTGAAGACAATAACAAGATCTCTCCTTAAGAGTCTTATTTTCTAGTGGGGAATAAAATAAGAAGTGTGCATGTAGGTTGTAAATGATAAAGGAGGACTCAGGGATAAGGAAGGCATCTTGAAAGAGGTGATATTTGAGCACAGACCCTAATGAAGTAAAGCTGTCAACTGTAAGGACTTATGGGAAAATTCACTTTTCTTCCTTTTGGAGGTACTGAAATTTGAACTGCAAGTGCTCTACCACTTGAGCCACACCGCCAGTCAGAAATCAACTTCTTGTACAACTTTTAGCAGTCTGTGATACACAGTAACAAGAATGTAAAAATATTTTTCACTATTAAGATTACTGAATAGGGGCTGGGAAGGTGGCTCAGTGGTAGAGTGCTTGCCTTGCATGCCTGAGGCCCTGGGTTTGATTCCTCAGCACCACATAAGCAAAAAGAAAAAAGCCAGAAGTGGCGCTGTGGCTCAAGTGGTAGAGCGCTAGCCTTGAGCTGAAGAGCTGAGGGACAGCGCCCAGGCCCAGAGTTCAGGCCCCACGACCGGACCAAAAAAAAAAGATTGCTGAATATTCTAGGCATAGAGTGTAGTTCACTGGCAGAAGGCTTGTGTAACATGCACAAGGTCCTAGCTTTAGTTCCCAGTACTTCCAGGAAAAGAAAGTTGCATTTTTAAATGGCCAGAGTTGTACAAATGATGTGAGATTAGTGAAAAATGTAATTTCAGACCATAAGGTAATTCTTAGAAGATTCAGCTAGTCAAAATTATGCCAATGGAAAAGTACTCAAATACTCTTCTAAACGGGCAGTAATATTTTCTGAAGGGTTTTTTGAGACATTCTGTGGAGGCCACAAAATTTGTTTTGGTGTGACATCTTTGTATTATTTATATTGATCATAGAATCATGAAAACTTTACAATTGTAAGGATTTTATAGATTACCTAGTTGAATGTTCTCATTTTAAGTTACATTTCTTTCCCAGTATCTTATGTGGGTTGGGAATTAGACAATTTTGCTTGGTTGGTTGGCTCATTTTTAAACACAAAACAAAAGTATTAAGATGGCAGTTTGTTTTCTTGTAGGTGGTAAGTTTTCTTCACACAGTCCTCCTGTGTGACAAATTGGATTTCAGTACAGCTTTAGTGGTTTGTCCACTTAATACCGCTTTGAATTGGATGAATGAATTTGAGAAGTGGCAGGAGGGATTAAAAGATGATGAAAAGCTTGAGGTATTACATTTTAACTATTTTCTATTAAAATAATTTAATGAACTTGATACACTGTTTTCATTCCTTTGAATTCATATTTCATTGGGAATATTTAGTATTCATACATTTCAATAGCTATAATAACTGTCCTTATTTTCCCATACAAGGTCTCTGAGTTAGCCACTGTGAAACGTCCTCAGGAGAGAAGTTACATGCTTCAGAGGTGGCAAGAAGATGGTGGTGTGATGATCATAGGGTATGAGATGTACAGAAATCTTGCTCAAGGAAGGAATGTAAAGAGTCGGAAACTGAAAGAAATATTTAATAAAGCTCTAGTTGATCCAGGTAAGGTGTTAACGAGCATTGACATGAAGAAGTATATTAAAAATTAAGTGTTTTTGTTTTATGGAACAAATACTAATATTTCATTGGTCCTTCTGCTTTTTTTTGTGTGTGTGTGGGGTCCGGTCGTGGGGCCTGAACTCTGGGCCTGGGCGCTGTCCCTCAGCTCTTTAGCTCAAGGCTAGCGCTCTACCACTTGAGCCACAGCACCACTTTTTTTTTCCTTTTTGTTTATGTGGTCCTGAGGAATCGTACCCAGGGCCTCATGCATGCAAGGCAAGCACTGTACCACTGAGCCACCTTCTCAGCCCGGTCCTTCTGGTTTTGACTTTTTTGGTTCTTAGTATCTGCACCACTTCAGTAAGGTCAAATCATCTGTCTATTCTGTTTGTTAATGTTGACTTTTTTTTTTCTGAGTCTGCAAGTTTTCAGGGGAGATCTCATAACAGTAAAAACTCTTTTCACATTTGAGTGTGGTGATGTACCCTTTTATTTACAGCACTAATGAGGCTGAGGCAATGGATCCTGAATTCCAGGCCAGCTTGGATTATATTATGAGACCCTGTGTCCAGATAGAAAGAAAACCTGCTAGCCCTAGAATTCTCTCCATACTTCGATATTCTGAAAATAGTTGTCTTTTTCCAATGTGTTAGAAGAATTGCTGCTAGTTTATCTATATTGAAGACATCACTATGGGAAGTTCATATTTCTAATATTTTTCTTGCCTGACTCCCTCCCTCCCTCCTTCCCTCCCTCGCTTCCTTCCTTCCTTCTTCCTTCCTTCCGTTGCTGGTACTGGGGCCTGAACTCAGGGCTTGGGCACTCTCTATTAGCTTTATTTTCAGTTGTGGGGCTTGAACTTGGGGCCTGGGCACTGTCCCTGAGCCTCTTTATGCTCAAGGCTAATGTTTTACCACTTGAGCCACAGTCCACTTCTTTCTGCTTGGGCTGGCTTCGAACTGCAATCCTCAGATTAACAATAGGATTACAGGTATGAGCCACTGGTGCCTGGCTCTCCATTAGCTTTTTCAGTCAAGGACAGTGCTCTATAATGTGACCTACTTTGTCATTTTTGGCTTTTTGCTGATTAATTGGAGATGAATCTCATGGACTTTTCCTGCCCCAGGCTATATTCTACTTGAAATCTTTAGATCTCAGCTTCCTGAGTAGCTAGAAGTAGAGGTATGAGCCATCTTTGCCCAGCCAAGTATTTAATTTTTGTGTGTGCCTGTTCTGGGGCTTGAGCTTAGCTTGGGCCTTGTCCCTGAGTTTTTGTTCTCAAGACTAGTGCTGCTCTACCTCATGAACCACAGCTTTACTTCTAGCTTTTTGTTGGTTAATTGAAGATGAGAGTTACACAGACTTTCCTGCCTGGGCTGGCTTTGAGTTGCCATCCTCAGCCTCTGGAGTAGTTAGGATTACAAGTGTAAGCCACTGGCATCCAACTCACCCCAATTCGTATTGGCAAAATGTGGTAGCAGTCATGTTTTATTTATTATCTTTCTGGTTTTACTGGCTCAAGAGATTTTAGACAGACATGTCTAGACAGTCCCTAACATTTTTATCATTTTTCCCTAATATTTTCTGAAATTTTATTTATTTTTAAATTACTAACAATTTAGTGAATGTCTTTTAAACGGTTTTTTTATTTAAAAAAATCTACCAATAGGTGGCAATATAACATACCAAAAAATTTATATTTAGATGTTGTATAACAGTACCTGCTTATCTCCTAACCTATCAGTTACTCTGAAAGCCTTTTTTTCCCTTTTAGTGGTTAAGTTGGTCTGTTGAAGTTTTCTGATTTAGTTTAATGTTTTAGAAAGGATGTTCTAAAGTTCATAATTTGTTGTTCTCTCTTTTTTACTCTCTCTATACTTTTTTTTGTCAGTTGTGGGGCTTGAACTCAGGTCCTGGGAGCTGGCCCTGAGCTTTTTTGCTCAAGGCTAGCACTCTATCACTTTGAGCCACAGCACCACTTTTTTGAATAGTTTACTGGAGGTAAGAGTCTCACAGACTTTCTTGCCCAGATAGACTGGCTTTTGAAATGCAGTCCTTAGATCTCAGCCTCCCGAGTAGCTAGGATTACAGATGTGATCCACCAGTGTGTGGCTCTCTGTACTTTTAGATTTAAGTAATAGGATCTGTCCATGTAATTTTTTAAAGTAATGATAGATACCCATACTGTATTAAACTATCTTAAGTTAATAGGTTCTTTCTATCAGGCTTTAATTTTGAACAAAGTAAGTCTCTCCCTTCCCCTTTCTTTTCTTCTCTTTACCCTTCCTTCTTTTCCCTCACACATCCTTGTCCTTCATCCTTTCTCTCTCCTTTCCTCCCTCTCTCCTTCCCTTCTAGGGTCTCATGCATGCTAGGCCTTTGAGCGTTTATCCCCAGCTCCTTCTAAATCCCCTTTTCTTCTCTTCAGAGCTTCATGGCTGTAATTGTCTCTGTTCTTTCTGTAAAATGATTTCTAAGTATTTTCGAACCCTACTACCTCAGTTTTATGTTGATATTTGTGAATGCAGTTTTCCAGAAAATAGATTTCCAAGATATCTGAAACATATTTCTTTTCTCCATTTGAGACAGTCTTGCTACTTTGCCTATGTTGTCTTCAAATTCCTGGACCCAACTGATCCTCCTACCCTAGCTTCTGCCATTACTGAAATTACAGGTGTGCAGCAACACACCAACTAAGCCATTAAAATTCTTCAAAAATTTAATTTTAGAAATTGTTCTCTCTCTCTTTCTCTCTCTGTCTATATATATATATATATTTCAGTTAATAAATGAAATGTGAATGATGGCGATTAACTTCGTGTATAGTCCCTCAGGTAACCTCGCTAAAGATACTGCTTTCTTTCCTTCTGTTGCCATAGTAACATATACTTTGAATTCAGAACATCATAAAAATGGTACATATTCTTTTTTTTTATAATACATATTCTTTTTTTTTTGGGGGGGGGGTCTGGTCGTGGGGCTTGAACTCTGGGTCTGGGCGCTGTCCCTTAGCTCTTCAGCTCAAGGCTAGCGCTCTACCACGTGAGCCACAGCGCCACTTCCGGCTTTTTTCTTTTTGCTTATGTGGTGCTGAGGAATCAAACCCAGGGCCTCAGGCATGCAAGGCAAGCGCTCTACCACTGAGCCACCTTCCCAGCCCCTATAATACATATTCTTAAGCAAAATAGAAGCAGTAAAAAAAAAAAAAGATGTGTATCGAGAAGTCCAAGCGCTGTTCCTTCTAATCTGACCTCTTGTGTATATTCTTCCTGAAGTTGTTTTTTTTTTTGTTTGTTTGTTTGTTTTGGTCTGTAGTGAGGCTTGAACTCTGGGCCTGAGTGCTGTCCCTTAGCCCTTCAGCTCAAGACTAACGCTCTATCATTTGAGCTGCAGCGCCACTTCCGGTTTTCTGGGGTTAATTGGAGCTAAGAATCTCATGGACATTACTGCCTGGGCTGGCTTTGAACTGTGATCCTCAGATCTCAGCCTCCTTAGTAGCTAGGATTATAGGCGTGAGCCACCAGTGCCTGGAAACTCTTCAGTTCTTGAAGATATGAAAAGATGCCGTGACATAACTGGGCCCCCCCCTCCCCCCAAATCATGTTAGTGCCACAGACTATCATAATGTTCCAAATCCTCCAGGTTCACAAAATACTCTGGATATCAAACACAGACTTTGCCCTGGGCAAAATTAATCCTTTAAGTCATATTTACGCATTTACATGTAAAATCTACCTATTTGAGGTGATTTTTATTTTTTAGCCTAAATTAATTGTTCAAAGGGATTTCACTCTGATGTGTCCACTCTGATGTGTACCACTTGAGCTACAGCGCCACTTCCGGTTTTCTGGTGGTTTATTGGAGATAGGAGTCTCACGGTCTCTCCTGCCCGGGCTGGTTTTGAACCGAGATCCTCAGATCTCAGCCTCCTGAGTAGCTAGGATTATAGGCGTGAGCCACCAGCGCCTGGCTGGCAGCTGCTATTGTTGAGCTCAATATTTATATTGTGTATATGTTAACCAGAAAGGAAAACAAGGAAATTTTGTAGGATACTTAAATAGATAATAAACTTTATTTTAAAAATATACATATAGAGGGCTGGGATGGTGGCTCAGTGGTAGAGTACTTGCCTCACATGCATGAGGCACTGGGTTCTGATTCCTCAGCACCACATAAGCAGAAAAAGCTGGCTCAAGTGGTAGAGCACTAGCCTTGAGCTGAAGAGCCGAGGAACAGTGCCTAGGCCCAGAGTTCAGGCCCCACTACCAACAAAAAACAAAACAAAAACAAAAAAATCCACATGTAAGATGTTTTATTAATACTCCTCAGAATGTTCACTGTTTTGTTAAATATTGTTTAAGTTTTGTTATTGATAAGCTTTTGCTACAAGCAGAACTTTTATTTTGTTCATTTTCAATTTTATCATATTTGAATTGTGTTGTTTTGTACATCTTATAGGTCCTGACTTTGTTGTTTGTGATGAAGGCCATATTCTTAAAAACGAAGCATCTGCTGTTTCCAAAGCTATGAATTCTATACGATCAAGGAGAAGGATTATTTTAACAGGAACTCCACTTCAAAATAACCTGATTGAGTGTGAGTTAATACATTGACTATTGACTGTTGCAGCTGTTGTGTCAGATATGTTTTTGCAGCTTTTGCCATCTGTCTTTCATGTGTTTAGCATAGTCCATGACCATGATCTGTGTTGGTCCCTCTAGGTTACTGTGAAAGAGCATCATACTTTCAAGTGAGGTACTTTATAATATGAGCAATAAACTAAAGTGAAGATATGTGCCATTATGATTGTTCAGATATAAATAAAGAAATTGAAAGAGTTAACAAGTATTAGAAAGTCTCAATGAATGCTTATAATTACTTAGTAGATATTGTAAGGATATAGAGTAGTTTATGGAGCGGTAACCATTAAGAAATACAAAAGAAATGTCAAACATGAACATTGCAGAAAGCTGGAGAAGGTAGGAGCACTGTGCTATATCCATGGAAGAATGACTGAGAACAGATTAAATGCCTCCAGGAAGTGACTTAGTTATTTCCCTTGTTTTCCTGTGGGTTGTGAAGCTAAGAACTACAGGGATATTGGTTATCACATAACAATTGAAATTTCCCATTGTAATCTGCCACTTTTAAAAATGTTTTTTTATTTATCTGTTCATTTGCCTTTTTTCTATTCTGTTATCCTTTCACAGAAATGCCATTTCAAATTGTGATGCTAATTAGTATAGGACAATGATAACACTCAAGGCTTCTGAAACTAAGTTAATAGAAATTTTGGTTTGGTAGTTTATTATCTGTTTGCATTTTTCTATTCGGTATGTTTTCTTCACAAGATACTCTCACTGTCCATAAAAAAATCATGGCTACATTTATAGACAACTGGCTTTTCTATGTCACATATCTTGATTAGTGATTTAGAATAAAATGTCCTTAAATGTTTTTAAAAATAATATTCTTGTTTAAGGATGAATTTTATTTTAAATTCTTTTGTGTGATTTAAGTAATTCAGAGCTGGATAGGACTTAAAAGCAGTGTTTACACTTAGCTTGATATTTCAAGTCTTTAATTATCTTTATCATTAATGTTTTTAATAAATTAATGTCTTGTTTTTAGATCATTGCATGGTTAACTTTATCAAGGAAAATTTGCTTGGATCCATTAAGGAGTTCAGGAATAGATTCATAAATCCAATCCAAAATGGTCAGTGTGCAGATTCTACCATGGTAGACGTCAGAGTGATGAAAAAACGTGCTCATATTCTCTATGAGATGTTAGCTGGCTGTGTTCAGGTATGGACAAAGTCCCAAAGTACACAATATTCTTATTTATGTTGGATTCTCAGAATATTGTCTTTGAGTTTAAACCTTATAATTATTTTTGTTCTCTTCTACTTTTTTAGTTTATACTGTTGCATTGTCTTCACAAATGTATTTAGCATTCTAGTGTCTTAAAAAAATTATAGTGAGGTGGCTGGGAATGTGGTTTATTGATAGAGTGCTTGCCTACCATACATACAGCCCTACATTTGATTCCTCAATACCACATAAACAGAAAAAAACCTGTAAACAGAAAAAAGCTGCAAGTGGTGCTGTGGCTCAAGTGATAGATTGCTAGCCTGCCTAGGCCGAGTTCAAGCCCCAGGACTGGCAAAACAACAACAACAACAAGAAAATTATAGTGAGAAGTTTAAAGTGGAGTTATTGGGTCATTGATTCATTTGCTAAATGCGAAACATCATATTTTATTAATGTTTACATTCTTTGTCTGTAAGACAGAGAATCCCTGTAGATAGCACGGCTGTTATGATTAAGATAGTCCTGCACTAGAAGCTTTCTCAAGTGGTAAAGGGCCTAACTAGCATGCTTGAGGTCCTGGGTTCAATCCCCAGTACAGTTCAACACCCCTCCCCCCACATATAAAAAAGAAGAAGGAAAAAGAGATAACGAAATGAAAAAGAAATTTCTTACAATCACTGATTCTAGAGTATTGTATTCTAAACATTACTATCTGAAATGTTTGTGGAAGAGTAGAGTATGAATTACTCGAGAAACTATTTGTTTAAGTAATCATTAAGCAATATTATTGCCTTGAAGTATATTCAAAAGGCTGGGTGTGATGGTACATGCCCATAATTCTAGCATTCTGGAGGCTGGAACTAGAAATTTACAAGTTCAAGGACAGCCTGGGCTATATTGTGAGGCCGTGTTACAATGACAAGCACCAAGTATATACACAACCACTGGGAAAGGCTAATATAGACCTTCAGTGAATGTATATTCCTGAGTAGGATTATTGAAAGTGAGTTGTCAGCCAGATGCCCACTTCTCTTTAGACACTAGACATTGATGACAGCTACACAGATGTTTTATACTTAGACAGGCTGTGCTTTTGGATGGCGCTATTGCCGTCCTTCATGACAAAGCCACCCTATTTGGTCTGGTTAGTTACATGTGCTAGCAAGTACTTGGTGTCTTTCTTTTTGCTGGTATTAGGGTTTGAACTCAGGGGCCTGAGTTAACTTGGCTTGATTGCCCAACCACTTGAGCCATGGCTCCAGTCTGGCTTATTGCTGGTTAAATGGAGATGGAGTCTCTTAGACTTTGTTGTATGGGCAGATTTCAAATTGTGATCCTCTAGATCTCAGTGTTGTGGGTGGCTAGGTTTATAGGTGTGAGCCACCATTGCTAAATATTTTTTAGGGGAAGGATACCAGGCATTCTACAACTCTAGCCATTCCCTCTTTTCTACCCTCCACTTCCCCCTCCTCCTGAGCCCTTGGTGTTTATATTTCACTGCTATCAATAGCCCAGACAACATTTTCTTATGTTTAAATATTCTTTGTGCCTTAGTGCATTGTATTCTTTTGTTTTCTAACCCTGTAATTAAATGGTTTATCATTTTCTTATGTTTAAATATTCTTTGTGCCTTAGTGCATTGTATTCTTTTGTTTTCTAACCCTGTAATTAAATGGTTTAAAGAGTATTGTACATGGCTTGTATTCTTGGATGGGTAAATACCCTTCTGTGTGTTATTGTTTGGCATATTGCTACATCATACTCAGAGGTGACTACTTGAACTGCATTAAGGTTTTTTTGAGGGGAGGATAGTATTTGAGACCTGGTCTCCCTGTGCAGGCCAGGCAGGCCTTGAACTCTTACTCGCCTGCCTTAGCCTTCCAAGTGGCAGGATTAAAAGCATATGTCATGCCAGGTGCCAGTGGCTCATGCCTGTAATCCTAGCTACTCAGGCGGCTGAGATCTGAGAATTGCAGTTCAAAGCCAGCCAAGGCAGAAAAGTCCTGGGAGACTCAAATTAACCAGAAAACTGGAAGTGGCATTTTGGCTCAAAGTGGTAGAGTATAGCAAAAGAGCTCAAGGACAGCACCTGGGCCCTGAGTTCAAGCCCATGACCAATGACAAAATAAAAAAGCATGTGCCGGCTGTATTAGGCTTTCAATTCATAGGTTTTGCTATACGAGTAAACCTTCAATTTTTCTAGCACCACCTGTTGAATTCTCTTTAGTGATTTTCTTTTTCTTCCTGAGAAAGACCATCTTGAGAATTTGAATTTTGTCATATGGCCACTTTAAAATCTGTTTGATATGCTTCAGTATCTTATATCAGTGTATCATATTGTGCTGTCAGATAAAGTACATTAAATTGAGTGTGATGGCACATACCTGTAGTCCTGGACCTTGGGGGGCAGAGGCAGAAAAATTTCAAGTTCAAGGCTGTATGGCTATCATTTGAGACACTGCCTCAAACAACAAACTGAAATGCATGAAGCATATTCATATGTGAATGATTGTGTGATTTTTTTTTTTTTTTTTTTTGGTCCGGTCGTGGGTCCTGAACTCTGGGCCTGGGCACTGTCCCTCAGCTCTTCAGCTCAAGGCTAGTGCTTTACCACTTAAGCCACAGCGCCACTTCCGGCTTTTTTCTTTTTGCTTATGTGGTGCTGAGGAATCGAACCCAGGGCCTCGAGCATGCAAGGCAAGCACTCTACCACTGAGCCACCTTCCCAGCCCTGATTGTGTGATTTGAAGAGGGTTTGTTGAAAAAATACTTCGTGACTGTGTGCATCTTTCTAATAAGCGTGACAAATTCTTAAAGCAGTTTATTAACTAATTTTCTTTCTCTTTCTTGTTAATTACAGAGGAAAGATTATACAGCATTAACAAAATTTTTACCTCCAAAACATGAGTATGTGCTGGCTGTGAGAATGACAGCTATTCAGTGCAAGCTTTACCAGTACTACTTAGATCACCTAACAGGTAACCGGCACCGAACTCTTTGCGTCTTTATCTGAAGGGCGCCATCTTGGTCATGTTTTTCCATATCTGTTCTCTTTGTTTTACAAATGATAAGCTTGAACATCTCATTTTTGACAAGACTGTAATATTTTCAAATCAAATTGAAGCAAAAACCAGGTACAGTGGAAGAATCTTTGCTTTGTAAACATGGGGCCTGGGCCAAATACATCACATGTAAATAAAAGCCATTAATTTTAAAGAGCTATTGCAGAACAGTTAGAAATGTGGAATAAATCCATGCTAAACTAGCTAAGCTAATCTTTTAGGAAAAGCAGTACATTTTAGAGTAAAATGATAATGTTGTTCTTCCAGAAACTTTCTGGAGAAAATGGGGTTTGAGTCTTAGTGTTATTCAGATTTTTTTTCTATCTCATGACCCAGAATTTGCATCTGTCTTCCCAGCTATGAGGGAAACAGATCAGGAGTATGAAAGTTCTAGGCCAGCCTGAGCAAAAGTTCAAGAGATGCATTAATGCTAGTAATTTTAAAAAAGTTGTATGTAGTGCTTCATTCCTATAGGCCATACTTACAAAGTAATAAAAAAAAAACACCAATAACTAAAAGAGCAAAAGGGTATCACTACTGACCTTACAAATATAAAAAGAATTAAGCCAGGCACCATAGCTCACACATAATTCTAACTGCCTGGGAAGCTGAGAGTGAAAGGTTCATGATTTGAAGCCAGCCTTAGGCAAGGAAAAATAGTGATTCCATCTCAACAGAAAATGGTGGATGTAATTTTATATACCTTTCTACAACTCTTAAGTTATGGTAGGACACACAAAACAGGAGGATCGCAGTGTAGGTGTACTTTTCCAAAAAAAAGGAAGACTCTGTCTCAAAAATAACCAGTGTTAAATAAAGCCGCAGCCAGGTACCAGGGGCTCACATAGCTACTCAGGAGGTTGAGATCTAAGGATCTCAGTTCAAAGCCAGGCTAGACAGGAAAGTCCGTGAGACTCTTATCTCCAATTAACCACTGCAAAACCAGAAGTAGCACGGTGGCCAAAGTGCACTAGCCTTGAGCTGAAGAGCTCAGGGACGGCACCCAGACCCAGAGTTCTAGTCCCACAACTGATCCCCCTACCCCCCCAAAAAAGAGCTATAAGTGTGACTAGCATCAGGCTTCATATGCTGGCCCTGAGTTAAAATTCCCAGTATTGCCAAAACCAGAAAGAATTAAGAGAGTATTATGAGCACTTATGCTCTGATGAATTAGGTACTTCATTTTCAGAGCAGTGGGTTTCATTATACACAGTGGAAATGCCTGTATCAGGCCGTGTAATGCCTGAAGATTTTTTAAAATGTATTTTCATTATTGTTATTAAGGTGTTGTACAGAGAGATTACTATTTTTTCTGAAGATTTTCATGTAGTGTATGTGTGTGTCTGTGTCCCCTAGTTTTCTCTCATCAAGACTTGATAATTATTGGTTAACTTACATTGAAACAGGACAGTAGTGGTGGGCTATGGTTCAGTGCACTTTGTTTGATATTCTGGGTTCAATCTCCATACAACTAAAAAAACTCTGAAGAAGAAACTATGGTATTACTAAATGCTATTATTTCCTTAAAAAAAAAACACCTTTTTTTGTGCTGGTCCTGCATCTTGAACTCAGGCCTGCATGTTGTCCCTGAGCTTTTGTGCTTAAGGCTAGTGCTCTACCACTTGAGCCACAGCTCTACTTTCAGCCTTTTTTTGGTAGTTAATTAGGGATAGGAGTCTTATGGGCTTTCCTTCCCACTCTAGCTTTGAATGACAATCCTTAGATCTCAGCCCCCTGAGTAGTTAGGATTATAGGTGTGAACCACCAGTGCCCTTTTAAACCATTGTTTTGCATTTTATCCCCTTTGATAATTTTGTCATACAAATGAAGCCATATTAATTTCCCTTTAACTTTATTTTTCCCCACTTTCTGTAGTTCATTACAATAAATATTATTTTGTATGATTAGAGACACGTAGGCATTGAGTTTTTGTGTTCCTCTCCTGAGAGTATCCTCCTTTGGTCTGACTATGTGTGAATGCAAATAACAGGAATACAACTATACCTATACTACTGAAACAAAACATACAAAGTTGTGAGCCTATCTCCTCAGGAAGAAAAAAATTAATAACCATATTACTGAAGGTTAGTCAGATATAATTAAAAATACAGTGATACAGCTAATAAATTTCCAAACAGTTGGACCTTTTTTTTAAAAAAATGTTATTGTAAAGGTGAACAGGGGGGTTACAGTTTTATAAGTAAGGTAATGAGTACTGTTACCCTCTCTCTCATTTTCTCCTGCTTACCTCTCCCTACGCCCCCCCCAAGTTTATATAGTTCATTTCCATCACAGTGTCGAATATCATTTTTGCATTAGTTCATCTTTTGTCCTTCTGTTTCTGTGATTCCCTTTCCCTTCCATGGATCGGGATAAACTTATATAAAAGACAAAGGGTATAGAAAACTAAAACAGAAAAAAGGAACTAACTGCATACATGTCCTGTACAATTTAAATTTCCTTTGTATGAACATATCCTTTTGAAGCTGGGCACCGATGGCTCATGCCTGTAATCCTAACTACTTAGAAGACTGAGATCTGAGGATTGTGGTTTGAGGCCACCTGGGGGGAGAAAAGTCCCCATGAGATAAGAGTCTCAAAACGGGAGGTAGTGCTCAAGTGGTAAAGAACTAGCTTTGAGCACAAAGAAGACAGGGACAGTGCCCAGGCCCTGAGTTTAAGACCCACAACCGACAAAACAACAAAAATATCTTGATGAAGTTATTCCAGACAGAAATTTCCAGAATAATTACATTTTGTGCATCAAAATCATGATTACTTTCAGAAGTACCTTTTTGGAGTTCACATAGTAGGAGAGAGTTGCTAAAAAGCTATATGGAGTTAAAGGGGAATTTTAAATCTAGGGTTTGTGAATTAAGTTATGGAGATTTTGAGTATTAGGGGGCAGAACTGGGGATTGAAATCAAGGTCTCCCCCTTGCTAGGCAAGTGCTTTACCAGTGGCGCCATACCCCCAAGCTAGCTTTTAAGATCTGGAATAAGCAAATAAAATTACATGCTTTTAGGAACCTTGGAGTAAAAATGGCAACCTTTTGTTGAATTACGTGTACAGATAACAGATACAGTGGTATTAGTGTTATACTTGACTTTGTTATCAAAAGAAACTGGAAAGTATTTTTCTATAATGTTGCTCCCAGCATCTCCAAATCACCTATGTTGGTTAATATGTCAAAGTTCTGGGTGTTCATTGCACCTGTTGGGTCTTCTTTACTACTGAATGCATTACAAGTTGTATATTTCTATATCCCATATTTCTGTAAAGTAGGTATCCTTTATAATGCCAGTTATTTTATGTATTTCAAAATGTTTTTTGAAGCTGGGTACCAGTGACTCACATCTGTGATCCTAGCTACTCAGGAAGCTGAGATCTGAGGATTATCATTTGAAGCCAGACAGGCAGGAAAGTAAACTACTCAGAAAAGGCCAGAGGTGGTGCCATGGTTCAAGTGGTAGAGTACTAGCTTTCAGCAGAAGAAGCTCAAGGACAGTGCCTAGGCCCTGAGTTCAAGCCACAGGACTAGCCTCCCCCCCCCCCCCAAAAAAAAAAAAAAAGTTCTTTTAAGAAACAAGATAAGTTTTTCACATTCAGAGTCCAGGTGATAGCTAAGGGCAAAACCTGGAATTTAGAAACAATGTGGTTGAAGAATGGTGTGTCTTCAAACTGTACTTTCTTTCGATCAGGTGTAGGGAATAACAATGAAGGTGGCAGAGGAAAGGCAGGTGCAAAACTTTTCCAAGATTTTCAGATGTTAAGTCGAATCTGGACTCATCCTTGGTGTCTGCAACTGGACTACATTAGCAAAGAAAATAAGGTGAGCCAGCTCAACCTCTTGTATTTTTAACTCATTTCTATGTGACTTAAATATTTTTTTTTACTTGAGCCTATTTTAAATAAAAACCTTCTACTACATTGAAATAATTGACTACCTATAGAAAAGTTACAAAAGTAGTGGAGAGCTACCTTGTACATTTGACTCATTTTTCTCTCATTAACATCTTAGTGTAACCATAGTAAAGTTATCAAAATTAAGAAACTCAGTTTAGTATAATAGTAATATAGTATAATAGCAGCAACAGTCTTTATCATGTTCATCATGTTTTCTTTCATCTTTTTCCTGTTTTCCATTCCATCGTGTCTCCAATATTTTCTGCAATTTATGATAATTCCTTATTCCTTCCATTTGTCATGTCACTATATGTATCCTTAAAGGAAATTAAACATTATTATACATCTTCAGTATATGTTGAAATGAAGTTACTACATTTTTTGTCTTTTTTTTCCCTTTAGGGATATTTTGATGAAGATAGTATGGATGAATTCATAGCTTCGGATTCTGATGAAACTTCCATGAGTCTAAGCTCTGATGAGTATACCAAGTAAATCCAGCACTGTTTGTGCTCCGTATTCTCATATTTAAGATAGCTCTTTGCTAATTGTCATCTGATAATTTGTTTTATATCTTTAGTATGCTTTTCTCATGTTCGGATTTTTCTATTTTCAGAAAAAAGAAAACGAAGGGGAAGAAGGGGAAGAAAGACAGTAGCTCAAGTGGTAGTGGCAGTGACAATGATGTTGAAGTGATTAAAGTCTGGAATTCCCGGTCGAGAGGTGGTGGCGAAGGGAATCTGGATGACACCGGAAACAACCCCTCTGGATCTTTAAAGCTGGACGAAAGTGAGTCTTGTGCCTGTTGCCTCTCGAAGAGAACATTCATTTAGATATCAGGTCTTAGTGCTTTCCTTTTAGTCATTTATTATCTGTGCTCACTGATGGACTCAAAATGGAATCGAGGAGAAATAAAGCTCAGAATTATATTTTATTTTATTTTTTTTGTCGGCTCTTCAGCTTAAGGCAAGCGCTATACCATTTGAGCCACAGCGCCACTGCTGGCTTTTTCTGCTTATGTGGTGCTGAGGAATCGAACCCAGGGCCTCATGCTCTACCACTGAGCCACCTTCCCAACCCCAGAGGCTCAGAATTATAATAGCTAGTTGAAAATATTTCATTATAGTCTCTCTGGTATTTGGGAGGAAAAAAAGAATTACTTACATGTATATACCACAACCTGATTATTCTTCAATATGCTAATTCTTGAGTGGCCTCGCTCTTTGTGTGTGTGTGTGTGTGTGTGTGTGTGTGTGTGTGTGTGTGTGTGCGCGCGCATGTGCGCGCGCGTACAGTGACTTGAAATCTGAGCATGGGAATTGTTCCTAGATTTTTTTCCCTCAAGGCTAGAGCTTTACCACTTAAGTCATAGCTCCACTTCTGTCTTTTTAAAAGATTGATAGAACTGGGATTCAGACCAAGATCTGTGTATCTAGTTGCAAGCCACCATCATATTTCCATAACCAGAAACATTTCAGGTAATGAAGTGTGATTGTACTTATTTATTGAATCTAATTTTAATCTCTTAGATGTTTTCTTTTCTCATTCTTGATAATCTCTAATTTGTCTATGTTTTGTTTCCCTCTACTATGTACAGTGTTCCCTTTTATTTTCTCTCATGTTTATGAAAGTGAAAACAGTCTGTGATTGAACTCTGCAGTGGCTTAACTTGCCTTGGCACATCTGTGTATGGAGGGATCAGTGCTGACCTTCCTGTCTTACCCAGGTCTGACTGACTAGATGGAAAAGATCTCTAGAGCTGGGAACAAATCTAACAATATTTGATATATCAAGCACAGGAAGAGAGAATCATGTGATGGTTCTGAGTACTTGGCATTTAAGAGGTGTAGAACAAAGCAGTTACCCATGTGTGAGCTGAAAAGAAACAGGCCTGGGGGAATCTGAGATCCACTGTTGATCCAATTGAGTGATTTCTTGGTAAACATTTCTCTCTTCAGTACCTCTAGTGAGTAGGCAGGTGGCAGCCTAAGCACAAACCCTGGCTTCTCCATGAAATGGAAGGAGCTGGGAAAATTAAACCACCAAATTTCCTTTCTCATTCTTCTTTCCTTGTACCCCATAAAGGCAGTTTACTATCAGTGTTTGTCTTCTGATTAGTTTTAAAGAATGTTGACTTTTTAGTTTATTTTGTGCCAGTATTGGGGCTTGAACTCAGGGCCTGGGAATTACCCTTTATCTTTTTCACTCTACTACTTGGGACATAGCTTTGCTTCTGGCTTATTGATGGTTAAAGATAACCTGGTAATCTCTAGCCTGTCTGGGCTGGCTTTGAACGACTATCCTTAAATCTCAGTTTCTTAAATAGCTAGGATTACAAGTGTGAGCCACCAGTGTCCAGTTAAAGAATATTTTTATCATAGGAAAACGGAAAGTGATTATAGGTTAAGATAACAGGAAACACGTTATTGCTTCCCTCAGTTTACCCTTTTTAGTCTCAGGGCCTTCACATGCCTGATCCCTGCTTGTCTCAGGTCAAATGTTACCGCCTCAGAGAAGAAGCCCCTCCCCTCATACAAATGACTTCTTTACCCACTCACATCAGCACATCACTTATTCTGAAATTGCTTATATCTGAAATTATCCAATTTATGTATGCATGTATTGTGGTCCAATGTCAGTACTATTCATTGATAAGAGACTGATTCTCTAGTGACAAGAACAGTACTTGACACTTAAATTTTTTGGTCAGTCGTGGGGCCTGAACTCCGGGCCTGGGTGCTGTCCCTCAGCTCTTCAGCTCAAGGCTAGTGCTGTACAGCACCACTTCTGGCTTTTTCTGCTTATGTGGTGCTGAGGAATCGAACCCAGGGCCTCATGCATGCAAGGCAAGCACTCTACCACTGAGCCACCTTCCTAGCCCCTCAGTTTACCTTTTGAGTTGCATTACATCTTATCATTACAAATGGTTTATGTGTTTCTGGGACTAATTTTCTACAAATACTGTTGTTGAGGTTTCTCCTAAATTTTGGTTGAGAAGAGAAGGATACACTTTCCAGTGCTGTAAATAGGTTATGTAGAAACATTGGCTGATGTTGGAGGTGGGGAGGAGTCTGTTGCAATTGCATCACTTCAAGAAATGAGTGGCCTCTTCCATGTTTCCCTGTGTTCTGTGAAAGCATCACAGTTTCCATATATGTGATTATTAGAATGGTTTGCACAGAACCGAGGAAGAGCTTAGAAGTCTTTATGTTGTGAGCCAGAAAGCAGAAAGGAAAGATCATGTCAAGAGAGACAAACTTTTTTTTATGTGTGCTGGTTCTAGGGTTTGAACTCAAGGTCTAGGTGTCCTCTCAGAGCTTTTGTATTCAAGGATAGTGTTCTACCACTTGAGCTACAGTTCTGCAGTTGGCCCTTTGATGATTAATGGAAGATAAGAGTTTCACGGACTTTCCTGCCAAGGCTGGCTTCGAATCATGATCCTTAAACAATCTCTTGAGTAACTAGGATTATAGGCATGAGCCACTGGCACTGAGCTAAGAAAGAAAATTTTTCTTTTTCTTTTTGTTGGTCATGGGACCTGGACTCTGGGTCTGGGCACTGTTCCTCAGCTTTCAGCTCAAGGCTAGTGTTCTACCACTTAAGCCACAGTGCCACTTCTGGCTTTTTCTGCTTAGGTGGTGCTGAGGAATTGAACCCAGGGCCTCCTGCATGCAAGGCAAGCACTCTAGCACTGAGCCATCTTCCCAGCCCAGAAAGACAAATTTTTGATTGCTTGTCTAGTGGCCCTGCTCCGTGGGTGCAACCTGTATCCTGATCCACTTATGTTTCAATTATTGAACCTGATTGGACAATTATGAGAGAAGTCCTTGTTTGTGTTTTCCAGAATTCTAGTAGTAAAAACAGCAAAATACATCCTATCTCTAGAAAGCTTGGGCTGAGTTACGGTTTCTCTCTTCCCTTCCCCACTATTTCTTGGAGTACATCTTGGGGAATTGATCCTCTTAGGCCTAGGGGGTTTCCATCCCCCTTAGCATCTCTGAGTGCCTCAGTTCTACTTCCAGGGTCTGTCTCACACTTGAATTTTCTCAGAGTCCATTCTTGTTGCTACCATTGGCATTGAAGCCAACCTCCACTTCATGCTTGTCTTTCAGTGTAGAGCTTTTTTACTCTGGTGTGGGATGGGGTGGGATGGTGGTGGTGATGTTTGTGCGTGTGCCATATTTCTTTTCTCCCTAAATTGGTGTACTTCTGTTTCTCTTGATCTTGTTCAGTTTTACCTGACTGACCTATGTCAATGAATTATTTAACCTATGTTCCCTTTATTTTATTTAGGTAAAGCTACGTCAGCTTCTAATCCAAGCAGCCCAGCTCCAGACTGGTACAAAGATTTTGTAACAGATGCTGATGCTGAGATTTTAGAGCATTCTGGGAAAATGGTACTTCTCTTTGAAATCCTTCGAATGGCAGAAGAAATTGGGGATAAAGTGTAAGTTTTTTTCCCCCCTATACTTACTGAATTGACAAACTTGTTCATAATCTGTTATTTCAGCAAGTTCCTTTGTAATTTCTTGTCATAGCACTTCCTTAGTGGCAGACAGCTGGGAGTTCTAGTCAGGTGGTGTCTTCAGTGCTCTTTTCCCTTTTGAGCTGTTGCCCCTTGGACGGAATCCTTGGCTCATGTGTCTAGTTAAGATTTATGAAAACATACTTTTTCAGTCCCTGTAGTGTGGCTTCTAACTTGTCACGGTACCAAGATTTTTTTCTTCCTACAATCACTGGTGAACACTGAATCCCTATACTTAATGATTACCTTTCAGACTCTTATCTGTTTTATGAGTCTGACTTTATCATATCTGTGCCCACCATCTCACCCATTGGATCATTAGCCCCAAACCATTGTCCAAGCTTTAAACCAGACTTGCCATATAAGCTGTTACAGAGTCTCAACATCTGATCATGATTTTTAAAACATGTCTGATGCTTTGAATAATTAACATAACGCTGAAAAAATACTCTTTTATCTTAAAGGAAGAGGTCTAATTTATCAATTAGCCCTTCTGAAAACAGGCATTTGTTACTTCCCATAACACCTTTTTAAAAATAATTAGTTCTCAACACATTCCAATGTACCTGTTTGCTTATGTCTTTGTACCAGACCAGTAAGCTTACTTAAAGACACATTCCATTTTTTCTTGTTTTGTTTTGGGGGAGGCAGTCCTAGGGCTTGAACTCAGGTCCTCGGGGTCTAGGTGCTATCATTGAGCCCTTTTACTCAAGGCTAGTGCTCTACCACTTGAGCCCATAGCTCCACTCCCAGCTTTTTGGTTCTTAATTTGAGATGGAGATAAGAGTCACTGGGATTTGTCTACTTGAATTGGCTTCAGATTGAGATCCTTGGATCTTAGCCTCCTGAGTAGCTAGGATTACAGGTGTGAACCACCTGCACCTAGCTTTTTATTTGTTCTTATTCACTATACCTGGCATCTGTTCAGTGCTCACTAAATTTTTTAGTGAGCCACTTTGTCTATATATTTATTTACATATTTATTTTATGGTGCTGGAGTTCATACTCAGGGCCTCATGCTTGCTAGGCTGGAATTCTACAGCCCTAATTACCATTTTATACAGAAACATAATTTCAGGTAAATTATGATGTTGCCCTATTTTTAAAAATTTATTCTTTTTAAAATAGGATCTCACTATATTTCCCAGACTGTCCTTGAACTTATAATACTCCTGGCTTTGCTTATTGAGTGCTGGGATTATAGGCATGCACTACCATTTCTTACTTACTGCTTGAAAATCAAGTATTAAAATTGAGATAAAGTATATTTTGGAGTAGGGATAATAAAATTTGATAGATTAAGGGCAGTAAGGAGAGAATAGTCTAAAGAATGGTTCCTAGACTTCCAGCAGAAATGACTAGCAGATTATGCTATTTCCCAAAATGGACAAGATTAGAGAACTAGTTTTTTGTTTTAGTTTTTGGGTTTTTTGGGTTTGTGTGTGCCTGTGCATGTGTGTGTGCACATGCATGTGTGCGTGTGTACGTGCTTGTGTGCCAGCCAGTACCAGGGCTTGAATCCAGAGCTCCATGCTCTCACAGGGCTGTTTTTGCTTATAGCTTGTGGGTGCTGTGTTGCTTGAGCCACACCTTCATTTAGGCATTTTACTGCTTAATTGGAGAAGAAATTTCCTGTACTTTTCTGTCCTGGCTGGCTTTGAATTGTAATCTTTAGATCTTAGCTTCGTAAGTAGTTAGGATTATAGACATGAGCCATCACTGTCTGGCTTTCATTTTTTTAATGTAAATTACAATTTTTTTTGTGGGTTGTGGGACTTGAACTCTGGGCCTGAGTGCTATCCCTGTGCTGTTCAGCTCAAGGCTAGCAGTGTACCACTTGAGGCACAGCACCACTTCAGTTTTCTGGTGGTTAAGTAGAGATTAGAGTCTCAGGGACTTTCCTGCCCCAGCTGGCTTTGAACCACGATCCTCAGATCTCAGCCTCCTGAGTAGCTAGGATTACAGGCATGAGCCACTGGAGCCTGGCTCAATTCTTTATTTTTATTTTTATTTATTTTTTATTTATTTATTTATTTATTTAAATTTTGTTTTTGGGTCCGGTCCTGGGGCTTGAACTGTGGGCCTGGGTGCTGTCCCTCAGCTCTTCAGCTCAAGGCTAGCGCTCTACCACTTGAGCCACAGCGCCACTTCCGGCTTTTTTCTTTTTGCTTATGTGGTGCTGAGGAATCGAACCCAGGGCCTCATGCATGCAAGGCAAGCACTCTACCTCTGAGCCACCTTCTCAGCCCCTCAATTCTTTATTTTTTAATTTTAAAAAATGTTCCTAACTGTAGAAAGTAGCCAGAGAATTAGTAACTGAATTGAATTCTTACTAATGGTTGCATTTTATATGTGTTTTCATTTGTGTGATCTAATATACGTTTTCGTTGTCTGTGAGATTGCTTCATGTTAAACTTAATCAACTAAGTTTCTTTTTCTATACAACTTCTTTCAAATCAGATTTCCCCCATTCTTTTTTGGGGCAGGGGAGGGGGTCCTCTTCTGCAGCTTGAATTAGGGCCTGGGCGCAGTCCCTGAGCTCTTTTGCTGAAGGCTAGCATTCTGTCACTTCGAGCCACAGCTCCACTTCCCAAATTCCTCCATTCTTTATTCCTGCAATTAATTTTTGAGTTTTTGAGTTTCAAGCCCCAGTCCTTGAGGTTCTTGTGCTCAAGGCTAGCACTCTACCACTTGAGCCACAGCACCACTTCTAGCTTTTTTGTTTATGTGATACTGAGGAATCGAACCCAGGGCTTCACCCAGGCAAGCACTCTACCACTATGCCCCATTCCCAGCCCCATGCAATTGATCTTTTAAATCCAATGTACATTTGATATTTCTACAGGGCTGGAGAAATAGGATTTTTTTAGTCAGTGGTGTGCTCTTAAGTAACAGCTGCCCTTCCATAAAATAATAATGAAAATAAAGAGAAAAGGCAGGCAATGAAGAAACAACCTTATTTACAAAATTTGCTAATTTCTATGATATAAATATTCCCTCCATGGTCAATCTCAAGCTATCAACATTATATCAGATGTGGGAAAAGACTATAACAATGAACTTTTTTGTTGGAGGCTAGTTATAGCCAACTCCACTATTCCACTACATTTAGCTTGACCAGTCTATTAATAAATCATTAAACATTGACTAAATTCTTATGGTATGCATGACTTGCATAAGTATTCTGTTGATATTTTCATGTAAATCATTAATAAAGCAGGAAAACCAAAATGATTTATGCAGATATGAGCAGAACCCATCAAGACAATAGATCATCATATTATCTTCAACTAGGAAAAGTCAGAGGTGAACATTTGTGTATTACCACAACTCTTTAGCTGTTTCCAAGCGATTTAGCTTAATGGTTCCTAGACTGCCTTACTTGCTAATTAAAAAACATCAACTTTCTTTCCTACTTTAAGAGCCCTCATTCCAGATTAATTTCAATTAGTATTTCTAGGAATTTCACTTTTCCATGTCAGGGCATTAAGGATATGGAAAAGATAGTAAGAAAACCGAGGAGAGATAAGGCATACTTGAACTTTAGCATTTAAGTTGAGAGTAAGTTTACTTCCTTGCCAATAATGTAGTAGAGATAGTAGACTAGTAGGGCAGAGCTGAGCTGGGAAGCTGTAGAATAGAAAATGAGCATACGTGTGCATGTGGTTCATTCTAGTGGCTCCAAGCTCTAGTTCATTTTCACTCTGCTAAATCGAATGCTTTCTGGTAGTGAGTGTTGTAGGATCTTGTAGAATCATAAGCACTTCGATAATCAAACTTTCAGGATCAAAACAAAACAATGCATGTTGCCACAAGGAGTTTCTTATGTGTTTACCTACTTGGTATATATAAGGGAAAGGAGATCTTCTCACATTCTCTTTCTAGACTGTTTTCATTTCCAGTATTCAATTATGTCCCTTCTCACCTATGAGTTGAAGCTGAGCACTGGTTTTCAAATACTTCTCTGAGCACCTACAAATAGGTGACCTTGAACACAAAGTAAAGGACCACTGACTTCTCCCATAAGGCCTAAAGTAACTTGAAGATTTTTCTCTGCATTTTCTAACCTCTCTATTATTTTTATATTATATCTATATACTCTCTTTGAATTAATTTTTTTCTGTAAAGCATGAAGCTTAGACCAAAATTTATTTTTTACATATGCATATTGATATAACTAATGCTAGTTGTGAGCAGCCTATCCATTGTTTTTGTTGTTAAATTGTTTTTGCCTTGTTGAAGATTATTGAACCATGCCAAATGACTATATGGCAGTATTCTTTTCTGTTCCATTGATCTCTTCCTCTTCCCTCACTGCAATGACAATGTCTTTTTTTTAACAGTAAAGTCAGGCAGAGTTAAGACTTCTAACTTGGTTTTTTTCCAAATTTGTTTTGGCTACTCTGTGCTTAGCATTCCCACGTGAGTTTTACAATTAGCTTGTTAATTTTTACAAAAAAAATTTATGCTCAGATTTTGGGAATTTGGTTATTAAATGTTAAGTTTATAGATCAATTTAGGAAGAAGCAATAACTTTGCTAGGTGAATCTTCTAATGCATGAACCCCCAATCTGTTGCTTTAGACTTGTGTTTAGCCAGTCTCTCATATCTCTGGACTTGATTGAAGATTTCCTTGAGTTGGCCAGTCGGGAGAAAACAGAAGATAGAGATAAACCTCTTATTTATAAAGGTGAGTTGTTATAAACATGTTTATATCATTCATATTATATATGTGTGTGTATATACACACACACACACACACACACACACACACACACACACACACAGCCTCAATATATCAAATTTTTCCTCATTCTTATCCACAAAAATCTGGTCTTTTTGTGGTTGTTTTTGTTCTATAATCTGGGCTAACCTTGAACTCATGATTTTCCTGCCTCAGCCTCTTGATTGCTGACATTACAGATGTTTGCCACCACAACCAGCTTGGTCATTTTTTAACTATCCTGTGTGTATACTTGAGGTTTGTAGCATGATACAATGGGATACAAATAGTAAAATGGCCCTCATGGTGAAGCATATTACATATTACATATGTCATCTCATATAGTTACAGCTAAAATCTGTTAGCAAGTTCTCTAATACAGTAATATTTATTATTGCAATTATACACTTTCTAAAAAGTCCTGTACAGTTCACCCATTTAAAGTTATTTTAGTGTATTCACAGATTTTACATATATATATATATATATATATATATATATATATATATAGCCAGTACCACAGTCAACTTTTGAACATTTTAATCATCAGTAAATAAAACCTTTAGTTATACCACGCTGCTGCCCTTTCCTTTCCCACTGAGGACCACCAGTCTGCTTTGTGTATCGGTGCTCACTGATTATTTTACACTACTATTGGGATGCAGTATGCACATTTCTTGACTAATTTCCTTCATTTCACAGTCTTTTCAATGTTAATCTATTTGGAGCATGCCTTAAAAATTTTTTTTTTAATTTTTGGTCAGCCATGGGGCTTGATCTTGGCCTGGGTGCTGTTCCTCAGGCTCTTCAATTCAAGGTAAGCACTCTACCAGTTGAGCCACAGCACCACTTCTGGTTTTCTGGTGGTTTATTGGAGATAAGAGTCTCATGGGCTTTCCTCCCTGGGCTGGCTTTGAATCTTGATCCTCAGATCTCAGCCTCCTTAGTAGCTAGGATTACAGGCATGAGCCACCAGCATCTGACTGAAGCATTGTGCCTTTTATGGCCTAATATTCCACTCTGTGGGTAATAGCACAGTTTGATTATTCTTTGATTCATTCATTGATAGGTGTTTGGGCTGTTTTTACTTTTTGTCTTTTAGGGTCACCAGCAAATGATGTGGGCTTTTCTTGGCTTCCCAATTTCCACACAGCATTATAGGCCTCCTTTAACAACCCCCAACCAATCCTTAGGTAATAGTTCTGGGTGGCCAAGGTGGGTGTTATTTGGCCTTCTAAAATATGGTAATGTCTCTGGCCTACCAAAAACCTCGGGAGAATAGGTGAGCTCTAGGCTATCTTTGCTTAGATAAGCTTCTAGACTTACTGTCTCTACTTATCCACACCAACTGGTGTTGTGTTTTTTTTTTTTTTTTTTACCATTTCAAAGCAGAGACTAGGTTTTTTTTATGGGGGGGGGGGTCTGGTCATGGGGCCTGAACTCTGGGCCTGGGCACTGTCCCTCAGCTCTAGGCTAGCGCTCTGCCACCTGAGCCACAGCGCCACTTCTGGCTTTTTTCTTTTTGCTTATGTGGTGCTGAGGAATTGAACCCAGGGCCTCAGGCATGCAAGGCAAGCGCTCTACCACTGAGCCACCTTCCCAGACCCGAGACTAGGTTTAGAGACCTAGCCCCTATAAATTCTTTATGAATTGGCTTTAGTTGTTAGAGGAGGTTTAAACTTGGCCTGGTGCTCAGGCTAAGGCAGTTGCTTTATCCCTTGAGCCAGGCCTACAGTCCCTTTTCCTGTTTTAGTTAGTTGTCCAACAGAGTATCATGTATTTATGGAGGGGTAACCTCAGACCACTATCCTATCTGTGGCTGCTTCTATTGCTGAGATCACAGGTGTGTACCACTACACCTGGCTCATTGGCCAAGGTGGGTCTTGCTAGCTTTTTTCCCAGGCTAACCTGAAACTGCCATCTTTCCTATCTCTGCATTTTGAATAGCTGCAACTACCATAAGAATGGAATTTAATTCTTTAAATATTTTCTAGAATTCAACAGTGAAGCCATCTTAGCCTGGAACTTTCCTATGGGGAATAGCATTAACACATTTTACTTTTTTTTTTTTTTTTGGGTCCGGTCGTGGGGCCTGAACTCTGGGCCTGGGCGCTGTCCCTCAGCTCTTCAGCTCAAGGCTAGCGCTCTACCACTTGAGCCACAACGCCACTTCCGGCTTTTTTCTTTTTGCTTATGTGGTGCTGAGGAATCGAACCCAGGGCCTCAGGCATGCAAGGCAAGCACTCTACCACTGAGCCACCTTCCCAGCCCACATTTTTACTATTTTTACAGAGTAAAATGGATGGGAGAAAATATTTGCAGATCATTAATTTGATCAGGATTTCACATCAAGAATAATCAACAACAAAAACTAGCATAATAAAATGGGCAAAGTCTTGAACAGACAATTATCTAAGAATGCTATGCAAATGACTACCATCACATTGAAAGGCAGTCAGCATCATTAGTCATTAGGAAAGTGCAAACTACATCCACAGTGAGACTCTACCACACAACTGTGAGAGGGTTTACTATTAAACATTTTTTGTGAGAATTTTAAGTAATCAGAACCTTGTGCAGTGTTGGTAAAAATGCAAAATGGGGGTCTGGCATAGTAGTACACACCTGTAATAGCAGCTACCAGGAGGTAGAGATGGGAGGATCATGGCTTGTGGCCACGGGGGACAAATAGAATAGAATAGGAAATATCACTTCTGTTAAAAGGTATGTGAAAGTTTCTAAAAATTAAAAATAACACAGGAAGATTCAGCAGTATCATTTCCTCATCATTTCTTCATCATACTCCAAAGAATTTAAAGTAGGGACAAAAGCCAGAAAAGGCAAAAAGCTAGAAATAGAGCTGTGGCTCAAGTGGTATGGAGGCTAACCTTGAGTGAAAAAGCTAAGGGATAGCACAAGCCTTTGAGTTTTAGCCCCAAGACTGGCACCAAAAAAAGAACACAAAAGAACAAAAGTAGGGTCTTGACAAGAGACTTGTGTACTTATGTTCATATGCTAATAATGGTGGAAAGTTGGAAGCAGCCTAAGTGGCCATCTTCAGATAAATGAAAAAACAAAACACGCACACACACACACACACACACACACACACACACACACACACACACACATTACCTTGAGAAGGGAGGAAGCTCATATGGTAAACTGGTTGAATCTTTTTTTGTTTATTTATTATAGCTAATAATAATAATAATACTATAATAATAATAATAGACTTCATCCTGAGTAAAAATTTCAGGAACTAAAAATTGATTTCTAAATTTATATATAATTATATTGCTAAATTGTGGGAAAAATCAGAATTTCAAGGGATTTAAAATATATAAAATTGTCATGAGATCTGAAGATCGTGGTTCCAAGCCAGCCTGGGCAGGAAAGTCTGTGAGATTCTTATCAGTGAGTCACAGAAAAAGTCAGAAGTGGTGTGGTTGCTCAAATGCTTGAATGCTAGCTTTGAGCAAAAGAAGCTTAGGGACAGTGCCCAGGCTCTGAGTTCAAGGCCTAGGACCACTCAAAGAAAAAACAAACTCAAGGGGACAAACAAGTCGTTTAAGGATTCAGGTGGACCTGTTGCAACAATGAGAAGTACAAAATGTCATGTCAAAACCAGCTTTACAATGTCGGAGGGGGGGGGAGGGGGAGTATGATTGGGTGGGGGGGAGGGGGGAGGCTGGGAAGGGAGGTGAAGGGTAAACAAAGGAGGAGGCTGCAATGCTTGGTAAGAAAGGTATGCATTATCCTGCCCATGTAATTGTAACCCCTCTGTACAGTATGTTCTCAAATAAAATAAAATAAAATTAAAAAAAAATAAAAAGAAAAAAAAAAAAAGAAAAAACAAACTCAAAACCAAAATTGGGGTTTATGACTATATATTCACTCCTAATACTCACCTAGACATCAATGTCTTTTCTATTCACTTTTCAAAATGAAATAATGGGATTTCTCAGGGCATTTTCCTGTATGTATATGATATTGTTTAATCATATTCATTCCATCACCCTCTAAGGTTCTAATCTGCTCTCTTGTTAGTCTAATTCTCCCCCAGTAGCCTATAGTTCCCTTTATAAGTTTATACTCTGTTGTTTGCTAGCTTGTTTTTAGGGCTAGTTTCCACATATGAGAGTAAACATGATAATTTATTACTTTGCATCTGGCTGGTTTTGCCTAACAAGATGATTTCCATTTTCATCCATTTTCCTCAAATGACTTAATTTCATTCTGCCTTATGGCTGATTAATACTCCATTGTGTGTTTGTGTGTGTATGTGTGTGTGTGTGTGTGTATGTGCATGTGTATGTGTATGTGTGTGCATGCATGTGTGTGTGTGCGTGTGTGTATGTGTGTCTGTATCATGAGTCTTTTTATCCATTCTCCATTGTTGGGCATCCAAATTAATAACATATGTTGCCAATTGAGGATTGTGCTACAGCAACATGGGTGTGCAGGTATATCTGTTATGTGCTGATTTAGATTCCTTTGGGTTTATAGTGAGTTCTAGAATAGGGTAGGCTGCATAGTGAGTTGCTGTCTCAAAAAAAAATCCTATGGTGTTTAGGACTCAAGGCCGCCTTGAACTTGCTAGACAAGCCTTTTACCTATGCTTATGTTCATATGCTAATAATGACCGAAAGTTATACAGATATTTTCTGAGTTTGAAAAGGTACCTGTAAATAAAACCTTGAACACATTATTCAGCCATGTACTCAGGCTCACTTTTATGTTAGTTACTTTTCAGATCTTGTCTTCTATTTTAGGTAAGGCTAGCCTCAGAATGTGATCCTCCTTCCTATGTCCTTAGTAGTTGAGATTACATGTACATCCTGCCATGCCCAGTTTGTTTGTTGAAATAAGATCTCACTATTCTGTTTGCCCAGCCTGGCATCAAACCACAATTTTCTTGAGATTATATCACCTTATCATATGGCTGGGATTACAAGTGTATACCATCACACCCAGTCCTAAAATACCTGTGCTCAACCAGGCACCAGTGGCTCTTGCTTATAACCTTATCTACTTAGGAGGCAGAGATCTGGAACATCACATTTTGAGACCAACTCAGACAAAAAGCTTGTAGTACAGAAGTTTATCTTTCAACATAAGGAACTGGATGTGAGCCACTGGCTGAGTGTGAGGTTGTTATTTTGAGGATAGCTGTGTACTGGCGTTTGAACTCTGGGCCTTGCCCTTGCTGGGCAGATGCTCTATTGCTGAGCCATGCCTCCAGACTTTTTTCTGTACTATGTATTTTTTAGATTGCCTCTCTCTTTTTTGTTTAGGCCCATGGCTGGATAGTGATCCTTCTTTATTTTTTGCTTCCCATTGTAGCTGGGGTGATAGGCAACACAACAACATGCCCAGCTTCCAACTTGGAGGTGGAGTTTTAGACATTTTTGTCTGGGTAGTCTGGAACCATAGTCCCAAAGTATGCGCCACTACCACATCCAGCTATTGGTTAAGAAGGGTCTCATAAAGTTTTTGCTTGGGCTAGTCTTGAACCAATCTTCACTTACTAAGTAACTAGGATTTCAGCATAAGCCACTAGTACCCAGCTTGTTTTGTTGTTTTGAGACAGGGTCTCCCTCTGAGTCCCCTGGCAGACTAGAACTCAAAATCCTCCTGTCTTAGCCTCCTGAATGCTGGGATTCCATGAATGCACTACCATACCTCACCCACCTTTCTTTTGTGTGCATGAGTGTGAGCGTGCGTGTGTGTTTGTAGGTATGTGTGGCACACGTTCTAGTACTGAGCTTGAATTCCAAGCATGTGCACTGTCCTTTAGCTTTTTTCTCAAGGCTAGAGATCTACTCCTTGAGCCATAGCTCCACTTCTGGCTTATTTTTGGTAGTTAATTGGAGATGAGTCTCATGGACTTTTCTGCTTGGCTTGGCTTTGAACCTTAATCCTCAGATGTCAGCCTCCTTTGTAGCTAACATTACAAGTATGAGCCACTTGTAAGCCAGGAACAAGGAGCAAACCCTAGTATGATTAGCAGAACAATATACTAAAACCTGTTGTGTTTTTCTTATTGACTTCTTAGGTGAAGGGAAGTGGCTCCGCAATATAGACTACTACCGTTTAGATGGCTCTACCACTGCACAGTCACGCAAGAAGTGGGCTGAAGAGTTCAATGATGAAACCAATGTGAGGTATGAACCTTGAAGTCTATGTACAAAGATTTGCATGACTCTTTTTTGATTTTACATACAATAAAATTCACACTTTGTATACTTGTACAATACTTGATAAATGGAAGATATAATCAAGACAACACAATTTCATCACTTTCCACCCCATAATTACTCAGGGGATCACTTTTTCCATTTAGTGAAATGCACTTGAACTCCATCTGTGGTTTTGTAGCTGTGAATATTTTATTCCTTTCTATTATTGAGTAGTATTCCACCATAGGAATGTAGCTGAGTTTGTGTTGCCCTTTCCTTTGAGGGCTATTGGAGTTGTTCCCATGTTTAACAATTAAAGCTGAAACTCTTCTGAACATTTGCACACAGATTTCTGTGAGCACAAAGATATTTCCCTAAGTGTAATGAAAATCTCAGATTGTAATTGCTGGACACAGTGGCTCATGCCTGTTAATCCTAGCTACTCAGGAGACTAAGATTGTGGAGTTTGAAGCCACTGTGGGAAAAATGTTCACAAGATCCTATCTCACTGATGGTAGGACATGGTGGCACATGTCTGTTATCCCACAGATAGGAAGATCATATGCCAGAGCATCAACTTGAGACTCTATCTCCAGTAACTAGAGGAAATAACTAGAGGAAAAGGGGGGCATAACTCAAGTGAGAGTGCTTGTCTAGCAAGTGCCAGACCCTGAAAACTCCCAGTACCACCAAAAAAACCCACCAAAAGCAAACAGCCAGTCTAAAGGGGAAAGATCCACTGGTACAAACACACTTTTTCCCCTTGCATTTTTCCCAATGTAAATTTTCATCCTATTTACCTAAGTCAATTTGAAGTCTTTTATTGTGGCTCTGGAAATATTCTTAAAGCACTGAAAAAAATTACTTTTCATATATACCTGTTTATTTGGGCTGTTTTTACCTTAGGTTTTTTTTCTCCTAACATATCTCATTGATTCATTATCAAATTCTCCTAATCTAGCACTCAATACCTCAGTTTGTCATGTTCCTGGAGCACTCCCTTCCTGCAGCCCTGTGTGTTGCTCCTGTTTGAGCTATTTGAGTGCCTTGTATCTTGCCTTCTTTCTGTCTGTATGTTCACATGCTATGCAACAGGTGTTTGCTTGAGTCAGCCCTGTTGCACTTGCTTCCTTTAGTATTGTCCTTCATTTAGATTTTCTAGGGTTTATTTCAGTTCCCAGCACAATAGGATCTTGGCAGTTATACAGCTATTTTCTGAGTTTAGTAGGGTACCTGGAAGTAACACAATGAACACATTATGGACATATGATTTTCATACTCATCTTTATTTTTAAAAATTTTATTGTGCTGATACTGGGGCTTGAACTCAGGGCCTCTTGTTCTTTGCTTTGCTTTTTTACTCAAGGCTGATGCTCTACCACTTGAGCCACAGCTCCACTTGCAGCTTTTTGCTATTTAATTGGAGATAAGTATATCACAGACTTTCCCTGCCCAGGTTAGCTTCAAACTGTAACCCTTAGGTCTTAGCTTCCTGAGTAGCTAGGATTAAAGGTGTGAGCCATCAGTGCCTGGCAAGTAGATTTTAAATGTAAATATTCATCTTTATTTTTAACATCAGACATTCATTTTTCAGCAGTAAGGTTTGGGGGGTGGTGTATATAAATAAACCTGACTCTTCCTGTGTTTGATTTTCTTTTGTAAGAAATGAATTCTGTGAAGTCTTGATCAGAAAACGAACTTAAGACTCAAAAGTCTTATCATCATTAAGCTTTTCTTTCATATTTCCATTTTCAGAGGGCGATTATTTATCATATCCACCAAAGCAGGATCTCTTGGAATTAATCTGGTAGCTGCTAATCGAGTAATTATATTCGATGCTTCTTGGAATCCATCCTATGATATCCAGAGTATATTCAGAGTTTATCGCTTTGGACAAACAAAGCCTGTATATGTATATAGGTTCTTAGCTCAGGTATGTTTATAATTTATATATTCTTTTATATTACATATTGAAAAATTGAGTGAGACTGGTGATAGTTTAGAGGTACTGAACATAAATGGATGGAACTGATTGCATTTTATCACTGCAGAACACATATGTATTACAGAGACAAAGTTGAAAATACTATTCTTATATAGAAAATTGGAAAAGTCAAGCTTGGACTCTTTAGGATTTTCTAGTTGAAGTTCATCTATTTTTATAATGTCAGCTTTCCAGGTGCAAATTGTTTTGTATTTTCCTACTAGTTCAGGAACGTTAAACATTTATACTTCCCCTTGCTTAGCATATATAGGACGATGAATAACAAACTAATTTTCTTAGTAATGACAAGGTCATTGTTTTCCAGTGGCCACCAGTAATCCTAACGTGAGCAAATAAGAAAAGAAATAATATATGAACAATCATGATAAAAAGGCTATTTAATGTTTTCTAGTCAAGTCTATTAAAGTAATGTCCTTGAAATACAAACCAAGGTACTTAGAAGCCAGTTGTAAGTGGTTTCATGGCTGTGATCTTCGGCACTCAGAATGCTGAAGCAGGAGGATTGAGTCGAGGCCAGCCTGGCTACACAGTTTAAAAAAACTGTCTCAAAACAAAAGCAAACAAAAAACCAAAGCCCAGAAACTCAAATTCAAGAAAAAAAAGTAAAAGCAAAGATATGAATATATTTGGAAGTAATCTACATTTATAGAAGCTAGTTGCTTTTTTAACTGGTGTATTTGCTATATAACAGCAGGCATTACCATTCTCCACCTGTCTTCTCATCTGGGCTTCCAACTAGAGCCTGTGTTTCACTGCTAAAGATCTTTGCTTATTTGATCTCCTTTAGTATGTGAAAACATTGATAGCATCATTGTATATTCTCTCCTGTTATTTAAAAGCACAACTTCTTTATATTCTAGCTTTTAAGTAATTGACACAGAATTTCATGTCAGTATTTTTTGGCTCTAAAATATAGAAACCAATGCTTGATACAAAAATAGTTTATATAGAAACTAACACCCAATAGTAGTTTGTGATGATTATGAATATCTTACTATATTACACTGAAGAGGAATTGAACTGTTTATTGCATTCAAACTTCAGTGCCCACCTTATTCTTATTTCACTTGTTTCTTTTATATCTCTCTGCCCTGGTATCTGCCTGCTCTTCCTACTTTCATCAAATCTAGAAATATATGGAACAGCACAGGAAATGTATTTTGGGGATAGATAATTTAGAATGATTATCACTAATTTTCTTAATTTGTTATGGTAAACTATGCTAAGAATTGAAGTCTTTCATGAATTAAGCAACACTGGTAATGATTATTTCTTTATGGCAATGCATGACCTTGAAGTTTTAGCACTTCATATTAAGTAGTAACTATATTTCTACTTGATTAAGGTTCATACTTACAAGAATGTTTTTGTGTATTCCTTCTTTTCCCAAAGGGAACCATGGAGGATAAGATTTATGACCGGCAGGTAACTAAGCAATCTCTGTCTTTCCGAGTTGTGGATCAGCAGCAGGTTGAGCGGCATTTTACCATGAATGAGCTTACTGAACTTTATACTTTTGAGCCTGACTTATTAGATGACCCTAATTCTGAAAAGAAGAAGAAGAGGGACACTCCCATGCTGCCAAAGGTAAGGAGGCTTATATTAGTAGCTTAAACAAAGCCAGCATGATCCAAGGTTAATGTAGCTGCTACTCTGAAACTTAGTCATCTGATGAAGTCTGTATTTCACAGTTTTTCATAGAGTAAAATTTCATTGAATTAAGTAAAAGCATGGTTGATCACTTCTTCATGTAGCAGAGAAAGATAGTCTATTGTGAAGTACATGCTTTATCCCCAATAAAAATCTCCACCAAGAATGATGGAAGGGGTGACATTGATCATAATACATTGTACTCATAAATTGGCATTGAAACTCCTTTATGCAACTACTTAAAGGTTGTTTTTTTAATGTGGGAAAAAAAACCCCACTAGGGCTGGGAAGGTGGCTCAGTGGTAGAGTGCTTGCCTTGCATGTATGAGGCCCTGGATTTCATTCCTTAGCACCACATAGGCAGAAAAAGCCAGAAGTGGCACTGTGGCTCAAGCAGTAGAGCGCTAGCCTTGAGCTGAAGAGCTGAGGGACAGTGCCCAGGTCCAGAGTTCAGGCCCCCCAACTGACGGGGGGGGGGGGGGGAACAAAACCCACCATCCAAAAAAATGCCTGCATAGAAACCTGAAAGGAAAGAGTATGAGTTAATAAACTTATAGCAATTCAGGTGCTGGGGGCCCATGCCTGTAATCCTAGCCACTCAGGAGGCAGAGATCTCAGGATTGAAGTTCGAAGACAGCCTGAGCAGGAAAGTCCGTGAGCCATTTATCTCCAATAAATTACTCAGAAAAAGCTGGAAGTGGTGCTGTGGCGCCACTGTGGTAAATCACTAGCCTTGAGCACAAAGACGTACAGAGGGACAGTGGTCAGGCCCTGAGTTCAAGCCCCAGGACCATCCCTCCCCCCCCCCCCCCAAAAAAAAAGATGTTACAAAGATGATTCCTATTATTATAGTACAGTTGTAAACGCATTCTTTTTTTAATATCCCTGCCTCCTTATTACGTAGTTCTTTTGTATTTCTGTTCTTAGTTTCTTTTACTTCCCTACTTTCTAGATTTACTATCTCAGACTTAATTTCTTAGCCACTCTATTATTTATTGTCAGTATTTATGCAGCTCTTTGAAGGCAAGAGCAATAGTCCCTGCTCCTCCTCTGTCATCCACAGGGAATGACAAATGGTGGGCACTTTGATCTGGCCTTTTTTGAATTTCTGTATAGTAATATTTAACTGGACTTCTATCATTCTGCAATGATGTATGCCTCTATTGAGAGGTGGCATTAGACTTAGACTTACTGTACCATCAGTGAAATTGAAATCTGTCATAGTGGGTTTATGAAGGGAAGAAAATTGGGGATTTACTTTGTATCTTTAGTTCTATCTTTAATCTGCCATGTTAGTATACTTCATTCAGCATCCCCTCATTGGACTCTGTGTGTGTGCATGTTTACACATGTGCGCGTGTGTGCACGTGCACACACCAGTACTAGAGATTGAACTGAGAACCTCAAGTTCTTGCTTGTTTTTTTTGCTCAAGGCTAGCACTCTATCACTTGAGTCACACCTTCCTTTCCCACTTTCTACTATTTCATTGCAGATAAAGAGTACCATGGATTTTTTCCTGTCCAGGTTGGTTTCACACTGTAATCCTAATATTTCAGCCTCCAGAGTGGTTAGGCACTCATATCCTTCATTGGCTTCTTCTTCTTTTTTTTTTTTTTGTCAGTCATGGGGCTTGAACTCTGAGCCTGGGCACTGTCCCTCAGCTCTTCAGCTCAAGGCAAGTGTCTACCACTTGAGCCACATCACCACTTTCGGTTTTCTGGTGATTTATTGGAGATAAGAGTCCCACAGAATTTTCTGCCCAGGTTGGCTTTGAGCCACAATCCTCAGATCTCAACCTCCTGAGTAGCTAGGATTACAGACATGAACCACCCGTGCTCTGCTTGGCTTCTTTCTTAATGGTTGTTGCTGCTGATTTTTTCTTTCGAAATACAACAATCTTAACCATTCTAGTGGTTTTTTTTTTTTTTTTTCAAATCGATGACTGGACCTGTCTACTGTCTATTCATTGCCTTAGTTTTTCCAGCCAATGTTCCCCAGCCATTTAACTTACAATTTGCACAGAACAAGTTTGTAGTGATGGGCTTGTCAAATGATTTTTAACTATTTATCTTTTAAATATTAAAGTGATATTAATCTTCCATGAACATGTGCATTTTATTTGGGAAAGTGCTTTTTCTAATCATAAACTTGTAAATTCCATAGATGTCAAAGATGAAACTCTGGGACAAGGTCATGTTTCATAAGGTTTAAGTGGATATTCTGTTTCTCTTTAGTACAGTGTACACAGCTGAGCTCTATAGGCTTTATTAAGAAACACAGCAAACACTGGATGCCAGAGGTTTGTGCCTATAGTCCTAGCTACTCAGGAGGCTGAGATCTGAGGAATCACAGTTGGAAGCCAGCCTGGGCAGGAATGTTGAGACTCTTATCTCCAATTAACCATCAAAAGCTGAAAGTAGAGCTGTGGTTTATGTGGTAGTGTTCTATCTTTAAGCAAAAAAACCTCAGGAACTGCACCTGATCCTGAGTTCAAGCCTCAGGACTGGCAACAAGCACAACGTCCCAGGCAGTGAAAGTGGCACACACATTTTTGTCCTTCCTGTCAAGCACTATTCTACCTGAGGTTGATTTTACTCTTACTTGCTCCACCACTTAATTATGTAACATGGAACCTGAGCAAGGGTTAACATCTCAGTATTGCTTTTGTGGGCCTGTACTGGAGATGAAACCCAGGCCTGCTGTATGCTAGGCAAGCGCTCTGCCACCTAACTACATTCGCAGCCCCTCTTAGGTCTTTTTAAGTGGGGACTGCATGTTGGTAATTATAGGGAGAACAAAATAGGGATTTAAGTTAAGTGAGGCTTTAGGTTTGCTTTCTCCACCCTGATGTTGTGTACAATTTTTCCCCCTTGTCTTTAGTCCTTCCTGCAAGCTTTAATACCTCTAAACATAGTTTACTGAACAGAGATGTTATTGTACGGTTTTATCAGCCATAGTGCGTGGTAATGGAAAGGTTTTACCTTATTCCTTTTACCACTAGAGTGAAATTTCACTCCATTTCCACAATTTAATGTGACATATGAAAGAGCTAATCAACCTGTTTCAGGAACCTTTTCGAAACTGATATTAACTTCTGAGAATAAAGGTTCAGAAGGACTCATTTAATTAACTAGTGCAAGTGTTAATAGCATGTAACCCATTTTACAGGGCAGGGAACAGGTGGTTTGGAAAGATAAACTGCTCAAGGACATAAAGCTAGTAAGTGGTAGAACTCAGATTTAAATCCACTTAAGAGCCTGGATCTGAAGTGTCCATACAAGTCACTAGCCACATGTGGCTGTTTACATTTACATTATTAAAACTAAAGTTTAAAAAGTAAGTTATTTAGTCATATTAGTACTACTGACTCAAGTGTTCAAGTGACTCATGTCCTGAGTGGCCAAAATACTGGACAATACAGAGAGAGAATATGCTACCTCCATCATTGTATAGCTATCTATTACTGTTGGCTGGCATTGCTTTTAAGAGCTATTACCTGATATCTGTATGTGGCTCAGGTGGTACCCTCCTTGTCTACCTTGCTTGAGGCCCTGGGTTCAATCCCCAGTATTACTGCATATAAATCTCCCAGTTTACAAAGGTAGCTACCATTTTTGTATTTAGGCGTGTATTAAACTTTCATTCAAAATTCAATGTTGAATTCAAGTGTTCTATCATGATATCCCTTGTAAAGAAAAGCTTAGATAACAAGGCTACATAGCCTTTTGTCTGTTTATTTTCCATTTATTGGAATTTAGAAGGATACACCAAACATGTTGTTAGTTCCTTATAGTCAATAATCTTTCATGAATACAGGTATTTGAGCACTACAGCTTGTGTAGTATCCTAAAGTGCTGTTACTCTGTTGCTTGGCTAATTCAGATGTAAGTCTTGCACATGCTTGTAGTCCTAGAAGCCCAGGTAGCTGAAGCAGGAAGATCACTGGATCAAGGCCAGCTTGCATTACACAGCCAGACTCTGTCTCAATTTTTTTTTTTTTTTTTTTTTTTTTTGGTCAGTCGTGGGGCTGAACTCAGGTTCTGGGCGCTGTCCCTGAGCTTTTTTTTTTTTTTTCCCCCCCTCTACACTTTGAGCCACAGTGACACTTCTGGTTTTCTGGAGATAAGTCTCATGGACTTTCTTGCCCAGGCTGGCTTTGAACTGTGATCCTCAGATCTCAGCCTCCTGAGTAGCTAGGATTACAGGCATGAACCACTGGTGCCTGGGTTCAAAATTTTTAAAAATATGTGTTTTAACACTCAGAGAAAGATGAGCAACAGACAATTTAAGCTGTGATACTTGCAGGCAAATTGAGTGGGTGACATAGCTCACTTTTGTTTTTTCAATTACTAGGTTTCATGGCTAAACTGGTTATATCAGACATATTTGTACTCTTGAAGAATATAATAATGCAGGAGAAAATTGATGAATAAAGGATTTCTAGATGTCTTCTGTATCACTTATTTTATTGTCAGTTGTGAGGCTTGAACTCAGGGCCTGGCTGTTGGATCTAAGCTCTTTTTGCTCAAAGCTAATGCTCTACCACTTTGAGCCTCAGTGCGGCTTCCAGTTTTTGAGTGGTTAATTGGAGATAAGAGTCCCAGAGGGACTTTTCTACCTGGGCTAGCTTGAACCACAATCCTCAGGTATCAGCCTCCTGAGTAGCTAGGATTACAGGTGTGAACCACTGGCACTTAGAAACTTATACTATTATTATCACTCATTTTCTTATGTTTCTTGAAAATATAAGTTGAGCTGGTAAGTAGCTACTTTCGTGTGTGTGTGTGTGTGTGTGCGTGTGCGTGTGCGTGTGCGTGTGTGTGTGTGTGTGTGTGTGTGTGTGTGTGTTGGTCCTGGGGCTTAAACTCAGGGGCTGCACCCTGTCCCTGAGCTTTTTCACTCCAATCTGCTACTCTACCACTTGAGCTGCACCTACACTTTCTGGCTACTTGGAGATTAAGATTCTCACAGGCTTTCCTGCTCCAGCTGGCTTTGAACCAAGGCATGAGCCAACACTGTCCAGCTTCATTCCTATTTTTGTGTGTCTTCTTGCTTCCTTGTTACACCAGACCTATAGCCGAGTTAAAGGATGTTTAGAATGAGAACTGATTTCTAATTCAGTCTGTATTTCAAACGCTGCAGTCTAGAAAATCACCGCAGTCATAGAAAGTGTACAGTGACAGCTTTCTACCTCACTGTGGCATATGGCATGTGTCATAATTGTAACAGATAACCAATTTTTAAAGGTTAAATGCTGAAAATAGTATCTACTTCTTTAAATGTTAAATTAAGGAGAAAACATTCTTATCAAAGTCACTTTGGCAGGCTTGTCTTTTTACTATCTTATTTATACCAACAATTTAGGGATCTCAGTATATTTATAAATGCTCCTTGGCAAAGGTTATGGTGGTCTTGACCCAAAAAAATCTGATATGAAGTGTTTGGTGTACTTCATTCAATAAGCTCTCTGGTTACTTATCAAGTGCACTATGTTTTTTCCAGTGCAGTTTGTGAAGAAACAGACTTCAAATTCACAAGTAGAAGCTTTTTTGACTAGGAATATTAAATTTCTTTACTAAAAATCTAGCCTTCTTTAAGTAGTAAAAGGAATTTTTCATCGTGTTTTGAGTGGGTCATATGGCAGTTAAGTATTGTAGTGACATTTTATTTCCAGATACTCTGCAACTCAAATTGAAACTGATGGCAAGCAAAATCTTTGTGAAACGTGGCAAATCCCTACCTTACCCCCAGGCAAAGCCTTGATGGTTTTTTAACAATTTTATTTTCAAGGTTGAATTTCAGAATTAATTAGATGGGAATTTTTGTCAGCTTGCCAAATACTTTAAACTTCTAAATAAATTAACTTAAACTTCTAATTTATCATTAATTTTGTTTTATTAATTGAACTAGTCATTTTTCAAGCTTAAACTAATTTAGGTTGTTAGCTAAAATATTGACCATGCAATTTTTTTTTCAGTTTGTAGGACTTTTTCAGTTATTGAGGCAAAAAATAAAGTTTAAACGAAGAAAAGGTACACATTTGGATGTAATTTAAACCTCATTTTGATGACTGTTGGCTTAGTGATTATAGATTCTGTTCCAGTATTGTTTTCAATAATAGTGTTACTATAGCAACTAATATAAATGCTGCTTTAAAGGGGAAAAACAAAAGCCTCTCCACTGATTGTATTGTATATGGGATGAAATTTTTCCTTTATTAACTTTTATAGCTTGTTCTGAACTTTGCAAAACTTTTTCCCAGAGACATAATCTGAGGATCCTGTTACAAATACTTTCTGCCCTCTTGATCTCATCATTTGTTTCTTGTATTGATAGAGTACTGCAATTAGTGTACAACTAGAAGATTTAGAAACTGTGATCTCTTTTCTCTTATTTGGAGCTCACACAGAGGCAGCACTCTGGAAGAAAGGAAGATTTCTGCCTTCCTGTTTCTTAACTATTGTATACAACAAATTGCTAGTTCTCAAAAAATCAGTTAACTTACTTGTAGTAGCTCTTGTGGTTGATAATGAAGATTATCATACACATCCTTAAGTCCTTGAGAATTATTAGTGAAATCAGTATATGAGCAGGTAAACAAAATATATTAAAATACTCCCATGAGCTCATTTCATTGCAGATTGTTCAAAGAACAGGAAGCAGTCTTAATGTTTGAAAAAAATCTCCTAAGGGATTGAATAGATGATAAGAATAGATAAAGTTTGGGGGCTGGGAAGGTGGCTCAGTGGTAGAGCGCTTGCCTTGCATGCCTGAGGCCCTGGGTTCGATTCCTCAGCACCACATAAGCAAAAAGAAAAAAGCCAGAAGTGGCGCTGTGACTCAAGTGGTAGAGCGCTAGCCTTGAGCTGAAGAGCTGAGGGACAGCACCCAGGCCCAGAGTTCAGGCCCACGACTGGACCCCCCCCCAAAAAAAAAAAAAAAAAAAAAGAATAGATAAAGTTTATCTCTATGATGAAAGCTTTGTGCAGCTTAGCCATTAAAAATGAAGAATATTTGCATTTGACGTAAAATTCAAATGTCCATGAAAGATATTAAGAAACCAAGTAGGCTTCAAGATTAAGTATTAATACATTGCCATTTTTATTCAAAGCTGGGTGGTGCAGACACAACTGTCTGTGAAAATGTTGTGGTGCCAGCAAGTTACCTCTGGGTTTTGTAGTTGGATATTCCTATTCTCCTTCATTTCTTTCAGTTTTTTGTGAAGAGAATATGTTGTAGTCATAGAAGCAATGTGGACAGGTTTTTGCTTTGATGGAAGGAAGGAAGAGATGTGTTGGGAAAAGGGTCCAAAACTTATTCATGATGGAAAAAGAAAGTCACATGAATTTTCCTGTTACTTGAATTTCAGTAGCCCATAGGTCTAAAGGGATATTATTGTATGGGCAAAGACCTGAATCTCCCAAACCTGACCTTAATTAGATGTTCATGCTTGATTTTTTTAATAGGCTACAATTTATGAGAGAAAACTTTATATTTGAGATTTCCCAAAATTATATCTCCTGAAGATGAACTTAGTTTTCTTTCATTAAATTAACAAATGCTATTTTTAAATTAAATTTTGTTGTTATTATTAATGTGATATACAGAGTAGTTATCATTTTATAAATCAGGTTAATGAGTAAATTTCTTTTTTTAGACAATGTCACCCTTTCCTTTGCTTTCTCTCAGTTTCCCCTTCCCATCCCTGTCCTCTAGTTATGTAGTTCATTTTCCAGTCTGTTTTTGTGTTTTTTTTTCATTAAATTAAACAAATGCTATTTTTTAAAAGTATAAAAATGTTAAAAAGTTACAAAAATAGACCTATTTACATTTCCCTATCCCCCAGAATCCTTCAGAGGATTATCTTTTTTGTCTAATTAAGTGTATTTGGGGAATAGAGCAACTATGCCTTAAGAAAACAAGCATTCTTTGTAAAGGAGTCCGAAAATTTAGTTTTCAGTCTCAGCTAATCCTTAGCTGTATAATTGCAGGAGTTTCTTTGTTCCTCTGATTCTCAATTTCTCCTTGTTCCAAGGTAATAGATTTGGGCTTTGAAAATTACAAGGTACTACGGACTGCCCTGATAGGCTGTCTGGTCTGTCATTCTTAAAGGGTGTGTTTGCACATGCATAAATGAATTTCTGGGAAGGTTTTCCCTACACACATAAAAAGCAATTTCTGAATTGTGGTGCTTATAAGTGAGAAGTAACAATATACTTAATTGACATAGTATATATTCTCAAGGAATTAGATTTTTTTTCTTTATTCTGGTGGGGTTTTTTTGTTTATCATCCTGTTGTCTATAAGCAGCGAATATTTCTTCCATGTTTCACTTTCATGCAGATAAGCTAAGTTATTATCTAATGTTATAGAGAGAATGAATATAGTGGCACAGCCAAAAATTAATTTAGTTCCTAGGATACATTCTCTTGGTCTTCTCTTTGGTAGCTGTTTTTGGGAAGGGAGAAAGGTGGATCACACCTGTAAATCCTAGCTACTCAGGAGGCTGAGATCTGAGGATCACAGTTCAAAGCCAGCTTGGGCAACAAAGTCAATGAACTATTTTTTTGTATTTTGTTTTTAAATTTATTGTAAAGATGATGTACAGAGGGGCAACAGTTACATAAGTCAGGTAATGAGTACATTTCTTTTTCTTTTCTTTCTTTTTTTTTTTTTTTGCTGGTCATGGAGTCTGAACTCTGGGCCTGGACACTGTCCCTCAGCTCTTCAGCTCAAGGCTAGCGCTCTACCACTTGAGCCACAGCACCACTTCCAGCATTTTCTGCTTATGTAGTGCTGAGGAATTGAGCCCAGGGCCTCATGCATACAAGGCAAGCGCTCTACCACTGAGCCACCTTCCCAGCAAGTACATTTCTTTTTGAACAGTGTCACCCCCCTCCCTCTTTTTTTTTTTTTTTTGCTGGTTATGGGGCTTTGAACTCTGGGCCTAGGCACTGTCCTTCAGCTCTTCAGCTTAAGGCTAGCACTCTACCACTTGAACCACAGTGCCACTTCTGGCTTTTTCTGCTTATGTGGTGCTAAGGAATCAAACCCAGGGCCTCATGCATTCAAGGCAAGCACTCTACCACTGAGCCACCTTCCCAGGCCCCCCTTCCATTTTCTCCCAGATTTTCCCCTCCTGACCTCCACCATGACTTTTCTCGCCAGTTAACCACCAAAAAGCCAGAAGTGGAGCTGTAACTCAAGTGGTAGAGTGCCAGCCTTGAATTTTGAAAAAGCTAAGGGATAATGTCTAGGCCCTAAGTTCAAGTCCCAGTGACTGGCACCAAACAAAAACAAAAAAAAAAAAAAAAGAAAAACGTACTGATACTGACTATGGTTACAATAATCATGTAATGCTAAGTAGAAGTAAAATCAGGGAGAATCTGAGAACATCTGAGTTCTGTAATTTATTAGATTTATTATAGATGTACTGACTTTTCTAATTATATTTGTTATGATCACTTAAAATTAGTGTTTTTTCAGTTTTAGAATTTCTTTTACTAAATTATATCTCTTCAGTCATGCTTGAGGGGTAGATATAGGAGTCATACCTCTAAGATAGTATTTTATCTTTGGGCGGGGGTGGGGGGGTGGTAGTACTAGGGTTTGAACTCAGGACGAGCTTGCTAGACAGATATTCTACCATTGAGCCATACCCACAGCCCCTTTTTGTACTGGTTATTTTTTAAAAAAATTATTGTTATTATAAAGGTGGTATACAGAGGGGTTATAGTTACATAAATCAGGTAAAGAGTACACTCCTTTCTGGACAATGTCACCCCTTCCCTTGTTCGCTCTCAGGTTTTCCTTCCCATCCCCACTCACTATACTGGTTATTTTTGAGATAGTGTCTGGCTTCCTACCTAGATGCTGAGCTAGACCTAAATGTGCCACCTTTAGGCCTACTGTGGTAGCTGGGATGACAGACATGTGCCACTACTCCCAGTTTCTTTCCACTGAGATGAGATCCTATAGATTTTTGTGTCAGCCTCCCACAAGACTCAAAATGACAGGCTTGTGCCAGTTTACCCAGCTGTAGTAGAGAAAGGGATCTTTTCTGTCCCTTTCCTTCCTTCCTTCCTTCCTTCCTTCCTTCCTTCCTTCCTTCCTTCCTTCCTTCCTTCCTTCCTTCCTTCCTTCCTTCCTTCCTTCCTTCCTTCCTCTCTTTCTCTCTTTCTTTCCTTTCTTTTTCTTTCTTTCTCTCTTCTCTCTTTCTTTCTTTCTCTTTTTCTCTTTCTCTCTGTTTCCCTCCCTCCCTCCCTTCCTTCTCTCCCTCTCCTTTCTTTCTTTCTTTCTTTCCTTTCTTTCTTTCTTTCTTTCTTTCTTTCTTTCTTTCTTTCTTTCTTCCTTCCTTTCTTTCTTTCTTTCTTTCTTTCTTCCCTCTTCCCTCTTCCCTCTTCCCTCCCCTCCCCCTTCCTGCTCTGCTCTTTCTCTTCCTCCTCCTCCTCCCCCTCCCTCTCCCCTCCCCTCCCCTTTTCTCTTCCTTCCTGCTCTGCTCTTTCTCTTCCTCCTTCTCTTCCTCCTCCTCCTTCTCCCTCTCCCTCTCTCCCTCCCCTCCCCTCTCCTTTTCTCTTCCTTCCTGCTCTGCTCTGCTCTTTCTCTTCCTCCTTCTCTTCTTCCTCCTCCTCCTCCTCCCCCTCCCTGTCCCCCTCCCCTCCCCTCCTCTCCCTTCCCTCCCCTCTCCTCTCCTCTTTCTCCTGAGATTTCAAGTCAGGACCTGGACACTATCCCTAAGCTTCTTTTGCTCAAAGCTAGCATTCTACCACTTGAGCCACAACACCACTTCCGGCTTTTCCTGTTTATGTGGTACTGAGGAATCAAACCCAGGGCTTCATGCATGCAAGGCTAGCACTCTACCACTGTGCCACATTCCCAGCCCAGCATTATTTTTTAATACCATGAATTAATACAAACTGGTACATCTCCCTGTCTTCCTACTTAGTAACTAACTATACTTTGGAAGTTGATGTAGTGATGAAAAGCCTATTCAGTGTGCCATAGACAAAAGAAGTCAGATTTGGCCGGGTACCAGTGGCTCACGCCTGTAATCCCAGCTGCTCAGGAAGCTGAGATCTGAGGATCGAGGTTCAAAGCCAGCCTGCGCAGAAAAGTCCATGAGACTCTTATCTTCAATAAACCACCAGAAAACCGGAAGTGGTACTGTGGCTCAAGTGGTAGAGTGCTAGCCTTGAGCTGAAAAGCTGAGGGACAGCGCCCAGGCCCAGAATTCAAGCCCCATGACCGACCAAAAAACAAAAACAAGAACAACAGAAGTCAGATTTGGTTGGTAGATTGCTACATTGGAGGAGGAGAGAATTGAATCCCTCTCTTTGTATGGTCTTATAATGTTTTCTAATTTCAACAAAGAAAATGACATATTATGAACGTCAAATTTTAAGTTTTTTGCAGAGACATTGAAGTCAGGGCCTGACACTTGACTAGGCTAATACAATACTGCTGAGCCACACTTCCAGCTCATCTATATTTTCTACTTGAAAGGAAATATGTGTTTCAAATGTTTATTTTGATAGGAAAATAAAAAATACATATTAAATAGAATATATGGAATTAGTGTCAGCATTCGCTATTATGTAAGAAAGAGGGCCTTATATTTGAGTCTTAGCAATTTTTTGAGTGCTACCAGTTTTTGGACCTAATACTCCAGGTATAGATAAACACATAAAGATGCAATTCTTTTCAAGTGTGGTTATTTTTTTTTCATGACTTAAGCATTGCTAGATGGAGATTAAATGTGAGTTTAATGTGCTATATGTACTTCCTGTCCTTCATTTAATCAGTAAGTATGTTCCTTTACTAAATTCCCATTCAGTTTGGATATAGAGTTTATCCTAGGAGAACTTACTAAAAGCAACGGAAAGTGTGTGTGTGTGTGTGTGTGTGTGAGAGAGAGAGAGAGAGAGAGAGAGAGAGAGTGCATGTGTTGGACCTAGAGCTTGAACTCATGGCTTGGGTGCTGTCGCTGAGTACTTTAGCTCAAGGCTAGTTCTCTTCCATTTGAGACATAGGCACACTTCTGGCTCCTTTTTTTTTGGGTGGCTTATTGGAGATGAGTCTTATAGACTTTCCTGCCTGGGCTAGCTTTGAACCACAATCCTCAGATCCTAGCTTACTGAGTACCTATAATTACAGGCATGAGCCACCAGCACCCAACTGGAAAGTTATTTTTTAAGTGAATTAAAATTTCTTTTATATATCTATGTTTTCATGTGTACTTTTTTTTAGTTCCAATCCTGGGGCTTTAACTCAGGGCCCCTTAGCTTTTGTGCCAAGGCTAGCATCTGCTACTTGAGGCATATCTCTACTTCTGACTTTTTGATGGTTAATTGGAGATGAGAGTCTGACTTTTCTGCCTTAGCTGGCTTTGAACCACAGTCCCCAGTTCTCAGGCTCCTGGATAGCTAGGACTACAGGTATGATCCATCAGCATCCAGCTTATAAGAATATTTTTAATTTAATTTTTTTTTTGTCGGTCGTGGGTCTTGAACTCTGGGCTTGGGTGCCATTCCTCAGCTCTTCAGCTCAAGGCTAGTGCTCTGCCACTTGAGCCACAGTGCCACTTCTGGTTTTCTGGTGGTTAACTGGAGATAAGAGTCTCACAGACATTCCTGCCTGGGGTCACTTTGAACTATGATCCTCAGCTCTCAGCCTCCTGAGTAACTAGGATTACAGGCATGAGCCACCAGCACCTGGCTATTTTTATTTAAATTTTAAAAATTAGTACCATCCATGATTTACTTTAGTTACCTATCTCAACTCGTTCTCATTTCCATGGTCATAATTACACAGAGCAGGAGTTTAGTGATCTTAGAATATGTATATAAGTGGTCCCAGTTTTTACACAATTTAACCTTAAAACATGGACTTAGTGGGAGCTGGGGATATGGTGCAATGGTAGAGTGTTTGCCTAGCCTGTGCTAGGCTCTGGGTTCATTCCTTATATGTTATAATTAAGCTATTCTGTACCTATTTAGATTAATTTAGATTTTTTTTGGTTGGTATTGTGGTTAGTAGCTAAAGTGTCTATGAAAATAAAGTTCTTAAATACATATAAACAGGCATCATGTTTTTTAACCACAACTATCTAATATAATGACTAATTTCTTTTTTGCCAGTCTTGGGCCTTGAACTCAGGGCCTGGGCACTGTCCCTGAGATTCTTTTGCTCAAGGCTAGCAGTCTACCGCTTGAGCCATAGCACCACATACAGCTTTTTCTGTTTATGTGGTACTGAGGAATCTAATCCTGGGCTTTATGCATGCTAGGCAAGCACTCTTAACACTAAGCCATATTTCCAGCCCATAATGACTAATTTCAAAAGATTTATGTTAACATTTATCAACTAAGCAAAAAACATAAGGCATATGAAAAAAATTGGGGTAAATGCCCTTAAAAGCCTTAAAGTGGTAAAATTTAAAAACTGAATTTCTCCTAGCTCGACAGCACACACACTTGTAATCCTAGCTCTCAAGAGGCTGAAGCAAGAAGATTGTGCATATAGGACAGCCTGGGCTACATAGCAAGACCCGATCTCAAAAAGGGCTTTTTTTAAAAAATTTTTTTAATTGTGAAAATAACGTACAGAGGGGTTACAATTACATGAGCAAGGTAATGAGTACATTTCTTATCAAGCATTGTTGCCTCTTCCTTTGTTTCCCCTTACCATCCTTCCCATCTCCTCCCCTGCCCCTGTCCCCCGCCCCCTCTCTCGGCACCAAAGTTATAAATTTGTTTTTCAAAAAGTTTTTTGAATCTCTAAACATGTTGTGGTAAACATGAAGTTATGAGTTTTCAGTACAGTGTTGCTGTGGATGCATGCTTGTAAACCTAGATACTCAGAGGCTGAGATCTGAGGATCTCAGTTTGAAGCCAGCCCAGGCAGGAAAGTCCAATTAACCACCAAAAAGGTGGAAGTGGAGCTGTGGCTCAAGTCATAGAATGCTAGCTTTAAACAAAGGAGATCAGGGAGACAAAGGACAGTGGGTGAACCAATGGAACGGCGATACTCACAAGGCAATATGTTAGAAATGAACTTTACAACTTGGGAAGGTGGGATTGGAGGGAGGGAAAGAGGGAGAAAAATGAGGGAAGGGGTAATAATGTTGACAAGAAATGTACTCATTACCTTACATCTGTAACTGTAACCCCTCTCTGTACATTACCTTGACAATAAAGTTAGAGAAAAAAGAGCTCAGAAACAGTGTCCAGGCCCAGAGTGGGCCCCCAAAACTGGCGTGTGTGTAGATGCGTGTGTGCGTGCGTGCGCATACACACAACACACAAAGTGTATGATGTTGTATATTTTATGGCTGTTTGTAAATAATTTATAGTATATATTGAAATTTAAATAGTTTCTAGTCTAACAATTCGGTATAGAATTAAAGGAATGTGGTCCAGAGGAATCAAATAACTCTGTATCATTTTAATCCCTCATAATAGGATACCATACTTGCAGAACTTCTTCAAATACATAAAGAACACATTGTAGGATATCATGAACATGACTCTCTGTTGGACCACAAAGAAGAAGAAGAGTTGACTGAAGAAGAAAGAAAAGCAGCTTGGGCTGAATATGAGGCAGAAAAGAAGGTAGTTCATTCAGAATGCTACTTTGAGGGAAGAGGGCTATTTGAGAGAGGAACGGGACTGGGGAAACAAGAGGGTAATGGGGGTATGTGTATGCATGTATGAAAATGTCACAACAAAACCTTCTTACAATATGCTTTTGGGGCCAGGTATGGTGATACATGCCTGTAGTCTCAGCTATTTGAGAGGCTGAGGCAGGATTACTTGAAAGTAGCCTGGGCAACACAGTGAAACCAGCCAAGTTTGAAAAAGCATAAAATGCCTTCTAGTTTGGAGTTTTATGTTAGTTGTTTTAAAGAGCAGTAAAGAAGAAAAGGGTCTCCTTTGAAGACATGAATAATATAATGAGTCTTGGGGCTGGGAAGGTAGCTCAGTGGTAGAGCGCTTGCCTTGCATGCCTGAGGCCCTGGGTTCGATTCCTCAGCACCACATAAGCAAAAAGAAAAAAAAGCTGGAAGTGGCGCTGTGGCTCAAGTGGTAGAGTGCTAGCCTTGAGCTGAAGAGCTGAGGGACAGCGCCCAGGCCCAGAGTTCAGGCCCCATGACCAGACCCCCCCCCCCCCCAAAATAATATAATGAGTCTTCAGATATAGGGTCCCAAGTGTGAGTATTCATTTATGAGCTTTAGCTACCTATGAGAGGAGGAGGATAGGTGAGAAAAAACTAATATTAGCTGAGCACCTGTGGGTCACACCTATAATCCTAGCTACTCTGGAGGCTGAGATCTGAGGATCAAGATTCAAAACCCAGCCGGGGCAGGAAAGTCTGTGAGACTCTTATCTCCAGTTAACCACCAGAAAACTGGAAGTGGTGCTATGGCTTAAAGTGGTAGTACACTAGCCTTGAGCAAAACTGCTCAGGGACAGTTCCCAGGACCTTAGTTCAAGCCCCATAACAGACCAAAAAAAAAGCAGTAGTATTTTCCACCTAGTGCTTGCTGAATTGCTAGCTGAAGGGAATCTGTATTTTTAGCATAAGTTAACCCTCATGAGTACTAGCTTGCTGGCACTTAGACTTGGAGGTAAAAGTTGCTTTAATATGTATACTATGAAGTCTCGATTTGGACTAAATATCATAACATGAAGTATGCTATTATTGGACATTAGTGTCAATCTCCAGCAGCAACTTTACTTCAAATAGTTCTACGTTTGAAACAGCAGTCCACTGGAGCAAAAAGGACCTGCACATGTGAAACCTTATCCTAATACCTGAATCCTTTTTAAACTCCTAGTGCTTTGTACCAAACTTCTTAAACGTTAATGTGCTGTTGGGAGTCTCAGCAGAATTCGAATTGCCTCATTTCTGTGGGAATTATCAGAAAAAAGAGAGTACACCTTTAGGGGGTTAAAGCTTTCTGTGTAATAAGATCTTGGTTTCGGGTGAAAAGGGTGTTTTGTTTGTGTGTGGAAGAGTGTTAATAATTTCCTAGATCTGAGAATGTGGGTTCTTTTTTAAACCAGTAGGTGCTGTCAAATTTCAAGTTTTGAATCACACTGTGAAAAGTGCACAATTTTTTTTTGCTTTTTTGTTTTGTTTTGTTTTTAGGGACTGACCATGCGTTTCAACATACCAACTGGGACCAATTTACCCCCTGTTGCTTTCAACTCTCAAACTCCTTATATTCCTTTCAATCTGGGAGCCCTGTCAGCAATGAGTAACCAACAGCTGGAGGTACGTTGTGCACTTCACATGAATTCAAGACAATCTCAAATGCCCTATTGTGAAATCTCCTCTTTGGGAATATCCCATTCTCCATAAGATCACCTCTGAATAGACCCACGCATTTTTCTTTTTATTTGTCAACTGATACAATTTGTTCTGTGCACAAGGGAGTCAGTCCTTGAAGGAATGAAGGATTTTTAATTAAGGAATAGCTGAATAGCTAAGGAAATAGCGCACTGTCTTTAGTGATTAATATAAGGAATCAATTGTGTGTCTAATGTTCAAGAGTAAGACAAATATACACATTAATTTACATTCTATTGTGATGTACAAGGCACTATTAATAGTATGAAATAGAAAATAGTATTATGGGGGCTGGGAATGTGGCTTAGTGGTAGAGTGCTTGCCTAGCATGCATGAAGCCCCAGGTTCAATTCCTCAGTACCACATAAACAGTAAAAGCCAGAAAAGGTGTTATGGCTTAAGTGATAGAGTGCTAACTAGCCTTGAGCAAAAAGAAGCTCAGGGACAGTGCTCAGCTCCTGAGTTCAAGCCCCAAAACTGGCCAAAAAGAAAAGAAAGAGAGAGAAAAAGAAAAAAGAAAATAGTGTTACAGAATAGTATTATGAAATAGAAAATTAGGACTAAGAATGTGGCTTAGTGATAGAGTGCTTGCCTAGCATGCATGAAGCCCTGGGTTCGATTCCTTAGAACCACATTATCAGCAAAAGCTGGAAGTAGCACTGTGACTCAAGTGGTAGAGTGCTAGCCTTGAGCAAAAGAAGCTCAGGGATAGTGCCTAGGCCCTGAGTTCAAGCCCCAGGGCTGGCAGAAAAAGAAAGAAATAGAAAACTAGAACTGCATATGATTGAATGAGAAAAAGTTGATTTTTCTATACAGATTGTTTTGAATTGAGTCCATGATTTCCCCCTTTAAATGTGCTTATTTTCATTTTTAAGCCCCTCACTTGAACATGATGCCGCAGTTCTACCCTTGCTAACTTATTTCCTATATTCTTCTAGGACCTTATTAATCAAGGAAGAGAAAAAGTTGTGGAAGCAACCAACAGTGTGACAGCAGTGAGGATTCAGCCTCTTGAAGATATCATTTCATCTGTAGTAAGCATACTGACAAGTTGTCTTATTTCAACTCCCAAATTGTTACCTCCTCTTCTGCCACACCATATTTTTATTTATTTATCTATTTTCTATCTATCTATCTATCTATCTATCTATCTATCTATCTATCTATCTATCTATCTATCTATCTATCTATCTACCTATCTATCTATCTTTTTTATGTTGGAGACAAGGTCTTGTGTAGCTCAGGCTGGCCTCAAAATTAAGACTCATGCCTCTGCCTCCTGACTGCTAGGATTTTAGGGATGTACTACCATGTCCAGCTGTTTTAATTTTCAGTTATTGTTATATTGCTTCGTGGGAATGTATTAAATTTGCTATGAGAAAAAAGAATTCTTGTAACTTGATTTATACTAGCTGTACTACTAAACTAGATCATAGTCACAAACTATCCTTTTTTTTTGGTGCCAATATCAGGGCTTGAACTCAAGGTCTGTAGCTCTTAGGCTTGGCTTTTTTGTTTACAGCTGGTGCTCTACCACTTAAGCCATGCCTCCATATAGCATTTTTGCTGCTGAAGTCTAGACTCATTTCTGACTTTTTTGCCTAAGGTGGCTTTGAACTGTGGTCTTCATATTGGGCCTCCTGAGTAGCTAGAATTAGAGGCATGAGCCACCAGTGCCTGGCTATAATCCAATAATTTTTGTTATTGTTATAAAAGAAGTTGGATCTGGGCTGGGAAGGTGGCTCAGTGGTAGAGTGCTTGCCTTGCATGCATGAGGCCCTGGTTTCGATTCCTCAGCACCATATAAGCAGAAAAAAAAGCCAGAAGTGGCACTGTGGCTCAAGTGGTAGAGCACTAGCCTTGAGCTGAAGAGCTGAGAGACAGCGCCCAGGCCCAGAGTTCAAGCCCACGACCAGACCCCCCTCCCCAAAGAAGTTGGATCTAAGATTAAAAAATGTAGAAAGTATGTGCATATTATTTGCATAAACACATTTTAATTACCATTTGCAGTAATTAAATCTAAATAGTTATTTAATTCCAGAGATAGTGAGCCTGTGTACTATACCATAGTGGACAACTTAACACTGTGCTTTCACAGTGCTTTCCTTTAGGAACGAATTAAAGCAAGGGGAGGGGCATTTTGTAAAAATCCTGAATATCTTTAAGTACCTTAATCATTTTTCCCGCAAGTGTACTGTCATAAGGAATAAATGAATGATTTTTCTTTTAGTGGAAGGAAAACATGAATCTCTCTGAGGCCCAAGTGCAGGCATTAGCCCTGAGTAGACAAGCCAGCCAGGAGCTTGATGTGAAGCGGAGGGAAGCAATCTACAATGACGTATTGACAAAACAACAGATGGTAAGAATTCTCACTACCTCTAGGTTAGGTTTACTTTCTTTGAATTATAATATAATAATAGATCTGTGTAACTGTATCAGTAATCATTCCTCCTACAGAGAGGACGGATGGTCACGTTGATTATTCTGGAAGGTTTTTCAGAACCCTCGTAAAGATAATTCATTTGTTAGGAAGGTGGAAGAATTTCCCATTGCTGACACCACTTAAAATATGCATAGGCTATCTTTTATTATAATTCTATTTTTCACATAGCATAGATATTTAGGAACTTCTGCCAGACTTGTATCACTTTTGCCATTTTTACATGGCTTCTAAAATGTAGACTTTGCAGTATATTTAAATTGAGAATGAGAGGTGGAGCCCTGGATGATATATATTGCACGTTCCTGCTATATTACATAATTCTTCAGAAAGCTAGCATATTCCAGAATCCTTGATCGTCTTTCCCAGCCCTGTGCCAGCCATCTGCCTCACACTGCACTGGGAAATTTCAACTCTTGACACCAAGGGAATCAATTTCTGTGGCATGAATTTTACTTCGAAAGCACGACAGAATTGTGTGGTTTTTAAATGATCTTAGGAAATGTGAGACATTCCAGGTAGGAATTATTCCTACTACAAACACTTTTCCCTTTGGTGTTTGTCACTGAAATGTTTATTTGCCTGTCATCATGTGAAATATTCAGAAGAATGTCAAAGAAAAGAGACTTGACAAAAAGGGCTGTAACTAATACTTGAAACTAATCACAGTGCTGGGCAGGTTACTATGGCAACTAACCTAAATGCTGCTTGCAGTACAATAGTCAAGTCATTAAGAGAATTTAGCCTTAAATGGTGTTACTAACTGGTTTCTACAGTAATGGGCCTATGAATGCCATCAAATTAGTAATGGTGATAACAATAATGTGTTTTCCTTTTGGTATGGTACCCCCTGAACAAATTGATTTTAACTCAAAACTTGATCCTTGCCTTTTGGAGACAAGTCATACACTTGTAACAGCTTCTCCCCCCCCCCCCCCCCCCCCCCTTCTAGTTAATCAGCTGCGTCCAGCGAATACTTATGAACAGAAGGCTTCAGCAGCAGTACAATCAACAGCAGCAACAACAAATGACTTACCAGCAAGCGACACTGGGCCACCTCATGATGCCAAAGCCCCCAAATTTAATAATGAATCCTTCCAATTACCAGCAGATTGATATGAGAGGAATGTATCAGTCGGTGGCCGGTGGGATGCAGCCCCCACCACTTCAGCGTGCCCCACCCCCCATGAGGAGCAAAAACCCAGGACCTTCCCAAGGGAAATCAATGTGATTTTGCACTAAGAGCTTAAAGGATTGTTAAAATCATAGAAAGATCTTTTATTTTTTTAGGAATCACGACTTAACAGAACTCAACTGTATAAATAGTTTGGTCCCCTTTAAATGCCAATCTTCCATATTAGTTTTCAATTTTTTTAAATAGGGCATACCATTTCTCCCTGACATTTGTCAGTGATGTTGCCTAGAATCTTCTTACACACAATGAGTACAGAAGATATTTCAAATTGTTTTCAGTGAAAACAAGTCCTTCCATAACAATAACAGCTCCCCAGTTTCCTCTCAAATTTTTATGCCTGCTTTTAGCAACCGTGAAATTGTCATAAAACTAATGAATTTAGAAAAAGAATATAAAGATTTCTATATTCGTTCTTTACATATGAAAACCACACAGCTGAGTTCTTAGAGTTGATTCCTCAAGTTAATGAGCTACTTTTGTACTTAACCCATTTCTGGATTAGAGTAATTGAAATGGTCTTAATGTTCTTTTGACTGAAGTCTGAAACTGGGTTCCTGCCGATTTGTGTCCGTGGTTGAAAGTTGGAAACTAAGAATTATCCTTGACACAGAATTGTGTGCAATATCCTTCAATCCTACTACTACTCTAAAGTCAGGGAGGAGTCTGGCAGGTAGCGTAGCATTTTAGAAACAGCCTTAAGTACAGCCTAAGAAGAGAATTCCTTATTCTTCTAGAGTGTTTCTGCCATTTTTATTTTCGGTTCAATGTGCTGAAAGAATTCCTGGTAAACTTTCAGGGTTGTGGATTCTCTTCCCCACATGCATTTTCTTTCTTTCCTCTGGCACTGATACAAAGCACATCTCCTCTCTGCACGGTGCCAGTGCTAGTGCTTCATCCTGTTGCTGGCAGTGGGATGTGGACTGAGAAAATCAAGTTTCTAGCATTTGGGGAGATGAGCGCTGAAGTTGTGGTTGTTGGGTTCACACCCTGTTTTTAGAAACAACACCAAAATGGCAGAACCATTGCTGACTTTAAGTTCACATGAGGAATGTGCTTGAACAATTCCCAGTACTGTCAGTATTGTGAGATAGATAATTCCTCTTTTTAAAGATAAGGATCACTGGCTTCTATGCTTTTCTGTTCTCTCGTCACTGTTCTGTTCCCAGATTTCCTTACATTTTTCTCAAAAATTTTTAGAGCTTATATATATATATGCATATATATATGTATTTTGTTTTCAGTTTAGATCTGTGAGGTGACTTCTTAATGGAAATTAATTCATGTAGTATTCTTTTTTGAAATTTTACTTAAAAACCCATTACCTTTCTTTTTCTTCAGGTTTTTTTTTAAAGACATAATTTTATTCATATTCATTTTGGTTGCTTGAATTTCCTAAAGAAAAGGATTGTTTTTGACTACCAGAGTCAACTCAACATGGCAAAACCATTTTTGAGATGGTGATGAAACAGGTTAAAAACAGCTAAAAGAATTCTGGGGTTAGGGTGGGGGAGCTTCATGGAGGATTGGCTTTGCTCTCACTGGATTAGGATGATCTGAACATTAGCTAAATTTTTTTGGAGTCATTTGGATCCGAAAGAGGTTTCCATTTTTATCTTGGAAGAACTTTGTGGGAAACTGTCCATAAGCACTAGAATTATAATATAGAACTTGTGAGGTCCAGTGGACCCACCCCCTGCCCTCCACTGGTAAAATGTTGCCAACCAAATGTGTGGATTTAGATATCACACCAGCCATATCACAAAATTTATTTAATTGGGATGGGTGTGGAGGGGTGCAGGTGTATGTTTACTTTAGAAGCAATGAAAAAGACAAGATTTATGATATAAATATCTGAGGCTAGTAGTCTCTTGGCCAACTGTTGCCAGTTGGTGTTTCTAAGTCCAGATCACTTTAAACCTCATTTACCAGACCTGGGGATTTTCAGCATGGTCTAATTATTTACTCAAAGCTATAGATGTGAACATTATAGGCGACCTTCTAAACCGTTTCATTGTGGATTCCACTCTGAACTTAAAGAATGATACTTAGAAGGACTAATTGGAATCAGAGTTTGAAATAAAACTTGGACCACGTTGCATACACTTTCCTCACTTGACATTTTTAGCTACATAATCTGTACTTTGAGTATAACATCGAGTTTTAACAAATAATCTGAAGATAAAAACCACATCAAATACTAAAAAAGGCTCATTTTTTATATTTGTTTTAGATGTTTTAAATAGTTGCAATGGCTTAAAAATGACGATTTAAAATGTTGCTTGTAATACAGTTTTGCCTGCTAAATTCTCCACATTTTGTAACCTGTTTTATTTCTCTGGGTGTAAAGCGTTTTGCTTAGTATTGTGATCTTGTATATGTTTTTGTCCCAGTTGTATAGTACTGTTTCAGTCCATCATCCAGCTTTGGCTGCTGAAATCATACAGCGGGGAAGACTTGCCTTTGTTTCTGTTAGACTGCTTTTTGGTTCTGTATTGAGTATCTTAAGTACTGTAGAAAAGATGTCATTTCTTCCTTTAAGGCTGTTTTGTAATATATATAAGGACTGGAATTGTGTTTTTAAAGACAAGCATTCAAGTATGACAATATACTATCTGTGTTTTCACCATTCAAAGTGCTGTTTAGTAGTTGAAACTTAAACTATTTAATGTCATTTAATAAAGTGACCAAAATGTGTTGTGCTCTTTATTGCATTTCCCCAGCTTGGAAAATCTGTGCCCATACTGTTTCATAGAAGATATATTGCTTTTGATGTCCTGTATAAAGGTGGTGGTGCTTTTGCACACTGAGTTAATTGAATACTGGGACGTTAAGGAGCTTGGCTTTTGAATCTGTTATATACTAAACTCTGTAAAAGATCTCTAACCTCAAAAAGAATTTACATACCAGGAAGCCTGTGTGTGTATGTGTGTTAGTTTTGGTCGTCTGTGTGTCATCCTACCTCTTAACAGCTGTATCATTCACTCATTTAGGTACCACTCACACTCAATTCCCAGGCCACCTACCATCTAGCCTTTCACAGGAGGTACATGAAAGCTGTATCATCTGGCCTCCAGAGAATCTGAAAGTTCTGCACACCTCCCTTGGTGATGTTCATTTTTCTTGTTTTTGTGTGTGTGTGTGTGTGTGCGTGCGTGTGTGTGTGTGTGTGTGTGTGTGTGTGCGCGTGCGCGCGCCAGTTCTGGGACTTCAACTCAGGACCTGGGTGCTTTCCAAGAGGTTTTTTTCCTCAAGGCTAACACTCATCACTTGAACTGACTCCTTTTTTTTTTTTTTGGAAGTTAACTGGAGATTGAAGTCTCATGGACTTTTCCTGCCTGGGCTGGCTTCAAACTGTGATTCTCAGATCTCAGTCTTCTGAGTAGCTATGATTACAAGTGTGAGCCACCAGCACCCAGCTGCAATGTCCATCTTTAATGCCTCTCATATCAAATCAGATCCTCACGTAAGTGCTCCACACAAATCTTTACAGCAGTTACTCTCCCGCCACCCCTTAGTAACCGATGCTTACTACATGGCTATAGATAGAAGTCAGTATCTACAATCAAATAGGCCCATCTGTCACAAGCTTACTATACTAAAATTATGTTTAGGTTATTAGTCATGTTACCACATGTGATCTCCACACATGACTTGGCTGTCTCCAAGAGAATGATAAATTTCCCACCACTGATTTTTTTTTTTTTTTTTTTGGTCAGTCATGGAGCTTGAACTCAAGGGCCTGAGCACTGTCATTGAGCTCTTTTGCACAAGGCAAGAGCTCTACCACTTTGAGCAACAGCGCCACTTCTGATTTTCTGGTGGTTAATTGGAGATAAGTCTCTCAGACTTTCCTGGCGGGGCTGGTTTTGAACCACTATCATCAGATATTAGCCTCCTGAGTAGGATTACAGGCATGAGCCACTTGGCACCTGGCTGATTTTATTTTTTTGTGATAAGTCTACAATGTGAGCCAAACTCAAAGGAGTGGCCATGTCTCAAATGTTTTCACCTGTGCAACATTATACACATCATCGAAGGGCGAGGAAAAATTTAATACAAAATTTCTATTGTGTCTAAGCCTAATCAAACTCATGTTGGATTTAAGAATGGGGTAGCACCTCACCCGTAAGAGTTTTACTCCTTGAGGTGCCACAGAATTCCCTTGGGATATATAACCTGCCATGATCTCAATAACCTTGATGACACCACCATCCTAAGCTAACCAAAGGAATCCTCCCTTCTGGAACTCTGGGGATCTCGCTCTTTCTCCCCCCCTCCCCCTCTCTCCTCTCTCTCTCTCTCTCTCTCTCTCTCTCTCTCTCTCTGCCATTACATACCTTCACCAAGGAAGAAAACATCAATTGATACCTTTACTAAGGCGAAGAAGGCCACACACAACTTTACTTGAAGGAATGAAGGGGTGAGGCATGCCCTCTTTAATAATGGGATATGACACAAGCAGTCTATGCACTTCCAGAAGGCTACTAAGAGACCTCTGCTTAGTAAATATGCCCAACTCTGTCCCGCTAGCTTTCATATTAAATACTTGGTTTTGCAGAAAGGTGAAGAGAGATGGCCTATTGATTTGAGGATAGGCTTTGTTTCAGGTATGAAGGAGAAAGTAATACTGAAAGGAAGAGAACAAAGGTTGTGAAGGATAGGGGAAGATTGGTGTGAATTGATGGCCTTGAAGTAAATGAGAAATTCAATACTGAGCAGAACCAGGGTTTGTGAGGTAGATGTATTCAGGTAAAGATGGTGATTTAGACTTGGGTAATTGGAATGGGTTGGAATGAATGCAAGGTGAAGATAGATTGGAGACAGGAAAATAGCTAATGGGGCCAGGCATCCTTTTTGAAGGACAGAAAGGGGGAGGGGAGTCAGGAGAATACAGGATAGAGGTCTTTTAAAATTGGTATTTGCAACAAAAATCTGTTATTTCCCACTTACCTTTTCCCCCAAGGAGTCTAGTTTTGCTCAGAATTTCTGATTTTGCACACCCAATTTCACTGTGATTATTGTTCTCAAACTTGCTACGCCCATTAGTGGCATTCTTGGGCTTTCTGTGTTTGTTTCTCTGCACAAAGATGCTAGTGCTCCATTCTCTTTCAAAGCCAATTTCTTCAAAGAACCGAATCGGTTCCTGTTAGAGACACATCCATTCCAAGTGCTAGTCTCCCTTTTGGTAATGTTATATTTATAAGCTTCCCTTAGGGTTTTCAGTGGGCTTTGTGGTTATTATATGTGTTAACCTGTACATAACATATCTGTGAAAGATGTGGAGAGAATAATTACATTCTCCTCGTGACAATTAAGCTCAAAAGTGATACCAGCATCAAATCCATTGCACTTAGGAGGCAGAAGATGTATTCTAGTTCAATTCACTGGGTCTTTCATGTCTCATTTGAAAAAAAAGAAGGACTATAATAATAACTTTACCTGCTAGAAGGCAAGGGACTGGGCTTGGTGATTTCCCAAATCCCTTTTAGCTCTCAAAGCAAAGCAGTGGGAGCCAAAGGCTGTGTGTGTGTCTGTCTGTCTGTCGGTGTCTGTCTGTGTCTGTGTATGTCTGTGTCTGTCTGTCTGAGGTTATCCAAGAAGTTTGTGAAGAGTATTAGAAATCCTTCCCCTTTGGGTAACCCTTCTCCCCCACTAAGCTATACCTTTTCTTTTCCTCTTGTTTAGAAAAATGAGAGGTCTGACAGGCATTTTAATGACAAAGCAGATAAGTCAAGTTGTAATTGGCTCTAATTACCACTTCCACTAGCTCTAACCTTTTTATCTTTTGCCCAGAGGCGCTCCCAGAGTGGTTTCTTACCACGGTTTCTTGCCGCCTCAGGAATTCATTGCAGAAAACAGAAGAAAAAAATCCCACCAACTTGTTGAAGGGGGCTGATTTTTATGTCTTGGTCACCTCATTGTACTGAAGGTGATAAACATCAAGGGAAAGATAAATGGACTTTTGTGAAGTCAGCTTTTAAGCAAATAATTGCTAATTCCAAATTGTATTTATTGTTCAAAACTGAAAAGCCAAAAAGGGGAGCAATTTTTTTTATCAAGTGGTCTGCATAAAGTTTATAGTGAGTAGGAAGCTATCCTTGTTTATGTTGATTTTTGTGTAATTACATGTACCTTTTTGAGGTGTGTAGGCTTTATAGTCAAATTGTATAAGAAAACGAATAGAAGAATGAAATAGTAATCTTTTTTTGTAGTTGCTTGTCTGTGCTTGCTGGTAGGAAAGCAGGTAGAAGCCTGTGTCTAGCCTTGGTGAATATATTTCAATGAAAACAAAACCAAACTTGCGAGGGGGAGGGGGACGGGGAGGGGGACGGGGAGGGGGAGGGGGTGGGGAAGGAAGAGGGGGAGGGGGAGGAGAAGGGAATGGTGGTTTGCAGCCATCCAAGGTCTTACTGGTTCAATCCCCAGCCCTTGGTAAATTTTCAACAACACAGCATAGAGGGGTTGAACTTCAAAGACTTCGGTGATGCAGAATTGCTTGGATTTTTATCCTTCTTAGCAAAGGAAACAATTTATTCTATTAGCAAATTTTCCACCCTCTCTTCCCACATCTTGCGCACACTATTCCTGGATGTGCTAAGCTCAAATGAAGTGTCTGCCTGCAATTTTTCCTCTTTTCTTCTCCAAAGCACCTACCCTCAACTGTACCACACACATAGACACTACTTCCATTAAGCAAATTTCCAAAATAATTGGCCTTGAATTGTTGGTGGGAACTGGAAGACTCCTGTGAAACAAACTGAAAGGGAAAACAAATCCTTGTGTGAGTGAAAAGTGTTTTTTTTAAAGGCGGAGGGCCGGGGAGACCCCTGGCATCACCCCCTAAGCCTTTCAGTTGGCATCCTTAGCATTGGCCTCAGGATTTTGTTTCAGAGGGATAGTTAGTTTGAAGCAGTTTTTTGTTTGTTTGTTTTTGTTTTTCCTTCACCATGCTTAACATGGTTTGACCAATAGGAACCAGTAACTCTAGTGTTCCTTGACCATTGCCAAGGGTGGAATCATTTAGCCGTCCTCAGACCAGGCTAATTTATATATTAAATACATCAAAATGCAGAATAAAAAAAATAGAGAGTTCTGTATTACTATAGTACTTGCTGTCAGAATCTGTATGACTCTGTGTGTGTGTGTGTGTGTGTGTGTGTGCGCATGCGTGCGTGCGTGTGTGTGTGTGTGTGTGTGTGTGTGTGTGTGTGTGTTTGTGTTGGTCCTGGGGCTTTGAACTCAATGCCTCTGCTGTGTCCCTTTAGCTGTTTTTCTCAAGGCTAGTGCTCTACCACTTGAGCCATACCTCCACTTCAGGGTTTTTTTTTTTGGTACTTAATTGAAGATAAAAGTCTCCTGGAAGCCGGGCGCTGGTGGCTCACACCTGTAATCCTAGCTACTCAGGAGGCTGAGATCTGAGGATCGCGGTTCAAAGCCAGCCCGGGCAGGAGACACCGTGAGACTCCTATCTCCAATAAACCACCAGAAAGCCGGAAGTGGCGCTGTAGCTCAAGTGGTAGAGCACTCGCCTTGAGCTGAAGAGCTGAGGGACAGCACCCAGGCCCAGAGTTCAAGCCCCACGACCGACAAAAAAAAAAAAAGTCTCCTGGATTTTCCTGTCGTGGATAGCTTTGAGCTGCAAATGTCATATCTCAAGTCTCCTGAGTAGCCAGGATTACCTTTGTGTGCCACCAGCGCCCACCTGAGTATGACTATTTTTGTCTTAGAGATACACTTCTAGAATAGTGGATAGCTTACATATTTTCTTTAACTTTAAAAAAAATGTTTATTATAAAGGTGAGGTACAGAGAGGTTACAGTTATGACTTATGGTCAGGTAATGAATACATTTCTTTTTGGACAATGTCACCCCTTCCCTTGCTCTCCTCCAGTTTTTTAGCTCAGATATTTTCAAAGAACTAAGTACGTACCAATTCTGTGCTCAAATTTGGGGCCTGGCTTTCTCTGCATAAACTTGGACAAGTTATTTTACCTTTCAGAATCTTTTCTCAGATACGAGTAGTCAAAATCTAGTGAATGCTTATACTATGTTTCATGAATCATTTAAAGATGAGGATGTAAACTGTGTACTGTGCCAGTAGCTTACACCAGTAATCCTAGCCGCTCAGGAGGCTGAGATCTGAAGACCAAGGTTTGAAGCCAGCTCACATAGCTGGATCTCTATCTTTTGAATAACATTTCTAATGCTGCTTTTTGCTAGTTACTTTGGAGATGGAGTCTAGTAAATTTTTCTGAGCAGGCTGGCTTTAAACTTTGATTCTCCTGGTCTCAGTCCTCGGAGTAGCTAAGATTATAGGCATGAGACACTAGTGTCTGACTGCCATATTATTTTCAAGGTTTTTTTTCCCTGTTTTGTTCTGGGGATTGCACCCAATATTCCATGCATGATAAGCAGGTTCTCTATCACTTGATTTATATTATCAAATGGTATCACCCATATTTTCCCAACCACAACATATGATTGTGTCTAGTTCTCTGCAGCCCTATTGGTTTCCAATTCTGTTAGCTTTCTGTTACTGGAACAAAATACTTAAGGAAGGAAACATTTGAGCCAGGCATACGAGTTGCACACATGTAATCCCAGCACTTGTGAGACTAAGGCAGGAGGAAGGTTGCAAGTTTAATGACAGCCTAAGCTACATAGTTCCAGACCAAACACAGCTATATAACCATAACAAGACCTCATCAGGACTGGCTTAACACGCTACTCAAACTCCAGAAAACATCTTTGTATTGACTGGCAAGCTGATGCTAAAACTCACAGAAATGCAAAGAATCCAGAGGAGGTTCAAAATCTCCAAAAGAAAGAAGAAAGCTGGAAGTTCAAAACTTACTACAAACTTGTTTAGTTAGGAAGTAGCACTGTGGATCCAAGTAGTAGAGTGCTAGTCTTGAGCAAAAAGAGCTCAAGGACAGTGCCTGGGCCCCAAGTTCAAGCCCCAGGACAAAAATTTGGGGTACTAAGGATTGTGTGGAACCAACAGAGGATAGACTTATCGATAAAAGATGAATTCCTATGTCTTTACTGATTTTTCTTTATTGTGCTGGGGATCAAAGTCCAGAGTGTTGCACATGCTAAGAAATGTTCTGCCACTGGGTTACATTTCCACCCCCCTTTAGTAATGATAAAGGAACCATAACTATTCAAGGGAGTAACAGTAGTCTTTCAATAGCTGTCTGTTCAGGGGAGATACACATGCATACAAAACGAATGACATTATAGCTAGACATTTGTGGCTCGCGCCTGTGATCCTACTTACTCAGGAGGCTGAGATTGGAGGATTGTGGTTCAAAGCCATCTCAGGCAGAAGAGCCCATGAAACTCTTATCTCTAATTAACCACCAAGATTCTGAAGTGGAGCTTTGACTCAAGTGGTTGAGTTGTCAGCATTGAATGAAAAACTTAAGGGACAGAGCCCAGGCTCCAAGTCCAGAGCCCAGGCTCTGAATTCAAACACATACACACACAAATGAATGAAGTTGAATTTCTACCTTTTACCACATATAAAAATTAAAATGGATCTATCACCTAAAAGTAAGCTATAAAACTACAAAGAAGAAAACAAGGGCAATGCTGGGCACATGACTCAAGTGGTAGAGCAAGTACCTAGCAAGCCCGAGTTCTGAGTTCAGTCCTCAGTACTGCAAATAGAGTGCCCTGGGTTTGATCCTCCGCACTGAAGAAGGAGAAGGAAAAAAAGTGACCTACAGAATAAGAGAAAATATTTGCAAATCATGTATCTTAATACATCTAATAGAGCTTAGAATGCATAAACAAGGGCCAGTTGTGGTGACACATACTGTAATCCCAGTTGTCAAAGGGCAGAGACAAATGGGTCACAAATTTAAGGCCAGATTTGGTTACAGAACAGATTCCAGTATTCAAAATCATGCAAATATCAATAGCATTTTATATACTAATAACAAACTAGAGAAAACATTAATAAAACACTCATTTATAACAGCAATTTCAAAACATCAGTAAAGCAGGTACCTGTAATCCTAGCTCAGGAGACAGATCTGAAGATCATTGTTCGAAGCAGACAAATCTGCAAGACTCATCTCAGTTAACCAGCAAAAAGCCAGAAGTAGAGCTTTGGCTCAAAGAGGTCAAGTGCTAACCTTGAGGGAAAAAGCTAAGGGACAATGAGTTCAAGGCCCTCTTATCAGCATGCGCACGTGTGCATGTGCGCGAGCACAGACACACATAGAGTCAATAAAACAAAGTAGATATGAGCGATTTGTTTTGATGCTAGTCCCAAGACTTGAACTCAGTGCCTAGTCCCTGAGTTCAAGACTGAAGACTGACAAAAATACAAAAAAAAACAAAACCCACAATGAGGTATCACTTCATCCTAGTAAGAAAGGCTATTATAAAACAACAACAACAACAAAAAAAAAAAAACAAAGGATAATAAGTATGTGTGAGGAAATGGGAACCCTTCAACACTATTGGTGGAAATGTAAAATTAGTTCAGCGATTAGGAGGTTCTTTCTAAAATGAAAAGTAGAAGTACCAGCCAGTTGCAGGGTACACACCTGTAATCTCTGCTCTTAGGAGTCTTCGGCAGGAGGATGTCCAGTTAGCTCAGGTTCAGCCTGAGCTGTATACTGAGCCTCTGCCTTTAAAATCAATAGTGGGAAGGAAGGGAGGTGCAGAGAGTGGGGAGAGGGGAGGGAGGGCAGGAGAAGCAAGCTAGGAATAGGTGGCTCACACCTGTAATCTTAGCAATTCAGAAGGCTGACATCTGGAGGATTGAGCTTCAACCTGAGCAGAAAAGGCTGAGAGACACCGTCTCCAATTAACCAGCACATTTCTGGGTTGGAGGCATGGCTCAAGTGGTAAGAGTGCCAGGTAAGCAAGCCAAGGGAGAGTTTGAAGTCCTGCATTCAAACCCTGGTACTGGTGACAACAAACAAACAAATAAGAAACGGGGATTGGAATCTTTGATTATTATTTTTTTTGTTTTTTTTTTGGGTCCGGTCGTGGGGCCTGAACTCTGGGCCTGGGTGCTGTCCCTCAGCTCTTCAGCTCAAGGCTAGCGTTCTACCACTTGAGCCACAGCGCTACTTCTGGCTTTTTTCTTTTTGCTTATGTGGTGCTGAGGAATTGAACCCAGGGCCTCAGGCTTGCAAGGCAAGCGCTCTACCACTGAGCTACCTTCCCAGCCCTCTTTGTCAGGAATTCAAAATGGTGTGACTTTTTTGACAAACTTTGTCCTCTGGTTGACATAGAAGTACCATGAGACCAGCCATCGTACTGCTAGATATATGCCCAGGAATATTCATTATAATATTATTCATATTCAAAAAGCCAAAAGAATCCAAATGCCTAGCAACTGAAAAATGAAGAAACAAATGTGGTAGGTTCTTACAATGGAATACTATTCAACCATATAAAGGAACACAGTGTGGATATATGCCACAATATGGGTGACTTTGGAAAATATTGTTATATGAAAAAGCCTAGTCACAAAAGATTGCATAGTGTATGATTGAGTTTATATGAAATGTTCAGAACAAGAAAATCCATAGAGACACAAAGTAGACTAGGGGTTACTAGGGGCCAGGAGAAGAGGGAGGTGAGGGAATATTACTCAATGGTGTTAAGAGTTTTGTTTGCGGTGATGAAAAAGTTTTGGAAATATAGTGGTAATTGTTTCACAACACTACAAATGTAATTAATGCCCCTCAACTGTATATTTAAGGTTAAAATGAACACACATAAAGGTTAAAATGAAAACACAAACACACACATATGATTGATAGGAAGACACAACACCACAAATGTCCCTGAATTGTATATTAAAATGATTCAACTGATAATTTTTGCCATGTATATTTTGTCACAGTAAAACTTGAGATTTTTCTTTAAAAGGAGTAGAGTAATGGCTGGGAGGTAGCTTAGTGCCTAGCAAGTGCAACATTCTGAGTTAGAACCAGAATACCAAAAAAAAAAAAAAAAGACAAAAGTAGAACAAAACTGAAGAACACACATACACACACACACACACACACACACACACACACACACACACACACACACACAGCTCACAGGAAGAGACTATGTGATGACTTGAATTGATTTAGGGAATCAGGAGGGAGCCTCCTCCTGAATGAGGTCAGAGAAACCCAGAGACCTGAGTCTGATCCAGGCCAGGCCAGAGATGAGAGCTGGAGACAAATGGAGGTTTGTAACATCGCCTATGAACAAATGCAGGATTTTCAACCTATTCTCATAAACATCACCTGGGAACTTGTTAAATATCTAGATCAGTGATTCAGAACAGTACAAGAAGTGCCCAGGGGTCTGTGAGGCCCTCTCTTTTCTAATTACATAGTTTCAAGAGGCTGCATTGTTTCCCTCCATTATAGCCAAAAGAACATCTAGCAATAGATCGAATGCAGAAGCAGATATGAAACTCCAACTGTCTTATTTCAAAACAGACATCAAACAGGGAAAAATGTAGTAGGGTGCCAGTAGTGCACACCTGTAATCCTAGCTTTTCAGGAGGCTGAGATCTGAGGATCACAGTTAAAAGCCAGCTGGGGAAGGAAAGTCTGTGGGACTCCTAGCTCCAATTAACTACTAAAAAGTCCGAAATGGTGCTGTGGCTTAAAGTGGTAGAGCACTAGCCTTGAGCACAAAAGCTCAGGAATGGGGCCCAGGTCCTGAGTTCAAGTCCCAGGACCAGCACAAAAACAAAAGAGGGAAAAATGGAAAATGTCACTCATCTAACTGAATTTTTGAGAAGGTAGTTATTTTTTCATCACAATGGTATTTCTGTGAATTTCTAATGGGAATTGTTGTTTTAAACACATGATTAGAGTTTGAATTTCTAATAAATGCCAACAGCTATCTCTCACATAAAAGCTCTTGGAAGTCCTCAGTACCTTTGTGTGTGTGTGTGTGTGTGTGTGTGTGTGTGTGTGTGTGTGTGTGTGTGTGTGTGTGTGTGTGTGTGTGTGTGGTTGTGGGGCTTGAACTCTGGGCCTGAGCACTGTCCCTGAGCTCTTTGGCTCAAGGAAAGCTCTGTACCACTTGAGCCACACCACCACTTCTGGTTTTCTGGTGGTTAATTGGAGATAGGAGTCTCACGGACTCACGTTCCTGGGCTGGCTTTGAACTGGGATCCTCAGATCTCAGCCTCCTGAATAGCTTACAGACATGAGCCACCAGCGCCCAGCCTCAATGCCTTTTACGTGCATAAGCATTTCTAAAATCAATGTTTAAGAATCATTGATAAAAAATCAACAGTCTCTGTTGCCAAGTAGTCTCATTTTCGAAGTCTTAACCAGGACCCAGGAGTCTCTGTCTGTCGTCTGTCTGTCTATCTGTCTGTCTGTATATCCACCCAACTATCTTTATTTGTAGCACTACTGAGGCTTGAACTCAGAGCCTCAAGCTCTCACTTAGCTTTTTTTGCACAAGACTGACCCTGTATCAGTTGAACTACACATATACTTCTGTATTTTTGCCGACTAATTGGGGATAAGTGTCTCATGTACCTTTCTGCCCAGGCTGGCTTCATACCACAATCCTCAGATCTCAGTCTCCTGAGCAGCTAGGATTACAGGTGTGAGCCACCAGCACCCAGCAGGAGTCTATGTTTTTAACTTTAGTTTTGTGGTGCTGGGGATGGAACCCAGGACCTTGGGCAAATGCTCCACCACTGTGCTTCACTCCTAGCATAAAGAGTCTGTAGTTTCAGCCAATTACACCTGGTGCTTACTAAAGAAGTAGGGAAAATGGTAAGCTAATGTTCAGATATTTTTGTTGGTTGTGGGGCCTGAACTCTGGGCCTGGGTGCTGTCCCTCAGCTCTTCAGCTCAAGGCTCGTGCTCTACCACTTGAGCCACAACGCCACTTCTGGCTTTTTCTGCTTATGTGGTGTTGAATCGAACCCAGGGCCTCATGCATGCAAGGCAAGCACTCTACCACTGAGCCACCTTCCCAGCCCCCAGATATTAGAAATTTTTATAATGAACTATGATGAATATGCCAGGCAGAACCAAAACTAGAAGAATCAAAGACTGAGAAGTCCCATGAGGCTGGTCCATGGTGCTTTTCCCGGAGCTTGAACTCAGGACCTGGGTGCTGTCTCTGAGCTGTAGTGTTCAAGGTTAGTGCTCTATCACTTTGAGCCACAGTGCCATTTCTGGCTTTTTAGTAATTAATTAGAGGTAAGAGTCTCACAGACTTTCCAGCTCAGGCTGGCTTCAAACTGCAATCCTCAGATCTCAGCCCCCTCTGTAGCTAAGATAACAGGCGTGAGCCGCAATGGAACCATCTGATGCACTGATGCAACATTGATGACCTAGGAGCACACCCTGGCCATGTTAAACTGGAGTTGGATGGGGCTCTGGATAGAGACTCTTTAAGTTACCTGGCCCTAGAAATGCCTGATTGACGTTTGGGTTGTACAATGAGAAACTCTGCTCTGGGTTTCTATTGGGAAAGTCCTCCGAGACCTATTGGGTGTGGGCATCATGGCCTAAGGGAGAAACCTGCATATGATTTATCTAGTGTGATGGACTTTGGAAACATGGACTGCTTTCGGGTGGTTGGGATACAGGGCAATTGGAAATGGATAGAATGAGTATGCTTATAGGTACAGTGCTAGGCACATTCAAATTTCCATATACTTTTCTAATTAATCTTGGGTGGTTTTTTTTGTGGCAGTGGGATTTGAACTCAGATCCTTTAATGTGCTCTACAGTCTTAGTGGCCACCTGGTGGCAGATGCTCAGCCCAAGCATCACTTTTTCAGAACCCTTCCCTATCCCCGAATAGATGGTTTCTTCTCCGTATAACACATTTTTTTTTGAGATGGGGTCACTATATTGACCAGTTGACCTTGAACTCCTGGGTTCAAGTGATTCTCTTTTCCCAGTCTCCCAAGTAGCCAGGATGAGAGGCTCCACAATGTCCAGCTCTTGCATTTAAACTGTTATATCCTCTTATACTCTTCCTTACAGTTTTATTTATTTTTTATTTTTTTGGGTCCAGTTGTGGGGCCTGAACTCTGGGCCTGGGCGCTGTCCCTCAGCTCTTCAGCTCAAGGCTAGCGCTCTACCACTTGAGCCACAGCGCCAGTTCCGGCTTTTTTCTTTTTGCTTATGTGGTACTGAGGAATCGAACCCAGGGCCTCAGGCATGCAAGGCAAGTGCTCTACCACTGAGCCACCTTCCCAGCCCCATTACAGTTTTATTACAATCTAAATTTGCCCATGTATGTCATCTCCCCAGCTAGACCATGGCATAAGGACAGAAACTTCAACAGTTTTATCTACCTTTACACGTTGCTAAAGATATAAAAAGTGCTGATGGCTCACGCCTGTGATCCTAGCTACTCAGGAGGCTGAGATCTGAGGATCATGATCCAAAGCCACCCGGGCCAGGAAACTCTATAAGACTCTTATCACCAAAAAGCTGGAAGTGGAGCTATGGCTCAAGTAGTAGAGTGCTAGCCTTGAGCAAAAGAAGCTCAGGGACAGCACCCAAGCTCCAAGGTCAAGCCCAGAACCAGCAGCCAAGAAAAGATGCTGAATTGAACTGATGGATTAGCCTAGGGTCAAAGAAGAAGGAAAAGAATCTGATTTCAAGTGAGACTGGGGGCTAATGATGTAGGTGCATGGTAGAACCTACCATGTACACAGAGCTAGATTCCATTCCTGTCTTTGCAAAAGAGAGTAAAAATAACACACAACAAAATGAGGTTGCTTAGACTCTAGGGCCTGACATACATATTGTCTGCATGTCTTTGGCTCTGTTGCAAATGACAAACAAGAGTTGATTGAAAGAGATGCAGAGAGGGAAATGCAGCCTGTTCTGGGATGGAGGAGTGGAGACTACTGAAAATCAGGAGACAGTGAGGTATCTTTGCTCTTGTTACAGGCCCTGTGCCTGCCATAGAAACCTATGAGAATTAGCCAGACACCTGTGGTTCACGCCTGTAATTCTAGCTACTCAGGAGGCTGAGTTCTGAGGATTGTGGTTTGAACCCAGCCCGGGCAGGAACATCCAGGAGACTCTTACCTCCAATTTACTACAAAAAAAAAACCCGCCCTAAAAGTGGAGTTGTGGCTCAAGTGGTAGAAATGGTAGTCTTGAGCACAAAAGTTCAGGCCCTGAGCTCAAGCCCCAGGACTGGCATGCACACACACACACACACACACACACACACACACACACACACACACACACATTTTGGTGAGACTATTCAAATCATAATAGATATTCATGCTCAAAAATAGCCAGATACTGAACTCACCAGGTTGAGATGGAAGGAGCTTAGCAGAGCTGTCAGTGCAGGCTTCCTTCCCCAAGGAACTTAATCGGACTTGAAATAAGAAAAAAAACAACATAAGTTTATCATCTAGCCAAGTCACGGCAGTGCTCAGCCATAGTGTGATTCCCTAGCTGCCTGGTGAGAAATCTAGCAGGCTCAGGGCTCCAGTGGGGACACAGGTCACCTGAGCCCAGTCCAAGTTGCCTGGAGTGCAGCTCTAGCCCTCTCCTGGTTGACCCTTGAGGATGGCTTTTCTCCTCTCTGGAGTAGTAGTTTGAGCTCCATTGCCTTTTCCCAGGCTTTCCTTCACAAGCTTTGTCGTAGAAGAATATAAGCAATGGCATGTAGGGAGCTGCCTGCCTGCGGAAAGATGTGGAGGCATGTTTATCGCCAGTCATCTAGTGCTCTTGCTCAACAGAAAGATGGGAACATCATTTACTTTGCCCTTCTTAGTGCTCCCTCATCTTCAACTCAAAATGGAAAAATCCTTCTTATAGGTTTCTTGCATATGTGCAAGCACAAGTATGGGACTTGAACTCAGAGCCTGGGCAGTGTCGCTAAGCTTTGTGCTCAAGGTTAGCACACTACCACAGATTCACTTTGATAGTTACCTGGAGATAAGAGTCTCTTGCTATGCTCCTGCCTGGGCTGGATTTGAACTACAATCCTCAAATGTCAGCTTCCTGCAAAATCTTTTGTTGAAATTTAATCTCTATTGTGAGATGTTACAGACATGGTGGCACATACCTGTACTCCTACTCTCAAAAAGATTGTGAATTTGAAGCTAGCCTGTGCTACAAAGGGAGATACTACTTCCAAACAGACAAGACAGAAAGACACACAGACAGAAGGTAAAAACTTAATCTGTGATATTTGCAGGTGGGATATTTGGGATGTGATTAAAGTTAATAACACCAAATGGGTGGGGCTCCACCCATTCTATTAGTTTGTGTGTGTTTCCACGATTATAACTTTGGACAATGTATTATTATACATATTATATAATATTTAATTATACCATAGTTACATATGATGTATTTATTATGCTTTATTATATAATAAATTATTTCAATTATCTATGATGATATAGATTAAATGAGCAATTACAGAAATAGAAAACAGACCAAGACAGCAACATTAGGCAGTGGCAATAGGAATGGAAGGAAGAGTGTGAGGGAGAGGAAGGAAGGCCTGGTGTCAGGGCTGCTGTTAGGGCTAGCCTGGGACTGGGGTTCTGTTCAGTACCCTAGGTAGTGGAGTCATTCTTGTTCCTCCCTCCCTGCACTTGCATCTTTTTGTTGTCAAATTTGACTGACAAGGTTTTTACATAGGACCGCAGAAGCACAATTCTTTCTCTTCTTTTTGCCAATACTGGGGCTTGAACTCAGGGCCTGAGTGCTGTCCTTGAGCTTCTTTTGCTCAAGGCTAGTGCTCTACCACTTGAGCCACAGCTCCACTTCTGGCTTTTTCTGAGTAGTTTATTGTAGATAAGAGTTTCACAGATCATCCTGCCTGGGCTTGCTTTGAAACACGATCCTCAGATCACAGCCTTCTGAGTTAGCCAGGATTATAGGCACAAGCCATTGGTACCCAGCTCCAAGTTTGGAATTTTTGATCCACAGTATTTGTCTTGTCCTGTAATAGCAGGTGGGTGGTATTTTTAAGTCTTACATATTCTTTCTTTTTTTTTTTGTTGGTCGTGGGGCCTGAACTCTGGGCCTGGGCGCTGTCCCTCAGCTCTTCAGCTCAAGGCTAGTGCTCTACCACTTGAGCCACAGCGCCACTTCCACATATTCTTTCTTGGAACACTGATGCTCAGGAGAATTTTTTTGGGGGGGATATCTTATAAAATATATAGTTGTTAAACTATGACCACATCCTACCACCTTTCTCTACAATTCTAAATGATGCAATACTCTTGTCAGTGGCTGTCTAGTCTCTGCTTAAACACTTTCAGCGATGGGGAACTCATTATCAGTCTCCAGTCACACTCAAGTCTGTCATAGTGCCTAATTAAGTATATTTAGAACTTAGAGTAACACTTCAGATGATTTTATAATATAGCTATTCTCTCTAGCCCATCATCTGTAGCACATATATCCTATATACAAATATATAAGAGATATATGAGGTTATGTGTTTATTTTTTTGCTAATGAAGGTTTTCATGTCTTTTTCCATCCATTCACTTACTTACATTTTTTCAACCAACCCTTCTTTTAATCAATAAAGATTTCCCAAGTGTCTCTTTTGTGCTAGAAATTTCCAAAACATGAGGAAAAGGATGCAATGGTGTGATCTCAGGACTGGGTATTGATGTTCAAGCCTGTAACCCTAGCTACTTGGGAGGCAGATATCTGTTGGATCATAGTTTGAGGCCAGCCCAGGCAAAAAAATTCACAAAACTCCATCTCAACCAATGGTTGAGTTCAGTGGCACAGGCATGTCATCGCAGTTATGTAGGGAAACCCAAATAGAAGGAGTACAGTTGTGGCTAGCCAAATATCAAGTAAGACCCTATCTCAAAAATAGCATAAGGGGGGCTGGGAAGGTGGCTCAGTGGTAGAGTGCTTGCCTTGCATGCATGAGGCCCTGGGTTCGATTCCTCAGCACCACATAAGCAAAAAGAAAAAAGCTGGAAGTGGCACTGTGGCTCAAGTGGTAGAGCGCTAGCCTTGAGCTGAAGAGCTGAGGGACAGCGCCCAGGCCCAGAGTTCAGGCCCCACGACCGGAACCCCCCCCCCCCCAAAAAAAATAGCATAAGGGCTGGGAAGTTGGCTCAGTGGTAGAGTGCTTGCCTTGCATGCATGAGGCCCTGGGTTTGATTCCTCAGCATCACATAAGCAGAAAAAGCCAGAAGTGGCAGTGTGGCTCAAAGTGGTAGAGCACTAGCTTTGAGCTGAAGAGCTGAGGGACAGGCCCAGAGATTAGCTCTCATGACTGACAACAAACAAGAACAAGAACAACAACAACAACAAGATGTGGACAGAAGGGAACCTTACTGCATTGTTGGTGGGAGTGTAAACTTATTCAACCACTTTGGAAAGCAGTATGGAGGTTCCTCAAAAGACTCCACATAGAGCTCCCCTATGACCCAGCAATCCCACTTTTGGGCATTTACCCAAATATTCACAAACAAGACCATACTAAAGCTACCAGCACCACTATGTTTATTGCACCCTTATTTACCATAGCTAAGATATGGAACCAATCCAGATGCCCCTCAGTAGATGAATGGATCAGAAAATGTGGTATATATACACAATGGAATTCTATGCCTCCATCAGACAGAATGACATTGCCCCATTTGTTAGAAAATGGAAAGACTTGGAAAAAATTAAATGAAGTGAAGTAAGCCAGGCCAAAGAAACATAGGTCCCATGGTTTCCCTTATTTGCAATAACTAGTATATGTCTGAGTCAAGCAGAAATGGTCAGATAAGTTGATGTTAGGGAAATGAACCTTAAGATATGTATTCAAATGTTTTTTTCTTTCATGCAATTGTTTCTAACACATTTATAATATGATTTCTTTGTTGCTTTGTATGTCCCTCCCCCATGGTATAACCCCTGATTTCACTGTATTTGATGTTGTTATAATTTGTGGAGGGGTAGGGAAAAAACAAATCGTTTAAATACGGATACAGGTGGACCCATTGCAACAATGAGATGTACAAGTCGTTATGTCGAAAACGAACTTTACAACTTTGGTGGGGGGTGGGGAGGAGGGTTGGGTGGGGCAGTGGCGGGAGGATGGGATGGGAGTGGGATGGGAGTGGGCGGGAGGATGGGTTGGATTCCTCAGCACCACATAAGCAGAAAAAAAGCCAGAAGTGGCACTTTGGCACTAGCCTTGAGCTGAAGAGCTGAGGGACAGTGCCCAGGCCGAGTTCAGGCCTCAAGACTGGCAAAAAAAGTTATAGGCAAGTGAACACTGATAACATTGGTAAAATTTGGGTTTTAAAAGCAAGATGAGAAGTTGAGTGTGGTAGCATATACCTATAGTCCTAGCACTCAGGAGAATGAGGCAGAAAAATTGCTTAAGCTTAGAAAATTAGAGCCAACCTGGGCAACACATAGCAAGATTTCTTCTAAAAAAAACTAAAATTGCCTACTATGTATGAAGCCCTAGGTTTAAGCTTTAACACCACAAAAACAAAACAATAATAACAAAAAAATCAAGAGGAAGAAGGAGGAGAGAGAGGAAGGAAGAATAAAAGGGGTGAATATGATTAAAACACATGTGTGGAAATGTCACAATGAAATCTCTTCTTTTGTACAATTAAGGTATGATGCTCATTTATAATGTGTAAGCTGGGTGTGTGTGGTGGTACATACCTGTAGTCTCAGCACCCAGGAGGCATAGCAAATTCCAGGCCAGCCTGGGCTATATAGCAAGTCCATCTCAACAAACAAAACCACCAAATGTAATAAACATGTTATGTAGTTGGTTTTTAGAGTTCTGCTGGAGAATTCTAGACACAATGTGTCTTCTTCCTACACAAAATGAACATCATTTGCTTTCCCAAGTCCTACTGGTTCTTCAAAGAAAGCATCATCCCTTTTGGGAGACTCACTACTTTCTGTAGCCCCCTGAGATTTCCATCTTGGGGGTGACTAGCAATCTAGTCAGTATCACACAAGCCATGCAGCTTAACACTTTTTTTTTTTGCCAGTCCTGGGCTTGAACTCTGGGACTGGACACTGTCCGCGAGCCTCTCTGTGCTCAAGGCTAGGACTCTTCCACCATTTTCAGCTTTTTCTGTGTATGTGGTACTGAGGAATCGAACCCAGGGCTTCATGCATGCTAGGTAAGCTCTCTACCACTAAGCCACATTCCCAGCCCAGCTTAACTCTTTTTATCATATTATTGTTTGCTATTTTGGGTTTTTATTCTCCTAGGTGTAATTTCTTTGCTGGGAATTTAGATAAGTTTTTTCTTTCAGTTCTAAGGTTTGAATTCAGAGTCTTCCCTTTGGTAGGCAGGTGCTCTACCACTTGAACCATGCCCTTAAGTCATTTTTTGCTTTAGAAATTTATGTGTATGTGGAGGGTTGGTACTGAGGCTTGGACTCAGGGACTGAGTGCTATCCCTTAGCTTTTTCACTCAAGGGTGGTGCTCTACCACTTGAGCCACAGTTCCACTCTAGCATTCTGGTGACTAATTAGAGATAAGAGTTTCACAGGCTTTTCTGACTAGGCTGGCTTTGAATCATGATCTTCAGATCTCAGCCTTTTGAGTAGCTATGATTAAGGCATAAGCTACTAGTTCCTTTTGTTAGTTTTCAGCAGAATCCTTTTCCCCCAGGGCTGACTGTACACTACAACTATCTTTCTGAAGGCCTTTCAGACTATAGATGTGTGCTACCATGCTTGGCTTATTGATTGAGATGGGCTCTCACTAACTTTTGCCTAGGCTGGCCTCCAACCTCAGTCTTCCGAATCTCTACTTCTCAAATAGCTAGAATTACAGGTGCTTTGTATAGATTTTCTGATTTTGTTATAATTGTTGTGGTGGTGATGCTTGAGATTGGAACCTAGGACTTCATGCATGCTAGACACGAGCTATATTTCCAACTCGTGATTTTGCTTCTTACATGAGCTAGTATGTAAGCTATTTGATTCCCACTCACACAATTCATTGGAAAAATAAGGGATGCCCATGTGATGGGACTGAGGAATACTAAGGACTGTTCTAGATCCAAACCTTTTCCCACCATGCCACCATGGTGTTTGTGCTCTCAATGAGACCTGCATCCCTTTGATTCTTATTTCCTGGCAACATTCACTATGAAAATGCAAGTCAACCTGTGCTCTTCTCTCTGCAAATATCAGTGGAGAGGCCAAACAAGTATACTTAGTATGGGAAAGGTACAGCTCCAGGAATGCCATCCTCTCCCTTCCCCCCCATCCTGCCCCACTAACTAGAATCACCCTGATTTGTTCTATGGACCAAAGCCACCCTGGGACTTTATAAACCATTTGGTTGCAAACACAAGGGAAAACAAATTAGGGCATTAGGTCTCAAACTATAGTGTGCCCAGAGATTCCTTGGGAGTCTCATTAACACATAGAATCCAGGTTCTGTCCTCAAGTTTTTGATAATTTATGTCTCTAGTCAGTTTCCAGGTGATTCTGCTGGTCAAAAGACCATATACTGTGCGCACTACTGCATGATGGAAATGTGTTGATGGCTTCCCAGAAGCACTCACAAGGGATGATGGGAGCTGGTAAAGAGATGGAGGAGATCATCGTTCAGAAAGGAAATTGGCAGGCTCAAAAAAAATCAGTCTTGGGGCTGGGAAGGTGGCTCAGTGCTTGTCTTGCATGCATGAGGCCCTGGGTTCCATTCCTCAACACCACATAAACAAACAAACAAACAAACAAAAAGCCAGAAGTGGCTCTGTGGCTCAAGTGGTAGAGCATTAGCCTTGAGCTAAAGAGCTGAAGGACATTACCCAGGACCAGAGTTCAAGCCCCACAACTGACAAAAAAAAATCAGTCTCCCTGTTGAATATTGTTTTGAATTGTTTTGCTCCTATCTGAAGTATGAAGCCACCAATTAGTGTTTCTGACCTTAGGGCTTTGGGCTAAGCAAGTCCTCAAAAAGAATTTCTCAGTGCCTAATTTTTCTAAGTATGAATGGGAGGAACTTCAATTAGAAGTATTGGTGCAGCCTTCCTAAAGGTTTTATTTATTTATTTATTTATCTTGGTGGTGGTGGTGCTACAGTTTGGACTCTTATGCTTTGGCCTCATGCTTGCTAGGCCAACACTCTTACCTTTGAGCCACGTTTCTAGCCCCTCCTAGTTATTTTCAGATAGGATCTAACTTTTTGCTTGAGCACGTGCCTGGGCCTCTATCCTCCTATTTTATGCTTCCTAATGTAGCTGGGATGACAGGCACATACCACCAATCCCAGTTTCTTCCATCAAGGCGGAGTCCTGAGATTATGTTTTTGCTGGTCCTGCGGCTTGAACTTTCAGCCTGGGCACTGTCCCTGAGCTACTTTTTGCTCAAGGCTGGCACTCTACCACTTGAGCCACAGGGCCACTTCCGGCTTTTTCTGTGATTAATTGGAGATAAGAGTCCACAGGCTTTCCTGCCTGGACTGGCTTCAAAATGCGATCCTCAGATCTCAGCCTCCTGATTTTGTTAATGTCTGTGGAACTGCAATCCTCCCAATCTCAGCTTTCTCCATAGCTGGGATATCCGGCACATACTAACTATTCCCAGCTATTGCTTGAGATGGGGGTCTCAACAAACTTTTTGCCTGGATTGGTCTTGAATCGTGATCATCTCTGTCTCTTCCTCTGAAGTAGGTATGATTACAAGCTTCCTAAAGTTTAGATTCAGTACTAAGTTTAAAATCACAGGACCTGAAAGGACTACTAGGCCTTCAGTAGTGCCTTGGCATAGACTGTAGGGCATCCCTAGCAGGAATTCTAATGAATGGGAGGGAAGAGCTTCACCAACCTTTTAATTCTCTGAAATGTACAAATCAATAGGATCACTCAGTGTTTACAATATAAAGACAATTTTATTGCCAATAAAAGCCTTTAATAAGTCATTTTTTATCCTGTTTCAGTAGGACCTTATTCTTTCTGATGAAAATCCAGTCATAGCATCTCTCATTAAAAATAAAATTATTTTTTGAAATAAATAAATATATAAAATAAATAGCATATACATTTCATAAATAGTTTGTCCTTATGCACAGTATCCATGCTTAACATTTGAATATGATTTTCATACAGCCTAGCCCTCTTCCCACTTGCAATGGCAGGAAAACTGCATGTTAGGACGAATGAGAAATCAGCAGAGCCGGAGTAGAGGCCGGCTCGCAGCAGGGCGGGAGCCCTGAGGATTTTCTTCAGGAGACTTTTTCAAAGCTCTGTAGGTAGCATCTGTGGCAGATTCCTTGGTCTTTCTTTTATATCCATTCTCAAGGCATTTGGGAGGATTGTGGGGGCAAGACAACCCTTGACCCTTGACAGGGTTCCCCTGCCACGCCCATCCCCCTCCCCAATTCTTTGTCATTCCACCTCAGAGGAAAGAACATGATTAAAGAAAAAAAGTATATACAGGCTTTCCCTCAGGCCCGCCCCATCCCCCCACATCCCTCCCCAAAATAACTCAACCTTCATATACACTTTGAACAACCAGGGATCAACAGCTGGGTCAAGTTGAATGGTAAGTGCCTCTCTGTTATCTAAATTGATAGGAAGACTTGGAAAGCTATGAGTATAGTGCTTGTAGACACAGCCGTGGCCTCAGAATTACTAAGGTCACAGATTTTCCCCCCTTTCCTCCCCCTCCCCAGGTCCATTACCTATAGCGGAAGAGTTCTCTGGACATGGAGGGCAACTTAGAAGGGTCTACTGGCCTGGGTAAAAAGTGAGTGAACTTCTGGTGTCGTTTAGTCCTGTATCCCTCGCGGGGTGAGCCGTCTTTGTTCAGGGCCACATAATATTGTCTCTCCGAGTCTGAGTGTTTGTACAAGGTGGAGGCGTAAGTGTTGTACCAGTTTTCTTCAAACTGTTCCCGGAAAACACATTCACGTGTGAGTTTCTTCTGTGTGGATGAGAAAAAAGAGCAGGGTTCATTAGATGACTCCCTAAAACAGCAAGGCACACTGATAGTCCTTTCTCCTCCCACATTACCCATGTACCTTTCTTCCAAGTAGCATCCAAGGTCCATTCTCTTTCACAAACTGCACAAAAAATGTCTTGGGTGAGATCTTTCTTTGTTTGGTTGCTTTTTTGGGGGATTGATGGTGGGGCTTGAACTCAGGGACTGGGTGCTAATCCTGAGCTTCTTTTTTATTTATTTATTTATTTATTTTATTTTATTGTGAGCTTCTTTTGCTTAAGGCTAGTACTCTACTACTTGAGCCACAGCACCACTTCCAGTGAGATCTTTTTGTTGTTGTTGGTTGTGGGGGTTGAACTTTGGGCCTGGGAGCTGTCCCTGAGCTCTTTAGCTCAGGTGAGTGCTCTACCACTTGAGCCACAGCACCACTTCCGGTTTTCTGGTGGTTAATTGGAGATATGAGTCTCACGGACTTTCCTTGCCCAGGCTGGCTTTCAACCAGGATCCTCAGCCTCTTGAGTAGCTAGGATTACAGGTGTGAGCCACTGGCACCTGGCTGAAATCTTTCTTGAAGGAAGGGGATTGGAGGAGATGGCTTCCACTAGATGATGATTATTACTTTTGTGCCAGTACTGAGGCTTGAACTCAAGGCCTAATGATGTTCCTTAGCTTTTTCACTAAATGCTGGTGCTTTATCAGTGGAGCCACTGCTACACTTCTACCTTTTTGCTGGTGAATTGGAGGGTCTCTCCCATTTAACTGCCCTGGCTGGCTTTGACTCTTGATCCTCAGATCTCAGCCTCCTGAGTAGTTAGGATTACAGATGGGTGCCACCGGTGCTCTCTTCCTCTGCTGGAGTTTTGAGCCTTAGGATTTCTTTCATGGGCTCCTGATGGCTTCATGGCACCCACTGAGAGCTTCCTCCCTCTCTAGGCCTAAGAGCATTCAAACTCCATTGAGATTGCAGTCAACCCAATCAACGGACAGGCAAAGGCCTCAGATCTATATAAAGCTCTACGTGAGGTGAGCTGTGATCTTTCGTACTGAAGGGTCTCAGCCTGTCAGTTAATGAGCCCAGAAAAGATCTCCTTGAAAACCTCCTCCAATCTGCCTATTTGAAGCTGGCAGGCCCTGGGTCTCTTGCCTCTGTCCCTTCTCACTCTTAATTGGGCCACCATACTTCTTGCTAGGGTAGTGGATACAGAGTGCTGGGGACAGGCCTATCTCTTACGTGTCAGGGAAAAATGTGTTCCAATTCCATGGGGTTGTAGGGAGACAGAAAGCATGCTATGTGACTCAAAAGTCCAAGCCAGGAATTGGGATCCTCTGAAAGGGTTAAGGTCAGCAGTCGCTCACCATGCCCCGATGCTGGGCTAGCTTCCAGAAGACAAGATTTGTATTGCACCCTGCTCAGGCCTAGCTAGGGGCTTAGCACTGTCAGCAGACCCTGAAACCTTCATTTTTCAACTGTTTGTTTCATTTGGCCACTGGTATTCAACGGAAGCAATGTGGAAATCAGGATCTGTGCTGCTAACCTTAGAATCTTCTATTTGAAGGCATTTACCCATTGCCTGGATTTCTCCTACCTGCTAGTTATTCCTCTGGACAGCTTTGTTTTTTTGCCAGTACTGGGGCCTGACCTCAGAGCCTGAGCATTGAGTTTAACTTTTTAGCTCAAGGCTGCTGCTCTACCCTTGAACCACAGCTCCACTTTTGGCTTTTTTGGTGGTTACTTGGAGATAAGAGTCTCATGAACTTTCCTACCCACTGGCTTCATACTGCAGTCCTCAGATCTCAGCCTCCTGAGTAGCTACAATTACAGGCATGAACCACTGGTGCCCAGCTCTTTAGCTTTAATGCTCAAGCAGGCACTGTGCTTACTGCTTGGGTTGCAGTTCTACTCCTGACTTTTAAGTGGTTAATTGGAGATAAGAGTCTTATGGACTTTCCTGCCTGGGCTGGCTTCAAACTGTGATCTTCATATCTCAGCCTCCTGAATAGCTAGGATTACAGGCATGAGTCACTGGAGCCTGGGTCTGGAGAAGCATTGCTCTGGGTTATTGCACTAAACCCTGACCATCTACTGACAAACGAGTGGCAGCTTGCGATTATCAAGCTAGCTGGCCCTTTAGCAGAAAAGGCAAAGTAAATGTATCACAGAAGAGAGTATATTTTGTTGGAGGGCTGAGTGGGTGAAGATATTGTAGACAAGGGCCCTGAGCAGCCAAGAAGGAACAAGCAGCTAATCCTTTACAGTTGACAAAAGTACTTTCAAGTGCTAGATAAACATCCTTTTGCCTTATATTGTCCAAACATTGGTGGGTAATAGCCTCTGATAAATAGGAAACTGTGAAGCTTACCGATCCATAGAGCTCTCCTCGTTCATTCATCCCCAGGTACAGGCCAGAGTCCACACCCCGGATGCTAATCAAGCCCACTGCCAGGCTGATGAACTCCAGAATTCCTAGAGTAGCAAAAGGAACATCATTCTATTAGTTGCATCAAGCTAGGGCAACATTGGGTAGGTGACATGATCCTACCTCACAATGAGAAGCCAGCCGTGGGAGCCAGTGGTGATTCCCTGATAAACAACAACAACAACAACAACAAAAACCCAAAATGCTGGGCGCTGGTGGCTCACACCTGTAATCCTAGCTATTCAGGAGGCTGAGATCTGAGGATCATGGTTCAAAGCCAGCCTGTGCAAGGAAAGTCAGTGAGACTCATCTCCAATTAACCACCAGAAAACCGGAAGTGGTACTGTGGCTCAAGTGGTAGAGCTCTCACCTTGAGCTGAAGACTCAGGGACAGTGCCCAGGCCCAGAGTTCAAGACCCACTACACACACACACACACACACACACACACATCTGTTTCCAGGCTCCAGTGGCTCATGCCTTTAATCCTAGCTACTCCCGAGGCTGAGATATGAGGATTGCAGTTTGAAGCCAACCTGTGCAGAAAAGTCCGTGAGACTCCTATCTCCAATTAACCACAAAAAAGCTGGAAGTAGAGCTTTGGATCAAGTGATAGAGCATCAGCCTTAAGCAAAAAAGCTCAGAGACCGCACCCAAGTCCTGAGTTCAAGCTTCAGGACCAACACACACACACACACACACACACACACACACAACCAAAAAATACCATTTTTTGCAGCAAAAATGAAACTTCAGCTAAAACACCTAGTATTTCCAGACCTCAGTTTTTCCATGTGGAAAATAGGGAGAATCAATCTTTGCCTTTATGTAACACTTTTCACTATTTTATTGATTTATTTGGCAGTTCTATGGATCAAATCCAGGGCCTTGAGTGTGTTAGGCAAGCAATTTATACTGAGCTCCATTAACCCGACCCTCCTAGGTATGTTATAAGGAAGGCCCCCAAAAAGGCTTTGGTCACTAAAGGTTCAGAATGATAAGGCATTATTGTCAAATAGCAGTCATTTCAAGTAATGGCAAAGCTGCTTTCTCAATGCAAGAGGTTTTTGGAACTTTCCTAAAGTCACCTTGCACCTCCCAGCATACACAGCATTTACCCTGCTGTCCACTGGGCTGAACTTATTTTGCACCCTCTCAGCTCCCATGTCCTTAAAACCACATGGGCCTGTCAACTGCCCTTAGCTGCTGCTAACAAATACCACACGGGCCACTCACTGAGTTTGTTCAGTTTGCTCATGGCAGGAGGGAAGACTTGGCTTCAGGAAAGCTTTCTCCTAAAAAGTGCTCGCAGCTAGTACAGCCTCAAGCTGACAAGCCTGTCACTCTCCCCTTCTCTCTTGAGAGTTTTTTTGAAAGTTTATCCACAGTAGAAGTTGGCAGGTAGTATTGGACTCCATACTGATATGAAATGTTGTAACTTGAAGGGGAAAGGGAAGAAATTCAGAAATGTCTTTTTAGCTGACAAGGTTAGAGGTGAAGATTTGAAAATGTTTTCATTTACCCCATGGGAAGAAACAGAACAACTCTAAAGAAGGTGAAAGGACCCAGAAATGAAATCCTGATGATATTGAAGACTTCCACAGTTTTGTCCTAAGATGGTATCTTACTTATCTAGCTACAGATGAAATAAATAGTCAATTGGAGTCTTCTTTGAGATTTCTGTCTCCTACCTCCTTTTAAAATATACAGACTAAAAACATGGGTGCAATTTTTTTATGTATCCAAAGTTATGAAATGGTCTCACACTTACTTAGCTGTCATTCATTCAAAAAATGAAAAATTTCAGGGTAATATGCTTCTAAATTACTTATACAGGAAGCAGAGCTGATTGCATAAAGCAAAAATAATTCTTTTAAGAGGCAGGGTCTGGCTATGTAGCCCAGGTTGGCTTTGAACTTGAAATCAGTTTTCTCTCCTCTAGTTCCCAAGATCCAACAAGATCCAGCAAGTGGCTAATTTTGAAATCAGGTTAAAACCTCTTGTGGCAAGTCTACTATGAACTCCAGAGGCTTGGCTAGTGGGTGGTGGGTCTTAGGGTTTGGCCTTTGGTCTCTCATTGAAATCCTCAGTTGGGTTGTTACAGATGCTTCCAGTACCTAGAAGGGAGTCTTGGGAAGAGAGATTGGCACATACTGGTGGGAGGGAAGGGAAAATGGCTAGTGCTGAGTAAGAGGTTAATCAAACACCGATTTAATGGATCTACATCTCCCATTGCACAGATTCTGCCCTGCTTAGTGTTTTAATAAATGAGCCACAAGAGAACATAGGAGTCTTATTTATCCTAGTTCCAAAAGACACAGCTGAGAGGATGACACGGTAGAGACCAAAGAAATCTCAAGAGGATGGCAAAGTGGGCTGGCTTCACCAAAATATGCTCCATTGGGGCCAGTATTATAAAGTCCTGCACTAGTCCAAGGCACTTAAGTTTGGGTTTTGTTGGACAAAGGTGAGCCCAAAGCACAGAGAGTTGAGTTAACCATATCCCTTAGTTCATAGTTATTATAGTTTGTGAGGGCTTCTCTCTCTCTCTCTCTCTCTCTCTCTCTCTCTCTCTCTCTCTCTCTCTCTCTCTCTTTCTCTCTCTCTCTCTCTCTCTCTCCCTCTCCCTCCCTCTCTTCCTTTCTTCCTCTCCCTCTCCCTCCTCCCTCCCCTTTTCTCTTCCATACACTGTATCATTCATCTCCACACTTTCGGTAACCATATTTCTTCTTTTTCTTTTCTGTGATGGTGAGGATTGAACCCAGTGCCTGGAGCATCCTACGTGTATTTTAGTTACATGCAAGTTTACCCATCTCTAAAAAATGTAATAACAATGGCCCAAGAGATTTTGTTGGGTGAACTAAATTCGGGATGATGGTGAGTGATTAGTGGAACTAGTAAAAATCAAATGTAAAACTGGTTATATACAAATTTAAAAATTATCCAGGTGCTGGTGACTCATGCATGTAACCCTAGCTACTCAGGAGGCTGAGATCTGAGGATCACAGTTCAAAGCCAGCCTGGGCAGGAAAGGCTATGAGACTCTTATCTCCAATAAACCACCAGAAAACCAGAAGTGGTGCTGTGGCTCAAGTGGCAGAGCACTCGCTTTGAGTAAAAGAGCTGAGGGACAGCACCCAGGCCCAGAGTTCAAGCCCCACGACCAAAAAATAAAATAAAATAAAAATTGTCTCACATGGTGGTATGTACTTGTAATCCCAGCACATGGAAGGCTGAGATAGGTGAATCCCAAGTTGGAAAGCTTCTTGCACTAAATAGCAAGATCCTGTCTTCATTTTTTTTTTTGTGTCAGTCCTGGGGCTTGAACTCAGAGCCTGGACAATGTCCCCAGCTTTTGTGCTCAAAGACAGTGGTTTTTCACTAAAGCCACGACTCTAGTTTCTGGCTTTTTGCTGGCTAATTCGCAATCAGAATTTTTGAGACTTTCCTGCCCAGGCTGTCTTCAAACTATGATCCTCAGATTTCAGCCTCCTCAGCTAAGATTATAGGTGTGAGCCATAGGTGTCTGGAAAAAGCTTTTATTTAAAAGAAAAAGAGGGGCTGGGAAGGTGCCTTAGTGGTACAGCGCTTGCCTTGCATGCATGAGGCCCAGGGTTCCATTCCTCAGCACCACATAAGCAGAAAAAGCTGGAAGTGGAGCTGTGGCTTGAGTGGTAGAGTGCTAGCCTTGAGCTGAAGAACTGAGGGACAGTGCCCAGGCCCAGAGTTCAGGCCCCACGACTGACAAAACAAAACAAACAAACAAACAAACAAATAAATATCAAAAAAGAAAAAGAAAAAAGTCTGATGCATTGTACTCATAAATTGCTTTGTGAAATGAGAACTCCTTTTTACATACAACTGTTTACATAAAATAATAAATCAATAAACATTAAAGCAATCATTTAAAAGTTAATGCAAAATGTAGAAAGCGGGGACCTAGTGTGAATTATTTAAGGCCACGTTTGCAAAGATCTAGTGAGTCACATAAAGGAGGAGACTGCCCTGCTATTCGGCTAACCCTTGGCTTGAACACTCCAGGGGTAAGTGCTATGCTTAGTTCTACTGTGCTAGAGACATACAGAAAAGCAAGAGCATGTTCAAAGTAGAGTGGCCATATGGTGATGGAATTAGAAACCAAGTCATGATTTGGTTCTGGGTGCTAAACTTTGAGGAGCACCAACCCATGGGAGCCTTCAGTTCTTTGTTTTGCTTAGGCAAATCACATCCAAGCTTTGTCTTTGTTCCTTCATTCTCTCAGTATCTCATGTCTCTCAGTACCCTGAGCTCACTTCTTAAGTAGCAGAGGATGGCTTGTGATCTCACCGCCCGAGACCTGGGGTGCGAACAAAATCATGAAACCCAAGAGGTGTGGCTATTTGAGTCACCACAGTTTTTCTCCAACTCTCTGTGAACCCTGATGCCAAAGGACAGATCATACAGGAAGTCACTTGGGTTGTGTCCAGTAAGAGGGGTCTCCAACAGCTGGAATCATCCCTGCCCAGCTGTCTTTGGGCATCATTTCTCCTTGCCAACTTTCCTATTAGCTGGATTCAGACTGTGGGAACCCAGTGGCACACGATGATGGAATAGATATTTCTAAACCTTCTCCTGAATTCCAGCCAGCATGAAAGGGGAGCAAAAACAAGACATTTTCCTATTTTCCCAGCTCCAGCTGGACAGGGGTGTTAACAGCAAAGTATTAAGTAGACAAAGTTGGTCCTCCCTTCTCTCACCCCTTCCAGACCCAGGACCTCCTTCTACTCTGCCTCTTCTTGACCTGCACACCTTAGGCACTGGCCTTTCTTGACCATTTCTAGACCCATCTCCTTATACATCTTTCCTCAGAGCCTTCATCAAAGCCCATTGATCCTATGCCCCACTATTTCAGAATCTAGCTAGATGATTGGCTAATATGTCATTTAATTTGGTTCCATGACTCACCTCAGGTCCACCAGCCATGCTTTTAGACCATCAAGGGCCAAAATGGTGCTGCCTTGGCATCTTGCCCAGGTGACATTGATCAAGATGCATTGTACTCACACACAGATATGTTGAATTGAAACTCTTTGTACAACTTCTTAAAGATCATTTAACATGGCCAAGTGCTGGTGGCTCACGCATGTAGTCTTAGCTACTCATGAGGCTGAGATCTGAGGATCATGGTTCAAAGGCAGCCTGGGCAGCAAAGTCCATGAGACTCTGATGTCTAATAAACCACCAGAAAACTGGAAGTGGTGCTGTGGCTCAAAGTGGTAGAGCACTAGCCATGGGCTGAAGAGCTCATGGACAGCACCTAGGCCCACAGTTCAAGCCTCATGACTAACCAACAAAATAAAAAGAGATAATTTAACATATTACTACTACTAGTACTCCTACTGCTACTACTACTACTAGAATCAGGTCGCTGAAAAATCCAAAGCCTGTTCCATCTCACCCATGAGGAAGCCTCTCCTCCACTGTGGCTTCCAAGGCCGGCTCTGCCTATCCACAGGTGCCCCTTAGGAATGTGAGGATCCCCAAGAACCTCAGTCTGGAGTAAATGTCACCAGCCCAGGAGGGGGTTGAAATATTCCTGGCTACCGATTGCAGATGGAGAGCAGGGAGCATGTGCTGTGCCAACAGGTTATTATTTGGAGTCGGGGCTGCTCTTGGGCTCAGCCTGACTCGTTCTGAGCACATGGATTCCAGCGTAATCCTTGGGGGCCCTGCTCTCCAATTACAACAAATAGCTATTTACTTTACATGGCCTTTGGAGACTACCTCCTCCCCCCGAGCAGAAATCTATAATATTTTATATCTTAAGTCTGGCCTACTTTACCCTGTTGGAATGTTGACTGCTAAAGCACTTATGGAATGTTAAAGTTTCGATTTATTGAATACCCTGGCTGATTAACTCAAATGTGGAGGGAGGAAAGAGTTAGCGAAGTCAAACTGCATCTCATTCTGGGCTCCCAAACAACTCAACTGCGAGAAAGAGACTAGGTGTGGGTTTGAAAGTTGGCAAGAAAGATTACAAAGAGACAGTTTTGCTCAGTTATCGTTTCCTTTATAGGAAATACATGGAACTGCCAGAAAGTCAGAGAAGGAGTGGAAAGAGGAAAGGGAAAAGGCCATTTGGAGAGGGTCTCAACTACTACTACTACTACTACTACTACTTATTATTATTATTATTATTATTATTAATATACAAGGTAAACACAGAAATGAAGCCAGCTGCCCATGAAGTGACTGTGAAAACATCTCTTCCTTTGCCAGTTTTATTTCCTTTGGTTTCTCCTTAAAGTTAACACCCTTAGCAGGTCTGGGAGATGAAAAGAAATCAAGATGTGTCTTGATGGAGGTAATTAAGGACCACTTATCCCAAGAGTCTATTACTGATTTGTATTGACCTCGTAGTTTGTCAGACTAGTGTGGACACTGAGTCAGACAGACACTTGTAGCGGTGGCTGCAAGGACTTAGAGCTCCGCATGGCCATTCTCCACTTTCATGACCTTGCCTGCATTTCTCCATTACACACACACACACACACACACACACACACACACACACACACTTATATTCAATGATTCCAGTATTCTTTAGGCCATTTTCTAGGAGCCTCTGAGGCCTGGGTGGAGGTCTCAGTTTCTTATGAAAAGGAACAAAAGGGGACTGAAAAATCCCAACTGATGGAAGGGAAAGGAGCCAAGTTAACACTCCCTCTCTTCCCACTCCACCTTATCACCCTTTTGAGGACCTGCTGCAAGTTTATACAGACACCTGCACCCCTCCATTACCCCTCCCAACCTACTGTACTCCAGGCTCTGTTTGAGTGCATTTTTCCAAGATGACATAGATCTCATTAAGGTTCCTGCCTGCTCGTAGCAAGGAAGACCAGCCCTGGGCCCTAAGTTGTTTGCTTTGGTTGGTCTTCCGCACTAACTGGCCCCTTCCTGCCTGCCCCATTTACTATGCCCTTCTCCCTTGCTGCTCTAGCAAGGCATGAAGAGTAAGATGGAGAGGTTTGTGGAAGGAGGGGGAGGGTGGGGGGGGTGGGGAAGGGAAGCAAGGGTGTCATGCTTGAGAGGGTGGGCCGAGTCTTTTTTTCTGGCTTAGGTATTAGAAGGTGACCTTCTTGGATTGAAAAGACCTTGGAAGGAGACAGAGGGCATTGGCAGGACGGGGAGGAGGAAAGCTATCTGTCATGGGACTTGCTTGATGGCTTAGTAGAGAATGGGACATTGAAAATAAAAAATGGCAAATTCTTGAGGAGGGAACACATTTGCTTAGAAAGCTAATGGTCTCTGTCCCAGACCAAGGCTTCTACTGATGAAGTAATTAGTTCTGTAAGTGAGGCAGGCAGCTGTGTCCTCTGAGAGCCATCTACATAGTGACAGGCAGGCAAGATTCTCTGCCCCATGTCCAGTTGGACACCTGTTTCTAGGGCTGGGCGTGAGCAATCCCCCAGAGGTCGATTTGGGGAAAAAGCAGTCCCCAGGATTGGTGCCCTTGCACGGTGGATACGGTACCCATTTCACCCGGTGCTGCCTAGCTTGGCTCCTACTGCGGGCTAAGCCAACCTGAGGTCAACCAGTGCCCACGGATGCTGGCGTCCCCGCCAGCCAAGAGTGATGCGGGGCACAGGACTGTGTGCCCACCACGCCCCTGGCCCTTTGCAGGCTCGCTTTCCAGTTAATCAGGCCTGCCCTCGAGGCTCGCTCGAAAGGCTTAGCAGATCCCGATCCCCTGGCTTCAGAAGCGACAAGTTCCTGCTCCTCCCCAGCTCCACCTGTTTTCATGGACGATTCAGGCTCAACTCTTCGACTGAGCCCCTCACTCCCGGGGGAGGGAGCATGGAGGCGGGGGGAGAAGAAGTGCCTCCCGACTGTATTCGAGAGTGCGGGACCCCGAGATGTTGCGCGGCTCAGCTGCACGCCAGCCATCAAGTCCCGCCTCGACGGACCCAGAGGAAGCACACAGCCTGGAGTGTATGGGGGGGGGGGGGGAGGACAGCCCCGTGGGCCCCACCCCAGGAACTCGGAGTCCTCAACTCCCCAGCTCAGCGTCCACCCTCTTCCCGTTCCCCACCCTTGTCACCGCGTCCTCACCGAAGCGGCTGTGATCGTGGCGGGTGCCATGCACCGTGCCGTTGGGGAAGATCTCCAGGTGGAAGCCGGTGCGACAGTAAAGCTGGCGGCGCCGCAGAATCCCCTTCAGGTGGGCGAAGTCTGTGGGCGAACCCCGCTGCAGCTTCCCCTCGATCTGGCCCAAGCGCTCGTTCAGGAAACCCGGGGAGTCAGCTAAGGGCACGTTCCCCAGAGATGATGAGAAACCATGCAGATCCCAGTCCAAAGAGGCGAAGACCCCCCCCACCTCCGCCATGGCGGGGGCCCAACGGCGGCGCGGGCTGTGCTGGGCGCACACGGGGGCCCGAGCCGGGACCGCAGGGGGGCGCGAACTGCTTCTCCCCGCGGCGGGGCGCGGGCGATCCGGCGGTGCTCGTTCCGTTGGCTCGCTCCGTTTGCTCGGCTCGTTTGCTAGCTGTGCGCTCTGCCCAGCTGCAGGAGACGTCTGTTGGCGTCCAAGGAAGTTCTCAGCGGCGGGGAGCGTGGGGCCGCGCGCTTCTGACCTTGCTCTCAGTCAGAGGACCGCGTCCTCTCCGCATCCATCCCTCCCCGCCTCGCATCGCTGCCTGCGGGCCGGCGATCAAATGCAACACGCCACTTTATATACATACCCACTCCCCTTACATTGACATATTGGATATTTAAATACAAGCCACACCTCACTGGCATCCCCTCAGAGATTGGTGTGTGGGTTCTTTTTTTTTTTCCTTTCTTCCCTTTCCTTCTCATATCCATTTGGCTCTTGAGAGGGGGGTGGAGGAGTGAGGGGGGGAGCAATCGAGCTTCACTCCCTCTTTTATTATGAAAAAAATTGCAGGAAAAAGCTACACATTGCAGTGAGGCAGAACTGTTTTTTGGCAGGTTTTTTTTTTTTTTTTGTTAAATTTTTTTTTTAAAGTGCCTTTGGCGTCCACGGCCACTCGGGCCTGTTCCGTGGAGGTCTGGCTGCCGCAAGGTTGTGTTGTCCCATGGCCCACGCCTCCTCGGCTTGCCCCCACCCCCACCCCCTTTACAAAGTGCTGGGATATCACAACGGCTGGAAGATTCTGCAGGCTCGCGATCTCCCACCCCCACCCCCTCCTTGTCCCCGAAGGGCTGGTGGGAGGCTCTGCAGAAGGAGGCTCTAACTCGGGACAAGGGGTTACCTCCCCCTCCAAGTTCCTTTGTTCCGCTATGCAACAACCCACTCCCCACCTGTAGATCGGGTCAAGGGGCTTGAATAAGGAAGCCAAACGCAGTTGCAACATTGAGGATCGGAGGTTCTTGGTGGTTGTCTGCAAGACATCAAGGCCGGGGTTGGTGGTGGGGAGCTTTCGGAGTCCCACAGGAGCGGGAAAACACCCAAGGTAAAGAAGACTTTTTTTGTTCGAAAAGGACGTTAGAGGTGAGGAATAGGAGAGGTGGAAGGGAGTAAGAACTAGAAAGCGATCTTTTTTTTTTTTTTTTTGAAAACTGATCTGTGCTGGCTTTCTGGGCGCGCTTTTTACAAGGCTCTCGAGAGCCGAGCTCAGGGAGAGGCCATTGGAAGGCTGCTCGGGGGCTTCCCCCCACTTCTTTTCTTGTTGGAAACAGGTGTTTCCTCGCTCTGTCCTGTGCTCTGTTCCAAGATATTCTACCAGGAAGAGCGGCAGTTAGGGCGGGAAGCAGGCGACAGCCAGGACGATTGGCAAATATGGAGACAAGCAGGGGAGCAGGTGCCCGACCTGCCTGGAGCAGCCCCTCCCTGCTCCCCCAGCACCTGAACCCCCATCCCTCGTGGCTCTTGATGCCCCACGTTCTGATGGCCTATTAAAATGGCATTGTGGCTCGCTGTCTGTACTCGCAGCTGGCTCTGGCCGCCTTCCCAGCTCCCTGCAGCCGCCGAAACCCCCCGCGTGACGTGCACCGCCCCCCACGCCATCGCGCCGTCACAGCGCCTCCTTCTGGACACCCCATGTAGCACAGCACATTCGAACTCAGGCTCACTCACATAGTAAACTGAAGGTTCCGTTCTTTCAGCCCCAAGGGCACCCCCTACCCCCATGCTCATTCCCTGGAACCGCAACAATTCTTAGTTGGGAAATTCACGACTTACTATATTATTATTATTATCATCATTATTATTTCCCCCTTCTCTAGCTCAAAGGGAACCATGTCGGTGCTCGGCAGCAATCTATTGTGTTCCTCCTAGTAGCAGGATGTACATGCAAGTTTTTTCCAATTGTTGGAGATACAGAAATGTAAAAGCTGATTCCCATACTGGAGTATTTATGGATTTGCTTTAAAATAATTCAAAATAAGAACTGAATGTGGTGATTCATGCCTGTAATCCCAGTACTAAGGAGGCAAAGGCAAAGAGATTCCTGTAAGAGGACAGTCAGGGCTACACAGTGACAAGTCACATTCAAAACCAAAAAGCCAACCAGCAGCTCCTTGAAATCCTACCTACTCAGGAGATTGAGATTTGAAGATTGTGGTTTGAAGCCAAGTCTGGCCGAAAACGTCTGTTAATTCCAATGAATTTACCAAAAAGCTAGAAGTGGAGATGTGGTTCAAATGGTTAGAGCATTAGCCTTGAGCATAAAAAAATTTAGGGACAGTGCCCAGGCCTTGAGTTCAACCTCCAGTATCCGCATAAAAAGAAACAAACAACTTGGGCACCGGTAGCTCATGCCTATAATCCTAGCTACTCAAGAGACCAAGATTTGAGGATGGTGGTTTAAAGCCAACCCGGGTATCCCTGAGACTCTTCTCTCCAATTAACCACTAGAAAACTGGAAGTGGCTCTGTGGCTCAAGTAGTAGATAACCTTGAGCTAAAGAGCGCAGGAATAGGACTCAGGCCCAGAGTTCAAGCTCAACAACCAACGACAACAACAAAAAAATAAAAACACAAAACAAACAGACAAACAAAAAAAATTGTTCAAAGTCAAGGAGCAGACAAATAGATGTCATAGCAAGCACATGATGCGACGTATTGAAGGTGGCTGGTGGGTTTAGGGATATTTAGTATAATACATAGTAAATAATATATAGAACATATAAAATATAAAGCCTGGCACTGGTGGTGCATGCCTATAATCCTAGGTACTCAGGATGCTGAGATCTGAATATCACAGTTTGAAGCCAGCCTGAGCAGAAAAGTTCTTGAGACTTTTATTTCCAATTAAGCACGCACGTCCACACGCACACACACACACACAGAGACACACACAGACACACACACACACACACACACACACACACACACACATACACACACACACACTCCAGAAATGAAGCTGTGGCTCAAGTGATAGAGTGCTAGCCATGAACCAAAAAGCTCAAGGACAGTGCATAGGCCCTACGTTCAAGCCCCAGGCCCCTGGCACTACACACACACACACACACACACACACACACACACACACACACACACACACACACATTACATTTCCATAATAAGACTTAGGCCTTATAAACTGTTTGGGACAATTTGCAAAGAAGGAACTTCTTCCTCCTATGTTGTTTCCTCCTATGAGTTGTGAGTTTATGGAGAAGTGCTGATGTGAAGACAGTATGTGAGTGACTAGAATACAGGACAGTGAGGTTGCTCAGCACTGTGTGGATTCATAAAGCCAAGAGAAAATGAATCTGGGGATTAGGGCTGTGATCTTTGTAATATATGAGCCTTGAAGGAAGCTGGGAAGAATAATTTTGCAAATTTGGATGGGAATTCACTTCCAGGAAGGAGAAGCTAGAACAATTGTAACAACGAAATTGGAACAATTGTAATTAGTAAAGCCTAATTCTTCTTTTTTTTTAAACTCAAAGGGCTCATGTCTGCTTTGTTTACTTGCTGGGCTGGCACTTTACCACTTGAGTCATGCCTCATAGCCAGCTTTTTTGCTAGTTAATTTGGAGATAGAGTCTTGAGGACTTTTCTGCCAAGAATGGCTTTGGATCTTGATCCTCTGAATCTCAGACTCCTTGAGTAGCTAGGATTACAGGTTGGAGCCACCAGCACCTGGCTTCTGTTGTTGTTTTTAATGAGTATCCAATGCAATATGCATATGAGATGCTTTGTGAGATAAAGAATTTCAATATCTAACTTATACATTGATAATGCCAAACACAATTTCCTCAACATCCCCTTCAGGGCAGTGTTGTATTCTTTGTTCCTCAACATTTTCAAAAGCACACACTGTTGGCAGGTCTGGTGTTATACTGGATATAAGCTATAAGCTATAAGCATTCCATTGCTCTTCAGGGGCCTTCTAAGATCATGCCAACCAGTGATTCTGTTTGAAATAATATTTCTATGAAGCATCACAATGACCACAGTGATTTCATTAAGTTACTTGGTTTTCACAAGCTTGTGGAGTGAGAAGTGTTACTATCTCCTTTCAGGTGGGAGGAAAGTGACTGAGGGGCTAGGTGAATAGCACAGAACCAAATAGCTAAATATGTAGCAGTGTCCTAATTGGATTACTGTGCCATGGGGTGAATTAATCTCAACTCATGCACTCATGAGATCATACAAAGATGGGTATGTTAAGGATGGTAAGGTTTGAAAATATGTGATTTACAGAAAAACCTCACTAGAATGCAACCTCTGGCCAGACTGTGCTGGCTAGATTGGAACAGAGAAAAATGTAATATAAGCAAACTTTACGGGAGTCTACCTCTAAAGTGAAGATAAGTGAACCCCTTTGTAGGGCTATGGTGAGGATGAAAGCCAACCACTAGTAGGAAATGCTCGAGGTTGATGTGAAAAAATAAAGCAATTTATGTGAAAAGCACATAGGGAGAAAAGCCTTCAAGGAAAAAGATAGCTGAGTGCAGGGGTGCACACCTGTAACATCAGCACTCAGGAAACTGAGACAGACAGAATTTTAAGTTCAAGGCCAGTTTCATCTACATAGGAATACCTTGTCTCAAACAACAACAACTGGTAGGCATGGCGGTTCATGCTTGTAATCCTAGCATAGAAGACTGACATCAGGAGGATCGTGGTTCAATACCCCAGGAATTTTTGAGATCTCATCGCAATCAATATAAAAACAAAGTGTGGTGGCATGCACCTGCTGTTACAGCTATGAATGATGCATAAACATGACGATTTCTGTCCTGGTGGGCCCAGGCACAAACAGAAGACCCTATTTGAAAAATAAAGAAAAAAAAAGAGCGCATCTGCCTAGCAGGCATAAGTTCAAACCCTAGTACTACCACAACAACTCTACTACCATTAATAATATTTTTTTAAAAAAAAGAAGAAAATAAGACAAGGGAGTTCTCAGGGCTCTTCCAGTGTTAGGGATCAGCCCAGGGCCCTTCATGATAGGCAAGGGCTCTACCACTGTCCTACACTCTCAGCCCCCTAAAATGATGTTTGTGACTTCAACTGCAAGTGATAGAGGTGGGTGAGGGTTAAGGGTTCTATTTCTGGAGGAAGGAGAAGGGAATACTGATAAGGCTAGTGTTCCCCACTCCTCATCCACACCCCCAGAAGGCGGAAAAGCACATCTAAGACTATTATTCTGCCCCATTTTTTATCTTGTGGACAATTTATAAGGGAGTTTCTCAAGATGACCACTGGTGACTCACACCTGTAATCCTAGCCATTGAGAAGGCTTGAGATCTGAGGATCACAGTTCAAAGGCAGCCAGTGTAGGAAAGTCTGTTATCCAATTAAGCAGCAAAAAGTCAGGTGTGGAACTGTTGTTTAAGTGGCATATCTCTAGCATGGAGAAAAAAAACACCCTAAAGAATAGTGTCCAGGCCCTGAACTCAAGCCCCAGTACTGGCACACAAAACAAAGCCAAACAAATGGACAAACCAAATTTCCCTCAAAGGGAAACTGAAAGGGACAATATGAGCTACATTTCTGGAGGAAATCCTGCAGAGGGCGCAGTCATCGACCTTTGTGGCTCCTATTTACTGAGCATGTGTTTAGCATTGTTCTGGGCAACTTACCTGCAATCTGACTACCTCACCAATGACTTCACACACACACACAAATTTGTATGGAGCCTTAGTCCTTTGTCCCCCTCACTTCCCTTGCTCTAGGTAGACAGAAGCAGGAAGCAGCTGTTAGACAGCCGTTAGCAGTGTCAGACTGCCTAGGTTCTGAATATCAGCTTTAAGCCACTGTAGGCGCTAGTGCCTCTGTTTCCTATTTCGTGTGATGCAGATGAGGTTTGCTATGAAGCTTAAGTGAAATAATACACAGGATGCGCTTAAAACTGTACCTGGCACACATTGTCCTCCTCTTCCTCCTCCTCTCTTCCTCTTCTTCCTCCTCCTCTTCCTCCGTCAATTCCTCCCCCTTTTGTGCTGATCCTGGGGCTTGATTTTAGGGCCTGGGTGCTTTTCCTTAGCTTTTTTTTTTTTTTTTTTGCTCAAGGCTAGCACTCTACCACTTGAGCCACACAGCTCCACATATGGCCTTTTACTGGTCAATTGGAGATAAGAGTCTTACAGCCTTTCCTGCCGGGGCTGGGTTTGGAGTGCAACCTTCAGACCTCAGTGTCATGAGCAGCTAGGATTACAGGCATGAGCCACCAGCACCTTGCTTGTCATTATTCTTAACATTATGTACCCATTGCTTGGCTCAGCCATATTTCCTCCTTGAGTTTTCATTCAAGATGCTCCTCCCTAAGAGGTGAGGTAGATAAGAACAGTAGCTTCTTGGCCAGTCATCCTCAAAACAAGGAATTGCAATCCCATTCATCCTTTGCTTCTCTCTGGACTTTGGAAGGCTTGTCTCAGAACAGGGTCAGCCCTGGGTGGGCAAGCAAAGTAATAAAGAAGTGGAAGCCAAGGGAAAACCGGGAGTTGCTCATTTGTATAATTTGTTTATTGAGCATGCTAAGTGCCAGGGCACTTTTCTACATGCCTTCCATTTAAATCACATCATTCCACTGTGAGAGTGATGCTATTATTTTGATTTTGAACAGATGCTGTAACTGAGGGCTAGAGAGGTTAAAGCCAGCAGTTCAAGGTCATCAGCAGTATGTGGTGGGTTTGAAATTCAGCCTTGGAGTTGGGCTCCAGAGACTGCTGTGGATCATGGCTCTGAGCAATGCTGAGGCCTTATTCAAAAAGGTGAGTGTTCTGACTGCCAGTGGCGCATGCCTGTAATCCTAGCTGCTCAGAAGGCTGAGATCTGAGCTTGAGGTCTGAAGCCTCCCTGTGAGACTTTTATCTCCAACAAAGCAGGAAATGGAGCTGTGGCTCATAGGGCCGAGTACTAGCCTTGAGCAAACAAACCTCAGAGACAGCACCTAGGCTCTGAGTTCAAGCCCCAAGGCTCACACACACACACACACACACACACACACACACACACACACACACACACACACACACACACACACACACACACACACACACACACACACACACACACACACACACACACACCAAAGAGCAAGTGCTCTAATGCAACACAGTCTGGACAGGGACAGATTCAGGTTAAAAGTGTAGTCTCATTAACCTGGGTAGGGGTGTATCTGGCAGGTGTGTGGCCAGGGTACCAAGTCCGTACTGTAAAAAAAAAGTCTTCCCGTCCCTTCCCTTCCCTTCCCTTCCCTTCCCTTCCCTTCCCTTCCCTTCCCTTCCCTTCCCTTCCCTTCCCTTCCCTTCCCTTCCCTTCCCTCCCCTCCCCTCCCCTTCCTTCCCCTCCCCTCCCCTCCCCTCTCTTCTCCTCACCTCTTCTCTTCTTCCACCTCCCTCCCCTCCCCTCTCTTCTTCTTTCCTCCCCTCCCCCTTCTTTCTCTTCTCTTTTTTTTCTTTTGTCTAGGGCTTTATACATTCACAAAAAAAAAAAAAAAAGAGAGAGAGAGAAAAAAAGGGCAGGCTATCTTTCAATCTCCCCACCCCCAATTCCAGGGTTCAGAGAGGAAAGAAAATCTCTTTGGCTGGGATGGGCCCTCCATCTACCTGTCTGGTCAGTCTCCTGCAGTGCTACTGAGCCACAAGTGTCCTTTGTCTCAGCTGTCATTCTCTGGTGGGCCTCCCTGTAATAGGGGAAGGTAATGGACCATTTCTTTTGGCTGAAACTTGCCATTAGTTGGCAGATGATGACATCTTTGTGAAATGATCTGTTGGTTCTCCAAGGGGGAATGGGAGAATAGGAGGCCATGGAATGTAGATCTAACCCTGGTAACCCCGGGTCACTTACCAACTCTGTGAATGTGACTGATTGGTGGCTGTACACAATTAGGGGTTGGGCAGTGACCTGGGCAGGGGGGTGGGGGGAAGTAAATGTGAGTGGAGACTATGATTGGGTTTTTCCCCCTCACATGTGTGTTTTTGTCTGTATTTGTGACTGTGCAGAAGCTATGACATAGGTTAGGTAACAGTGAGAGCCAGGGTTGAGGTATGCAGAGGTGCATGGAACTCTATGAGTCTATATGCAGCCCCTAGAATTTGCACAAAACCCATACATGATGGTGGTAAAGCTACGTCCTCTGAATTAGTCGTCATTTCCCTTTTGTTACCTGAGTGATTATTTTGATGTGACAGCCTGAAGGAGGTGAGGAAGCCAGCCAGGGAGGGGGGGAATCCTCTGAGGCCCTAATTTTCTTGGAACCCAGAAAATGATTGGATTGATGTGGTGTCCTTATAATGTCTCCCTACAGAAATGAAGGGAAGATGCATACTTGAAATCAGCTCTTGGCTTTCTGCTACCTCTGACTAGCAGAATCATGAGCCTTAGATCTTAGCCCTACTGAGCAACTAGGATTGCATATCTGAGCTATCAGGGCCTGGCTGTTTTTTCTTTTTTTCTTTTTCCCTCCCTCCCTCCCTCCCTCCCTCCCTCCCTCCCTCCCTTCCTCCCTCTCCCTATCTCTGTCTCTATTTCTGTCTCTCTGTGTCTCTGTGTTTCTCTCTCTCTCTCTCTCTCTCTCTCTCTCTCTCTCTCTCTCTCTCTCTCTCTCTCTCCTTTCTCTCTCTTTCTTTCTTTCTTTCTGATCCGAGGCTTGAACACAGGGCTTGGGCACTGTTCCTGACCTCTTTTTTCTCAAGGCTAGTGCTCTACCACTCGAGCCACTGCTCCACTTCTAGTTTTTAGGTGGTTAATTGGAAAGAAGAATCTTTCCATGGCTTTGAACCATGATCCTGATCCTTAGATCTCAGCCTCCTGAGTAGCTAGGATTCCAGGTGTGAGTCACTGGCACCTGGTTTTTTCTAATAATAAAATTTTAGTGAGAATTCCTGAGATGGTGGTTATCTTCTCTCACCTCGCCTGAGGGAACACTACTGTAAGAAATCACTGAGATGTCACACACTGTCCTAACACAGGCCCATGCAAGGAGGGGAGTCTTTCCCCTCAAAAGCATTGGTGTTCATTCTTCCTTAATCCAGAAGGGTTTAAGGTGACCCATGCACAGGATACTTGATAAAGGGCCTGGAGGGTGGGGATATTATACTCCTAATTAGCATCTCAAAGCCTGGAGAAGAAACTCACCCATTTCCTCTTTGGGTTGTTCTTGGTGACCAGGTTCCTTTCTTACCTTTTCATTTCTTGGGGGGAAATGTCCTTCCTGTAAATTCAGCAAGAGGCAGCCCAGCCATGAGATATGATGCTGTTTGTTTTTGAGATATGGTCTTGCTGTGTGGACCAAACTGGCCTCAAACTTGTGATCTTCCTTCCTCAGCCTCCTAAATGCTGGCATTATGAGTGTCCACTCTGCATTGCTTAGAGTAAAGGTGTGTGTGTGTGTGTGTGTGTGTGTGTGTGTGTGTGTGTGTGTGTGTGTGTGTGAATGTATGCTAGTACTGGGGCTTGAGTCAGAGCCTCCCATTCCAGCACAGCCTTTTTGCTCAAGGGTGATGCCCTACCACTAGAGCCATACCTCCACTTCCGATTTTTAGTGGTTAATTGGAAATAAGAGTTTCACAGTCTTTCCTGCCTGGGCTGGCCTCGAACCATGATCCACAGATCTCAGCCTCCTAACTAGCTAGGATTACGAGTGTGAGCCACTGGTGTCAAGCTATCTGTATTTGTCCTTGTAAACTAACCTTTATTTTTTTTCTTTATAAAAAGCTTCTTATGTGTACTTGAAAGATGCTTTGCCATGTGCTCAGTGCTTTCTTTGTTGACCCTTTGAGCTTTTTGAGGAGATGTTGCCTTCTTGCCTGTGACTTTCTAGGCAGGAACCTTCTTGCCTACCAGGTGTCAGTTTTTTCTTTTTTCTTTTTTTTGCTGGACTTGTTTTGTTTTGTTTTTGGGTCCGGTCGTGGGGCCTGAACTCTGGGCCTGGGCACTCTCCCTCAGCTCTTCAGCTCAAGGTTAGCGCTCTACCACTTGAGCCACAGCGCCACTTCTGGCTTTTTTCTTTTTGCTTATATGTGGTGCTGAGGAATCGAACCCAGGGCCTCAGGCATGCAAGGCAAGCGCTCTACCACTGAGCCACCTTCTCAGCCCCTTTTGCTGGACTTTTAGCTGTGGGGGTTTTTGTTTTTGTTTTGTTTTTAGAATCTTTCAGGAGATTTTCAGACAGAAGCTCCAAAGAGTTGTGCTTCTCTTTTTCTTTTCTTTTTTAGGTCTGAGATTGGGACTCAAACAGTTCCTGCTGCTTTCACTCATCTATTAGCACTCTACTAACTAGCCATGTCTCCAACCCCTTTTTTTTCTTTTTTAAATATAATTTTTGGGTCAATTGTAAGGCTTGAACTCAGGGCCTGGGTGCTGTCCGTGAGCTGTTTTTTTTTGGGGGGGGGTTCCGGTCGTGGGGCCTGAACTCTGGGCCTGGGCGCTGTCCCTCAGCTCTTCAGCTCAAGGCTAGTGCTCTACCACTTGAGCCACAGCGCCACTTCCGGCTTTTTTCTTTTTGCTTATGTGGTGCTGAGGAATCGAACCCAGGGCCTCATGCATGCAAGGCAAGCGCTCTACCACTGAGCTACCTTCCCAGCCCCTTAAAAAAAACAAAAAAACAAAAAACTCAAGGCTAATGTTCTACCACTTCCAGCCACAGCCCTATTTCTGGTTTTTGAGTGGTTAATTGGAGATAAGAGTCTCTCAGGGACTTTTCTGCCCTGGTTGGTTTTGATCCATGATTCTCAGATCTCAGCCTCCTGAGTAGCTAGGATTACAGGCATGAGCCACCAGTGTCCAGCTTTTAAATATAATTTTATTGAGGGAACAGCTGACACTAAGCAAAAGGAAAGAAATGTACATATCACCTGATGTGGAAGAAATAACTGTATTGTCAAAGCTCAAAGAATTTACAAACTTTATAGACCACAATAAAGACAATTTGCCCCATGAAGGTTAGAATGTGTGACTTTAAGTATCACTATCTCACAAGTCTATGAAATTTGTGAAATTTATGTAATCATTTAATCACAATAAAATCAATAAATATAATTTTTTTATTATTATTAAGAGGGGTTACCATTTCATAAGTCAGGTAATGCATACATTTCTTTTTTTGAACAATTTTAACCCTTTCTTCCTTTTCCCTCATCCCTTGTACATAGGTCATTTTCCTCATTGTATATTCTGAATAGTATGATTGTATTTGTTCATGCTTCCTACCTCTCTTTCTGGGCACCTTTTTGCCTGCCCCCTCCCAAAGAAAAAACCCAAAGCAAAAACAGACACCACCACCAACAATAACAACATCTTTTCTTTGAAAAAATTTTTTTAAGGGCTGGGAATGTGACTTAGTGGTAGACTTCTTACCTAGCATTCATGAAGCCCTGAGTTTGGTTCCTCAGTACCATATAAATGGAAAAAGCCAGAAGTGGTACTGTGGCTCAACTGGTAGAATGTTAGCCTTGAGCACAGAGAGGCTCAGGGACAGTGCCCAAGCCCTGAGTTTCAAGCCCTACAACTGACAAAACAAACAAACAAAATAAACACATTTGTTTCAATTGTGCCAATATTGGGGCTTCAACCCAGGGCCTTATGCTCTTGCTTAGTTTTATTTACTCCAGGCTGGTGCTTTGTCACTTGAGCCACACCTGCACTTCTGGGTTTTTTGCTGGTTAATTGGACCCAAGAGTCTTTCAGATTTGTCTACTCAGGCTGGCTTTGAACCATGACTCTCAAATCTCATTCCAGTGAGTAACTAGGATTATAGGCATGAGTCTGGCTGCTCTTTGAAGTGTCTTAATTTAATTCTCAATCAATCTGTCTCGAATTTTCTTTGCCTTCATGATTTTGCAATGATCAAAATTTGTCATCTGGGCCTTTGTTTCTCTGGCTTATATCTTATTGGCTGCCCATTTGTTCTATCTGTCATCTTCCAGGCTTGCCATACCTGTTTGTGGTAGGCAGTGAGTGGCAACTGGAGGGTGAAGTTGAACTGTAGGCATTGGGGAGCATTGTTCAGGGACCATCCACTAAAGCCTTCTTCTGATCAATAGCTTCTACAATTGCCACTAGTTTGCCAGCATAATGCTCAAAGGAGACACAGGGCACCTGAACAATCAAACAACCAATTGATAGCATTTGATGAGAAAGAGGGACTACCCATGGCGCACATACGAAGGAGACCACTAGGCTTCGCTATGCTGGAGTTGTAAAAGAAGAGTGTGATTCTTTGTTGCTTTGTATGTCCCTCTCCACTGTATAACCCCTGTTCTCACTGTATTTGATGTTGGTATAATTTGTGGAGTGGAAGGTGGACTCATTGCAACAATGATATTATGTCAAGACGTTATATCAAAAAACGAACTTTACAACTTTGGCTCAGGGTGGGGGAGGTGGGAAGGGATGTGAAGGGGAAACAAAGGAGGAGGCAACAATGCTTGATAAGAAATGTACTCATTACCTTGCCCATGTAATTGTAACCCCTCTGTACGGTATTTTCACAATTAAAAAAAAAAAGAAAAAAAAAGAATAATGGAGTAGGGGGGGAGTAGAATTTCACCTGGGAGGAGAGGCACAAGGACAGGTCTGGAGGATGGGAGAATTGTAGTATGAGCCAGGCACCAATGGCTCCTGTCTGTAATCCTAGCTACTCAGGAGACTGAGATCTGAGGATCATGGTTCAAAGCCAGCCCGGGCAGGAAAATGCAGGAGACTCCTATCTCCAATTAACCACCAGAAAACCAGAAGTGCTGCTGTGGCTCAAGTGGTAGAGCACTACCTTTGAGTGAAAAAGCTCAAAGGGCACCATCCAGGCCCTGAGCTCAAGTCCCACAACTGACAAAAAAATTGTGGCATGTTCAGGCTAGGCTGGAGTCTTGCTACGTACAGTATGCCTGGAGAGATTTTTGTTTTTTTCCTATTTTTTGGGTACTTGTCCTGGGGCTTGAATTCAGGGCCTGGGTGCTGTCTTTGAGATTTTGTGCTCAAGGCTAGCATTCTACCACTTGAGCCACAGCTCCACTTTTGTTGGTTAGTTGGAGATCAGAGTCTCATGGACTTTTCTGCCCAGGCTGGCTTCAAACTGTGATCCTCAGATCTCAGCTAGGATTACAGTCATAAGCTACTCGAACCTGACTTATGCCTGAAGAGTTGAGATGGCATTTTTCATCCAGTGCTCATGATTTGTAAATTATGAATTACTGGTAAGTAACTCCTCCTCCCTTTCCTTCCTGTGATTCTAAACAGGATGAACCTGAACGCTGTAGTTTGGGATCTTTAATGTCTCCCAAAAGCCCCATGTGTTAAAGGGTTGATCCTCAGCTTGGTGCTATTGGCAAGTGATAGAATCTTTAAGAGGATTTCATGTCATTGTGGGGCCATACCCTTGAAGGGATTATGGAACTTTAGCATTTTCCTTTTTTATTCTTGTGCTTCTTGGTTCTTGATGAGATGACCAGTTTTGCTCCACCATATGCTCCTTTGTCAATCTCACCAGAGGTCAAAAAGCAATGAATCAATCCTCCCTCCCTCCCTCCCTCCTTCCCTCCCTCCCTTCCTTCCTTTCCTCCCTTCCTTCCTTCCTTCCTTCCTTCCTTCCTTCCTTCCTTCCTTCCTTCCTTCCTTCCTTCCTTCCTTCCTTCCTTCCTTCCTTCCTTCCTTCCTTCCTTCCCTCCCCTCCCATCTCTCTCTGATGGCACTGGGATTGGAGATCAAGGCCTTGTGGTTACTGGGCTGGTGCTCTACCACTTGAATCTCAGCTCCAACCCTTTTTTCTTTTTAGGTATTTGTCAAATAAATTCTTGTAAATAAGTCTAGCCTGGACTGTGAGGCTCCTCTTCTGTAGCTGGGATGACAGGTACATGCCACATGCCAGCACTTGTTATTGCTTGAAATAGAAACTTGCACAAACCTTGATCATCTGGATGTCTGCTTCGTAACTAGCTAGGGTTACAGGAATGAGCCACTTTCTCCCATACATTTTCTTTTTATAAGTTAATTTTCTGACATGCATGGCATCTGGGTTTGGTAGAGATGAGGAATGAACCTCATGGTGGCTCTAGAGAGGGCATGGAGCTGGGCAGATCATCATAGCACCACTCAAACAAGCTTCCTGACCACACAACAGCCCTGAACACATCCTGCATTCTCCTGTCTGCTATCTCAGGAAGGAAGTACAAAATTGTCTTTTCAAGTCAGGCACAGGTGGCTCACACCTGTAATCCTAGCTACTCAGGAGGCTGAGATCTGAGGTTTGCTGTTTGAAGCCAGCCTAGGCTGGAAAGTTTATGAGACTCTGATATCCAATTAACCACCATAAAACCAGAATGGAGCTAAGTGGTAGAGTGCTAGCCTTGAACACAGATTCTCAGAGATAGTACCCAAGCCCTGAGTTCAAATCCCAGGATCAGTATATATATATAGAGAGAGACAGAGAGACAGAGAGAGACAGAGAGATAGAGTCAGACACAGAGACAGAGACAGAGAATTCTTTCAGGGCGCCAGCTTCATTGACTATGTTTGGACTCTCCAAGCCTAGGCCTTTCTTGATTAGCATCTGAGGCCCGGAGTAGAGGATGGGGTCACCCTAGTATGAGATGTAATGACAGTATCATGACTTGGCTGCCCATACAACAACTGCTTTTAAAGTTCAATTTTGTAATCTCAAAGTTCATACCCAAGGGATTTTGTAATTCAAAGCACTGATCATGAAGCTCTTTGGAAAACTGTGACTTTCTCTTGAACTAAAATGTGGATAGGGGGACGGCCAGGGGATGGGGAGGAGTGCCATATACCTCTGGGGTTGGCCCAACACTTAAGGTTTCTCTCAATGTGACAGCAGGCTCATCTTGTCCAGATAGATCAAGCTTCATCTCTTCAAACACCTTAGATTTCTAAAGCAGTGGTGCTTAACCTACTAACAACATGGACAAAAGAAGAAAGACAGCACATCTCAATAGGCATCTGGTCAGTCTCCTAAGCTGTAACTGGGGCCAGTTGGCTGCTTATCTGTGGTGCGGTAGTTTGCCAACTAGCAAGGGTCTGGGGCTTGGCCATCTAGGGGACTGGCAGTCTTGGAATTAGAAACCATAATTGGTGCATCCCGGGCTTTCTTGGAGCCAAGGATGAATTTATAGAAGGCATGAAGTATCAGGTAAAGGGGGGGGGATAAGTACTAGATTTGGCATGCCTGTAGTCATAGTTACTTGGGTGTTTGGGGCAAGGAGAATTCTTCCTCCCCCTCCCCCTCCTCCCCCTCCTCTTCCTCCTCCTCATCTCCTCCTCATCTCCTCCTCTTCCTCCTCCTCCTCCTTCTTCTCCTTCCTCCTCCTCCTCCTCCTTCTTCTCCTTCCTCCTCCTCCTCTTCCTTCTTCTCCCTCCTCCTCCTCCTCCTCCTCTTCTTCTCCTTCTCCTTTTCCTTCTCCTTCTCCTCCTCCTCCTCCTCCTCCTCCTCCTCCTCCTCCTCCTCCTCCTCCTCCTCCTCCTCCTCCTCTTCTACTTCTTTTCTACCTCCTCCTCCCTTCCTCCCTCTCTGTTAATCTCTCTCTCTCTCTCTCTGTTGATATTGGGGCTTGAACTAAGGGCCTGGTCCCTGACTTTATTGCTCAAGGCTAGCATTCTACCACTTGAACCACAGCTCCACTTCTGGCTTTTTGGTGGTTAATTGCAGAAAAAGTCTCCTGGACCTCCCTGCCCAGACTGGCTTGGAATTGAGATCCTCAGATCTCAGCCTCCTAAGTAGCTAGGATTATAAGTGTGAATCACTGGTGCCTGACACTTGTTTGTTTTTGAGACAAGGTCTTTCTACTAGTCCAGGCTGACCTCCAGCTCACGATCATCCTGCCTCACCCTCCTGAATGCTGGGATTACTGGTGTGTGTTACCATTTCCAGCTTCTGTCAATCTTCTTGCAAGTGTGGTCTGCATATGCTGCCTGCAGCATTCCTCACCCTCTTGCTTACACCCTAAAGCCAGCACTATGCTGCTTATACCCTACCACAGAAGGAATCCTCTTGTTATGAATGATACCTCAATCACTAAACCCCTGGATTTCTTCTCCAAGAGGAAAGTCTCCTAACCCCAGACTGCAGGAACAACAAAGTTATATTCTCTATATTTCAGTCTCTAGAAATGCTTCTGAGTATCCAAAGCAAGTTGCCATTTTCCTTTCCTTGCTTCAAGTTGACTGACAAAAGCATAAGCCAGAATCCCTGAACCTCCTTTCCACCCAGTCCCCTTCTTAAAATGTCCTTTCCTTTCATATTTGAGTGTAGTGTTACTGTCTTCCTTCCAGCAATAAATGAGTTTTTCCAATGCTGTGGACTCACACCCTCCCTCTCCTTAAACATCTCACTGTATACATCCATCACGCCCTCCTTTCACTCCTACACCTGCACCCTAACCCTGATCATGTCCGACTTCATTACTTCAAGCATGCATACTCATGATACTCCTTCCTGTTGAGAGCTGGTGATTAAAAAGAGTCTGCCAGAGCTACTTTACTTGGCAGTACTGGGGATTGAACTCAAAGTTTTGTACTTACTAGGTTGCTCTACCACTTGAGGCATACTCCAAACCCATTTTTGCTTTTAGTTATTTTTGTCACAAGGTCTTATGTTTATGTCCTAGTTGGCCTGGACTGTAATCTTCCTAATTATGCTTCCCAAGCAACTGGGATGACAGGCATACACCACGACACAGACTATTGGTTGAGGTGGGGTCTCACTAGCTTTAACATTTTTTTATTGCTAAAATACAGTAAGAGGGGTTACAGTTACAGGAGTAAGATTGGGCTGGGAAGGTGGCTCAGTGGTAGAGTGCTTGCCTTGCATGCATGAGGCCCTGGGTTTGATTCTTCAGCACCACATAAGCAGAAAAAAGCCAGAAGTGGTGCTGTGGCTCAAGTGGTGGAGTGCTAGCCTTGAGCTGAAGAGCTGAGGGACAGCGCCCAGGCCCAGAGTTCAAGGCCAATGACTGGCAAAAAAAAACAAAACAAAACAAAAACAAAAAACAACAAACTACATGAGTAAGATAATGAGTACCTTTCCTATCCAGCATTGTTACCTCCTCCTTTGTTTTTCCCCTACTATTCCTTCCCTCCCCACCTTCACAACAACCCCCCCCCCCCCCCCCCCCCCGCCAAGTTGTAAAGTTCCTTTTCAACATATTGTCTTGTACATCTCATTGTTACAATGGGTCAACCTGTATCCTTGTTTCAGCATTTTGTTACTTCCTTTCCCCTCCCCAAATTAGAAAAATGCATACATACAGGAATCAAATACAGTGCAAAGGAGTTATACCTTGGGGGAGGAACATACAAAAGAAACAAAAAAAATCACATGGTACATTATAAGTACATTAAAAACAGCAGCAAGAAATATAAAACCACTGTGTTGCTATCTTGGGGTTTATTTCACTTAGCATCATCTTATATGGTCATATGTACATAGCTTTTGACCTTTACTGCTTGCCCTAGACATATACTAGTTATTGAAAATAAGGGAAATCAAGGGACCTATGTTTCTTTGGGCCTGACTTACTTCAGTCAATATAATTTTTTCCAGGTCTTTCCATTTCCTAACAAATGGAGCAATGTCATTCTTTCTGATGGAAGCATAGAATTCCATTGTGTATGTGTGTGTGTGTACACACACACACACACACACACACACACACACATATCACATTTTCTTGATTCATTCATCCACTGAGGGGCATATGGGTTGGTTCCATATCTTAGCTATGATGAATAATGCTGTGATAAACATAGTTGTGCTGGTAGCTTTAGTATGGTCTTGTTTGTCATCATTTGGGTAAATGCCCAAAAGTGGGATTGCTGAGTCATAGGGGAGCTCTATGTGGAGTCTTTTGAGGAACCTCCATACTGATTTCCAAAGTGGTTGAACAAGTTTACACTCCCACCAACAATGCAGTAAGGTTCCCTTTTGGCCACATCCCCTCCAGCATCTGTTGTTATTAGATTTCTTGATTATAGCCATTTTAACTGGGGTGAGTTGGAATCTCAATGCTGTATTGATTTGCATTTCTTTTATGGTAGAGAAGTTGAACCTTTCTTTATGTGTCTATTGGCCATTCTTATTTCCTATTCAGAGAAGTTTCTCTTTAAGTCTTTAGCCCACTTATTAATTGGGCAGTTGTTTTAGAATTTGCTGGGGGTTTTAATTTTTTGAGTTCTAAGTGTATTTTAGATATGAGATCCTTTTGCATTGTATGGCTAGTAAAGATCTTCTCCCCGTCTGTGGGCTTTCTATTGATCTTGCTAGTTCTATCCTTTGCCATGCAGAAGCTCTGCCATTTCATGCAATCCCATTTGTCCCACCTTTCTTTGATTTGTTGTGTTTCTGGGTCTTTATTAAGAAAACTTCAGCCTGTGCCAAGGAGCCCTAGAGTTTTTCCTATTCCTTCCTGTAATATTTTCAGGGTGTCTGCTTTGACTTTGAGGTCTTTGATCCATTTGCAGTTGATTCTGGTGCAGGATGATAAATACGGATCTAGCTTTAGTTTTCTACAGGTGTTAAAAACCAATTTTGCCAGCACCATTTACTGAAGAGGCTGTCTTTCTTCCCTTCAATTTTTTTAGCTCCCTTATTGAAGATTAGATGGCTATAGGTCTGTGGGTTCATTTCTGGGTCTTCAGTTCTATTCTATTGGTCGTCAGGGCTGTTCTTGTGCCAGTACCAAGCTGTTTTGATTACTATGGCTTTGTAGTAGAGTTTGAAATTTAGTATTGATATTCCTCTACCACTGTTCTTTCTGCTAAGGATTGTTTTTGCTATTCAGGGTCTTTTATTGTTCCATATGAATTTTTGGGTTGCTTCTATTTCCTTGAAGAATGAGGTTGGGATATTGATAGGTATCACATTGAATTTGTAGATAGCCTTTGGCAGTATTGCTATTTTCATGATGTTAATCCTCCCAATCCAGGAGCATGGGAGGTTTTTTGACTTCCTTAGTTCTGCTTTAATTTCCTTTTTGGTTTGTAAAGTTTTCAGAGTTGAGGTCCTTCACTTCTTTAGTTAATTCATAGGTATTTTATTTTTTGTGGGGCTATTACAAAAGGAGCTGTTTTCCTGATTTCAGCCGTGCTCTTCTCATTGTTGGCATACAGAAAAGCCATTGATTTTTGAGGGTTAATTTTATACCCTGCTACTTTGCCAAAGTTTTGAATCAGCTTAAGTAATTTGGGAGTGGAGTCTATGGGATTCTTTAAATACAAGATCATGTCATCTGCAAAGAGGGAGAGTTTTACTTCATCTTTCCCTATTTGGATCCCCTTTATGTTTGCATCTTGTCTTATTGCTGTAGCTAGGCATTCTAATACTAAATTGAAGAGGAGTGGAGAGAGTGGACATCCTTGTCTGGTTCCTGAGTTTAGAGGAAATGGCTTTAGCTTTCCACCATTAAGTGTAATGCTGGCTGTAGGTTTGTCATATACAGCCTTTATTGTATTGAGGAATGTTCCATGGATTCCTAATTTTTCCAGACCCTTCATCATAAAGGGGTGTTGAATCTTGTCAAATGCCTTTTCTGCATCTATTGAGATAACCATGTGGTTCTTATCCTTGCTCTTGTTGATGTGATGAATTATATTAATTGATTTGTGTATATTGAACCAGCTTTGCATCCCTGAAATGAAAAAAAATATGGAACACTTCATGAATTTGTGTGTCATCCTTGTGGGGGGGCCATGCTAATCTTCTCTGTATTGTTCCAATTTTAGTATATGTGCTGCCGAAGCGAGCACCTCACTAGCTTTTTGTCCAGGCTGATCTGAGATTGAGATCCTTCCAATCTTCCACCTAAATAGTTGTGATTATAGTCATAAGCCACCATGCCCACCTTACTTCTTCAAGCTTCTTACTTGGTCTCCCTGTCTCCATCACGATTCATCTTCCATGCATAAGCTAGCATGATCTTATTAAGCACAAGTATCAGGGAAGGATTGTAATGATAACACTCTTGTCCAACCAAAAGTCATCAGAACCTCCAGAGCTTGGCCTCACTAGGCCCAGGATTTCTGCCTCTAATCCAATGCTGACTTGAGGAGCAACATTGGGGACCTGGTGTGTCAGTCGCCTGCATCGAAGTATGCAATTATTGAGGCATTACCATGTAAGCAATCATTGTGCTTGAGGATGAGACTCTAGGACAAAAAGTTTGGAGGGTAATAGGATTCTTCTGATTTTTCTTTCTTTCTTTCTTTTTCATTTTTTGTTGGTCCTAGGCACTGTCCCTGAGCTGTTTTGCTTAAGGCTAGTGCTCTACCACTTGAGCCACAGCACCACTTGTGGATTTCTGGTGGTTAATTGGAGTAAAGAGTCTCACGGGGACTTTTCTGCCTGGGATGGCTTTGAACTGTGATCCTCAGATCTCAGCCTCCTGAGTAGCTAGGATTACAGGTGTGAGCCACCAGTACCTGGCTTTTCTGTTTTTGTTTTTTTTTTTTTAAATTGTGAAAATACTGTACAGAGGGGTTACAATTACATGGGCAAGATAACGAGTACATTTCTTATCAAGCATGTAGCCTCCTCCTTTGTTTCCCCTTCCCATCCCAACCTCCCCTGACCCCCCCACCCAACCCTCCTCCCCCCCCACCAAAGTTGTAAAGTTCATTTTCGACATAACGACTCGTACAGTCTCATTGTTGCAATGGATCCACCTGTATCTTTTTTTTTTTAATATGCATGCTAAGTGTGGCTGTAAGCTTCACAATGCCAAGATGTCCATTAGCAAGTTATCTACAACTCTTGTTTTTTTTTTCCTCTCTTCTCTTTTGACACTGGGGTAGACTTGAGGCCCTTGGCTTGCTGAGCATAGAGTGCAGCACTGAGCTACAATGCCCATCTCTTTTTCACTTCTTTCTCCTAGTGAGGAGAATTTAGTTTTTAACCAAGTGTTCATTGATCTATCTTGAATCTGCTACACTGTAGAGCATTCAAACACCAGGAAAAGCCAAGCCTGGTGGTGCACATTGTCACCCCAGCACTCAGGAGGCAGAGTCAGGAAGATCTCAGTTCAGGCTAGCCTGAGGTACAAAATGAAACCCCATTTCCCCCATTTTTAAATAAGGAGATTAAGAAATGCAAATTGGAGCCGGGTGTTGGTGGCTTATGCCTGCAATCCTAGCTACTCAGGAAGCTGAGATCTGAAGTTGAAAGGCAGGCAGGGCAGAAAAGTCCCCATGAGACTCTTATCTCCAATCAACTACTCAAAAAAGCCAGAAGTCGCACTGTGGCTCAAGTGGTAGAGTGCTAGCCTTGAGCACAAAGAAGCTCAGGAACAACACTCAAGCCCTGAGTTCAAGCCCCAGGACTGGCCAAAAACAAACAAACAAAAAGAAATGCAAATTGGTTTCTGGTCAGTTCATCACAGGAATCTTGGGCGTCAGGCATGCTAAGCAGGTCAGGACACTTCATTTTAGCTACCTGGGAAGTGAAGATCCAGAGTATTGTGGTTTCAGGCAAGCCTAGGCAAAAGTGCATAAGTCTTCATCTCCATGAATAAAACACTTGACATGGTGGCATGTGCCTGCCATCCTAGTTATTTGGAGAATAATAAGAGGATTACAGTCCAGGCTAGCCTGGCCATAAAGGCAAGACCTTAGTTGAAAAATAACCAAAAGCAAAATGGGATGAGGGTATGGCTCAAGTGGCAGAACATCTGCCTAGAAAACTGAAACCCTTGAGTTCCAAACCTAGTAGTAAAGCTTGAGGAAAATCCTATCTGAAAAACACACTAAAACAGGCAAAGGACTGGAGTGGTGTGGGGTGTGTGCTTCAAGTGGTACAGAACTTACCTAGCATGAAAAATACATTCTATTAAAAAATCACAAGTTATTAATTAAAAAAAATCACAAGTTGCCAGATGCTGATGGCTCATACCTAGATCCTGAGGAGGCTGAGATCCAAGGATCCAAGGACTGCAGTTCAAAACCAGCCCAGTCCGCAAAGTCTGTGAGACTCTTATCTCCACTTACCCATCAAAAAGCTGGAAGTGGAGTTGTGGCTCACAAAAGCTAAGAGACAGCACCCAGGCCCTGAGTTCAAGTCCTATTACTGGCAAACGTACACACACACACACACAAAACACACACACACACATGCAGACACAGAGACACAGAGACAGACCACAGACACAGATACACACAGACAGACACTCACACACTGAAAATTGCAGGTCTGCTTACTTACCATCCAGATGAAATGACAAAGACTACTGTTGGTTACTCAAATCAATATCTTTCCTTCAAAATTTTTTTGCTGTTAGGAAAAAAAAACGTTTTGGGGGATTTTTACCATTAGTTTCTTGTTTGTGTTTTTCAGGTACTGTGGTGAACTGACCTAAATCAATTTGATTATTACACACAACTGTTAGGTTTTATGGGTAGAGCTCAGTCATCACCAATAATTGCAGGAAGCTGAGGAAGTTAGGTAACACCCCACAATCCTGCTGCCAGCTTGGAAATTAAAACAAGTGTCAAAGCTAGATCTGCCACAGATAAACATTTATTAGCAAGCAGGCACTAAGCTGTATAAAATCACTTCTAGAAGCTCAAACATAGTTTAGATCTCTGTCCTGTTTGATCCTTCTTGCATCCAAAGTTCACCTGAAGGAAATGTGATACTAATCTAGCCACAGATTCAATTGGGTCAGGGTACCAAGAATTATCTAGAAACAGTATGAGAATTCTGGACTCTAGGAATTTGGTCATATGTGCCCTCCCTCTCCCTCTCTCTTTCCTTTCTCTCTCCCCCTCTCTTCCTTCTCTCTCTCTCTCTTACTCACTTGCTCATTCTTCCTCTCCCTCTCTCCTTCTCTCCTTCTCCCTCTCTTCCTCTCCCCTCCCATTCTCTCCCTCTCCCCCTATCTTCCTCTCCCTGATCCTCTCCTTCTCTCTCTCTCTCCCTCTTCCTCTCCCTGTTTCATTGTGCATGCCAGACTCATCTCTACCATTAAGCTACATCCCCAGCCCCTTGAATACTGTTTCTTTTTCTTTCTTTTATTTTGTGCCAATCCTGGGGCTTAAACTCAGGGCTTGGGTGCTGCCCTTGAACCTTTTTCCCCCTCAAGGCTATCCCTCTACCACTTGAGCCACAGTTCCACTTTTGGCTTTTTTGGTAGCTAATTGAAGGTCAGAGTCTCACGGACTTGCTTGCCTGGTCTAGCTTTGAACCACAATTCTCAGAATTCAGCCTCCTAAGTAGTTAGGATTATGGGTGTGAGCTACTGGTGCCCAGCTCTGAGTACCATTTCTAAAGGTAGGAGCTTGTAGATTCTTGAAATTATTCACTCTCAGATATACTAGTCTTTACATATTTTGAATACCATGAATTTCATCAATAAAATCCCACTTTTAACAATCAGTGGATAAATGAAAAACCTCTGCTCTTGTCAATGCAATTTTTTTTGGCTAATTTATTGTTATTATAAAGGTATTGTACAGAGGGATTACAATTACATGAGTCAGGTAATGAGTACATTTCCTTTCACACAGTGTCATCTGTTCCCTCATTCTCTCCCAGTCCCTCCCTCCCATCTCCACCCACCAGTTGTATAGTTCACTTTCCTCAATGTCCAGTGAGCTCCACCACTATACTTTTTCACTCTTTTTCTGAGTTCTTAACCCTTCTGAAGACAAACACTTGAATATACTAGATATAAGGTAGAGAAGACAGAATCATCAAAAAATAAAAAAAAGAGATCTCTTGTCTTGGAGCTCATATATATATGCATAATTTTATATAAATATAAAGAAGCATGAAGGCATTGTACCTTTGTGTTTCTCTCCTGAGAGTATCCTTTTTTGCCTCACTGTGTGTGAGTATCTAGAATCCTGTATAATTTGTCATATCCCAGTGTCTTTTAAATCTAATTTCTGTATATCAGAGAAAACATACACGGTTTGTCTGAGTTTGGCTCACCTCACTTAACATGATTTGTTCTATTTCCATCCATTTCTCTGCAAATGACATTATTTTCTTTCTAATTCTTGCCAATGGAAGTTTATCAGTAACAGTTATTGTTGCAATAGTCTTACTCTCTGATGCTAATAAGAAACAGTGATAAAGGGCCTTAGTAGTCTTCTCTGGTGTGTGACTGGTGACTCTCAGCGTGTACATTCAAACTAATAACATGGAATATTGTCACTGGATCCAAATGCGTGCCCACATTGCTAGAAAAATGGCAATGGTGGCTCACACCTGTAATCCTAGCTTCTCAGGAGAATGAGATCTGAAGATTGTGGTTTAAAGCAAAGTCTGTGAGACTCATCTCGAACTAACGAATTAACTGGCAAAAAAAGCCAGAGCAGAGCTGTATTTCAAGTAGTAGAGTGCTAGCTTTGATTTAAAAAAAAGCTCAGAGACAATGCCTAGGCCTTGAGTTCAAATCCCAGGACAAGTACAAAAAATGGCACAATATATTATACATATGCATTCATTTCCCTACATATATATTGAAAATAGAGGTGGAAGGATGAATTTATTTGCAGTTGTAACCAAAACTGAGGAGATAGAAATTCTTAATGTCTCCACCTTGACCAAAGCATTTTACAATTTTTAGAAAAGATGGCACAAAAAGCAGGAAATGTGCATATATAGTTTTAGCTGTGGGCCCAAATTACTGGAACTGGGAGATCTATGTTTGAAATATGTCTTTCCAGAGGGCAGATTTCATTCCCAGGCTGGTATTTCTTGTAGGGATCATGATTCTTAGGGCTACCGTACAATATCATATAATCTCAGGTTTAGTGTTTTTCTGTTATTTTTCAGAGAGGGATGTGTATTTTTTTGTTTTTGCTTGGCTGATCATGGACCTCCATCCTCCTGCCTATGGCTTCTACATAGCTGGGATTACATGTGTACTCCACCATGCTTGTAGCGATTTTTGTTTTTTGTTTTTGTTTTTTTTAGAGAGAAGGCCTTACTATGCAGCCCAGGCTTACTTCAAACTTACCTCCTGCCTCAGTGTCCTGATATTTTTGCCCATCCTGTACCTTGAATTCTAGGCCTGGGCACTGGTCCCTAAGCTTTTGTTCAAGGCTAGCATTCTACCACTTGATCAACATCACTACTTCTGGATTTTTCTGTGATTGATTGGAGAGAAGACTGTCACAGACTTTCCTGCCTCAGCTGACTTTGAACCATGATCCTCAGATCTCAGCCTCCTGAGTAGCTAGGATTACAGGTGTGAGCCAGTGCTTGGCCTGATTTTGTGTGTGTGTGTGTGTGTATATATATATATGCTGTTCTTGGGGCTTGAACTCAGGGCCTGGACACTGTCCCTGACCTTTTTGCTCATGGCTAGCACTCTACCACTGTCTACAGCTCCACTTTTGGCAATTTGGGTGGCTATTTGGAGATAAAAAGTCTCATGGAACTTTCCTGCTAGGGCTGCCTTTGAACAATGATCCTCATACCTCAGGCTCCAGAGTAGCTAGGATTACTGGGTAAGTGTGAGCCATTGGTATCAAGCTTTGAGGTATTTTAAGTTTTTTTTTTTTTTTTTTTTTCTGGTCGTGGGGCTTGAACTCTGGGCCTGGACACTGTCTTTGAGCTTCTTTTTCTCAAGGTTAGCACTCTGCCATTTGAGCCACAGCTCCACTTCCTGCTTTTTCTGAGTAGTTGTTGTGGAGATAAGAGTCTCATGACTTTCTTGTCAGGGCTGACTTTGAATTGCAATCCTCAGATCTCAGCCTTCTGAGTAGCTAGCATTACAGGCATGAGCCACTGGCACCTGGCTTGTTTTAGTATTTTAAAGTAAATGAAGAGTTCATAATAGGAACTTCCTTCTGATGATCAATTCCAATCAAAGAGTAATATAAATCTTTTAAGTTTATTTTCTGTTTTTTTTTTTTTTTGGGGGGGGGGGTTCCGGTCGTGGGCCTGAACTCTGGGCCTAGGTGCTGTCCCTCAGCTCTTCAGCTCAAGGCTAGTGCTCTACCACTTGAGCCACAGCGCCACTTCCGGCTTTTTGTTTTTTCTGCTTATGTGGTGCTGAGGAATCGAACCCAGGGCTTCATGAATGCAAGGCAAGCGCTCTACCACTGAGCCACCTTCCCAGCCCTCTTCTGTTTTCCCTTCTCTTTTCCCTTTTTCTTCCCCTCTCCTTCCCTTCCTTTTCTTTTCTGAGACAGGGTCCCACTTTGTTGGCCAGGTTGATCTCAAACTCTTGGGCTCAATCCAATCTTTTGTTTCAGCCTCCAAAATAGTCAGAACTACAGGGGCATACCACCACATTTGGCTGTAGGTTTTCAATGAGGGAACAAGAATTAGAAAACCAGTACCACTAAGACTGCTGGAGTATATCCTCCCAAGATAATTTCACTAAACATCAAGCAAAAGCCTTTGGCTTTCCTGAGGTTCCTTGGCTTTGAACAAGGTCCCCGTTCTCCCCAAAGGCAATTGTTGTTCAGTGTGTGGATGCTTCTGGAATCACTCCATGATTGGGCTCTGCTGTAATGAATGATTTCTTACATCTGAGGCTTCTCTTCTAGAGAGTGGGGTTTGATAAGGGTGGAGTCCTCAAAGCCCAGATGTCCTGTGGTGACAAGTGTTGGCATCTGATTGCTCAAGGTGGAGCTGCACTTTTCAAGGAAAACAGGGAGCCATGTGCTTAAGTGCAGTTCAATATGGCAGGGTGCTGCTAGGTAGGGCTGGGGAAGCTCAACAGAGGACCATGCCCTCTGCACCTGCAGTTCCTTCCTGTGAACTAAGTTACTGGCATACTTCCCTAAATGAAAAATGGGTTCAAAATCACAAGGAACGAGCCAGGTGTGGTAGTTCATACCAGTAATCCCAGGGAGGCCCAGGCAGAAGGATGGTGTGTTTGAGGCCAGCCTGGGCTAAAGACAGAAACTCTGTCTCCAAAACAAAAGAAAACAAAACAAAACAAAAGAAGTTAACAAGGAATGAGTTCTTGAAATATGCAGCAACTTAGATGACTCTTAAGGGAATTATGCTGAGTGAAAAAAAAAAGATTCCCTAGCTTCATGTGCTATGATTCTATTACTGTGATATTCTCTTCTTTCCTAGTGGCACTGGGGTTTGAACTCAAGGCCATGTGCTTGCTTTGAACTGTGCCTCAATCCCTTTTGCTTTAGTTTTTAATTTAATTTTATCTTTGTATTGGTACTGGGATTTGAACACAGCACCTGTACTCTATCCCTTAGTTTTTCACTGAAGGCTAGTACTCAAGACTTGAGCCACACTCCCACTTGTGGCTTTTTAGGTGATTAACTGCAGATATGAGACTCATGGACCTTCTTGTCTGGCCTGTCTTTGAACCATAATCATCAGATCTCAGCCATCCTGAGTGGCTAGGATTGCAGGCGTGACTCACCAGCACCTGGTGGCTTTAGTTATATTTTGAAGAGTTTTACATCTATGCCTAGGGCTACCTGGGACCACAATCCTATTTATATTTCCCAAGTAGTTGGGATAATGGAGATGTGCTACTATACTTAGATTTTATTGGTTGATATGAGGTCTTGCAGACTTTCTGCCTATACTGATCTAGAAACTCAATCTTCTCAATCTCTGCTTTCCATGTAGCTAGGAGGACATGCAGGACCCATCACACTGAGCTCCATTTCTATAACATTCTCAAAGTGACAAAATTAGCATGATGAACAGAATATGATAGTGAGGGGTGTAGGTAGAGGAGCGAGGCAGGTGTGGATATCAAAGGGCAACATGAAGGTTCTCTGTGGTAATGCAACTAGCATCGAAGCTCAAGGCTAGTGCTCTACCAGATGAGCTACAGTGCCACTTCTGGCTTTTTCCGAGTAGTTTATGGGAGATAAGAGTCTCATGGCCTTTCCTGATGGCTGGCTTTAAACCATGATCCTCAGATCTCAATCTCCTGAGTAGCTAAGGTTTCAGGCATGAGCCCCCAGCACCAGGCCTAGTATCATTTTTGAGGCAAAGATAGGGCCTCATTATGTTGCTAGGGTGATATCCAACTTCTGGGTTCAAGCAAACTTCTGGCCTCAGCCTCCTGAGTGGCAGGGAGTACAGGTATATATCACCACTCACTCCCAGTGTATCCAGCATTTTAACTGTAAGCACATGAAACACAGCATCAAATAATACATACACAACTAAATGCAAGGAAAACCAAGGATCTTTGAATACAATGGTAGGTAGGTCAATATCCTGACTATAATACTGAGTTATAATTTTACAAAAGGTTACCAAAGATGAAAACTGGGCAAACTATATAAGAGATTCTTCTGGAGACAAGTTTTGAGTCACACCTGTAATCCCAGTGAATCTGAGGTCAGCCTGGGTTTCACAGCAAATTTCAGGACAAGCTGAGACTTCATAATAGACTGTTTCAAAAAAGGATACTTCTGCCAGGTGCCAATGGCTCACACATGTACTCATAGCTTCTCAGAGGATCATGATTTGAAGCCAGCCTGGGAAGGAAAATCTGTGGGACTCTTATCTCCAATTAAGCAGAATAAAACACAACAAAATGCTGGCCCTGGGTTCGATTCCTCAGTACCACATAAGTAAAAAGAAAAAACCCGGAAGTGGCGCTGTGGCTCAAGTGGTAGAGCGCTAGCCTTGAAGAGCTGAAGGACAGCACCCAGGCCCAGAGTTCAGGCCCCACGACCGGACCCCCCCCCAAAAAAATGCTGGGTGCTGGTGGCTCACACCTGCAATCCTAGCTACTCAGGAGGCTGAGTGAGATCTGAGGCTGGCGGTTCAAAGCCAGCCCGGGCAAAAGTGTGTAAGACTCCTATCTCCAATTAATAACCTGAAAATCGAAAGTGGTGCTGTGGCTCAAAGTAGTAGAGCACTAGCCTTGAGCTGAAGAGCTCAGGGACAGCACCCAGGCCCCGAGTTCAAGCCCCATGACCAACAAAACAAAAACAAAAGCAAACAAACTAAACAAGCAAACCCCCCCCCCAAAGATACTTCTATGTATCAGAAGTAGAAAACCTTTAGTATTACTGAGGGTCCTTGGGTTTGACCAGTGGCTATTTCTTGTTTATTGATGGGACTGCCCTGGACCACAATCTTCATATTTTATACTTCCTGTCATAGTTGGGATGACAGGTATCTACCACCATGCCCTACATTTTTGTGTATTGAGATAGGGCCCTCTTCATCTGCCTGAGCTTCTGTACTCTGCTTGGGCCTCTTGCTTCCTTTCTAGCTTTTGCAAAGCTTTTGCTCTGGAGAATGCACTTTTCTTTTTTAACTTTTTTTTTTTATTATAAAGGTGATATATAGAGGGGTTACAGTTATGTAAGTCAGATGAGTACATTTCTTTTTGAAGAGTTCACACCCTCCCTCATTTTCTCCCATTTTGTCCCTCCCACCCCCCGTCCCACTCCCAATTTTTTTTTAATTTTAAATTTTTTATTGTGAAAATACTGTACAGAGGGGTTACAATTACATGAGCAAGGTAACGAGTACATTTCTTATCAAGCATTGTTGCCTCCTCCTTTGTTTCCCCTTCCCATCCTTTCCTATCTCTCCCCCCCACCCCGCTTCCCCTTTCCTCGCCCTCCAGTGGGCCCCCCCCACCCCCGCCAAAGTTGTAAAGTTCGTTTTTCAACATAACATCTTGTACATCTCATTGTTGCAATGGGTCCACTTGTATCCCTATTTAAACAATTTGTTTTTTCCCTTCCCCTCCACAAAGTATACCAACATCAAATACAGTGAAAACAGGGGTTATATTGTGGGGGAGGGACATACAAAGCAACAAAGAAATCATCTTATATATTTGTTAGAAACAATTGTAAGAAAGAAAATACATTTGAATCCTTATCTTGGGGTTGATTTCGCCTAACATCAACTTATCTGACCTTTTCTGCTTTTCTCAGACATATACTAGTTATTAAAAATAAGTGAAAGCATGGGACCTATGTTTCTTTGGGCCTGACTTACTTCACTTAATACAATTTTTTCCAAGTTTTTCCATTTCCTAACAAATGGGGCAATGTCATTCTTTCTGATGGAGGCATAGAATTCCATTGTGTATATATACCACATTTTCTTGATCCATTCATCTACTGAGGGGCATCTGGGTTGGTTCCATATCTTACCTATGGTAAATAATGTTGCAATAAACATAGTTGTGCTGGTAGCTTTAGTGTGGTCTTGTTTGTGATCATTTGGGTAAATGCCCAAAAGTGGGATTGCTGGGTCATAGGGGAGCTCTATGTGGAGTCTTTTGAGGAACTTCCATACTGCTTTCCAAAGTGGTTGAACAAGTTTACACTCCCACCAACAATGCAGTAGGGTTCCCTTCTGTCTATATCCCCTCCAGCATCTGTTGTTATTAGAGTTCTTGATTTTAGCCATTCTAACTGGGTTGAAGTGGTATCTCAATGTTGTTTTGATTTGCATTTCTTTTATGGCTAGGAAGATTGAGTATTTCTGCAGGTGTCTATTGGCCATCCTTATTTCCTCTTCAGGAAGTTTCTCTTTAAGTCTTTAGCCCACTTACTTATTGAGCAGTTGTTTCTTTGAGGATTTGTTGTTGGGGGATTTAATTTTTTGAGTTCCAGGTATAATTTAGATATGAGACCCTTGTCCGTTGTATGGCTAGTGAAGATCTTCTCCCAATCCGTGGGCTTTCTATTGAGCTTGCTAGCTATGTCCTTTGCCATGCAGAAGCTCTGCAATTTCATGCAATCCTATTTGTCCAACCTTTCTTTGATTTGTTGTGTTTCTAGGTCTCTATTAAGAAAATTTCGGCCTGTGCCAAGGAGACCTAGGGTTTTTCCTGTTCCATCCTGTAATGTTTTCAGCCCACTCCCAATTTTTATAGTTCATTTTCAACATCATGGAGGCTGCACTTTTCTTTCCATCTTCTGCCAGTGACTGAGGCTTGTCTGTGAGTTGACCACCACTACTATCAGTCTAATAACTTGGAAGATGGGCTACCTTCATCTAACTTCACTGATTGTGATGGCAGGTGGCTGCCACTGGGTCTGCCATCCCTCTGGAACTCTGCATCCTGTGCCTGACACCCCCACCCTCCCATCCCCTAGCTCCATATATCCATTGGCTAATGTTTCTATTCTCTTTTTTCTTCCCCATACAAACTGGGCATTTAACAGTAATAGCTGCCCCTCGCTGTAGGGCATATTGTATATTGCACACCCAATTGTACTTGTGTGATAATAAAGGGATCAATCTTTTTTTTTTTTTTTTTTTTTTTGCTGGTCGTGGGGCCTGAACTCTGGGCCTGGGTACTGTCCCTGTGCTCTTTAGCTCAAGGCTAGTGCTCTACCACTTGAGCCACAGTGCCACTTCTGGCTTTTGTGGTACTGAGGAATCGAACCCAGGGCCTCATGCATGCAAAGCAAGCACTCTACCACTGAGCCACCTTTGCAACCCAAAGGGATCAATCTTGTTAGGTTGGCTGAGGTGTAGACACTGTACCCAGGAGCTACTGACACTAGCTGAGCTTGGTGGTCCTGGGTGGGAATGTCATGCTAAAAGTAACAAGGACAGAGGAGTGTGCCAGCAGCTCAGACTGTTTAGCTCAGTTTTCCAAATACAGCCATATTTCCAGGGGAGGTGCCTGACATGCCTTGGTTAAGATGCCATAGTAGAGGTAGGAGTGTAACTCAGTGGAAGAGCACTTGGCCTAGTATGCATGAAGTCCTGGATTCCATCTTTTTTTTTTTAATTTAATTTTATTTTTATTTGTATTTTTTTAAATTGTGAGAATACCGTACAGAGGAGTTACAATTACATGGGCAAGATAAAGAGTTCCTTTCTTATCAAGCATTGTTGCCTCCTCCTTTGTTTCCCCTTCCCAACCCTTCCCATACTCTTCCCCTCCCCCATCCAATCCTCCCCCCACTCCCCACCAAAGTTGTTAAGTTCGTTTTTCGACATAACAACTTGTACATCTCATTGTTGCAATGGGTCCACCTGTATCCCTACTTAAACGATTTGTTTTTTTCCCTTTCCCTCCACAAATTATACCAACATCAAATACAGTGAAAGTATGGGTTATACTGTGGGGGAGGGACATACAAAGCAACATAGAAATCATCTCATAAATATGATAGAAACAATTGCATGAAAGGAAAAAACAAAAAAACCTTTTGAATACTTATCTGGGGGTTCATTCCCCTAACATCAACTTATCTGACCTTTTCTGCTTGACTCAGACATATAGTAGTTATTGCAAATAAGGGAAACCATGGGACCTATGTTTCTTTGGGCCTGGCTTACTTCACTTCATATAATTTTTTCCAAGTCTTTCCATTTTCTAACAAATGGGGCAATGTCATTCTGTCTGATGGAGGCATAGAATTCCATTGTGTATATATACCACATTTTCTTGATCCATTCATCTACTGAGGGGCATCTGGGTTGGTTCCATATCTTAGCTATGGTAAATAATGCTGCAATAAACATAGTTGTGCTGTAGCTTTAGTGTGGTCTTGTTTGTGATCATTTGGGTAAATGCCCAAAAGTGGGATTGCTGGGTCATAGGGGAGCTCTATGTGGAGTCTTTTGAGGAACTTCCATACTGCTTTCCAAAGTGGTTGAACAATTTTACACTTCCAACAACAATGCAGTAAGGTTCCCTTCTGTCCGCAATGGTTTCCATCTTTAACACTGAAAAAAATAAAGAAGAAGAAGCTAGAAGAGGCCTAAAAGATTTGGTAGGATCAGTCCAGGTGGGAAGCTTGTCTGCTGCAGGTCCTTCTCTGCAGACAAGACTGGTTTTCTGAATTCCATCTCAAATGTCATTGCAGTCCCGTCTCTGGAATGGTGAGTAATAGTGCATAGGTGGCTGTCCTCAGCCATTTCTGACAAATAAACGAGAGCTTAGTTTACCTCAGTTGGGCTTAGAGAAATGTTATTGTTTTTTTTTGTTTTGTGTGTGTGTGTGTGTGTGTGTGTGTGTGTGTGTGTGTGTGTGTCCGTCCGTCCGTGTCTTGGGGCTTGAACTCAGGATCTGGGCACTGATCTGAGTTTTTGTGCTCAAGATTAGTCCTCTACCACTTGAGCCATAGCTCCACTTCTGGCTGTTTTTCATGGTTAATTGGAGATTAGTCTTCCAGGCTTTCCTGACTTTCCAGACTTTCCTGCACAGGCTGGCTTTGAGCTATGATCCTCACATCTCAGCCTCCTGAGTAGGTAGGATTCCAGGTGTGAGCCACTGCTGGTTGACTTAATTTTTTTTTTTGTCGGTCATAGAGCTTGAACTCTGGGCCTGGGTGCTGTCCCTGAGCTCTTCAGCTCAAGGCTAGCGCTTTACCACTTGAACACCACTTCCGGCTTTTTTCTCTTATGTGGTGCTGAGGACTCGAACATAGGGCCTTGTGCATGTGAGGCAAGCACTCTATCACTGAGCTGCCTTCCCAGCCCATTGTTACGATGAACAGGACAGGATCTTAAGATGTGATTCACAATCTACATCTACATACAACTGTCACTCCTGTTCTTATCAGCATTTCTACCTCCTCACCACATGCCATTTCTCATTTGTTGTGGCTACAGAAACGATAACCATACTTGTATGAATTGAGGAGAGAACTTGGCTCTGAGAAAGATTCTTTTATGACCAAAGCCAGCAAGCTTTACTGTATGGATACTGACATTTATTTTGACTTCCTGGAAGCCTTTTCCCCCTTCTTTATTTTCACTTTTGTTCCAGATGCTTGAGTTTTTCCAGGGAGTTAAGCCCAGCATGAGTGAGGTGTTATTCAGCTGAGTTTTGGAGCACTTCTTACGTTGCTTCAACAGTTTTCTTGTTGGCTCAGGTTTCCTTCTCCCTGGAGCCAGTGAATCTCACTGCTATGGATTCTAGATTGTGAGGTGAGAGAGTCAGGGTGTACAGAAGAAGTCTTTGTGAATGTTGAGGGACAGAAATGTGACATTTTCCCCTTTGAATATAGTGAGATCACTTGCAGCAGATATAATTGCTCACCATTGTTCAGGGGGGGAGAGAGAGAGGACTAAAGAAAAGAAGGAGGAGGAGGAGGAGGAGGAGGAGGAGGAGGGGAAGGAGGAGGAGAAAGGGAGGAATAACAAGGAAAGTCCCAATGTATCATGGGAAACATTTATTCTTTTTCATTCAGCTCTCCTTCTTTTCAGTTTCAAATCTTTCCCCAGCTTCTTTCTTGCCTTTTCTCCTCAACATTTTCCTCTTATTCCTCTCCTTTCCCCAGGACCATGATGAAGCAGCATCTTCATGAGCACAATAGATTGTCACCTCTCAACACGCCTCTTTTGCTATATTTCAGACATTTCTAAGTCATCTTTTTAGACTCTGTTTATGTTTTGCTTTCTTATTCATCTTAGGATGCCTGTTCGTGTTGGAAAGCCTGTGAACTGCACCCCTCTCCTGTGATAACGCAGTTTCTCTGGAGTTTTCCCTGACTCACTGGGGAGAATCACACATCTTTTTGGATGGAGCGCTTGGCTGAAGTCGCAGGGCCTGGCTCATCCACACCAAGGTGGTGCTAACTTAGAGCGCTTGAGCTTCCGCTTTCTTATCCCCTCAATCCCATCCTACGCCTCTGTGATTTCAGGAATCTGCAAACTGTAAAGTCACAATCAAGGGTACAGCTTTAGATGAGCTATACTTATTTTCAGTTCTTAGACTCAAAGATCCAATACATGCCGGGCGCTGGTGGCTCACGCCTGTAATCATAGCTACTCTGGAGGCTGAGATCTGAGGATTGTGGTCAAAGCCAGCCCAAGCAGGAAAGTCTGTGAGACTCTTATCTCCAATAAACCACTAGAAAACCGGAGGAGGCGCTGTGGCTCAAGCGGTAGAGCACTCACCTTGAGCTGAAGAGCTCAGGGACAGCGCCTAAGCCCAGAGTTCAAGCTCCACGACGAGAGAGAGAGAGAGGAGGAGAGAGAGAGAGAGAGAGAGAGAGAGAGAGAGAGAGAGAGAGAGTGAGAGAGAGAGAGGAGGAGGAGAGAGGAGAGCGGCCAACCTGGCCTGGGCAGGAAAAGTCTGTGAGACCTCTTATCTCCAATAAACCACCAGAAAAACGAAGTGGTGCTGTGGCTCAAGTGGTAGAGGTGCTTGCCTTGAGCTGAAGAGCTGGGAGACAGCACCCAGGCCCAGAGTTCAGGCCCCACAGCTGATCCCCCTTGCCCTCCCAAAAGATATAATCCATCACAAAGAGTCCCTGTGAAAGAAGAGGACAGGGGTAGGGATCTGAAGTATAGGATTCTGGGGGTAAAGGCAAATAAATACTCTTTCCTAAGCCCTTCCAGTCAAAAGGCCTTCCAGTTAAAGGGCAAGGAGTTTGCCCAGAAGCAACTCATTTCTGAAGTGATAGCTAGGGCCAGGGGATGTCTGAATGTATCAGGATGTGGAGATGGCTGCTCAGCGTGAGGGATTTGTAGGGGTAGCCCTATTTCCCTTGTGACTGGGCACCTAGCAGCAAGGCTGTGTGCTGCTTTGTCTGGTCCAATGGTGGAAGGAGCAGGAACAGGATCCTCTGCAAAGCCTACAGCTGCCTTCCAAGGAATTCCACTGATATCTGGGAGTGCAGAGGTTGAGTCATATTTTGGGAGAGGATTGTGTTTTTATACCCTCAATGCAGGGTGTTGCCATAATATGGTCAAAAACAAATAAACTCACCCTGCAGTTACGAATCTGGATCTTGGCTTTCTTGTTCCTACATTGTCTTTCATTTAGCTTCTGCCTTAGGGAAGCAGAGTTTAACTCCATATTGTCACAAGAGGCAACAGGCTTTCTTTTGACTCTTGCTATGTTTCCCAAGTTGGCCTCTAACTTGTGATCATTTAGATTGAGCAGCTGAGATTATATATATAATCATACCAAAAAGGTTATTATCTTTTAAATGTCATTTTAGGGATGCATGAAATGTATTTAATTTTTATCGTTTTT